>NC_141686.1:64626429-65226429 GCF_964263255.1 Lissotriton vulgaris | reverse complement strand
TATCCTTTTTGGCTACGGTTATTAAGGATAATTAAGGTCAAGATACCTGCAGTAAGTTATGAAGGGCACTCATGTCTATATGGGGACTTCATTTATTAACCGGCCCCTTGTAAGAGATTATGAATATGTTATGTAAGAGGTACTTGATCCCCTAGTTTGACCAGTAGTGGCTTAGGGTGATAACACGGAGATCTTGAGGTATACCTATGATTCAATGTCCCAGAATAATCTTTAATTTAATCAAAAAGAGACTAGCTAAGGTAGGGGGGGGGGGGTTTAAACAGATTTCTAGTTTAAAGGTATTAGTGACTCAATTTTGTTTTGTCAGAAGGTTGTGGCACCTGATAGGTGTGCTCATGAAGCCCTCACCCACCAACCTAGTTGGTGGCATGCTTCATCATCGGGCCCACTAAGTGACACCTAACGTGTCCCGGGTGTGCTACGACGCCTGGTGACAGCGGAGCAGGTATATCACTGTGTGTGCGGTGAAGATTGCTTTGAATGCGAGTTAAAACGGCTTGGCGGTGGTCCCAGTACCCGAAGGTAGAGCAGACTTTATTACCTGGGCCACCGTCAGCGGTTAAAAATAAGGCAGGTGGACGTTAGAGGCGAGTTACGACCTCCCACGTCCTTGGTAGGTCAACATGTTTCAGCCAGTGCCTTATGATTATACTGGCTTTCTTCAGGACAATTAAAAAGTGTGTGTAATTAAAACTAGTGGACGTGTGATACAGACTATGTGTCTACACGCCCTAAAGTGTGTCTATGTGTGAGAGGGGGGATTCCCTTCTCAAGACCACCTGTACATATAACAAGTAAGGACAGGGACAAAACATACAAGGAAAGAAAGAGTCACTTTAAAGATATGCATGAAAGCTCATGATAGCCGACTTAATAGCGTGGGGGTGCGGGCTATACGCGGCTAGGGTGTAATGGTACTGGTGGTACCATTAGTGTGAGAATCGCACTAGAACAACGTATGTGGAGTGGTTTAAAAACAGCGGTATTCACAACATTAGTGAATGGTGAAAAGGTAAAGAAAGCGTGGGAGATTTTCTTACGCTAGTTTTAAGGATAAGTCTTTCAAGGTTATTGAAGAGGCAGATTGGTTGATCCTAGGTGGGAAAAAAAGATGTGTCCACTGAGATTTAGGAGACCTGTAGGGAGAAAATTGACAGCGCTTACCTATGGTAGGGGTGGTTGTTCGATCATACTCACAGGATTACTGACCAGAGCCTGCTGTGGACCTGTAGTGCCTCCTTCGCAGAACCGGTGAGAAGTGGCCAGTGCTGCTGGGTTTTATACTGTGGTTGGTTGGCTGAAGGCGTGCATCTGTATGGTGATAGAAATGGAGGATAGACTCGGACTGTCGAGTCATGATGCTGCTCAGGTGAGTGAGGAGAGCTGTGCGCATGCTCCCAGCGCCTGAGTTTACTCGCCGAGCACAGTAGTGACAAAGCCTGCGTAGGTAGTGGTGAAATTTACGCATATGCGCAGTGGCATGGTATTTGCGCGAGGCACACGCGTGTCTATCAGGCTATGTTTTGTGAATAAGTACATAAGTCGGTCGCTTATTAAGAGGGCTACTGGTACAGTGGGTATTTCGAGAGGAGGCCACGTCCATATACTCAGAACTAAAAGGCCATTGTTATAGTTGAAGGCAGATGGGTGTGCCTTTCAGTTATACAGTGGACAATGCATTCCATGGAATGGCGTCATTCAAGCCATCAGTGGCAGTGGAAAGGCGATATATCCATCGCTGTTCCTTGTTAAAGAGTTTTTTTGTCATTGTTGATGGGACTCTCAGAGATCTGTTCAATGACTGTCCAGTTGAAGTCATTGGGTGTATGGCAGTAGGTGATGAAATGGTTGGTCAGTTTGCTAATGTTTTTCTTGCATCGCATGGTGCTCCGGTGTTCCGTTATTCTGGTTCTGACTTTTCGTGTTGTCATACCCACATACCGCAGGCCACACGTGCACGTGAGCATGTATATCACGTTGCGTGAGTTGCAATTAGTGTGGTTCCGTTGGGTCCAGATTTTGTGTGGTTCCAGATTCAGGGTTTTGGTATGGGTCGTGAGATGGCACACACTGCAGTCGTTGCAGGGGTAATGTCCAGTTACTTTCGGCAGACCCCAAGCATTCAGAATCGTATTTTCTTGAGGTCTGGGTGGTAGTCTTGGTCGGGTGCTCACCAGTTGGTCTCTCAGATTGTTGTTCCTTTTGTATGCAAATCTGGGAGCTTCCCAGTTTCTCTGCCCGGAGTTGATTATTTTCCAGTGCTTTTTAATAATCTTTGCTACCTCGTTGGATGCTGTATTATAGGTGGTGACGCAGGTTATTGGTGGTTCCTCGTCCTCCTTTGGGATGGTTTCAAGGAGTGCGTCACGGTTTTGGTTTCTGGCTCTCTTGTTTGTTTTTCGGATAATGGCCTTGGGGTAACCATGGTTTGCCAATTTGGTTGCTAAATCTGCTGACTGTGATTTGTAATCACTGATGTTGGTACAGTTTCTCCGAATGCGGAGAAACTGTCCGAATGGCAAGTTTTCTTTGAGTGGTCGGGGGTGAAAACTTGTAAAAAGGAGCAATGAGTTTCTTGCAGTCGGTTTGTAATAGGTCGTGGTGACGAGGGTCTCATCTTTGGCTGTGATCGCCAGGTCTAGGAAGGGTAGTTGTTGGTTACTAGCTGTGCTAGTGAACTTCAAGTATTGGTCTCTGGAGTTGAGCCAGGTCATGAATTTGTCCAAGTCACTGTGAGAGCCTTGCCAAATGACCAGGATGTCATCTATATACCTGTGCCATTTCAGGATATGGTGACTGAACGGGTTGGCTTCTGTAGAGATGTGGGTGCTTTCAAAATGGTGTACGTATAGTCCCGCCACACTAGGGGCGAAAACACTGCCCATCGAAGTCCCGTTTGTCTGAAGGTAGAAGGTGCCCTCGTACTCAAAATAATTTTCTTTGAGGGCCAGCGTGGCACATGCCAATATGAAACTTCTCGGGGTGTGGTAAGGCCAGGGTGATTCTTCAAGGATGTCATGAAGAACTTTCAGGGTGGCGTCTTGTGGAAGGCTGGTGTATAGGTGCATTTAGGCAGATCTTTCTCAAAAAAAGGCAGCCAATTCCTGACGTGTTTGGAAGGCATCTCCTTTAAAGGTCGGCACATATCCAAGTCCTTTTTCCAAGACTTGGAGCTCAGATTCACTCGGAACATTGTACTCTAAGAAAAGAGCTGCTAATAATAATAGAGAATCATTATTGGAGCAGAAAACACAAAAAGAACCTAACCAAAGAATGACATTCGTAAATACTTTTTCCAGCTTCTCGAACTCTGTTAAAAAAAGTATTAACAAACACTGGCCTATTCTGACCTTAGCAAATAATGAACTCCCCCGACCTTTATTTGCATACAAACGTAGTGCCAACCTGAGGGACAAATTAGTCCATACTCGCCCACAAAATGTCAGTAACACTAGAACTCAGATGACATTGTGGAATTTGCCCCCAGTGGTAGGCCATTTTCCCTGTGGTACCTGCACAGTTTGCCCACAAACAGAATTTTTTTTAGAGCTGGATATTGGAACATCACATCCGTGGAGAATTGAGAAACATACCAACTATAGTAGCGAATGCTTGATTTACCTTATCTGGTGTCCGTGTCAAATTCGCTATGTTGGTATGACCCCATGAAAAGTCAAAATACGTATTCAAGAACATAAGAGTACTATTAGATGATGTGGCAAACGGTCAACAAAACTGACCAATCATTTTCTTGATAAAGGCCATACCGATAATGACTTAAAATGGGTGGTGTTAGAAAACCCTTGGATCCCACCACACATGACGGACCCCTCTAAACTACTGTTCCGTAAAGAACAACAGTGGGTATATAAATTGCGAACAGACACCAAAGGTCTAAATTATGAAATACCCTGGACCCAAATCTGAAAGAACGGCATAATAAGAAACAATAGATACCACTGTCGTCCGTGGCAAGTATAGACTAATCTAAGTGGATTAGGGCCGCAGGATGAGGAGAATGCCTGCATGAGCCTACTTATAGCAACCAAAGATTGGTTAGTATAGGGTTATAACTCGGTATTATCAACAAACACTGTTCTTAGAATCCATAACAACCACATATTCGTTTTATTACTAACACAATCTGGTGACTAATTGAGAATGCCCCCTAGGTGTAACACGATGGTAAAGATTATTCTGGGACATTGAATCATAGGTATACCTCGAGATCTCCGTGTTATCACCATAAGCCACTACTGGTCAAACTAGGGGATCAAGTACCTCTTACATAACATATTCATAATCTCTTACAAGGGGCCTGATAATAAATGAAGTCCCCATATAGACATGAGTGCCCTTCATAACTTACTGCAGGTATCTTGACCTTAATTATCCTTAATAACCTTAGCCAAAAAGGATAATATGTTTATGCAACTTTTTCTCTAAGAAGTGAAACCCATTGAATGAAATGAAATGAAATGAAATGAAAAGGGGATTTGTATAGCGCGGCTGCTGCTCGAGGGCGTCCAAGCGCTGAGTAGAGGGCATAGTACTCTGAGGGTTGGGGGGGATGGGGTGCCTAGTTTCTAAAGAGGAAGGTTTTTAGTTATTTGCGGAAAGAAGAGAGGATCTGATTAGATCTTAGGGAGGGGGGAAGGGAGTTCCAAAGTTTGGCAGCCTTGAGCTCGAAGGACCTGCCTCCTGCCCTGGATCTTTTGATTCGGGGAACTGCGGCAAGGCAGACATTTGATGAGCGAAGTTGTTTACCGGGGCAGTAGGGGGTGAGAAGGGAGTGTTTGATCTGGGGGCTAACTCTATAGAAGGCTTGGTGGGAGATACAGAGGGCCTTGAATTTTATTCTTTCCCTGACAGGGAGCCAGTGGAGAGATCGAATCCCTGCCTTAACTGATTCTCTACGGGGTATCTGGAGTAGGGTCCGGGCTGCACAATTCTGGGTCAGTTGAAGCTTTTCTAATACGTATTCTGGTGCTCCCAGGTAGAGGGCATTGTTAAAATCAAGCCGAGATTGAATGAGGCCCTGAATGACGATTTGTTTGGCTTCAAGGGGTAGGATAGGAAGGATTTTTTTAGCATCGGGATTAACCCGAAGCAGATTGCTGATGTCTTTGTTGCCTGAATGTTGAGTCAGGGATTTATCGAGCCAGACTCCTAAGCTCTTGATGTCCTCCTTTGGGGATGGGGGTAAGCCCAAACTGGAGGATCATAGCTGGGTGATGGTGGTGGGGGAAGGGGGGCCGAGAAGCAGGATCTCGGTTTTATCCCCATTCAGCTTTGGAGAAGATGCCGTCATCCAGCTTTTTATCTCGTCCATGCAGGAGGCCATGTTGACTTGCAGGAGATCGCTGTTCTTCTGTGCCAGGGAGACCACAAGCTGGGTATCATCCGCATATGATATGATCTTGATACCATATTGACGAACGATCCCAGCCAGCGGTCTCATGTACACATTGAACAGCGTGGGGCTTAGGGAAGAGCCCTGGGGCACCCCGCAGCTCAGAGGTGTTCTGGTGGAGCAGGAGTCGCCATCGAAGACCTGGAAGGTCGTTCCACTCAAGAAAGATCTTAACCAGTCAAGAGCATCTCCAAAGATTCCAAGATCGAGCAGTCGTTGCAACAGAGTTTTGTGGCACACCGTGTCGAACGAGGCGCTGAGATCGAGGAGGACCACTGCCACTGATCCCCCTCGATCTAAGATCTTTCTAGATTCTTCCACCACGGCTAGAAGAGCTGTTTCCGTGCCATGTTTTGGGCGGAATCCCGTTTGGGTGACATCCAATAGGAGGTTTTCTTCAAGGTGTTTTGTTAGGTGGAGATCAACATGTTTCTCCAGTATTTTACTTGCCCAGGGTAACAGAGAGATAGGACGATAGTTGTTAGAGTCGTTCACGTTGAGATTGGGCTTTTTCAATAGCGCTTTCACCATCGCCTGTTTCCATATGGGAGGTACGACTCCCTTTTCCAAGGAACAGTTCAGTAGCTCTAAGAGGGTGGGAAAAATTATTTGGCTGGCCATGGTCATCGTGAGCGGGGGTGCTGGGTCAGAGGGAGAGCCAGATTTTATCTGTTTAGCGAGAGTTTGAAGTGATTCCAGGTCTAATGGTGGGAAGTTGCTCATGGTTACTCGGCACGGGAGTGTTGCACTGTTGAGAGCTGAGGTTCATTGATGTTAGGCTCAGGAGCGGGGGTGGTGAAGGAAGAGTATATTTTGTTGATTTTTTGGTGGAAGAAGTCGGCTAGATCATTGCAGCGGCCGATAGGGTTATCGGCTGGAACTGCAGTGGGGGAAATTTTGGAAAGGGTTTTGACGATCTGATAAATTTCTCTGGGCTTGGATCTGGCGGAGAGGATTTTTCCTCTGTAATAAGTGGATTGGGCTATAGTGATACCAAGTTTGTATGCCTTTATGGCTTCCTTGTATCTGGTTTTGTCGGGGATGTTGTATTCAAGGCGCCATTTCCTTTCCGACCTTCTACACTGACGTTTTAGTTCCCTGAGTTCTTCTGAGTACCAAGGGGCCGTTTCTTGAGCTCTTTTTAATACTGTTTTCCTGATGGGAAGAACGGTGTCGAGAGAATCCTCGATCCATTTATTAAAGATCCCACTATCAAGTAGGGGGTTTCATGGCCGTTAGTTGGTTATCCCACTGCTCTAGAGGGAGTTTTGACCAGTTCCTCCTTGTACGTGAGGAAGTGGTGTTAGGAGTGATTTTTTGGGTGAACCAAGTGAGGGGGACGAGAAAGTGGTCTGTCCACGGCAGTGGCGTCACTAGGGTTGGTGTCACCCGGTACTGGTTACTCATGGTGTCACCCCCTCACGACTTACCGCATGGACCTCCTCCGCTCCGAGTCCGCCAAGAAGGTAGGCCGACACAGTCATGCGTCAGATCTTCCAAATACACAGTGCTGCCTTGGGCCCACCATCTTTTTTTTCATTCTATATCTGATTTATCCGAGGGGATTCCCTAAGCAGAAGAAACCCTGGAGCACATACAATAATAGATTAGATACAAAGCTAGGTGCTGCTCCCGACACAGATGTTTCATATAGCGATACCGAACACCAGACAGCTCTGAAAATAAATCGCTCCTTGACACGTCTTTAAAGCTTCCTTCCTTTTTTATAGCACTGTGACTGTCTTGGGCCGGCCTTGGGGACTGGGAGTCTAATGCGATTGCGATGCGATCTGATTGTGTTTGTGTGCCACATTCAGTCCTGCCAAGTGTCACACATCTGGCGTCACACTAACGCATTTTAAGTCACAATCCCGCATAACCGCATGTAAACATATTGTCACGCAAATCAGCGAACTAAAAGACTGAGTGTATTACCTGAATTCTTGCTTTGTTGAGTAGAATATTTTGTGAGGTTCCAGGTGGCACACAGCAGCCAATGCGAGTTCTGTTATTTTTGGAGGGACCGGGCTTTTTCACCCGGATTGGACTGTTTTGTTTGCGTAACGTAGCGCACGCTGAGCTGGCTATCTCCCCCGGCACTAATTGGCCAGTTGCAGTGCGCATGTGCGTTCAGCTCTAGGCCTGCCCACACAACGACGTTTACCACTGACAGGCAGTGTTAATGCTGCTAAAGGAAGAAGTTCAGCGGTGCCTCGTGCATAGCTGCCAAGGTTTCAGGTTGCCCATGTGTGACATTTTCATAATTTCAGTGAAATTATGAGTGACATTCAATGACTATGAGTGACACTTTCTCACGAGCAAAATCGAGAAATGAAGACGAGGGAAAAACATAAGAAATTGCACCCATATTAGCAATAGATTATGAATTTGTAACTAGCTATGAAGGAACATCATGCTTTTTTTCAAAGCAGGGACAAAGGATTTTCTACATCTTTTTCAATGTCTAGTGCATTCACGCTGGTTAAGCATTACTCTGCTTGTTTGGACCTGAAGAATTAGGGAGAATGGTACACTGCCCCATTTATGCTGTTTCTTTACTGTTCAACACAGCTCGCGGGGGCTGTCCCAGGGCCGTCATTGGTAGCGCTAAAGAGTGACGGCCCTGGGACTCACAAACTGGGTACGCCGCCGCGCATCGCACCATCATCACATCACCACAATAGTCAGTCAGTGGTGCGTGCATGCGTGGCGATGTGCACTGCACTGACTGCAGCAGCAGTATTTTAATTTCAGTGGCGGCTGGTGACATTTCAAAGCAGAGGGGCGTAAAAGTTGTGAATGAGTTTTAAGTAGTGGGCAGCAAAGCAAGAAAACGCAACTGACATTTTGAAAAAAAAGCAAAGGGGTATATTCGAGCTAATTTCAATAAAGAATTTTGTGGAAAGCTAGATTTATAAATCAATTCTGAATATGTGGTCTTGATATTTTTAAAATGATTAAAGAATGACCCATATTTTACTATAGTAAATATGTTCAACAGTTCCTGCTCAAAATGTCTATATGGGTGAGTTTAGGTTGTCGGGGTGTTTGTGACAGGGCGTTTTGAGAACTCTGGAGCAGAGTACCTCTCAGTGCATTATAGAAGTGTTCACACGACAGTCACATTCAATACTTGGTGTCTTTGATGAGCTTTTTCAAAATGTTAACATGTAGCACTTTTGTGAAAGCAAATGAAGGATTTCACCCTTGTTAACATATGTACAGCAACAAAGGAAAAGAAAATGCTGTGTTCACAAGTGAGTAGGGTTGGTATGCTGTGTGTGCTGGGGAAAAAGGAGAGTGAAATCCGTGCTGAAGAGATATGAAGATCCAACATTGAGAGTACAGAGGAAAATAGGTGTGAAAGGGAGTGACTGAGACAGTCTGAAGACCATTATCAATTTCACTGAGCTTAGTAATACTTAATTCACAGTGCCCTGCTCCGTGGATAACCCCCTTTCATTCCACTTAAAGCTTTGTGCATACCGGATACCATGTTTCCCCCGTTCAGCATTTCACATGCTTTTTGTTTAACATGAAGTAAGTTGACAAGAAAGTATAGCGCTAATTTTGTGTTTTCATAATTACGGAGCCAGGAACTGCTGTGGAATGCATGTAACATTTGGTAAATCTAATAAAAATGTGCTCCTTTACTAATTTTCTTAGTAAATAGTAATACAGAATGAGCATAAATACTGTGTTACAAACAAGTTTAAAATCCGTCACCCATCTTCTAAGGATCCTTAAAGGCCCATAGAGAAAAATTATCCTGTCTTTGAAACATACAAAAAATAAACTACTGCTAAATTCCGACCCGCCAAAATTCCCCAAAGTTATTAGCTCATGTTCGTGAAACAGCAACAGTGCCTTTCCTGTGCATGTGAACTGAAAAAATAGAAGGGACGAGCAAGAGGGGGGTCACTCCAGACACGCCGGAAAACGAAAGCAACAGGAAATGTAACATTCTATGATAGGGCACACAAGCACGGAGTGTCACCATCACACAAGCACACACAAGCAGACTCATTGTGAGTTTTTATAATCCAAAAATATAAAGTAATAACAAGTACCCGTTGTTAACTAAAGTTACAACTAGCAAACCTAGAGAGACTGGCTGCAGTAGGCAATAAGGTACTGCAGGGCCGGCTCTAGGCATGTGCAAGCTGTGCACCTGCACAGGGCCACCAAACCCCAGGGGCCACCACGCCAATATATATCCTTAATATATTAATCCTCTGAGGATGGATACATATTTGCGTGGTGTCCCCTGGCAGGGATTTGGCGGCCTCTGGCTCTGTTCCACTTCTAAACTCCCTGGCCCCCTCCCCTCTTTACTGGCCTGCGCGCTCCGCCCCGCCCGGACCCCCTCATCCGGGCCCCCTACCTACACTCCCTGCCCAGGGCCACCATGAGCCTAGAGCCGGCCCTGGGTACTGGGAGCCGAACCCGACTTGCTTTTGATTGGTTTTGAAGGGAAAATACACAGTCAGTCTACCTCTGCAAGACGGACCAGCTCTCTCCAATGTCTGGGTCGTGGCTTCTGTCTTCCGACTGTCTGAGAGCCAGGTGCAAGCACACCGTCAAGCATGTAAATAAAGAGCATGCTTACTAAATGTGACCCGACCTCACAGAGTCACCGAGCTGATGACGCCGGGTCACATGCTTACTGGCACGCCCCCTACATAGGGAACTGTGAGGAGAACTCTTCAATTGGTTGCAAGCCCCAGGCAGTTTCGGGCTGAAGGCTAAAGCTCCCCTGGACAATCTAAATTGACGGCTGACCTGTGTCATCTAAGGGAGGTGCACGAAGTCCCTGAACAATGGCAGGCCAGGGCTAGAACAAGGTCAGCCCTAGCTTAGCCAACAAAGTTTCTTTTGAGGGCATATGCGCTGTGCCGTGCGCATGTGTCAGTGAAAAACAGCCTGGCTGCCTGACGCTCGCTAAAGTTCGAGTAAAAGTGCCGGCCGGAAAAGCTTCACTAATTTCCAAACTACTATTGTATTATAATAGTATTTAGAACATTGATATGTTTATGCTGCAGGAAATAGGGGGGGCGTAGCCCCAAAACCCTAAGCAACCAGCCGCCGTAAGCAGGTGCGCACCGGTGACCGTGCTCTTGCACTGTAATAAAGCAAAGCAGCAGAGGCCAGGCGAGCAGAGGTGTAAATGTAAATGTAAATGTAAATGTATAGGCATTTATATAGCGCACTATTTACCCTGAGGGTCCCAAGGCGCTTCGACCGCTGCGAAACCCTTCCTGGCTTCCCTGAGAGATGGTCCCTTAATGGGTATCTCCAGGGTGAGACCAGGCATCCCCGGCGGTCTGGTGGGGTCGTTAGTGAAGATGAGGCAAGCTAATGCCCAGAGTTGCCGAGGTGAGGCTGCACTGTCTGTCTGCACTGCAGTGCAGAGCTGTAGCTGTGTTTGTGTTACACAGCGAGCCAGCGCAACCAGATTTGTGTCACCCCATGATGGGGTGACACCCGGTGCGGTCCGCACCCCCCGCACTCCCCTAGTGACGCCACTGGTCCACGGGAGGTGTGTGATGGAGCCAAACGAAAGGTTGGGACAGTTACTAAAGACAGGGTCGAGCAAGGGGCGTGGCTTGGACGCCGAGGAAGATGGCGGTTTGAAGCGTCTCTCCTCCCGCCACGAGCGTCTTTACCTAAATTTGGAACGCCTTTCCATACCTGCAGCGGGGATGTGACCGAGGATTTGTGCATCGGATCACTCCCTGACCGTGATGAACTGATTCCCGTGTCCGGGGCTGCAGCGGATCAAAAGCTACACCGACTGAGGCTTTGGGCGCTAATGGCGGCAGCGCGGCTGAGGGACGGACAGCAGAGCGCGAAGTGAGCCTTCAAAGAATCACAGCGGAAAACCCGGCAGCGCAAGGAAGCTACAATAGGTGAGCGCGTTTATGGTCATCAGCGCTCGGGGGCAGACAGCTGACTTTTGCCGATCGAATGAGTGCAGTGGGATCGGCCATGCAGAGACTTCACTGACCTTTACCAAGATGGCGGCCGCCACTCGGTAATACCTGAGCACCGAAGCAAGGTCTCTTCCCACGTTAACTTTACCTAAAAAGACCGTTTTTGACGCCAAACGAGCACTGCTGGTAGCCAATTAGACATGTGAGAAAGGATTTAGTTGCACATTCAGAATTCCAGAGAGAGAGGATAATCGCTGCTCTGTGTGCCTGGAATGCATTAATCTACAAAGCACTCTCTAATGATTCAGATGCACGTGTTGTTCATACTGGCTGATGTTTCTGCGCATGGAAACCCAAGTCTGCGGAAATGAACACATGAATTGCTCGACATCAACCCACAGGGGGCTCCCTAATGTCCCAGTCTCAGCTAACACCATGTGCAAATGATAAATGAATAAATGGGTCGCTCTACTCCTCAGTTGCCTGCTGCGTAATGCTATTAATGTCAGTGATCTAGGTGCTGGCTGACTAATCTCCTACTCAGGCTGGTGCTGTCTGCTTTGCGCTGCGTGAGTGCCGGAAGAGAGCTCTTAAGTTACTGCCTAAGCACCTAAGCATCCCAGAGAAGGTTACAATGGATACCAAAGATCAAGGAACCCTTAAGAGACTTAAATCGGACCACTCGAACCCGGGGTCACCAAACAAGCCAAAGAAAGTCACTCCGGATGCACTGGATATGATACTAAATAGGCTAGACGAGGTGAAGGACTTAGCCAAGGTCACTAAGGAGGAAGTGGTGGCAATCCGTCAAGATATCCGAGACACTAACGCGCGTCTAACAGAAACAGAATCCCGGATCAGTCGCCTGGAAGACATAGAGGTTAAAACCTCAACGGCCTTGAAACACCTCCACATCTCCTCTGACCAGACAACCAGACGACTAGCCGAGTTGGAGGACAGGAACAGGAGAGGGAACCTACGCATCTTTGGAATTCCGGAAGGATCAGAAGAGTCGGAAGGTTCATGCATCAAGTTCTTGGAATCCTGGTTCACTAAAGCCACAAACATGACTTTCGCAAATCCTCTGGAATTTGATAGAGCACATAGAGTCCCAGGGAGAATCACTAAAACACAGAGAGGACCAAGACCCATCGTATGTAAACCCTTACGCTACCAACATGTGGA
Organism: Lissotriton vulgaris; assembly: GCF_964263255.1. NCBI lineage: Eukaryota > Metazoa > Chordata > Amphibia > Caudata > Salamandridae > Lissotriton > Lissotriton vulgaris. The sequence goes on along the minus strand of NC_141686.1, from coordinate 65,213,877 downwards.
GCAAATCCTAGCCTTTGTGAGAAAACACAATCATATTCTATGGAAGGACACCAAGGTCTACATCTCTCAAGACTACAGTAAGGAGACCGTCGAAACAAGGAAGGCCTTCCTCGCCCTTCGTCCACATCTGTCAGTGAAGGGATACCAATTTGGCTTTGTGGGCCCAGCGAAATACCGGTTGACGATACGAGGATCGGCTCACTACTTTACGGACCCAATGAAGCTCAAACGCATGCTTGAGGATGTGGAAGAACGAGACATGGAGCGCGACATGGAAACTAATAACCCGGATGGTCTATCGGCCTCGGCTTCTGCTTCGGGATACAAGTGACCACGTTAGGTCTCAGCATAAAGTTTTCTGTGCTCTGTTGTTATTAAAAGCCTGATGGGCTTATCTGTTGCTGGGTTCCTACCGGATAGGTCTCAAGTTTACGGATGTCCTGGAAGTCTCTTTAATTTACCTTTCTGGTTCAGGCTGGCGTGGTCCAGCTGCTATTGATCTGACCCTCTTATCTAAAGTTGGCTCGCCTTGTTGGCTCCAATGAGACGATGGACGGTGATGTATACATTGTAAAGTGTTGTCTAACTCCAGACTTTGGTACACTGTCAGGCTACCCGGAGTAGACCGGATTCGTTCTGGCAATACTGTGTCTCTTTGACTATTGATTACTGATGTTCTACTGTTCTTTGCTTAGGTTATTCGCCACTGATGCGATGACTTAGATTCTACTAGCCACTTCGTGCCTTGATGTGAGATATGACGCCAAATATCTTCCAATAGGCCATGATGTTGTATTCTCAAATTTCTGCTCGATAATTATAGTTTAGTGAGCACTCAGAAATTATTCTGCTTTACCAGGAATGTATAATGAGTGTGCGCTGTTGATCACATGTCGGTTTTGCTGCATCATTTCAACGTTCCACTGCTTGCATAGCCTTTTATATGCATTTTCCGTTATGTATTGCTGTTCCAATGTCTATACATGACTAAGTTTAGGCGGGGGGGTTACTGCGGTTTTCCTCACGTCGCCATGCTTCTGTATCACAATTGGGGTGGGTGGGGTGGGGGGTTGCGTGGGGTTGGGAGGGATGGGTGCTGTGTTCTATGTTTTGTATTATTTTTCCTTCTTTCTCCTTCATTCTCCTTCTTTCTTTTTCCTCTCCTTTCCGTACCACTTCTTTCTTTTCTGATCTATCTCTTTGCTCTTGACTGGACAAGTTGTATCATGCATATGATGTGTTTGTATATCTATACTCAGACTAGGCGTGCTATATCATTGGGTATCCAGGTATCTGGTGGTGGTTTTCGACTGTATTTCATCTTAAGTAGCAGATCAATATGTCCTTTATATGATGCGCCGAGTACTATGTTTTCCCTTGGGTCTCTTGGTACAACCATGACACATACACCGTTGTAAATGTCACATAGAACGTTGTCCACTCCACTTGGTACAACCACTCTTGACCGGTTGAAAGTTTTATCCATGAATGTTAAGGGTCTGAATCAACCCGTTAAAAAACAAAAGATATTAGATTATTTGCGGAGACAAAAGGGGGACATTGTTCTGCTACAAGAAACCAAATTGGATGCTAAACAATTCTATACTCTGCGCAACAAGTTTTATACAGAGGTTGTAGGATCAAGTGCACTCGGTAAAAAGAATGGGGTTCTGGTATTATTGTCAAAGAAGTCCAAGGTAGAGCTACTGTCATCCTCGTCAGATGAAAAAGGTCGCTGGGTTACGGTGAAACTCACTAGGGATAACACGGAATTCTTTGTCACTAATGTTTACGCACCTAACACTAATGATTTAGAATTCTGGCAGGATTTAGTCAAACAGATTGCAACGGTACCTGATACGGCGATACACATAATTGGGGGTGACTTTAATCTTCCGTTTGACCCGGCCTTAGATAGGGACTCTAAGTGTACATTCAAGCCAAACAAGTCACATAATGCCTTCATCAAACTATGCCAACAATTCCATTTAATTGATGCGTGGAGAATACAAAACCCTACTGATAGAGACTACACATTCTACTCTCCCCCTCACGACTCGTTCTCCCGTATTGACTACATTTTCATTACACAAAATGGCGTAGCAAGGATAGAGGATACTTCAATTGAGCCAAGGGTACTGTCGGACCATTCATGTATATCTCTATCCATCAGTAACATTAAACCGTCCCCTAAACAAACGTCCTGGAGACTCAATGAAGAAATCCTGCACAAAGAACAGAATAGGACTAAAATCCTGGAGGCTATTAGATCTTATTTGGAGACTAATGTGAGGGGGGACACTTCAGAACTAGTGCGTTGGGAGGCCTTGAAAAGCACAATAAGGGGGGTGTGCATCAAAATCCGTTCAGCAATGAATAGGGATTGTAATGCGAAGTTAGAAGGGTTGGAAGCTGAGATAGCTACTTTAGAGAACAGACACCAAATGACAAGGGACCAGGAAACGTTCAATATCATGACCCACAGAAAATACGAATATAACAAGCTAGTGAGCGAAAGGGCGGGAGTGTGGCTGGATAGGAAGAGAAGGTTTAAGCTATGTGAATCTAATAAAGCCGGTAAGAGCCTGGCAGCATACTTAAAATTTAAAGTACAAAAGAATGCTATTAATGTTATCAGGGACTCGGCGGGAGTCGCTCATTCGGACCCCCAAAAGATAACCGAGGTCTTTAAAGACTTTTATGAGGACCTATACGCTAAAAACGAGTTGGTGGTGGAGGACAAAATTCAGGAATATCTACAAGAATGTGTACTACCAAAGTTAAAGCCTGAGGAGCAACTCAGTCTGAATGGGCCGATCTTGGCTAATGAGGTGGAAAAAGCGATCAGGGGGTTAAAATGTGGGAAAGCACCAGGTCCGGACGGCTTCACGGCCAAATTTTATAAAAGTTTTGCAACGGACTTGGTTGATCCTCTTCTAAACCTCTTTCACGAATTTACGGAGTCAGGAGAAGTCAAAGGCACGTTGGCAGAGGCGACTATTGCAGTCCTGCCTAAGGACGGCAAAGACCCGTCACTTCCAAAGAACTACAGGCCGATTTCCCTGATTAACCTTGATTGTAAATTACTAGCCATGATCTTGTCAGCCCGTCTGCAAAAAGTCCTCCCTACCCTAGTACATCCGTCTCAAGCGGGTTTCTTAAAACATAGACTATCTAGTGATAACACCAGAGTACTGGCCCATGCTCTAGAAAAAGCGAAGCTTTTGACAACCCCCACGGTGGCAGTCACACTAGATGCGGAAAAAGCCTTCGACAAGGTAGATTGGTCCTACCTTGAGGCAGTTTTACGCAACTTCAATCTAGGAGAGACGTTTACTAAACTCGTAATGGCCTTGTATGCCGGCCCTACTGCTAAGGTCAGAGCGGGCGGCTCCTTCTCTTCCTCTTTCTGCCTAAAACAAGGGACGATACAAGGCTGCCCACTATCGCCTTCTCTGTTCTTATTGGCAATAGAACCCTTTTTGTGGCATATCAGACACAATGAAGCCATTGCTGGGGTTCCATTTGGTGATTGCACTGTAAAATTGACTGCATACGCCGACGATGTCCTGATCTTGACGGAAAAAGCTGACGAGGCTATCCCGGCCTTGATGGACACAATTGAGGGGTTCTCTAGAGTCTCAGGATATAAATTAAACAAGGATAAAACAGAGGTTAAGTTACTAAACAACATCGGGGATAAAGGAATTCTGGGAGCATCTGGCCTTACCTGGCAACCGAAAGCTTTTAAATATTTGGGCCTAGACTTTGAGAAGGACTTGATTACGACTCTGAAGTTAAATGAGGACTCAACATTAAAAAAGATATCCACTTTGCTAGACAGCTGGTCACCAAAATTTTTGTCCTGGTGGGGTAGGGTTGAGACTCTAAAAATGATGTGCACGCCTCTAGTTAACTACCTGGCTAGCATGCTCCCCATGACTTTCTCAGACGAATTTATTAAGAAGGTAGACAAGCTGTTCGGAGAGTTCCTATGGCGAGGGAAAAAAGCCAGGATATCACTTAAAAAGCTGCAGCTAGCAAAAGATAAGGGCGGCCTGGGCCTGCCCTCGTTTAGGAACTACCAAACGGCCTTCCTCTGTAAGCAAGGGGCCCTTTGGCTGGTTGAGGATACGTCCTACACTCCAGTATGGCTAACTATTGAACGGTCGTTATTGGCAGATGCACCCCTCTCGTCTCTCCTCACCATGGATCTGGCCCATATACCTCACTCTAAATACATCCTTCTAAATACCAGAAGAGCACTTCTCCGACTTGACCAGTACCATAAGACTGCTCGGGTGATTAAGAGATCCACCATACTCTCACTATGGCATAACCCTAAGATCCGGATAGAAGGGAAAACCCTTTTTTGGGAAGTGTGGGCTGGGAAAGGTATACACATAGTGAATGACCTCTATGATAATGGCAGACCCCTGCCCTTTTCGACATTGCAAGAAAAGTTTAGCTTACCACCCATAGAATTTTACCAGTTCCTAAAACTGAAGGCCGCTATCTCCAAATGCCCCCTCAACACAGACTTACCCTGGCTTGTGACCCGGCTACGAATACTATACCATGCTGACCACTTTGTATCGAGAATATATAAATTGCTCCTCCCCCTACCCAAGAAACCACATAGGCTGACCGAAATTAAGTGGGAATCGGAACCTAATTCCACAGGCATTGCATTAGACTGGGAGGTGATACACAACACCGCACTGACAAACAAGATATCCCCGATCCTATGTCAAACGAAATATATGCTGTTAAATAGAGTGTTCTGGACCCCCCAGAGATTGTTTCAATGTAAACTGAGGGATACGCCTACCTGTTGGAACTGCCATGAAGCTCCTGGTGACTTGGCACACATGTTTTTTCATTGTTCCCTATTACGATCATTTTGGAGTAAAATATTTACATACATTCAACAAGTACTTGGAATCACGCCTGTCCAAGAATTCATATATGTCATTTTAGGTCCTCTGGAAACACAATTGCCGGACATTCATGACAGACAATTGCTTGATATTATGCTGACATTGGCGTGCAAGGTCATTCTTTACAAATGGAAAAATTTTGACGAAGTCAACTTCAAAATGTGGCTGGAATGGCTTTCATTTTTAAGAGGGGCAGATAACCCTGCACTACAGTCAGCCACTTGGAAGCCCTCAAACAAAAAACTCTGGGCATCCCTGGATGCGTCATCCTCCCACTTTAATCCACCATGATATGCATCTCAACACTCGGCTTTCCTAGACAGAATCTAGGTGGAACTTGTGGTGTTTGCTTTTGTTTTTGTATACTTACTGTATATTCTCTACTACACACACAGTGTGCCACGTCTGGGTAAACCAAGTACTATTGCCCTATGGATACACCTGTCCTCTCTCTTCTCGCCTCTTTCTTCTCTTCTCCTCTATCTTTTCTATTCTCTACCTCTCTTTCTCTCTCTCCCTTTTCTTATCTTCTTCCCTTGATTTGCTTTTGATTATTGTAAGTGTCATGATACCAAGAATTTGTTCATTTGTACCTTTAAAGATTTATTGTATTGTCTTTACTTTTATCTTTATTCTTCAATAAAAAAGATTTGAAATAAAAAAAAAAAGACAGGGTCGAGCAAATGACCTTTGTTGTGGGTAGGGGTTTTAATTAGTTGCTCCAATTGTGCAGTATTATTTAAGAAATGAAATATCCCAAGCGCAAAAGTTAGGGGAACAATGGCAACTTCGAACGACTAGCGCTAGCAAGAAGTGTTTTGAGTAACCTATTATACAGACTCAATCCATGAGCCACATAGGGTAATATACCTATACTTAGATACAGACTCACTTTTCTTAACAACAAATGGTAAATATTTTATGCCACTATTCCTCAAAGAAGCCATTTCCAGGACGCAGTATTGCCAAATAACGAAATATCTCTTGCGCAGAAGCAAGGGAAGTAGTGGTAATCTCGAACGATAAAGCGCATGCGCTAGAAAATAGTGTTGAATGCTCGCACATGCGCATTTACAAAGTACCGCGCATGTAATAGAATAGACGGCCATGATCAACAGAACCGTCCATGCGCTAGTAAGCAGTGTCGAATACCTGAATATGCGCATTAACCTAGTATCGCGCAGGCAATAGCATAGACGGCCGTGAACAAATAGGACCCGTCCTCCAGCACAGCAGTACGCAATTAAGAACTAGACTATTTAAACACGAGCAGACCTGCCGTTCGGTACCTCCCGGGGCAAGCTCATTTCCGCGAACAGGTACCGACGGACAGGTAAGTCACCTAGCCCAGGAAAGCATTTCTTCTTGATTACTCTCTTTTTAGATAAACATGGGCTTAATATTCTTTCAAATCAGATGGAGTATAGCCTTGCTTTATCACCACTATTTTATGATCAAGTTAACTTTCTGAAACCTCTTATTTGACAAACTGACATCTTAAGTACACTCCCTGCCCTGAATGTATACACAGACCTCGCTTTTTTCATAGCCTCGTCGTGTCTATGTCCCTCTGTCCAGCAGTGAAATTAGATTTTTAGATAAAAGGCAGTGTAGTCAGCAATTACTACTGTGCCTTTTCTTTTCCCGCAGAGCGGGGCCTCCCTCCTGAGCAGCCTGACAGGTAGAGGTGAGGCTGGGTTATCCAACTATTGTGGGTAAGTCCATAATGCTTATAAACAGTTATAAGGAAATACTTAATTGTGACATAGTGACAAAGCACAATGTACAGTTTAACATGTGATTAAATTACAAACGGTTTGAACTGTCCTATCTTTTATATTCTCTCTTCTCTCCTCCTCTCCTATAAACCGCCCCGGCATCTTGTGTTTTTTCCACAGATACCCGGAGTATGACCTGACACAAGCAAAAGAATTAAGCAGGAGTACTGGTGGTGTATTAAAATTAATTTCTATTATTATTTCACATTAACTGCAGCAGCATTGTAAATATCTGGTCCTGAAGAAAGCCGCTGATACATAAATTGATCAATAGGCTGAAACATGTAGACCTACAATTGACAGTGGTTTATATCCATACCACTGTGCTGTTACATTTTAATCCTGTCAGGTAGAACACATTAATAAAGTCAGTTGGTGATTCTATCTAGGCAGTTTTAATTCACGCCCTTCCTTCACACAGCGCTGCAAAAAAACTCACTACAACCCATCATTATACATATGGGATTACCATCCTACTCCCTAGAAACTCAAAACATCTCTGAGCTCCTTCCTTAAACTTTGAAGTAGTAGTTTCCAGTGGTGACTAGGTTTTCCCCACTGGTAAGGGGGACCCATATGATGAAGCATGTCACCTTCGGGTGAGTGAGGGGTCTTATCCTTAAGGGATACCTTCCCCTGTGTCATAACACATTTTGTTAGTTGAGAGATAAACAAGGGCTATTATTTAAACATTGTGCACACATGCATGAGACTGTAGGCGTACAAAGTGTTTTTTCAGAGTATGAATGAGGGAATATACACCCACATGTCTATAAACATTCCCTCCAGACCCCTGATCAAGGGTAGTGTTAGAAGTCAAATGTATACCCGGTAGGATGTGAGGTCGATCATAGTATTTATCCCAGCCAACTACAGGTTGCAACAACTGGGATAAAATACTTAGGTATCCACATTACACTAGACAGGTAACTGGCGCTGGAACGCAATTTGTATAGAGTATTGGGGGAATTCCGTTTAGCTGCAGACCGATGGTGCTCCCTAACTCTAACACTGCTTGGAAGAGCTGCGCTCTTCAAAATGGTAACCCTCCCTACGTTTTTATACGTCATGCAAAACACCTACCATCCGATACCAGAAGAGGTGTTCAGTAAAATTGATGACATTCTAAGGAAATTTCTCTGGAGAGGGAAGCCACCCAGGGTGGCAATGGGGAAGCTGCAATGTAATCATTATAGCGGTGGCATTTCCATGCCGGATCTACGGGCTTACTATTGGGCAGCTCACCTGATAGTAATTAATGAATGGGCCTTTGGGGAAAGGGACCATCCAACATATGCGCTTGAGCACACACAGTTCATGCACAGGCCATACACACACTACCTTTACGGAGGGAAGGGTGTTGCAAAACTGCTACCGGCCACACAAATAGCGGTAATTGCATGGAAAAAGGCGGAGAGGCGAATGAAGTGGGAAGACCGGGTTACTAAGGAAATCCCACTTTGGGTGGGAACACGACTTAAGGAATTTCCCAAGTTGAAAGGTTTTCAGAAGTGGGATCTGGTGGATATCTCCCAGCTCAAGGATATAGTATATCGTAAAGAGTTGGTGACGTTCCCGCACCTCCAGCTAGAATATAATATGAACATGACACAACACTTTAAGTATCTGCAACTGAGGCATGGCTGGCGAGCGCAACGTATTGATATGGAGGGCCTCCCAGAATATGCTCCATTAGAAGGGAGACTTTTGATGGGCGACATAGGAGGGAAAGCGGTGTAATGGACCTACAGGACAATCATGAACAACACACCTGACCCACTACAAAAATTGAGACTGCATTGGGAGGCGGATCTGGGGGACCTAGAGGATCTGGCCTGGGAAATGGCCCTGATGCACCCCAGGGAGGAGGCCATTAGATCTAGGCTGCGGTTGATCCAGTTTAAATATTTACACAGAATATACTACGATAGAGTTCAACTGTATAAGATGGGTAGAGCGTAGTCCCCCAACTGCTCGAAATGTAAAACTATGGAAGGAACCTTCTTCCACACTGTATGGGGCAAACTTCTGAAAGAATTAGAACTTATATTGAATGCACCAATACCCCCAGACCCCATATTCATTTTGTTGGGTATTCCCACGGAGATGGACCTCCTCAAAGTAAAACTGACGATCCTTCAACTGGGTCTGGTTCTAGCAAAAAGAGAAATGGCAAAGGCCTGGGGAGCGACGAGTAATCCAGCACTTGAGGAATAGCAGAAGGGGATGGACATGTATATGCTGGGAGAGAAAACAAAGTACAAAGCGAGGGGGTTGCCCTAAAAAAAATTGGAAAATAAGGAAGCCATGGCTTACCTATTATAGTTTGACACTCACAGAAGTTCGGGGAATTGGCGTACTATGCAGGGAGGGGGGAGGAGGGAGGAATGTTTCGTCGTTGTTGATTATTTCCATGCTAATATTGTATGATTTCGCTATAACTGTAAAGAAAACTGAATCAAGATGTTTTGTATACTCGCTGTGGTCTTGTAATGTGATCGAGAAAATGCAAATGAATACTTTCCCCCACAAAAAAATAATTTACAAAATCGTTCCAATCGCCCCCTATTATGGAGAGGCCTTTAGGTGTCTATAACATAATCCCAGTAGAGCATTCTACAAATGTTTCCGACAATGGAGGGGGTGCATATACACTTGCCAAGATGATTTGTTCCCCGTGCAGTGTACCTGTAATAATGATTTAGCGCCCTGAGGGTCCGGCCATGATTTAATGTGTACATACGGGACCCTCCGATGAATGAGGACTGACACTCCAAAGCGGGAGAGACACAGCTCCTTAGTGCAGAGAAGATGGGTTTCCTGTAACAAAAGAACATCCGCAGAAATGAGTTTTGCCTGGCGAAGTATTAACCCCTTTTAATTTTGTCCAACTGTCCCCGGATATTCCAAGTAACTATTCTCAATGTGTTATCCATTTCTATCATAATACCAAGGGTAAGGCGCTCCATCAGGGCATGGCTCGATGCTGGACTTGACCACATAAAGGATATGTGGTCAAGTCCATAGCATGACATAGCACATATATTAAAACTAAACTATCCCATTTTCCCACCCCCTTCCCACCCCAATACCTCAAAACCATTGATCCCCATTAAACTGTCCCAACTGTACAATGAGTTCTCAGATGTTGAGAGGAAAGGTAGATGTTTTGGGGGGGGAGGAAGAAAACACCTCCTTGGGCCTCCATATACTGCCATCAGCCAAATATAGATTCCGTCCATCATGCACTCATTTTTCTCGGTGAGGTAGGGTTGATCCATGTCTGGTCTCAATTTCTTTAGAGCGGGATCTTTCTCAGGCTGACGAGTGATGGCTTGAACGAGATCTGTGGTTATATTTCCCTTTCAGTTTCCCATGTTTAGTGGCGGCTTCCCCAGAAGATTAATCCTGAGTCAAAGCGCATTGGGGAATGTGGCCTGAGCTTCTTCCTTTCATCCGTCCAGGAGAAAACTTCTTTCGGCGTATTAAAGAAGAGGTATCGTGACTGATAGATAACTTGCAGCCGGGCTGGAAACAGCAAGGCATACTGGATTTTCATTTCCCGAAGTCGGGCCTTGGCGGCCATGAATGACTGCCTACGTTGTTGCACTATTAGAGTATAGTTAGGCTGTCCGGAATTCGGTTAAAGCCGACTCTGGCCGATATTACCATACCGACTGCAAATCAGCTGACCCGGTTTAAACCGAGTATCGCTGAATTTTCAAATTTATTTGACCACTTGGCCATTTGCAACTTTTGATCACTTGAGGGAGCCAAAGCAGTACAAACCCAGCATCCGAGTTAGGCATCGGTAATTTCATGAAACATTTCATCCTCCTCCCGCTGTTCAGGGCCTTTAAACACACTTTTACTTCGGTGCTCTTGAAACGGGCGCTGCGCTTTGCACTCGGCGATGGCTCTGTGCCCCTCCCCGCTGTAGTGTATGTCTCCACCGGGGCTTAAGTTAAACCCCGAGCGCCAGTGTCCTTTACTCTCAGCGCAGTGCCCTTGTTTTAATTGAAGTAACAATGCTGTGAGCTTAATTTTAAAAGTTATCATCCCCTTCGTGCTAAATATTTGGCACTGTTCTGCAACTCAGTTATTTAAGAAGGCGGGTCTTCTCCATAAATGTGCAACTTCCTCCAAAGCCCAGAGTTTCAAGCCGGCCTAGGGTGTCCGCTCCTTCCAGTTCCACGGGGTCTGCCTTGTGTATTAACTGTGGGACTGTGACTCACCGCCAGTGTCTGCGCCCTGAGGAGGAACTGGCTACATACACCACAGGAGGTGCCGAGGTGTGCTTTACACCCCCTGTTGAAACACTTCACAAGGCTTTGTTGTTCTTTCACCCGAGATTCAAAGGAGATTCAAAATTAACACCTCGAAAAATTTTATAAGGGGGGGGGGGTCACACCACATGGCAGCGCCTGCTGTAAACGTGCAAGAGGTGAGTCACCAGTGTTCGCATTGATAATTGCTATCGTTGGTCTTAGTCAAATCTTTATTATTGCTTGCGCTTTTATAAATGACAGAGCTTTGAAACAATTAGGAAGTAAACCTCTTCCTCGTAGCATTTCTTAATGTTAGCCCTGTGTGAGAAGGGGCGGCGGAAGCAGTGTGCAGTATTGCATGTATTTATTTACTGCAGTTAAAGCGCCTCATGCTTTCTTCCTGCTGCTTCAAAGCGCCGAATGAGCACAATGAACTGTTCATGCCGACTTTGTTCACAGCAAAAGTGCCACATTCATGATTTTTCATCATCAAATTTTTTTGGGTAGGGGGGGCGTGGCTTGGCGGGCGAAGATGGCGGTCGCAGCCTTGTAGAGCTCCCGCCGGCCCGGACTTAATCCGATCATTTATCCTGACCCCCGAGCCCGCTACTGGTACCCAGTGCTTGCTTTTGATCGGGTGGGGTCTCCTGCCTACTTTGGTGTGCCGATCCTGCATTTCTACCCTTCCTGTGATCGGAGGGAGGCGGCGACGAAGTGCGGCCTGGTGGCCGGCCGGAGGCCGGGGTCCTCGAGTTTCGCGACGCCTGGCGGTAGTAGCGATCTAGCGTGTGCGGGTGGCATCCGCCGCGCCGGCCTTGGCTCGTCTCATTGACTGCACTCGCCTGAAGGATCGAGACGGTGCCATCGGATCCTACCCATCGGTTCTTTCCCTGTGTGGCCGACGAGCGGAGGCGGCGAGGCGTGGCCCCGCGACAGCCTGGAGGCGGAGGTCCCTGGGCCCCGAGGAGGCCGGTGACGACCCGGCAGACGGCAGTGGCATCGGATCTGCCCATCCTGGCCTGGCCCATTGCTGCGGCGGTCCACCGATCACGGACCCGCAGCTTCTTCAATAGGTACTTTGGACAGCTGCCCGTGGGGACGAGCGGCCTGTCCCGCCCGGGTGACGCCGGGACCTCGATTTTCGAGACGCCCGATTACTGTGGCCGGCCTGCATTTCTCTCTGGGGCCTCGTCTGGGCCGTTCCGCTAGAGACTTGTGACGGTGACCGAAGACACGGAGGTGGTGTCCGCCCTGCCTGGCGTGTGCCATGACCAGGGACAGGGGAGGTGGCCCGCCTAAACATGGCCCTATCGACAAATTCACTGGGCCGAGTGGTGGCGCCGGGGCGGCCGGTGGCAGCGGTGGCCCTGGGCCGGACAATGCAGCTCTACTGGCGGCCATCACCCAGTCCCGAGACACGCTCGATGTCAAGATTGGGGCGGTTGGGGCGGATGTCACGCTCCTGCGCCAAGACCTCCGCAACGCTGTGGAGCGGATTGCTGGGGCTGAGACCCGTATAACAGAGACCGAAGCGGACATTAGTGGCCTCAAGAAGCGACTGGCGGAGGTGGAGAGCGTTCAAAAGACGTTGGCGGCCCGTGTGGAAGATGCAGAAGGGCGCGCGCGGCGCAACAACCTCCGCTTCATTGGTTTTCCTGAACGATGCGAGAAGGACAACATGGAGCGGTTCCTGACCGGGTGGTTGGAGAGCTGGCTCCCCGAAGGGGCACTGTCTACGTGCTTCGTGGTCGAGAGGGCACACAGGGCTCTGACCCAGCGACCACCGGAAGGCGAGCGCCCACGGCCTGTTATTGCTCGGCTGCTGAACTACCATGACCGAGATGTTATCCTCCGGGAGGCAAGGAACAAGGGCTCCCTCGCCTTTGAGAATCACACCATCATGATTTTCCCGGACTACACGAAGATGGTTCAGCAACAGCGGCAATCCTTCATGGACGCTAAGGCTAAACTTAGGGGCCTCAAGATTCAATACTCGCTCCTGTATCCAGCTCGCCTGCGAGTCATATATCAGTCTCGGACCCATTTCTTCGATTCGCCGGAGGAGGTGTTCCGCTGGACAGATGAATCGGTGCGGCTCAGGCCCCATGCCCAGCCGGGGCTGGATCCAGGCAGGTCCCAGGGTTCGTCGCCGGAGCGCACAGATCGCCCGAACAGGAAGGGCCGCCATCGGAGGTCCCGCTCCAAGAAGAGATCAGCCTCTGCCAGCGCGACGCGGCCGGGTGATGCCCGGGACTCGGAGCACTCCGACGCAGGCAGCTGAACATTGCGGGATCTGCACGCACTTTGTAGGTTCCATCCTGAACTGCCCTGCTTTGGCCGGTGAGACTGTTTCATACTGTCCTTGATGTGCCGGTTAATTCCCTTGTGAAGACTTCAGTTGTTGTCATGGGGATGCAGTGGGGCTTGGGGGGTACCACTTGTGGGCCTCAGACCCTCACAGATGTGAGTGTGGTTGGGGGGGGTGTGTGTGTGTCTTTGCGGGGTTGTTGGGATCCATTGGTATGGTGGGTCCTGGGTCCTCTGTTTGGGACCCGGGTCTCTCCATGCCGCGACAGATACTTCAATGTTTTCTGAGGTATTGGGGTGGTGGGTGTGGGGCGTGGGGGGGAGTGTTGGAGTTGAACTTGTTGGGGGGGTTCGGGGTCGGGAAGGGAGCGCTGTGTTTGTGGGTTGGGGGGGGGGGTCCACACATGTCTGAGGCTTTGATTTTTGTCGGTTTGTGGGTTGCACCAGGGTGGGAGGGAGGGCCAGGTTTTGGACTGTGTATCGACAATGGCTGATACTGCGCTTATGTCTCCTTCGAAAACCCTGCGGGTGGTGACATGGAATGTGCGGGGTATCCTGGACAAGATCAAGCGTGGGGCTGTGCTGCGATGGGGGAAGAGGGAGATGGTGGATGTACTCATGCTCCAGGAGACTCATATGCTGGGCTCCAAGGCCCTCAGCCTCCAAAGGTTCGGCTATCAACAGGTTTACCATGCTGGCTTTGCGAGGGGTTCACGGGGGGTGGCCATATTGGTGCATCGTAGGGTGGCCTATGTTCATGAGAAACAGTGGATTGATCCTCAGGGTAGATTTGTCTTTATTCAAGGCCTGCTGGGCTCCGAGCCGGTGGTTTTTGGAAGTGTTTACGCCCCTCCCCCCCTGCAGTGGGCATTGTCTGAGCGGTTGTTTGCGCTGTGGGACGAAATCCCCGAGGTCCTGACCATGGTGGGGGGTGACTGGAATGAAGTCATGGATGTGAGCCTGGACCGCCGGCGACGAGTGCATGTGGTGCCTGACCCCCCTCCCGCGGCTGCTCCCACCCGGTTGTGTACGACAGTGCGTAGTCTGGGCTGGATTGATGTGTGGCGGCATTTCCACCCCGCGGAGCGGGCCTACACGTATGTATCGGCGGTGCATGGGTCCTTCTCTAGGCTCGACTATTTGTTTGTACCGGGTGCCTGCCTGAGCCGTGTCAGGGACGCAGCGATACTCCCCAGGGGCCTCTCGGATCATTCCCCTGTCCTGGCCACCGTGACCCTCCCCTCTAAACGGCAGCCATTTCGATGGCGCATGTCCGCCTGGCAGCTACAGCGGCCGGAATACGTGACGCATATACGCCAAGCGATCGATCATTTTTGGCGCGAGAACCTGGTGGGGGGTGTCGATGCCATTGTTGTGTGGGAAGCGCTAAAGCCTACGATACGGGGCATCGATATAGCCTGGTGTGCGGCCGCTCGGCGGGAGCATCGGGAGGCCATTGTGACCGCCGCGGCCCGAGTGGAGGACCTGGAGCAGCGTAGCCGACTCGGGGGCGACGAGGGTGTCGTGCGACGGCTCCTGCAGGCCCAACAGACGTATGCCTCGGTTCTCTACGAGGAGGCCCGACAGGCGTGGCTCGCCACGCGTAGCAGGGTGTACCAGTGGGGCGACAAGTCCTGGACAATGTTGCATAGGCTTTGCCAGGCGACCTTCCAACCCCTAGAACTGCCCGGCCTTGCGGCGGATGACGGGTCGGTCATGTCCGACCCGGGTTTACTAGCGGCGAGCTTTGCCCGCTATTACGCGGCACAATATGCTCCCCGAGACCCAGTGGTGGAGAGCGACATAGCCTCATATTTGGATGACCTACTCCCACGGGCGGTCCCGGATGAGACTAGAACGGCCCTGGAGGCCCCACTCACCTCCGAAGAACTGGGAGAGGCCCTTGGCCAGCTGAACACGGGGAAGGTGCCCGGCCCGAGCGGTTATCCTGCCGAATTCTACAAGAAGTTCCACGTTCAACTGGGACCCCATTTCCGCAACGCTCTGGAGGCGGCGAGGTCTCGGGGCGAGCTGCCACCTGACTGGCGCCACGCCGAGATTGTGGTCTTTTTGAAGCCGGGCAGGGCGCCGGATCGGCACGACTCTTACAGGCCGATCTCCCTCCTCAACATTGAGGCCAAGGTTCTGGCGAAAGCCCTTGCGAACCGATTGCTGCCCCACATTGCCGACCTGGTCCACCCTGATCAGGCCGGGTTCATGCCGCGCAGGGCTACCCGGCATAATATCCGGCGGGCACAGGCAGCGATCGACGCTATGGGAGACAGGGATGAACAGGCTGCACTCCTTCTTGCGGACATGGACCGGGCCTTCGACTCGGTGAGTTGGACATATTTGTTCACCTTGCTGGCCCGCCTCAATCTAGGGCCGGTCTTCCTGTCCTACATTCGCCTCCTGTACACCAATGTCACAGCCTCGGTCCGTGTCGCCGGTGCGGTCTCTGGGCGCTTCCGGATCGGCCGTGGTACCCGACAGGGTTGTCCACTTTCCCCCTACTTGTTTGCCCTGGCCATGGAGCCCCTGGCGGCGCGGGTCCGAATGGATGTCCATCTACGTGGCTTTGTCTGGAACGACCACCTAACTGATAGGATTGCACTCTATGCAGACGACGTCCTCCTGTTCCTTACTGATTTGCGGCGCTCGGGTCCCCGAGTCTTGGAGATCATGCGTGGGTTTGGCGAGGTCTCGGGGCTTCATCTTAACTTGTCTAAATCAACCCTGTGGGTTCTGCGTGGCGGAGTGGTTGCCGATCCTTGGGCCGCCGACTTGCGCGTGGCGACGGACGGCCTGAAATATCTGGGTGTCTTCCTCTCGACCTCGCGGGCCGTGGCCTGGACGCGCAGTGTCTTACCGGTATGGGACCGAGTCCGAACCGATGTCAAAACATGGTCCAGGATGCCCCTTACAATCTATGGGAGGTCGGCCATCTTTAAGATGGTGGCGCTGCCAAGGCTGCTGTACCAACTCCAGAACTTCCCACACCCTATTGGCACGGAGTGGTTCCGTCAGGTGAACTCTGTGCTGGGCCGCTTCCTGTGGGATGGCGGAGCTGCCAGGGTGGCCCTGAGAACGTGCTTTCTGTCCACGTACTGTGGGGTTTGGCCACGTCCGACCTTCTCTCCTACTATCAGGCGTCGCACCTCCTTGTCCTCAATGACTGGTGGTATGGTGACAGGAGTGATCCGGCCTATGCCCTAGAGAGACACCTAATGGGAGATCGTACGCTTCACACCATTCTCTATTCAGCTCGTATACGCCGTGGGTTGCCGTCGGTCACTAAAGTGGTCTTTGCCGTGTGGCGGCAGTCTCTGCGCCGTATGGGTTGGTGGGGCAAACTGACAGCCGAAACGCCGCTGTGGCACAATGGCATGCTCCCGGAATTGGCGGCTTTGGCCGGGTTTGAGGGCTGGGAGGCTATTGGAATTACACAACTGGGCCAGGTCATGTCGGGCACCGCCCTCAAGTCCTTTGAGGACCTCCATGCGGAGTTCCAGATGTCTCACTCCCAGTTCTTCCGCTACCTCCAGCTGAGGCATGCCCTGGCCCCGAGTATCGCCGGCCTCGACTCCCTGCCCGAGTTCAGCCCCATTGAGGCGAAAGTGTTTATGGGTGACTTGGGAGACAAGAAGGTTTCTAAGATCTATCAGTCCCTCGTTACACACTGCTCCTCCACTCTCAGCTCCCTTCGGGAGGCGTGGGAGGTGGATGTGGGCGCCCTGGACGAGGATGATTGGAGGGAGGCACTGGAGTCCCCACGTGGCACCGCTGTTGCGGTTCGGCTCCGCCTGATACAATTCAAATACTTGCATCGTGCCTATTACACGCGTGAACGCCTGTGGAAGGCTGGTTTGATTGCGTCCTCGGAGTGCCTGCGTTGTGGGGAGGTGCCTGGCTCTTTGCTGCATACAGTGTGGTTGTGTGGTCGCCTGGCTGGATTCTGGAGGGGAGTATGGAGTTGCCTGGCTGAGGTCCTGGGATGGGATCTTCCTCGTACCCACCGATTAGGCCTGCTGCACGTTATGGAAGGGGTAGGGGGTAACGTCTATAAGCGCCACCTGTTGCTCCTGGGCCTGGTCGTGGCCAAGCGTGACCTGGCTAGGGCTTGGAAATCTGTAAGGGCTCCCCCCCTGTCTGCATGGAAGGCTGGGCTGGACTACTTCATGGGCCTTGAGAAACCAGTCTTTGAGGCGCGAGGTTGCCCGCGCAAACATTTCAAAATTTGGAAGCGGTGGGCCGACTACCGCGGCCTGTCCTTGGAACCCCCAGCGGAACAGGAGGAGGACATTTGATCGCAGTGACATTCCTGGCCCGAATGGCAAAGCCCTGGTTGCATCATACCTGATTCTTTTATGTATACCGTCTTTATGTTGCCTCTGTACATGTGTGGTGGGGGGGGGTGTTGGGTAGGGGTGGGGGAGTAGTTGGGGTTGGGGTGGGTAGTTAGGACGTCTTTAAAGCTGAGCTTCATCATTTGATTCATGGATTAACGAGTATATCACTGTGCATTGATACTGTTGTGGGGATCTTGGTATGTGAAGATACCACATTTTTGATACTCTTCTGCTCAATAAAATTGGTTTTGAAAAAAAAAATTTTTTTGGGTAGAGCTTTTGTGAAGAACCGAAGGCATCTCAAAAAAATCTTTTGTTTATAAGATGAACAGGAACCTTCGGAGCCGACTGCCCTACTTACACACGGGGGACTGAGAACAGGCACTGCACAGGCAGGAGCGGTGTAACCTCCCTATCCTGCTGTAAATAGATACAGCAAAGGTAGAAGTGCTTAGTTTGTAAAAAAAAAAGTGCCAGGGCTTTGTCAGGAGGCCACTGTAGATTGCGCTACCTTATTGCCCCTGCGAGTCCACCCAATGACAGTACCAGCAGAACTATTAACATCACACTGCTACAAGTGCGACTAGTCAGGCCATTCCAGATACCCAAAGCTGTTAGAATGGCTTGAGCAGAGGTATTAGTCGTTTCTAATGTATCTCATTTAATAATACACTTTTGAATTAATTTCTAAATTAGACTAACAGCGTGGCAGACTGTCATGAGAGTCGATGTTGACAATTCTGCCGAGTGCCAAAAGCCACTGGCTCAGATTAAGCACAGGCAGCCGCTGAACAAGCGTCCCTCACACAGATAAAACAGGCAAAGCACATTTTCTTTTCACACGCGTAAAGTACAGCGGAGAGAGAAAGTCACTCGAGTTGAGCACACAGAACAGCTACATAACAGGCGCTAGAACTGAAAGAGTTCACTCATTAGGTGAGCTAGCTTCCGCCGCCTAGGGTCGGTAAATAACAGACAGCAGCAGTGCAAGAGTCTATCAAACACATAATAGGAACAGCACAGCCATGCACCTTCCGTTGCACGCACAAAAGAGGCACAGCTCAAGTACTGCAGTGCAAGCCGTATGCACATTCACGGAACATGTACACCTCACGCTCCATTAACTTCAGCAGCCACAGCAGTATGATATAGCAGGAACTCAACCCGAAGGTATTGTGGCTGTATGTGAGCTGGGGCACCATATTTAGATATTGGATCCTATGGCACAGCTGGCCAATGGTACCCACGTGTAAACAACGCAGAAAATGCAATATATGCGCTGTGAGCCATTAGTTTGAAAGACACCAACCTAATTTGCGATTCTCAAATAGCGATTTTTAAGAAATCGCTATTTGAGAATCGCAAATAGGTATGTATGTACATAATCGCATTTTTTTGCGATTTCTTAAAATTCCTTAATTGCGATTAGCAAATTGCGAATCGCAATTAAGGAATACTTTTCCATTCATTTCGATGGGCCAGGAGGCCCATAGGAATGAATGGGAAGTTATTATCAATTTGTGATTCGCAATTTTCTAATCGCAAATTGAGAATAATTTCAAGGGTGCACACCCTGTTGCACCCCTGAAATATGCGTGGGTGCACATGTGGCGCACATACATGCCCTAAGGACATGTATGTCCGTCACATGGCACTTTGAAAAATGCTAAAATTTGCATTTTTCAAGGAATTCGCAACTTACCACCAACTAGAAGTTGGTGGTAATTTGCGATTCCTTAAGGACATTTTGAAAAATGTATTTGCTTCATACATTGCATTTAAGGAAACGCAAAATTTGGGATTCCTTAAATGCAATTGCAAAATAAGGAATCGCAATTTTTGCGATTCCTTGTTTTGCACCAGATTTTGCTTTATACATACCATTTAGCAATGTCGCATTCGCAAAGGCCGAAATTCTGTGAATATCTGCCTTTGCAAATGCGAATTTGCTTGATACATATGGCCCCAAATGAAATACCAAACAGTACTTCACGCACACAAGTTGTGTGAGGGCGCTATATTGATGATACAATGCAATGCAACACTCTCTGAGCAGGAGAGGGGTGGCGACTCTGGAACACAGACTGTAACTTTCAACTTGCTGAGTGACCAATTCACGCTTTCGTTTAAAACAAGTATTTGCAATGCAATAGGTCTCGCATTTAAACAAATTTGAGCTATTGACATTGCAAATAACAATGCCCTTTATTTTTGTTTTTGTTTTTAAATACAGTGCCAATAGCTTACACTTGCATAAATGCGAGACGTATTGCATTGCAAATGCTTGTTAAATCTGAGCTGTAGAATCAAAGGACAATGGAAAATATTTCATGACTGTATTAATATTCTGAAATGTAGAACAATATACAATTTCTGAAGAAAAATTAAAAACATTTTTAAGGTTAAGGCCTTAGGCCTAGAGGTATATATGCATATCATCAATGTTTAGCAAAATATAAAAATGTAGAAAAAAAACATAAAATAAAAAATATCCAGGGTTGGTTGCTCCGTGGATTAATACACCCATTGTAGGGACCGTGTTTGACTTAATGGAACCTAGTTCAAATCCTGACACATCCATCCACTCAGACTTTCATCTTCTGAGGTTGAAACGATTCTCTGTAATTTGTACCTATATACACTGCTTGGTCTGGTCAGATTGTGACATTCTGGCATTCATCTCTTCAGCACACATCATCATCGCCCTCTTATCCACTTTAAATGCCATACAGTGTGGTCCTTACCATGGCTGAGGTCTGATGAAGAAAGCAAGCAATAATAAAAGCAAAGCGTTCCATAAACACTGGTAAAACACTGTTTCAGTTGTTTTTTATGGCGCGAAAATGAGTAACCACTGAAAAGCACTGTTTTTTTGAAGTTTTTAAATCACTGGAAAACACTGAGAAAACACCACCAGAATTTACCAAAAGTAGAAACTGAAAACAGGAAAGCCTAAGTATAGTCTAAAAAGATTACGATATGTTGCGAGTCATGCTGGAGCTTGCCCACCTGACTGGCCTGTGTTAAGATCATGTCTCGGTCATAAAAATTGAGGAATATGGCGATAATTGGTCGTGGCCTGGACCCCATGGAGGTTTTTGCTTCAGGTCAAGATGTGCTTGTTCTATTATAAGGCACTGAGATAGTGAGTCCGGGGGAGCCATCCTGTCAGCCAGGTTGTGAGGACCTGCTCCATAATCCTGCCTTCACAACACCCCGTAAAACCAAAAAAACTGATTATTCCTTCAGGCGCGGCCTTCTGAGTCTTCTACCCGTGTCGTGAGTCTTTTAGTAATGGTTTCCAGTGATGATGGTCACTGTTGGAGGGATGTGACTGTGTCTTCCATTGTCGAGATCCAGGTTTCAGCCTCAGTTATCCACTCGACCGCGTTGCGTAGGTCCTGGCGAATTAGCATGAGTCCAAACCCACTGTTCCTATTTTGGCCTCCAATGCTTCTCGGGATTGGGCTATGGCAGCCAGGAGCGTCACGTTGTCTGGTGTGGGAGAGGCCTGACCCGCTGCGTCAGTCGCCTGGGCTCCATCCCCTCCGTATCTATCCGCAGTGCTCTGTTTGGTGTTGTGGGTCTTGCCCAGAGTCATCTTCGGTGGAGGTATGGGGGCCATTGACACCTGTTCCTTCGGGAGAGTACACCCAGCTAGTGCGAATGTCAGGATCAAGTGTTGCAACGTTGTTGTTAAATAGAGGACGGGCCTCTTCAGTTATCGAAACCGGGGCCGGCCAGCTTCCACAGCAGAGCAGACAAGGGGGGCCGGGAAGCCGCAAGCACACAGACTGCACCAGGACCTAGCCTGGCCGCGTCCGTGAACCCACGCCTCCCCACCCCCCTAGTGGGTGCCCCACAGTCATCTCAGTTCGCAGTACACATGGGCTGCACAAAGGTTTAAACCCCGGCGGGGGGGATATGAGTCGGCAGAGCCTGCAATTCTGCCTCGGTGCCTCCACTCAGAAATATGCGCTCTCCAGGTCTCACCGCCCTACATCAAGGGCCTCTGGTGGCTCCAGGCCATATTGGAACGGGGCTGTGTGGTGCAGAGCATGTGTCCAATCTGCATCCGGAGAGGGGAAGACCCCAGCGCCCTGTCATCAGACGAGCAGTTGGCCCCCTATGCAGCGATCTCCAATAGGCCCAGTCCTACTCCTACTCCGGAACGTCCCCACAATTTCCGGAGTATGACAGCGATATTTAGCCCGCAGGCCCACCGGAGCTGTAGCCGGGAGACGACAATCTCCCTCAATGTTGTGGCGGATCGGGCGGCACCTTACCTTAAGCACCGCAGAGCATCAGGCACTCTGCAGCATCCGCCTGGTGCAGCCTCTGCAGCGCCACCATCACCACATACACACTTCATTTTGTACAATATCAATTACAGGTGACACAATGTTATCTAAAGTATAAATGTGAGACAATGAATTAATACTGTTGTCGACAACAGCGAGCACTTAATCTAAATTATCTTGATCGATATGACGTAAGGTACTGCAGCTTCTAGTTGCGACAATTTCCATAATTCATTATACGCAGCATATAAAAATTATTTCGAACAAGGGGATTTTGGACCCAAAAGAAAGTCAGAAAAGTTTATTTCTTCGGATAAGAGTGAAAGATGTTGTTTCACTGCAGACAATGTGGAATGTTCTAAAGATTGTTGGCATAAATTACCTACGGAATAAATAGTAGCAGTGTTGGAATAATGTGGCTCAGGTCCATTTAATTTTAACCCAGAAGTAGTGTTCATGAAACAATAATGACAAACATTCGTGTTTACAGGCCATAATGACCACCCAGTTGGAGCTATCATTGAAGAATTAAAAGTACTGTTTTCTATCGTACTAGTTAGTTGGTCTTCAGTATAATTAGGGTAAGACTGGCAATTATCAAAGAGGGTCAAAGATGGAATAGTGGCAGTATTCAGTTCTTTAATCTTAGCCAACCCTGGACAAGTAGTCTGATGGACTGTGTCATTAAGAAAGATAATCTGCGTAGGTATCAGACATGCACGGAATAAAAAATTCCTTGGACTTGCCATGACTTCATGCCCCATTCTGATTTCAAATTAATATTGTCTTTCCAAGCTAAGGGCTAAGTTGTAAATAAAAAGGAATGCATATATTAACTTGGTCTGAGTAAGCATACATTTTTTCGAAAGAGTAGGAACCAGTTTAAAATAGTATGATGCCAGGTCATAAAGCTTATAATCGGTACAATAAAGGTACTTCATCTTTTATCTGTTGGAACTACCCTGACATGGATTCGGGCAATGTTCCAAATGAGAATAATTATATTGGGGACACTGTTAGTTATCTCTATGCAAAAAATGATGCCCATAATGTTGATAACAGAACAAATCGGCAAAAGGTACCAGAAATGAAATAAAAATCCTCAGTGTTAAATACAGTGTAATATTGCAATTCCGAAAACATAGAATTCACAGCATCAACGTACTATTCCTGATTGCAACTCAGGCACGCTTACATCACCCATGGAAACACGGAATACATGTGGTATCTGCAGGGTCTCCGTAGGACCAAAGACATCGAATGGTTCCTTATCCCATACAATAGATTATCCACTTATGATTATATGGCGACATGCTAATGATCAAGCAGTGCAGAGCTATAGACAAACTATGTAGAAAGGAAGAATATAAGATGTGAAAGTATTTTTAGAAGTTTGCAGAAAATTTTAAGGCATTACAGGTTGAATGAAATAACACAGGGATGTCCTACTTAGAATTGCTTTATCCACACTGTTGTTGTAAGGTGGTATGCCAATTTGCCCAAATCGAACGTGTGTAGTGTATTTTAC
Source organism: Lissotriton vulgaris (assembly GCF_964263255.1). Taxonomy (NCBI): domain Eukaryota; kingdom Metazoa; phylum Chordata; class Amphibia; order Caudata; family Salamandridae; genus Lissotriton; species Lissotriton vulgaris. The sequence goes on along the minus strand of NC_141686.1, from coordinate 65,190,406 downwards.
TGAACTATATATGGTTGTCCATAGGTCCTGGAAGCTATCTTTTCATTGCAAATATATACCTGTTGACTTAAAATTGTGCATCACTTCAAGACGTCAAACCTATTATGACTACAATAATAATTGTATGATGTCATTTGAGATGCCATCAATGATGTCATTTAATATGTCATGAGCTATTTAGTATTCGAGGTCAAAGCAGTGCATGGCGAGGGCACAAGGTAGTTCATTCAGTAAAAGACTGGTGAATTTGAGTTTGTCCTGGAACATTAGTTTAGACATCATTTCAAAATCTACCCATAACGTTATTACAACTTTTGACTTTTAAAAAAAAAACTGAATTTCTTCTTTTTTTAACATGCGCTAAGATCTTATTACCATACCTAATTATAAGACCTTAACTTTAACCTTTGGATTTTCTTTTAGTGAATTTCTGGTGGGCGGGGATGGATGTTTAACTTAAGGGAAAATCTTATTACCATATCTGTTGGACCTGGTACTTTTTGCAGGGTTCCCACCTAGATTTTTGCCTTTGGTTGCTGAAACAATTTTTGTTGCCATTAGGACTCTGTCCACTTTACCACGGCTGAGCAGTGCTCAGACGCTTGTGCTCTAGCCTAAATCATAGTATAATTGGCCTACTTCCATTTGGCACATTTAATTTTCTTGTCAATCCCTCTCCTACCTTGCGGCCAGGGCCTGGAACGACCACCCTCTTCACCTCCGGACCTCACCCTTTCTACTGGCATTCAGGAAAAGACTCAAGATTGGTTGTTCAACTGAGCCCCCGCAGCAAGATCCTCAGCACCTGGATACCCTCACATGTGATTAACCATACTATACAAATCTTGATTGGTTGAATAAACAGTACTACATGTACCCAGAGCCAGTAAGTTAAATGCAAATAGTGGACCTGTATCACTCATTGTGCCACCTACTAAAGTAGACTTTTCAAACAGCCTGTGTGCAGTTTTAAAATGCCATTTCAACCTTGAAAAAGAAACTTTTTGCCAGCCTTTGTCTTCCTTTTTAATACATACAAGTCACCTCTAAGGTAGGCCTAAAGGGCTCTTAGGGCAGGGTGACTTGTATTTAAATAGTAGAATATGAGTTTAAGTTTTACATGTCCTGTTAGTAAAAAACTCCAAAAGTCGTTTTGTCACTATTGCAAAGCCAAATTTTAAATCACTATTCTCAAAAGGACACTTTTAGAAAACCTTTTCTTGATTAACTATTGTGTTCAGGGACAGAATACAAATCAAGTCTGCATGCAAATCCTAGCCTGGGGCATACCAAAGTGTGATTGAGATTAGTTAACTAGGAGTGCATTCGATCATTTATAATTCACTTGGCATTATCTGTCCCCTCTGATTATTTGCACCCAAAATGAGCATGTGTGAAGATAAGACGTAGTTCTATTTGGAAAATAACTCGGAAGATTTCTGGGATGGCACAAGTGAGCCTGGTCTTTCATCGTCTAATGACTGAAAATGTCACCAGTAGAGGATTGGTGTTCTGTAACCTTCATGTACTAGCACTGTTCCTTAATTTATGTTTTTTAATACATGTATTGATTATTATGTTTAAACTCTAGCAGCATAATTCAATTATGGTGTTTTACATTTGTCATGTGAACATTTTAGTAGAAAGTTCACACTTTGTTTAGTTTTCTGCTCACTCGTACTGACACTTGCAGTATCCGCGAGCGTATTTCTTCTATGTTTGTTTCTTGGATGTTGGTCTCTCTGCCACGTGACACGAAGAGTTACACCTGAGCTGAGCACTATTTATTGGCTCATGTACTTTGATCTCACTTTGAGAAAAAATTCCACAGTTAACAAAACCAAGACGCCGTTTGTGATGGTAAAACATCGAACAGTACACACAGCGAGCTATTCGTCTAGGTTGAATTCTGCACATGTTGGTTTACATTTCCTGATCACAACAATGTTACGTTTTCTTCTTTCTCTAGTTTTCTTTCGTTTGGATTGTACACACTTTTGCAGCTTAACACACAGTGGCGTAGATATTGAGCACATTTAATCCTTTTCCGAGCATGCAGCACAGTGGTTTTCACATGTACACAGTGGCGGCTGGTGCCATTTGAAAGTGGCAGGGGTAGCGCGCGTGCCAGAACCCCACCCCTGAACAAAATGAAAATCGAGTGGACATATGGTCAGTGACTGCATATGGTGCATTTTCAAACAATAATAAACAACTTGTTAGGTTGCTGGTGCTAAGAACTGTGAGATGCATGAGCGAGCTACAAACCTACAGAGTTACGTAAACAAAATGAGAAGTGCTCAAACCAACCAGGTGTATGGATACATTTTCCTCCACAACACCCCTGCTAATTTACTGATTGAGGTGGTATATCCCCATGGCATGTCAGATTTCAGACACCCTGCGTGTTTAAACAAGTAGTGAGTCAAAATTGCACCATGTGAATTTCAAAGTGCAAAACACACTCACAATCAGTCGCGGCCGCCCTGTGCACGTTTCTGTCCCAGATCCATGGGGAAATATTCTATTGAGATTCCACCAGTAAGACTTTCCTCGCCGCAGAGAGAAAATTTTATCCGCGGATGGTCGCCCAGAGCTCATCGGATATCACAAGCTGTGTGTTTATAAAATATACGCATGAAGTGTTCCATTCCAGTGTTCTGCAACGCCATTATGGAACACGTCGGCCCCACCTGACAGGGGAGAGGTCACAATCATAGTTTCTCGACCCTGGGAACACGACGGAAAACACATCTCCACCCGCCCTCCGCTGGGTCTCCGCTGTGAACTCAAGCCGGAGCGCCACATCTTGACAGGGGGTGAATTTTATTTGAGAGGCCACAGCTGCAGGTTTTCGACCTTTGCGTGAAATTCTGGGAATAAACGCGGGAGGGGCCCCAGGAGAAACAAGATGAAGTTTCTCAGACTTGCGTCTGTAGTACCTCAAAGACGGGGCTGTGCAAGTGTTTCAGCCACCCTTATAGAACAGAACTTACCAGATGTGCAGCCTGGAAGATTGCCTTTCCACGCCTATGTGTTTAGTGAGCCCTCCTCATCCCACTCCTCACCTTACCCTATAATTTATGGCGCCCAAGAATAAAAAGAGCCGGCCGGCATTACAGGTGGGGGGGAAGCGGGATAAATAAAATAAATAAAATAAAAGTCAAACTTACCTTCTTCCCGCCTTCAAGTTCCGACTCAGAGACTCCACCGACCACCAAACTCCCGACTCCTGCCGTCCTGTTCTTTTGAATTCAGAGTCGTGCTCGTCGTCACGCAGGAAGGCTGTAGGCAGCCTCCCTCCCCTTCACCACAGCACAGCGCTGTGATTGGTTCGGCCGGCTGCCCCAACCACGTCATTTCTCTCTGTATGCTGCAGTATACAGAGAGCAGGGAGAGTGTCAGGCGTTACTCGAGGGCAGGGGGCAGCGGCTTGCCCACTGTTCTTAATACAGTTAATACTGTCTGTTTGGACAGCCTCTCAGGCTGCCCAAACAGACAGTATAAACAGCAGTGGGAAAGCCACTCCCCCTGCCCTCGAGTAACGCCACCTACTCTCTCAACCAGGAACTTCTGCTTTCTCGCCGTGCGAGAAGGCAGAAACAAATGGTAGTTCTCTACTATTTGTTTCTGCCTTCTCGCACGGCGAGAAAGCAGTGGGGTGGCGCCCAAACGCCCCCATGGAGGATCCGCCACTTCATGTACACATAAGGAGATTGGGGTCCTTTATAACCTTTGATTGGCTCTCTTTTCGGTTTTAGTTACCCCTCATGAAGGGCATCTATGCCCCAGATGCATTGGGACGTTAGCAGCATAAACACCTAGGATGAACAGGACATTCTGTGTTCCAATGAAAGATGCTTAAATGTGCATTTCTCATGCATTTAAAGTTTGGAATTTGACTGTTTAAACTGCAAAAGTGAACTATCTGAAATTAAAGGAATTCATTTGGATAAAACATGGATTACGTGGTTGAACCTGTATATTACTGTGAGCATATTTCTTGGAATTTCCGCAACGCAGTGCAGCTTGCATCTGGTGTGAAACCTTGCACTGATTTTTTTTTCTTGACTTTTAGAAAACTGGCATTTTCTTGTCTTAATTATTTGTGCGTTCTGCCAGAATCCTATGTCACATGACCATGAATGGCTCTGCTCTTAAGGTGTGTGTGTGTGTATGCCTTCCAGACTGAAAAAAAAGGGTTTAGGTGGGGACAGCATGGTTGGGATCGGAGCTGTACCCAACCCCACTTGCATTTTAAATGGCCTGTACACAAAATGGAACCAGACACTAGCCGTGTGTCCGGACTTCTTAGAGCAGTGACAGGTTAAGGACATTCCAGAACCAGATCTGAGGGCAGTATAGGACATCCCTCCACTTCAAAAGCGAAACCCCGGGTATAAATATTGGACCATCTGAGCCAACCATCAGTGCACTCTTGGACCTTTGGACATTCAAGCCCTTGTTCCCCAGAGGACTATCCTACTGATTGAGGCCTGCCTTGACTTCCAGAAGGCTGCCTGCTGCTTGAGTACGGCCCTTCTCTCTGAGAAAGAAGACTGAACCTGCTCCCTTAATCCCAGACTGCCTGAGTGACTCTGGCGGTCAGTTGGCTGACTACCTGTCTGAGCTACAGTGACACACAAGCCCCAGAGACCTCCTTGCAACTGCCAAGCTTACCCGCTGCACTGTACCTACCTGAGCCTTAATGGCCTCAGCTGGAGTGAGTTTCTGATTTCCCCCCCCCCTATACCCCCAAGAGGTGCCTCCCAGGTCTTGAACCCTTGGGTGGCATCACTGGAGTTCCTCCAGTGAAAGAAAGTGAAATCCTGAAGTTGTGGGCTCTTCGCAACCAGTTCTGTTCGCGCCAAGACTCTGCCAACTACGATAGACCCAACTGAAAGCTCCAGTACACCATATTCTTCATGCTATAGCAATTGCCAGTGAAGTGAGATCTGCACTTCGTACTACATTATCAACAGCCCAGGGTGACAACCAACACAAAGCTCCATCAAGGACCATTTGCGCCACCCGATCCCTTCTCTGCAAAAGAGTGACAGCCCATGCAGCCTAGCCTGCTCTCCATGCAATCCATCAGCAACCTTCTCCCTGCTCCTCATGGCCTCCTCCGCAATAAACAGAACTCTTCAAATCGGACTCTGAGAAGGTTTTTCAGCAGGACTAACCTGGTCCCTCCATTCGACCCGCGCTCCATTGCAGTCGGCCTGACCCCATTTCAGAGGATGAAAATTAAATCCTTCCTTACTTGTACTTTATTGGTTTTGCCTCCCCACTGAGTAAGGAAGACTTTCATTTTCTTCCTCTGAAATACTGTGCAGTGCAGTAGTCCCAGGAACATCACCAAGACTGTGGATCCCAGAAGATACTCCAGCCTTGCCAACTAAGAGAAATTGTGCCCTGTTTCAGAAGAAAAAGTTACTTACCTTTGGTGACTTTTTCTGGTGAATACTCCATCTAACCACAGATTCCTCGCCTTGTGAATAATTCAGCAAATGTCAGACTGGATACAGAAACTCAAAAGCAGTAATTCTTATTGTCAAGACAACAGTGCTTTGTGAATGTATGCACTGATGCCTAACAAATATCCAGGACAGCCACTCTTGTTGCTAGTGCAGCAGTAGCAGCCGCAACATGAGTGCAATGAGTCTTTAATGCTTCAGATGGGTGTTCCTTAGCTAGGGCGCAGCAGATTTTTATATGGCGGACAATCCACCTACAAATGGTTCTTTTCTGCAATGATTTGCCCTTTTTTGCTCCTGAGAAATCCACAAAGACAACAGTCATTGGTATAATCAGTGTAGAAACTGAGAACTCTCTTGGGGTCCAAACAACTTGAGGGATAAGCTGGGGCAAAGAAAGTCAAAAAGGTGATAGCCTGCCCTTCAAACTAGAACACTTCAGACAGGTTAGCTTGTAGTGGGACAATCTGACTTCTTCAGACAGTCTTTGCTGCACCACACCACAAACTTGTCCTAGCGCCCATCATAATCCGATTTTACAGATGGATACTGGACTGACAGCTTATCATCAATGATTTCAGGTGGAACAAAACTGTGACTGGATGGAGGTGCAGATGGAGTGTGGAGCCATGGGTGCAGGAATCTGCCAAGTTCCTGCGATAGTAAATGCTCCCAAAGCAACAGCTTCATCGGAGGGTCAATGCTCATGTGTGTAGGTTCTGGATACCACATTCTGCTGGCCCAGTTCAGAGGCATTATGATGACTTGGGCCCAGTGAGTCCTGATCTTTTTCAAAACTCAAGCCAAGAGTAGAGGCAGAAAGATATAGAGGAGTCCTGAGGTCCAGTTTAGGCTGAATGAATCTCCACAAGAGCCATCTTAGGAAAGAGATCCCACCAGGTGGTTCACAAATGCTCTGCTGAGTCAGCCACTTTCAGCGGTGCAGAACCTCATCGCACAGGGCCTAAGATGCCACTCTGCCCTGCGGTTTTTGCAGCACTACATAATAGAATTGTGGTCTGTGAGAACCTGTGGTTACTGCCCTTTCATGGAGGGTCATTAAGCCTCAAAAACCAAGTGATTTGCCGCAACTCTAAAAAAAAAATTAATGAGGCGGAGTGACTCTACTGAAAACCAGAGTTTTCTGATCTCCACCTCTCCCAGATGGCCCACCCAGCCAGTAGTGAAGTATTGGCCGCTATTGTCAGATCTGGGTGGGGACAGGAGTCTACCACTGGCATTTAGCAGCCCCACTACAGATCTTTTGTAGTCTCCTCTGAAACCTGGATGGAATACAGTTAGGTCCATCTGCTGCTGTGACTAGTACAACCAGATTCCTCTTGTTTGGTCCCACAGCAGAGACCACATGTACCATCTGGTGTGATTGATTAGCAGGATATAGGAGGCCAATAGTTCCAGAAGCCTCAACGCCATCCTCACTGACATACAGGATAGAGCTGAAACATTGACTCACAGCCCGAATGCCCTGGACTTTCCGCTCCAGGAGAAAGGCATGAAACTGCACCGTATTAAGGATGGCTCTAATGAGCAGGAGCTTGTGTGAAGGAATCCAGTGTGACTTTGGCACATTGATAGTGAAACCTAACAACGTTAGGAAGTTCATTGAGCTGACGAGCTTGTGGATGAAGCACCTGTGCGTCAGTGAGAGGTACCGGACCTGATATAATGTTTGGCAGACTACTCAGCAAATCCCAAAATAAAGACTGTATTCTCGAATGATGAAGGTTCATAAATCAGAAACACGTGTCTAGAGATCAGCACTATCTGCGCCAACCTTGGCAAAATACTCGATAATATCGGAGCAAGCTACAAGAGACTTCATTTACCAGAATGCCTGGGGCGAACCTTGCCTGAGTGGTCAGCGGTGTGCTCCCACATGCTGTTGTCTATTTAAAGTACTCCCATGAGTCATTAAGCTGACGAGCTCATGGATGAAGCACCTGTGCGCCAGTTAGAGGTACCGGACCTGATATAATGTTTGGCAGCCTACTCAGCAAACCCCAAAATAAAGACTTTATTCTTTACTGATGACGGTTAATAAACCAGAAACACGTGTCTAGAGATCAGCACAATCTGCGCCAACCTTGACAAAATACTCGAAAATATCAGAGCGAGCTACAAGAGACTGCATTTACCAGAATGCCAGGGGGAAACCTTGCCTGAGAGGTCAGGGGTGTGCTCCCACATCCTGTTGTCAATGTTAGGAGGTTCACTGGCATCTAGAGGTGGTCCATGACTGCCTTGGGTGAGCAGGGCACCTAGACAACGGCTAGTGGTCTTGGCGGCCTGCAACCACTGCCATCTCTTTCGTAAACATTCAGAGGGCACTGGTAAGGCCAGTGTGGAGCACTGCAAGCTGATAATGCTCCTGATCCACTTTGACCCTCAGATAAATCCTGTAGGCCTGCAGTACAGGACTATGCTATTGGGATTCGGGGCAGATAAAACTTGGTCCACCTTGAGCATCTTGAATTTGTTTTTGAACAGGAAGGCGTTTAGAGGACAAAGATCTAAAATAGGACAAATGCCTCTTTCCTTCAGCACAAGGCAGTAGCACGAATAATACCCACATCCTGCTGCAAAATGGACTTGTGTTCCTCTGTAAGCTGCACTGATGGGAGTCGAAGAAGCAGTGGTGTAGAAAGAAATGGGAGGGCACTACTCGGTTTAAGAACCCATACGTCCGAAGTGATGGCGTGCTACTCTTGAAGGAAATGTTTGATCCTGACTCCTACAGGATAGGTGTGTGTTGAAACTAAAATGGTTTTGTGGTTGTGGTCGCAAGGAGAGCGGGGACTGGGCTGAACATTGTCGCTGATTCCCTAAACGTTGCCTCTAGGTGGTGTGGTCTCATCTACGAAATAGCTGAGGTTGTTGTGCTGGTAGCAAGGTTGGGCCAGTGGTTATTGGAAACCACTGGCACGACAACAAAAGGGGCACAACCGTTGAGGAAGTTGCCGGATAGAGGCAGATAGCCCCTGGGAATGTGCTGTGACACGACTTTCCCTAAAAGGACCAGGCCCAAACTATACCACTGGGTTTCTCAGTTGATGGAAATCAATGAATGGTTGACTGCTGGATGAAGTAACCCAACTTATAGCCTGGAGCTCTCATACTTGTGTCAGGATGGCAAAAGATAATGACTGTTGCTAGATACACTCGAGCATCTTGAGAACTGCAGAGGTTAGCAACAAATTATTATTCAAATGCCACATGCACAAAGAAATTCTCTCACAGGCTTCATCACCAAGGTGATAGACCAAGGGGCGTACGCCTATTAGCAAGGCTCTGATCTCAAATGTTTGGTGTTGTCACCTGAATTTTAGGAATCCGCAATAAGGAGGGACCGTTTGGATTGCCACACAGACATTCTCCAGGTCAAACTGGAGAATCCAATCATCCTGAGACAATACAATCCTCAGCACATCGATGGCCTCCATCTTAAAGTGGTAATAAGCAAGCAGATCGTTTTATTTTATCAAATTCATAAGTAATGCCATCTTGCTCCTTACTGCCAAAAAGCTATTAGTTTGGAATACTGTGGTTTGAAGGGATATCGCTTTGATATCCTCTTCGAACAGCAATTTCCACAACTCTTCTATTACAGACTGACCCCAAGAAGAAAATACATTGATTTGGCCCTAAAGGCCAAACTAGTGTGGCAAACAATTCATCCAGAACAGTTTATAACAACAATGTGTCATTTGTTAATGCTTGCCAACTGTGCATAAAGTCTCTTGTTTGTCACTCTAGTTTAATGAAGAAAAATGGTTTCTTTCATCTGCAAGTCCCGAAGTAAAGAGATTAGCTTTTCAATAGCTTCCTTTGTTAAAGCAGCACTGACATCTCTGGTTCTGGCGGAAAAAAAAATCCAAGATGTTGCTGGTCCATCCAATAACTCTTTCTTCTGGAGCCTTGATGTGAATGGGGTTTGCTGTACAAAAAGGCCGGTGGGCACTATCTTCCATGGGCAACTCTTGCAAAAAGGGCATGCATAGGGTCATGAAAAAACACAGATCTTCCAAGTTTGTCACTGTCCTCTATCTACTCACCTGAAAAGGGGTCCACTCTAATCAGGGTTGGCCAGTGCCTTTCTACCAATATTACATATTTGTCATTGTTGCCTAGACTAACCACTCGGTCTATTCTGCCACAATATCAGGACTAATGATGTAGTCATCATGCTTGGCTTTGAAAATTTCCTGTAGACTCCTACATCTTAGCACCCATCCAAGGACAACCTGGGAAATCCCTCTTCGAGGCTATTTGACAATTCATTGTCCTTTGCCTTGTGCAGTCATGTATGCTTCCACTTTAGGGTCGGGATCCAGGCTAAATATCGGCGTGTACTATGTGTTTAGGGGTAATCAACGTTTACTCCGCATATTTTTTTTCCGCGGACTTACAGCCCGCATACCATTACTCCGCGAGGTAATTGACCTCACATACCAACACTCCGCATTTTTTCACAACGCGTGTGCATTTACCACGCATGCCTTTACAACGAATTACGTTGTAAAGGCATGTATGGTAAATGCACACGCGTTGTGAAAAAAACCAGACTTCATGAAGATGGAGTGTGGAACCACGACAAGAGAGCAGTAAGGGGGTTTAGGTTCTTTTTTTTAGGGGTGGGGGTGTCGTGCTAGGGTAGTGATTGTGCAGAGTAGTGTAGTGTTTGTGTAGTGTTGTGTAGTGTTGTGGTGGTTGTGTAGTGTAGGGTCGTGCTGGGGGTAGTGTTATAGGGTTTAGGGTAGTGTTTGTGTAGTGTAGGGTCATGCTGGGGGCAGTGATTTAGGATTTAGGATTGTGTTGTAGTGTAGGGTCATGCAGGGGTAGTGTTTTAGGGTTTAAGGCAGTGCTGTCGTGTTTGTGTAGTATAGGGTCATGCTGGGGGTAGTGTTTTAGGGTTTAGGGTAGTGTAGTGTTTGTGTAGTGTAGGGTCATGCAGGGGGGAGTGTTTTAGGGTTTAGGGTACTGTTGTAGTGTTTGTGTAGTGTAGGATCATGCAGGGGTAGTGTTTTAGGGTTTAGGGTAGTGTAGTGTTTGTGTAGTGTAGGGTCATGCTGGGGGTAGTGTTTTAGGGATTAGGGTAGTGTTGTAGTGTTTGTGTAGTGTAGGGTAGTGGTTTAGGGTTGTGTTTGTATAGTGTAGGGTAGTGATGAGGTGTTTGTGTAGGGTAGGTCGTGTAGGGGTAGTGTATTAAGGTAGTGTTGTAGTGTTTGTGTAGTGAAGAAAAGTGGTTTATGGTAGTGTTGGGGGGTTTTGCTGGGTAGTGTTATTGTAGGAAAAGGACTGTGTGTCGAGGGTGGGTTGTGCAGGGGTACTACATTAGGGTGTAGGGTAGGGTAGGGTACGGTACTCACACTTACCTTTAAAACTTTTACAATGAGTACCCCTTTAACATGCATGCCTTTGCATTGTAATGGCATGCGTGGTAAAAGCATAGTCGTTGTAAAAGTTTGCGTTGTGATAATTTGCGGGGTGTTTGTCTTTGCGGAATGATAATTGCGGAGTGATGATATGCGGGGTATTTGTTTGCAGAAATATGTACATATTCGTTGTACAATGGGTTCCGCCATAAGCATCAGCAAATTCAGAACCTACAGATTTTCATTATCTTTTGCAGAATACTCAGCCCTTTCCAGAGGGCTATCAGGGCCCCAGGTGTTGCCTTTGATTTTAGGAGTGGCACATAATCAATCAATCAATCAATGACACTTATAAAGCGCGCTACATACCCGTAGGGTCTCAAGGCGCTGGGGGGGGGGGGGGGGGGGGGGGGGGGTGCCGCTACTGCTCGAACAGCCAGGTCTTCAGCTTCTTCCTGAAGGAGAGGTGGTCTTGGGTCAGGCGCAGGTTGATCGGGAGGGAGTTCCAGGTCTTGGCGGCCAGGTAGGAGAAGGACCTTCCTCCTGTAGTCACTCTTCGGATGCGGGGGACGGCGGCGAGGGCGTGGTTGGCTGATCGGAGGTGGCGTTTGGGAGCGTAGAAGTTGACTCGGCTGTTGAGGTAGCTCGGGCCTTGGTCGTGTAGGGCTTTGTGTGCGTGGGTGAGGAGGCGGAAGGTGATTCTTTTGTTGACGGGGAGCCAGTGAAGGTCTCTCAGATGTCCGGAGATGTGGCTGGTTCGTGGGATGTCGAGGATGAGTCTGGCTGAGGCGTTCTGGATCCGCTGGAGTCTCTTCTGGAGCTTAGCGGTGGTACCGGCGTAGAGGGCGTTGCCGTAGTCCAGTCGGCTGGTGACGAGGGCCTGGGTGACGGTCTTCCTGGTCTCGGTGGGGATCCACCAGAAGATCTTCCGTAGCATGCGTAGGATGTTGAAGCACGCCGAGGAGACGTTGTTGACTTGCCTGGTCATGGAGAGGGAGGAGTCCAGGATGAAGCCCAGGTTGCGTGCATGGTCTGTCGGTTTGGGTGCGGTGCCCAGGGCGGGAGGCCACCAGGAGTCGTCCCAGGCGGAGGGTGAGGGGCCCAGGATGAGGACCTCCGTCTTGTCCGAGTTCAGTTTCAGGCGGCTGGTCGTCATCCACTCGGCTACCTCTTTCATCCCTTCGTGCAGGTTGGCTCTGGCGGCGGTGGGGTCGTTGGTCAGGGAGAGGATCAGCTGGGTGTCGTCGGCGTAGGAGATTATGCTGAGGTTGTGTTTGCGTACGATGGCCGCGAGGGGGCTCATGTAGACGTTGAAGAGGGTGGGGCTCAGAGATGATCCTTGAGGGACGCCGCAGATGACTTCGGAGGCCTCTGACTTGTACGGTGGTAGGCGGACTCTCTGTGTTCTTCCGTCGAGGAAGGAGATGATCCATTCCAGCGCCTTGTCCTGGATTCCGATGTTGCTGAGGCGCCGTACTAGGGTGCGGTGGCAGACCGTGTTGAATGCCGCGGAGAGGTCTAGGAGGATGAGGGCCGCTGTTTCTCCATTGTCCATCAGGGCTCGGATGTCATCGGTGGCGGCGATGAGGGCGGTCTCGGTGCTGTGATTGGCTCGGAAGCCGGACTGTGAGGGGGTCGAGGGATCCGTTCGTCTCGAGGAAGGCGGCCATCTGCTTGTTGACGGTCTTCTCGATGACTTTGGCTGGAAACGGGAGGAGCGAGATGGGGCGGTAGTTCTTGAGGTCGGTGGGGTCCGCAGTTGGTTTCTTGAGTAGAGCGCTGAGTTCGGCGTGTTTCCAGCTCTCAGGGAAGATGGTGGTGTCGAAGGATGTGTTGATGATGTCTCGCAGGTGGGGTGCGATGACAGCGTCGGCCTTGTTGAAGACGTGGTGAGGGCAGGGGTCGGTCGGTGATCTGGAGTGGATGGAGTTCATCGTGCGGATGGTGTCTTCGGTGCTGATCGGGGTCCAGGCGTGGAGGGTGGTGGTGGGGGGTGGTTGTTCGGTCATGGTGTGCGTTGGTTGGTTGTAGAAGCTGTTGTGTATGTCCGCGATCTTGTTGTGGAAGTATGAAGCGAGGGAGTTGCAGAGGTCTTGCGATGGGGTGATGTCGTTGTTTCCTGCGCTGGGGTTGGAAAGCTCTTTCACGATGTTGAAGAGTTCCTTGCAGTTGTGTGCGTTGTTGTCCAACCGGTCCTTGAATGCTGTTTTCTTGGCGGCGCGGATCAGCTGGTGGTGTTTCCGGGTGGCAAGTTTGAAGGAGGTCCTGTTGTCCGGTGTCGGTTCCTTTCTCCAGGCTTTCTCGAGGGCTCGGCAGTTCTTCTTGGAGCTCTTGAGTTAGTCGGTGAACCATGGAGCCTTCTTGCTGCCGGGTCTGCTAGGCGGGGTCCTCAGTGGGGCGAGTTCGTCCGCGCAGTTGCTGATCCACTTCGTGAGGTTGTCGGCGGCCTGGCTGGGGTTCGCTGAGCTGGCAGGAGGGTGCTGGCTCAGGGAGGTGGCGAGCTGGTCTGCTGTGATCTTGTTCCAGCTTCTGTGGGCGGCCTGTTGCTGGTGTTGGTGGGTCGTCGTTCTCTTGAAGGTGAAGTGGACGCAGCTGTGGTCCGTCCATTGAAGCTCTGTGGCGTGGCTGAAGTCGATGTCTGTGCTGGAAGAGAAGACTGCGTCGAGTGTGTGTCCGGCGAGGTGGGTGGGGGTGGACACCAGTTGCTTGAGTCCCAGGTTGGCGAGGTTGTCGAGCAGGGTGCTGGTGTTGCGGTCGTTGTTGTTCTCTAGATGGAAGTTGAGGTCTCCCAGGAGGATGTAGTCAGCGGAGGGGAGGGCATGCGGGCTGACGAAGTCGGCGATGTCCTCGCTGAATTGTGTGCGTGGTCCAGGGGGTCGGTAGATCAGGGTGCCTCTGAGGGTGGTGTTCGGGTTGGTGTGGATCTGGAAATGCAGGTGTTCGGCGCTGGTCAGGGTGTTGTTGGTGCTGGTCGTGAGACGGATGGTGTTCCTGTGGATGATGGCGATGCCTCCTCCCATCTGGTTGGCGTTTCGGTCCCTCCGGACGATCTTGTAGCCCTCTGGGATAGCGATGGCGATGTCGGGAGCTGAAGAGGCGTTCATCCAGGTCTCCGTGAGGAAGGCAACGTCAGGGGCTGTGGCGTCTAGGAGGTTCCAGAGTTCGATGGCGTGTCTGTGGACGGAGCGGGTGTTGAGCAGGATGCACTTGAGGTGGGTGCTGCTGGTGTTCGACTTGGCGGGTGCTGGTGCGAGGCTGGTCCGGATGCAGGAGAACTTGCAGGCGTGGCAGCTGAAAGGTCCGTGGGTACGTCGTGGAGTATATATAGAACATTTTATATAAATTCCTGCAAAGAAGGTTCAGTGGCTTAAGACAATCCGTCTTCCGTATGGTATTTGGTGTTTTTCATTAACCATGGTCTCAAGATACATTAACTTATATTCTGGGGATATAGCCAGAAACTGTGTGCTCCATGGGTACTTGAGACAAAATAAGCTCTCCCAACAAAGAACATGACTCTAGTGAGGTTAAATGTACACTTGAAAAATACACCCTTAAAGATATACAACACTGTTGTGGTCACCTTTGACCTACCCGTAGAATCTCCCTGTGTGATGGGGGTGGTTGGTGGGGATGGGATTGGTTTAGGCGCACTGATTTTGGGATGGAGTTGTTAAGCAAATCTCCCTGAGGCAGGGCTGCTCATTGACGTTTACGGGCATTTTAAGGTAGCTAAAGAGTCACTCTGGCTCTGCAGGCTGGATCATAGTACAAAACAGGCTCACCAGGATTGTGTCTACCACACGGTAAAGAAACAGGGCAGGTTTGGGTGCGTAGCGTAAGTAATGAATCAGTGAGCTACTGCTGCCAATTATTGGCACACCAAGACTGAGTCTTGGAAAACCAAGACATAATATGAGTTCACATTACTCGAGAGCATTCTAATCTGAACAAACCAAAAGCAGAAACGACACAAGACAAAGCTCTTTAGGTTTAGGAAAATGGCAGGTGGACATTCAGCCGCGTTGCTCTGCCGACTAATATTTAGCTGCCTGCACTGCAGCGCCTAACCAAAATAAGTTACATACCTGCAACTGTGGTTCTCTAGTATTAGCATCTTTCATCAATTCACATGTAGACGGGCTTAAAAACTTCACTTCCGTAACTTCTGTTTATCATTATAGAAGAACTAAACTTCAGCCAATCAGGCGACAGGACCCTCTAGAACTCTCCCCACAGAGGATTCACGCCGAGATTTTCAAGCACTAGTGATAAAATAAACAGGAAGGGAGAATGTGAGCTTCCTAAGGGAGGAGGTAGGGCACATGAACATGTGAAAGATGCATATACTGGAGAACCACAGCTTATTTTATTTTCTTCTCCAGCATTGGATCTCTGATAGATTCACATGCTTGAATCAGAATAGCTTGCAGTAAGCAAAACAGCATCATAATTATGAAGACAATATAGCGGATAGTGGGATAATAAAATAAATAAAGGCTCCCCTTATAGGAATAGATGATGAAGGACTGCCTGTCCCACTGCTGCATACCTCTGTACTGTTGAATCCAGATAGTAGTGCTGGGTAAATGCATGTCTGCTCTTTCAAGTAGCTTCTCTTCAGGTGTCCTGAAGAGACAAACCAGTGAAGAGAGCAACTGACATACACACTTCTTTTAGAGTACGGTCGAACTTTGGTTGAAAGAGGGTTTCCAGCATTCCGACGACAAAACTGGATAGCATCAGCAATCCAACAAACAATACTGTGTTTTTCTAAATTGATACGTATGATGCAAATATAATTTTAGACATCTTTGAACGTTTAATGTGTGTAGCAGTCTTCCTATTTTGTTCTGCTGATTTGGAAACAATGTTTCGAGTTCGATAGGCTCATTAAAATGAAAGTCTGTCTGCACTTTTGGAATGAATTTGGGATTGGTTCATAATATCACTCTATCCACTCTGAATTGTAAAAAGTGTTCTTTAACGGTGAACGCTGGAATTCCAGTTATTCGCTCTGCAGACGTTAAGACTAATAATAGTGCCACTTTCTACAAGAGAACTTTTTGATCAGCTCTTCGATAGGGCTCAAATGGAGTATTAACTGCAATAGGACCAAATTAGGCTGCCAAGATGGAGGAAGTCTATTTGGCCATAGAGATGATGAACCAGATGCCCTAAATCTGGATATAGCTGCTGAGTACACTTAAATTGAATTATGAGCCAGCCCCACTTTGGCTAGATGTAGCAAATTTGGGCTGAACTTATCTGAAAGAGAATGAATCCGTCATTTCTGATACCACAAACAAAAGAGTTTCCACTTTAGCTTAGATGTCTGGTTTAGTAGACTCTGCTCTGGCTCTAGGAAGAATTTCTGTACAGTCTTGGCCCGCAAATTAATTGTAGTTGTGGTTAATTGACAAAGTTGGAGTGGGCTTTAGGCGAATATGTTTCTCTAAGAACAGAATCAGTTCGGCGAACCAATACTACCTGGGCCATTTCAGAGCTATCAGAATTATCCTGGGTGGTTTGTCGCTTTATTTGGTTGAGAATCCGCTGGATTATCCGGATTGGGGGAAAAATGTAAGTAAAGATCCCTGACCATCTTAGTGCAAATGCATTCACCCATTATCCAGGTTGTGGATACCAACTTGCGTAAAACCGGAAATTTCGATTCTGATGAGTTGCAAACAGATCTAGATTTGTTTTGCCACAAAGATGGAAGACATTGTCCAGGACATCGTGGTTGAGCTCCTACTTGGAACAACTGTTCCAGCTTAAGGTGCCAACTATAACATTCTTTATTCCTTGGACCTGCTCTGCTTTTAATTACTTAGTTATATATAGGGGTAGACCCAATGGTACTTAGACCTGGGTAGAAGGCGAAACAATGGGGATGGTCCCAGTAAACAATGCTTTGCCACAAAGCACATAAAACATGTATTATATATTCAGAGAGTTTTTGAAAAGCGATACATATAAATGGAAGATTGAATAGTGTTATTTATTCACACCGTCATGTTCTCAAATGCATATAGTACATAGTCAAAATTCTTACAAAAAGTGCCCAGAGTGACAGGGAAAAATATGGGGTCATAAAAGAAGTGATTTTGTGAGGGTAAAGTGATGTGAGCAAGTGGTAATTGTGCAAACAATTAAATCATAGTTGTCAACAGAAGATTCTGAAGCTGAATTAGATCGCCATTAATGCACCATTGGAGCAAAGTGTCAACGTTTCGACCCCGAATATGTGTAGGTTTAGTAGTGCCTTACGATGAGGACTTCATCAGGACTGTGGGAGGGGGGGGAGAAGGGGCGGGTTGAATAGGGCATCGTAGTGGCCCTGCAGAGAGGGCTATGATGGGGCAAGGGTTCGGGCCTGTGGGCTCCAAAGAAACTTTGACACTTAACCCTAAGCCGGGCCATAAAAAACAGAGATTGCTCCACAGTGTTTTTTTCACCTCTCAGGCTTGGCTAGGATTAATGTATAAATGGTGCATTAATGGCAATGTAATTCAGCTTTAGAAAGATGGAGAGGGAATGACTCTGTTGAAGGCGTATGCGGTGGTCTCTTTGTAAAATGCAATGTATGGCCATAGGAGACTAGATCTAAGATGACCTTGTCCTTTGTGATTTACTGCCAATGGGCCAGATAGTTTGTTATTCAGCCCCAAATTGCTTCTAGAACATACTTGTGAGTAACTGGCAAGTTTGATCCGTCAATGTTTCCTACTCATGTCTCTTCCCGAGAAGTGTTTCCTCCTTGCAGTTTGCTTATTGTAAGCCTCTGATTATGGTTGTCTGTATTGTTGAGGGTATTACGGTCTGTATTGTTGCTGAAATGTCTGGTACTGTCGTCATCTATAAGGTTGGTCTCCTCCTCTATAGGAGAACATTGCCTGCCTCTTGCCCCTTGAAAAGGCATTCACCTCATTTGTAGATAACTCAGTGATTTTCCAGTGTAATTGATTTTTGTATAGCGCTACTCACCAGCAGGTCTCTAAGCGCTTTAGGGGAATAGCCAGAGTTCGTGGGCAAAAGTATGGCCCCACAGGCTAATGAGTTTAGACAGTGTCCAGTACCTCCCTAAACAGGAGCGTTTTAAGTTGTTTCCTGAATTGGAAGAGAGCTGGTTCTTTAAGCAGGTGGTCGGGCAACTGGTTCCAAAGTTGTAGGAGCAGCACAGAAAAAGCTCTACCCCCTTTAGATGCAGTATTGCATTTTGTGGTGGCCAGGTAGCAGGCCTCAGAGGACCGCAGTGTGCGTCCCGGAACACAGTTCTTTCTGAATATATGCCGGGGCTTTGCCATAGATCGCTTTATGGGCAATGCAGGGGCCTTTAAACTTTACTCGCTGCTTGATGGGGAGCTAGTGTAGTTTGCACAGCAGAGGGGAGGAACGGGCCCGTCTTGGTAACCTAAAGATCAGCCTGGCTGCATCGTTAAGTACAACTTGTAGTTAATTATAAGATTTTGAGGGAGGCCTATATACAAAGCATTTCCGTAGTCCATTCTGGAGACAATTGTGGCAGATACGATCATTTGTAAGGAGGCATTCGAATGGAGGGGCACAAGTTTCCGAAACTGTCTCAGAAGCCCTATGCAGGTGCCTACCACGTAGGTGACTTGGTTAGCCATAGAGAGCTCGGAGTCAAGTTTAATGCCTAGGCTTTTTACAGCCGTTGCTGGGGGGTGGCATCCAGCTCCTGGGGCCAAAAATGATCGTTCCACGGGTTGCCTTTTGTAGGGATGACAAGGACTTCCGTTTTCTCTGGATTGATTTTTAATGAGTTTGCGGTCATCCAGTTTACTGTGAATCTAAGGATATTTTGTGCCGCTTCCTGGGCATGGGTGAAGTTATCAATCCGGAAGATGAGCTGGGTGTCATTTGCATAATTGAAGACATAGCAGTCGATATGGGCTAGGGCTGTTACCAGAGGCTGTAGATAGATGTTAAAGAGGAGCGGGGACAGTGCAGAGCCCTGGGGGACGCCGCAGGTGAGGACACCACTGTCTGATACCCGTTCCCCTAACTGAATCCTCTGGGACCGCCCTGTCCGGAAGGATTCTAGCCACTGGTGTGCCAACCCCTGAATACCTAGGACTGTTAATCGATCCAGTAGCCGGGTATGGTTGACTGTATCAAACACCGCTGATAGGTCTAATAGGATCAGGGCGCTCAGTTGTTTATTATCAACCATGGTTCTGAGGTCGTCCAGGACAGAGAACATCACCAGTTCTGTGCTGTGGTGTGCCCAAAAACCCACTTTTGTCCCTGTCCACTTTAATTGATCGTAGCACCTCATCAATGTCATCCAAATAATGCCTCCATATCAAAAAGCATGTCTAGAATTTTATTTAGGACTTAAGGTCTGAAGGAAGTAGCTTTAAGCCATCCATACCTACAGAGGACAGCAGCACCTATTAATTGGTGAAAGCCTGTGGAAGCAATATCCATTGCATAATTAATTTCTGAAGAGGCTCAGTCGCCTTCTCATAGAATCTTTCTTGCCCCTGTCTTTACATCTCTGGTAATCTATGTAAGTAGTGATATCTGACCACATCTGCCAGTCGTATATGCCAAGGATCGCCAAAGAATTGGCCGCTCTAACCTTTATAGCAGACACTTAAGAAAATCTCTTTCCTATGTTATAATGACATATACCATCTATCCGGTGAATTTGATATAGGCATAGAGGGGTTCTTGGAAGAGCACTGGGCTGCTTGCCTTATGGTAGAATCTGGTTTAGACTGGTGAATTTTATGGCACCTTATATTTTTTATTTGATCTGGATAGGACAGAAGACAATGCTGCTGGACTCTTCAGAGATTTCATACCTTCCTCCCAGATATATTCCACAATCAGGATAGCTCTAAAAGATTTCCTAGCCAGTTCTTTAAAATCATAAAGAAATTGGATTGTGTTACTGGCATTGGCAACTCAAAACCTTTTGCTGCTCACTCCATCGGAGTATGGAAACTCCCAATATCATCAGGGGCTGAATCCACCGAATGAGGAAGTGCCAGTGAGGGAGCCAGTAGCAGGCAATCATCCCATACATTAGACGTACTGTGGCAGTTTGGTACTTCGCCCTCTTCTCTGTCCTCATTGGAGGACAATACATCATCCGCAGGCAGGACCACAATGCTTGAAGGAAGCTTTCTTTTTGGTGTATAGACTGCCGGGAAATTATTCGGTGTGTGAGGAGTAGAAGGTTGAATTCAAGGAGAGTGAATTGTTTACGGTGGTGGCCAGAGAGGGCTCCGGAAATCTTTTATAATAGTCCTGCAGCATGCTGTGCAGGTCGTTAACCAAAGCCTTTGGTACCTGCACCATCTCCTCAGGATCATGCTGTTCGTATAGTTGGTAATGCTCCATATATGAAGCAGACGTATCCATAAATTGTGTTCCTGAGGAATAATAATCTTCATAATACTCCTCACTCTCTTCTTGATATTGGACATGTAGTTAGAAGGACTATGTGCTGTTCCGAAAGGTCCATCATCCTCTTAAACCTCTACATATAAACAAATGAGTTGGTGGAGGAGGTGAAACTTCACTCAGATGTGAGCTCAGGCATTATTGAAACTATTGGAGAATGGAATGATTCTCTCACTGACTATATCGACGATGGCCTTGTTGACATTATCTGTGTCTTCGCCGTCGACAGTTACCGCTTTCGCCATAGTTTTCTTGTCAACGAAGCCCCCATAGAGGAGTGTTGGTGCAGTGACCGATGATGATTGTACCATCAGTTAATGACACAGTCGATAGGGCTAATGGCTAATTTCATCGATTGTGCCATTGTCAATGGTTTTTTCTAGGGTAGATTTTTCAGAAATCTTGGAAAAGGTGTTGACTTTAGAATACTTAAGCGCTAAGAAGACAAAATATTCTCCTCAGATGTCCCATGAGAGTTGGTTCATGAGATATGTCCCTCAGCTCTTTCTCTTTTCTGAGATTTCCTTCACTCAGAAGAATCATCCTCCTCCTCAGATAGAGCGTCCCTGGCTTAAAGTTTTTGGATGGGCCTTCACAGCCCCCATCTCAATCATGTAAAGTTTTTGAGGAAAAAGTGCAGCAAATCTTAGTTTCTTACCTTATGAGAAGGGTAGAGGCAGTAAATGCAGTGTTTGTGAGGATCCTCAGAGTACAGCCACTTCGTGCCACAGGTCTCACAAGGTCTAGCAAGACATTTTCTACTTAAATATGACATTTTGCTTGTCAGGTTTGAATAACAAATGAAGTAGCTTTGAGAAACAACAGTGTATATTTATTTCCCCACTGTAAATCCTGACTAACTAACGGAGCAGGGCTCAGGAAGACTCCCTTCACACGACATGCGGCAGAAAAACGGAGGGAGTGAAGCCTTTGTTGGGGAGTGTTCTAGAGGGTGCGGTCGCCTGTAGTTTCATTCTTTTATAATGATGGAGATAAGTTACTGAACTGAATATGTATTGCCCTTCTGGGCTGCGTATTGCCTATACTTCTCTACAATGTGCTGGGGAACTCCAACTTCGACGATCGAAAATGATTCAAGCATGTGAATCTATGAAATATCCAGTACTGGAGAATAAATAGCATTGTAGTTGGGTAAATGCAAGTCAGCTGGTTCGAAAGGGAAACAAGGTTACACTGGATTACCCCATTAAAAAATAAAAAATAAACCAGTGATCACTGCGGGCAAACCCTGACATTGAGAGCGAGTCTGTGTTTGCCACACTGTGAAATGTAGGAACATTTAGAAAAACCTGTAAAGACGAAGTCTTTGGGTTATGTACGTTTGAAATGGTGCATAAATGCACAGTGGTATTCCCTGCCCAATAAAACATTAAAAAGGAAAAAGACTTAGTGAGCACAGCAAATAAGAATAGTGCCATTGACCGAAATTAAAAGTGATTCAGGCGAAAAATCCTTGCTATACATGTATTCAACCATATGAAGTAAAAACAAAATAGAAAGAGAGCACTTACCAGCGACTGACCCAAAGAGATGACTGGATGGTGGAAGAAGGTATACAGGTGCCTTGTGAAGCTAAAGGTCTATATTGCCTTTTATTCTGGGACTCTTTGCAATGTTCATGTTCAAACAGGTTAAAATGAATACAACATAATGTCCAGTCTTAACACTATTAAATTCTCATGAATATGTATAGTTATTTGAGCATAGAACAGAAGCAAGAGAAAGGATTGCAAGAAGAGAAGTGTCACTACCATCGATTGACTAATGTTACCACAAGATATTTGCACCAGAAGAGCAGCGATATCCATGATCATAGTCTACCTATCAAGGCACAGATGACTGGGGATTAATTTGTGGAAGTTGAAGGAAATACTTCAACAATAAAGAAACTCCTATACTAATTAAATATAAAGTGGGCTAAGAATAAATAGTTACCTGTAGCTACAATTCTCCAGTATTGGCATTTTTCATAGACTTATGTGCTTGAATTATTCCCCAGCATCAGCCTGTGAACCTTCTGTAGTTAAAGTTGACATAGCAGCTTTCCAACAGAGCCCCTAACAATGAAAACAAATGGAAAACAATAGCCTACGAGTAGGTCATGCACCACATTTTGTGACCCAAAGTCAAGCCAATCATGATGGTGGATGAGCACAGAGCTACAACTCTCCTCAAAGAGGCATAAACTATCAGTTTCATAGCTTGTCTTCTGATAACCTCATGAACTGAGAGGATGGTGCCACATTTAAAAGATACTAACACTGGACAACTATAGGTACAGGTTAGGGACTTTTTTTTTCTCCAGCATCTTTTATAGATGCATGTTGTGTAGGAGGCTGGTTTAGTATATGGTGCATACAAAGGAGTGATGCACCTTGCACTAATCCTTTTAGTGGTCTTTGATAACTTTTGATAGCTCTCAACGTGGTATCTCTGGAGAGCAACCTTATCTTGAATGTAGCGTAAAGCAGCTTGTTTTATCACATTTCATCGATAATGCAGATTAGATGAAAAAGAACCACATAGTGTTTATAAAAATAAGTGTATTTATTTAACATCACAATCACCAACACATTGTATATCTTATAGCTGGAAATATCAACAATACACATGAAAATACTCAAAAGGAATCAGGTAAGTAGCGCAAATATACACTGGTCTCCAGGGGGAGACCACACCTTATACTAAAGAAGTGGAACGCGAACTGCATGGAAGAATGGTAATTGGACCAGAAGACTCAGTGGAGCTGGGAGATCAAGGAACCACCCATGGTAAGTACCCAGGAACCCCACGGAGGCTGTGTGCAGAGTGGAAAGACAACTGTGTGCCTAATGGAAGTCAGTGGACAAGTCGTGGGTGCAGTTTTAAAGGAAAAGGACCCTTCCCAGAGGACCCAGAAGAACACGGGGTGAAATGATGTTGGAACCTCACGTAGACGACAGTGGAAGACTTTGGAGAAAACAGCTCTGGAGGAGTCTCTGAAGATGTCCGGTGGAATCAAAGGGTGGGTTCTTGAAGAGGAGAACCTGCAAGCAGAGGGGATAAAGTCTATGCCACTCAGAGTTGACCAGGAAGCACGAAAGCACAATGCCTGCCCTTGGCAGGGAGCTCAAGAGAGTTGCGAGGATCTTGTCGCTGATGCTGTGGGGACTGGACAGGACTGAAGAAGACCAGGAGCCATGCACGAGCTGTTCCACGTCAGATGTCGGGTCTAGGTGGTCAGTGACCGGCAGGAGCACCAACAAGACTTGGTAGCTGCAACTGGCATGGGGGCAAAAACGATGCAATTGTTGGAACCAGCAAGGTCCAAGAGACTCACCAAGTGCAGGAGAGACAGATCAGGGCTCCAGCAAGTAGGGGAGCCCACCAAAGTAGGACAAGACCCTCGGGGGGACCCACAGGCCGAAGGAACAGGAGTCGCAAGAGGACCTCAGGCAGCTTTACAAAGATGGAGGCCCACAGTGCAAGGGATGCAGTGAGGAAGCAAATATTCGAGGAATGAGGTGCTGGAGCTTCTTGTAGCCCGAAGATCTCTGGAGTTCAGAGCCATCAAACTTTGGCAATGGCAAGTCTCTGTTCCATTCGAAGTCCAAGTGTCAAGACAGTTGAAGAGGGTCTTGGTTTCAGAGGTGAGTCTTGTTCCATGACGAATCTGAGTACCCACCCACAGGGGAGTCCTTCAATACCCCCAGAAATGGTTGGAAGGACTCTTCCAGAGGAGGGGCTGGACAGTGGGGAGAATACTCCCCCGTCCTTTGTCCAGTTTTGTGCCAGAGCGGGACCCAAGGGTTCCTGAAAGGATGCAAATGGAGTATGCAAGGAGGCCACCAAATGTCCCCTTCAATGCAGTCTGGTGGTACCGGAAAGCGCCCCCAGTCCTGTCTGTGGTCAGCAGCAGCATTAGCTTGCTAGCCGGCCCTAAAAGGCTGTAACGGGTAGTACAGGGGACTTCCCTAAGGGCCCCCCCAGTACATGGGATCATACCTCCAAAACCTGAATCGGTGGAGGGGTATGATTTCAACATGTTTTATACCAAAAATGACCAGGTTCAGTGCAGCCATTAGTTAGAGATCTCGTAATGACTTATGTCCACTATATGTCTTAAAATGGCTGACCGCACTTACAAGGCCTGGGGAATCGACTCTGAGGTTTGTAGGGGTATGCTGCTCATGCAGGGGCACCCTCACACTTCTAACCTGTCCTCAGGATTGAAGGGCCTACCATAGGGGTGACTTATAGGTTTTAAGTGTAGTGACCTCAGATATAAGGAAACTTATCTGTTGTGAGAGGTGCAAGCATCACCTCACACAACAGGCCTGTAGTCTGAGTTGAAGTGGACGCCCATGGGAGACCCCTGGTGTACCTTTGCCCTGGGTACCTTTGTACCAGGGACTTAGAAGGGTACACCAGTAGCCAATTGTGAAGGTACAAAAGTACAATTTTTGGGAGAATGAGCACAGATGCTGGGGTTCTGAATAGCAGGATCCCAGCAGACTACAGTCAAAAGAACACTGACACCAGTCAAAAAGTGGGGGGTATCCATGAAAGCAGATCCTACTTTCCTACAACGTGCTTAAGTTATAATTACCAAAGCAGTACATTACATTAAGTATAATGTATAGAAAGTTGTGAGACACATTTTAATGAAAGAATATGTAGCACTACCTGTTCAACTTCTTTCATTGATCTGGACAGGATATCCAAGCAGTAGTGTTATCAAAAGGTGCGAGTAAATGCCCACATTTCAGCTTTATATATGCTTACAAGTGGCACACAAGCAAAGAGTGCTTCAGTTGCATATCTATCTAGGAATGACAGTAGGGGATGCAAGAAGAAAACAAGGGTGAGAGATCATGTTTTGAAATAGGAGTGTCTTTAGTCTTGTTGAACAAGTTACCTTAGGTAACGCTGTATCTGGTACAGACCATCTAGCCGCAAACTCCTTACTTTAGAATTATCCCCAGGCATCAGAATGCATCCGGAAAACTTTTGTGAGCAGTACCCCTGTGCGCTTAATTCGGCTCCATGTCCACGCTTGATATGATGTTCGAGTTGCCTATATATGTATCACCCACACGTGCCAACAGTTTCACAACATATGTGCGGAGCCACAAAGTACACTGTCCACTGGTGTGGAAAACTACGACCATGAAAAGGGAAAGCCCTATCCCTAGAAATCCATTTGCAGAGCAGGAAGGATGGGTGGGTCAGTAAGAAATCTACAGCTAGATAGAGTCTCTACCATATAAGGCATTACTGAAGGTAACTTGTCTATCTGATAGAGACTTCTAGCTACAGATTCCTTACCTTAGAATAGATGCCCAAGCGTTACCTCCACGGAGGTTGGTCTGCGGCCCAATTTCCCACAATGAAGTCCTGCAGGACCAAACTGTCACTTTTGTCCTTATCTATTCTCCTCAGCTTCAATCCACTGTATGAGGAAGCAGTACATTTCAGAAGAGAGACCCATATGTGTGAGTCTTACGTCCAGTCCCTTTGGGCACTGGCGCCAGTACAGGTAGTTTTCCCCTCATCTGTCACGGTTTAGGGTGTGAACTTCTATGGGTACTCGGTGCACTCATTTCTAATTTCTATTGGTTTCTTTTTTATACACTGTTTGTACAAAGTTCATCACAGAAATGTGGACTTAGGGTGTATCTGCTTCTTCCCATGCACAACTCCCCTTCTGGTTTTATCCTTGGGAATGGTTTCTTTTTGCCCCTCGGGCCTGAATGTGCAGTCTCTTTATCAATGGGGGAGACGTTTTATTCTAAGCCATTTTTTTGTTGTTGTATTGTAGGTTCCCCAGGCGCCCAAAGCTTCCTGTTTATCCTGTGTTTCTGCGCCCTGAAGGTGTGACCTACAGGTCGTCCACCAAAACGCAAGAGGCTGGAGTCCACTTATTACAATGTCTCCTGTTGATGATTATCATGTATATGGGCCTTTTCCTCCCAAGGTTCCTATGAAGCCTTAAAAGAATATACAACTGTGAGATGTTCAGACACACAAGTTAGGTGTGTGGCTACTTAAAGAGGAGCAAGATCAATAAGCTATTTAGGCTTAAATCTATGTGAAACACCTTTAATGATTTCTCCAGGGTATTGTTGTATTTGTATTCAATGGACTGCCATTGAGCAATTTGTTGCGAGTCAGGTGGTATGATTCTGTTGTTATTAATGTGTGGGGTAATTGTGATTGTTGCACCTTGGTATTACCAATATAACTGTTCTGTATTTATTGCAGTATTTATTACATGTTTTTTTTATTGAACGCTTTTATTTTGATACATGAAAAAGGGTCAAATTAACTTGAAATACATGCCCTACTATATTGACTATTTTCATTCGCTGTTTAGCTCTGTTTGGTTGTCACTGCTCTGATCTGTGGGAGCAAGACTATTTAGTCAGAAAGGTATGGGTTAATAAAACATTCTATTCATTAGCACAGCAAACTCAGCCTTGGAGAAATGCACGTACAGATGAAACATTGGCAGCTGCTTCTCTGTGAGGCAGGCAAAGAGTGAGATAGAAATTAGTTTCGATCATTGCTCAAAATTGCGCTAAATACAAAATGGTGCAGCGAATGCTAACTTAAATCGTACAGTGCATAGGGAATTCGGCAAATGCATTTTCCAACCCAACACCCCATTATGTGTGATTGTTCCAAACGGTCAAAGTGCCCATCGCTACAGACCTGACTTTCCAGACAGTAATGTTTGGTAAACCTGTCCAGAAAAGCACATGTTGCTGCCTAGCAGATGGCCAGGACCAGAACTCCATGAATTAACAGTAGTTGCAGCTTTAGCTCTGGTGGAATGATCCTGCAAACCTTCCGGGGTTGCTTCTTAGCAAATGCATAGCAGATTTTGATGTGGAGTACAATCCGTCACAAGATGGTCCTCTTCTGCACCACCCGTCCTTTCTTCGCTCTAACATACCCCACGAAGTGCTCGTCATCTACCTGGAACTCCTTTGTGCAGTCAAGGTGGAACGACAACGCTCTTTTTAGGCTCAGACTGTGAATTTGCCCCTTTCTTATATGGATGAGGCAGAGCATAAGAAGTAGGACGAGTGATGGATTGGCCTACATGAAATGGAGTGACCACTTTCGGAAGATCGGAAGCTCTCGAATGAAGCACCAGTTTGTCTGGGTAGATGTTAAGATAAGGAGGCTTGGATGACTAGGCCTGAAGCTCACTGACCCTCCAGGCTGATGTTATCACCACGAGAAAGGTAGTCTTGCTGGTAAGGAGCCTGAGTGGGCAATTGTGCAGAGGCTCAAAGGGAGCGCACACAGTGGGAGGAAATATATGTTGCAAACCTTTCAAATCTCTATGTACAATAGGGAATGGAAAAGGGAAGGTTGGTCAGGCTACTGAAGAAAAGCAGAGATTGCAGAAAGGTATCACTTCACAGTGCCCAGAGCAGAGAGCTCCCGGGTAAGGGAAAGAATGAATAGGAGAACCTGAGAAGGGGGGTGGGGAGGGGGGGAGCAATGTGTATTTCGTTACTTCATGCCACAAATTGTGCCCAAAGGCAGGTGTAAACAATCTTGGTAGAGGGACATCTGGCTGCCAAGATAACATTACAGACTTCGGCGGGTAGGTCAAAAGCTGTCCATTGTCACCACTAAATCTCTATGCAAGAAGGTAGAGCAGTGCTTAATTTGTAAAATATGAAGTGCAGGTGCTCAAATCTTTGTCGGAGGCCACACCCACTTTTTTCTGGACCCACCCACTTCCTTCATTGGCTCCACCCACTTTCTCTATTAGCTCCACCCACTTCCTCAACTGGCATTGCAAAAAGACAGATGAATTTCAGCAAGGGAGCCTTATTCATAGTAAGGTTTGATAGGAGGTTCCCCTACTACTTCTACTTCTAGGTACATCCAGGTTAGTGTCCGGCACTCAATATTTTATCAGCCTCAAATCACACATGCAGTCTGTCTCAAAAAAACATTACTGTCTAGCTGCAGGCAGGTTAGACAAGCACAATGTTCTGATAATACAGCGCTCTAAATGGATTTTACAGCCACAAGAAACTCACTAAAAGAGATATCACAGAAGTATTCCTCCTTAGTCCTGAAGCAGCACCCAGGCGGTGTAAAATGCACGGAGTGCATTTGGCTCAAGTAATTAACTCTACATCATGAGAAACTGCAGTTAAAAATACCTAATGAAGAATTTGCACAAGTCATCCACAGCCACAGCCTGTGCCTGTCCCTCCCTGAGCTGAAGGTTCTTAAGATAAGAACCTCTGTCCCAGTACTGCTCTTTCCACAAGCCCAGGCTGTCCCTGAATATTCCTGGCATAGGAGCATCTTTCCATAGCCCCAGCCTGTCGCCTGCTGTCCCTGTTCTAGGAACCTCTCTCCACAGTCCCATGCTGCCTCTTTTGTTGAAGCATTGTCTGCCAAGAGCCTCTCTTCTACTTTAGACCCTCTGGAGCCTTCTGCACCCCTCCGAGGACCCTCCTGCTCGCTGCCAGAAGTTTGAGGCAAACCTCTATGGCCAGGGCCGGTGCCAGCACTTCTTCCCTTGGCCTGCTGCCTGAGTTACCACCAGCTGGGCCACGGGGCTCAGCCTGGTAAGGGCTGGCCTCAGCCGCCATGAATCTTTCAACAGGAGCCTGGGAAGTGGGAACAGACACCGCTGCAGGGAGCGCGTTCTCTCCAACTACGCCACCGCTCTCTGACCCCGGAGTCTCTTACTGTCTGTGACTGTGACCTAAGACCCCTCTGTGGCACCTTAGCTGCCCTCACCCACACCCTGTGGCTTGGGCGGTCGGTCCGGCCGGCAGGAACACACACCGGCTGGACTGGCTGGCTGTACTGTCTTTGCTCAGTGAACTGGTTTTATAAGATTAGGCAGCCTGGTGCACTGCTGCTGTTTGCTACCACACTCATTGCTGCCAATGTTTCAGATTGATATGTGTGACATTTTCGTAATTTCTGTGCAATTATGAGTGACATTTCAAGGACTATGAGTGACACTTTCTCATGAGCAAAATCAAGCAATGAAGACGAGGGAATCATATAGATAGCAGAAATTACACCCATTTGAGTATAGCTGGTAATGTTTCAGATTGCTTATGTGTGACATTTTCATACATTTAGTGGATTTATGAGTCATTCAATGACTAAATGTGTGGCACTTTCTTGCGACCAAAATCATGCAATGAAGTCAATAGAAATAAACAAATATCAGAAATCCCACTCATTTGAGCAACAAGAAATTCGAACTCTGCAGCAGGTGCTTTTAAAGCGATTATTTAATTTCTAAAAATCAGCACCCTCCACCACAAACTCTGCTTCAGTTGCGGCTGAACCACATGTAACAAAAGGATCTCTGTGACAAAAGCTGCAACCCACTGAGCTATCCACATATAATACAGTTCAATACAATATGCTAGTAGACTTTCTTTGCAGTAAGCATATTAACCCTCTGGGCTACCTAATGGTTAAAGTAAAAACTGAAACTGCCACTAGATAAAACTCTGACCTCTCTCCAGCAGGAACAACATTAATCACCAGTCTGCCTCATCTCTGACATAGCAAGTCTCTCTGCACTGGGAAAATAAAGGTTGTACCATATGTCATCAGTAGCAGATTAATGTCTCTGCAGTGCAAAGAGCAATTATAGACGAGCTTGCAGCGTTCTCAATAGTATTGTCCAGACACCGATCCTCCTGCAAGGAGAAAGTACTAACTGAAAGTATGAATCCTCTACCATTGCTTGCCCCTGACAACATTTCGATAATGAAAGCAATACATACCATACGCTGCGCACTATAGCAGGCACAATTAATCTCACCAGAGGAGCAGTAATAAGGATCACTATTTTTGAATAGTAGCTGGCTGCTCACTAGTCACGGCATGATGATGTTACTTATTTATGTTGCAGAGCGTGAATTTCTGTAACACTTTAACAGCTTATAGCTGCAGACTCGCTCCAATCGTGCCTGAAGCAAGTCAGTCAGTGAAAAATAATTATTCACACTCTGGCCTGGGCCTCGGCTCCCCACAGGTCTGGCAACGTGAATGAGGCCCTGCTCACCACAGACAGTCAGCAGTGCACCCGAGGACTAGTCGACACAGACTGAGTCCCACGCCGCTTCTGCCTCACCTTCTCTTCTCCGGACGTGACAGCAGCACTAACGATCCGGATTATCCCAGGCCCCCATGGTGTGCTACAAACAGTACTGATGACGATTGATGCCTATGCCTGCCTGTAGTGCACACAGCGGCAGCTTCAGGGCAGGGCATACAGCGCTAGCGACGCGCCTGCGGCTGGCCTCCAGCTTCATCTCCCACCTATCATTCCCAGGCCAATTTTCAGGATAACCAACCAATGAACAATGAATTAATTTTTAAAAAACGTAATCCTGTGCCTGCGGCCCCCGCCGCCCCCAGCCAGGCCCAGCCCAGTGCCAGCCCTGCCTGCCTCACCTGCCTGCGGAAGCGCAGCTCTGCTCATCATGAGGATTATTTATTTCGTCCGCCCCCCCAGGGCAGGCCATCTTGTCCAGGCGCTGCTCGTAGCAGTGGTAGGTAGACCAATCAGGATGATTTTAAAAACCTGACTGGCCACCACCAGTAAATTAATTAATCACTGTAAGGGCGCCAAGCCCTGCCTCGCGAGTCGCGCCTCGCCCAGATACTGGGCGAGGGCCAGGGAGAGGTGCGGGTATGCTGGGGCGGGCAGAGAAAATGCGCGTGCATGGCATTCAATTGCATGCAATCTGCGCACGCGTCGCTTCCTCTGGCGCGCACAGCCCCAACCCCCGCAGCAAAGCCCTGCCCAGTGCCCTGCCCTGGCCCCTGCAACAACACTCAACAGTGTCCCGCCCACTGGGGCCCCGATCTGCGCCGCGGCCGGGAACTCTTGAAGAGAGAGACTGAGAGTAAACTGGGAGCAGCAGGCACGTGACGTCACCGACACAGCAGTAAGTACTGCCAGTGCATGCATCATCAAAGTGAATCAACAAGTTTGGCACAACACTGACAGCAGTAACACAGCAGCACCACGCTCTCTGTGTGTGCCAGTCACCAGTCAGTGCGCAGTGACACGCACGAGTCACAACTTTAAAAAAATTAAATTCTAAGGCAGGAGGATAGGTGCACTTAATGCCATGTGATAGACCCGGCCCCCATAATTAAGTGCCGGTGCTGAGCACCGGCAGGCTCCGGCTCAAATTAAGCCCTGACTGGTAGAGCATTGACAGATTCAGGTGGAGAACCCTCCCCTGCGACAGAAGATCCTTTCAAAGGGATAGCCTGATTGGAAGACCAATGGCCATGTTCAACAGCTTGAGATACCAGACTCTCCGTGCCCAATCCAGAGCCACAAGGAGGACTTGGGATCAGTCGTTCCTGATCTTCTTGAGAACTCTGGGAAGGAGTGGTATGGGCAGAAAAGTGTACAAGAGGCCTGAGCGCCATTCGAGATGAAAAATCTTAGAGCAGGAGCCGCCTTGGAAACTCCAGCGTGCAGAACTGCTTGACATTGAGTGTTCTCGTCGATGGCAAACCGATCGAACCAAGGCTCTCCCCACTGCTAAAAGACCTTGCACCACCTCCAGATGGAGATGCCATTCATGTTCTCGCTAGGCATCTTCAACCAAGTTATTCGCTGTGGTGTTTCGCAAACTCACCAGATTTTCAACCACCAGGGATATGCCCTGCTGTTCCAGCCATGTCCAGAGATGCAGAGCCTCTCGACAAAGGTTCCATGACCCCACCCTACCCTGCCCTGCTTGTTGCAGTACTGTATGTCTGTGAACACTTGCACTAGGCTTTCAATGCCAATCGGATCGCTCAGAGATCCAACAGGTTAATGTGGAGTCCGGATTCCGCTAAAGACCAGAGTCCTCTGATCTCCACCTCTCCCAGATGGCCACCCCATCCCAGGAGTGACGTATCTGCCACTACTGTCATATCTGGTTATGGAGAGGGGTCTGCCGCTGACCCAATCGAGGTTCGTAAGCCCCCACTGCAGGTTCTTTGCAGTTCCCTCTGAGATCTAGCCCGCGACAGAGAGATCGCCTGATGCTGCGCCCACTGGAACTTCAGCTCCCACTGCTGAGCCTGCATATGCCAATGGGCATGTATCACAAGCAAGATGCAGGAGGCCATGAGACCCAGCAGCCTCACAATCAGTCTTACTGAAATCCAGGATAGAGGCTGGACATCGGTGTCATAGCCTGAAAATCCTGGACACGCCGTTCAGGAAGATAGGCCCAAAGCTCCAGGACAGCTCTGATGAATTGGGCCTGAGAGGGAGTCCAGTTTGACTTTCGCACGTTGATAGTGAACCCCGCGAATGCAGGAGGTCTGCCATAGTGTGGAGGTGGGAGATTACAGTCTGGGGTAAGCCCGCCTTAAACAGCCAGTTGTTGAGATCAAGGAAGACTGGCACCCATGATATCTGCAGATGAGCTGCGGCCACCGCTGGTGAGGCCAAAGGGGAACACAGTACTGAAAATGCTCATAGCCCACATGAACTGCAGGTAACGCCGTTGGGCAAGCAATACAGGAATGTGGAAGTATACGTTCTGCAAGTCCAATGTCACCATCCAGTCTCCAGGGCAGATGGGACCCGAGCAAAAGTGAGTATTTTGAATTTCTCCTTCTTGAGGATGAACTTGAGAGTGCAGGTTGAGGATAGGACGAAGGCCTCCATTCTTCTCTGGCACCAGAAAGTCGTGATAATAGCAACCACGACCTACTTCTAGCATCAGCACTCTTTCTATGGTTCTTTTAGCCAAAAGAGCTGTCACTTCCTGGGCAAAGAAAAGATATGTGGTCTTCCGTCAGCCTGTCGTTAGTAGGTGGCATGGAGGGAGGGGTGGTCACGAAGGGGGAGGGGTATTCTAGAAGGGGAAGTAGGCGCCCCTCTGACAATCTGCAAAACCCACCGATTTACTTGCAGGGAGTAGGTGACAGCAAATCCTGCTTCCCACTGTGTGCCCATGATGGTAACCAGTCAGTTAAAAGGGTTTGGCTGCTGTGGGGGTAGGAGGGGTTGGTGGACCAACCTGGCTGATGGCCACCAGACCGACGGGACCGGTGAGAACCGCATCCATGGCCACCAAGAGGCTAGAAAGCTTGTGCTCTGCGGTGCTTGGTGGTGTAGACGAGGCTGTACGCCCTTTCCGTGCCCACAAAAGGAGTGAAAGGTAGTTTGAGGGAGATGAGGGGCCATAGAAATACCCACCGACCTACCTGGGCATAGCCCTGCTGTCCTTAATGTGCTCCAACGCCAAATCCGCCTGGTCTCCGAAGAGACTGGCGCCATCAAAGGGCATGTCTAGTAGTGAGGACTAGACAGCCCCAGAAAAGTCATTCTCCAACCCGTCAATGCCTCGTAGGGCCACTGGTGATGAAACTGCTCTACCTAGTGAATCTGAGGTGTCTAATACACAGCAGATTGTGAACATCGCTGCATCCCTCCTATTGGCAACAGCAAGGAAGAGCACAGCCCAGGTCTCCTCCAGGACTGTAGGCAGAATCTGTGCAACCGCATCCCATGGGGTGTGAGAATAGCGGCCCAAAAGACACATGGTGTTCACAGACCGCAGTGCCAAGATGGCAAAAGAAAACCTTCTCAAGATTTTCCAGCCTCTTGGATTTCCTGTCCGGGAGTGTAGCAGGGAAAGTCCCAGTAGTTACATGGAACATTGATGCTTGAACCACCAAGCTCTCTGGGGTATGGTGTCAGGTGAATAAATGTGGGCCCCCTGGAGCAGGGTGGTGGGCAATTATCTGGTTCACAGGAGCACCTGTGTTGGGCTTGGACCAAGTAAGTGCCTCATTGAAAGGGAGAAGCGATTATGATGGGAACACTTCCGATAAGCCATTAGTCTTGACTGCCACTGAGGGCAAGATAAGGTCCAGGATCTCAGCTGCCCTCTGCAACACCTTTGTGAAGGAAACTCCTTCCTCTCATGCCACAGTAGGGGGAGAAAGCATGCCAGTATCTGGTGAACCCAGATCCTCACAACAGTCCATTTGTTCTTCATAAGGCTGGTATTCATCGGGGTTCAACGACTCATCCCATTCCTCCCAGAGTCCTAGCACATAAATATAGGCTCAAGCTCTGGCCTGGAAGGCTTGGCTCCAGTCAGAGACCGTGTCAGATGACACCCCTCTGGCTCTGTTTTGGAGTAAGGGATGAGGATGGGGATGGCGACACCCGAGGCACAGGAAGCGGAAGCCTTGGAATCAGCATCAGGGAAGATTGAGGTGGAATGACTGGCACTGATCCGGATAAATCTATGGATCATGGGGCCTGACTGGCACCTGAACCACTGGCATGGATCCAGTAGGGGCCCCTTCACAACCCTCTGGCCCGAAGGCGCACCAGTAGGAGCATGCTGCCCAAGTATGAGAGGCAAGGCCTCAAAAATTCTTTCAATTGGGCGGGGGTTGATCAGGCTCCCAGAAAGATGGGGCGGCGCAGAGCCAATCCAGGCGCTGTCTCAACCGCAGAGCCAGGCATCTATTGGAGCCTCTCCCTAGTCTCTTCGCCCAATGGACGAGGTCAAGTCCAGCACGTCTACTTTTTCTTCTTGTGGGACTTCGACTTACCTGAATGGCTCGATGACAGAGTGCAACGACTACCTTGGGCTCCAGGGACCTTCCTTTCGACCGGGACCTTGATTGTTAGAGCATCACAGGTTGAGCCACCATAAGCTTGAGGGATCACTTCCTGAAGGCCTTTGGGTACACAGCGTGGCAGTTGGGGCAGGCATTCAGGTCATGGTCCCACTCAAGACACACAAGGTGTGGGTCTGTCACTGACTGTCGGTGACGGGCGCTGCAAAGCTTGAAGCTGGCCTTCTACGAAGACACCCATGCCACACAAGGTGGTAATCCTCAAAAAAATACTTTGACAAAACATCAAAAAACCTAGTACAAAAGTGACTAAGGAGTAGCTCTTCCCAGATCTGCGCAGGCTGGCAAGAAAAGAACTGATGTCAGTGCATCTGGGTGGCACCTATATAAGCACCGCAAACGTTGCCATGTGAAACAGAACTACATCACCTACAGGCGCTGCAAAGGTACTGCTCACAAAAAACCTCCGGATCAAGTCTGATGCACGGGGATAATTCTAAGATAATGAATCTGTGTCTATAAGTCTCGATCAGATGAAAAATGATACAAAAATGTGGTCTCAATAATGTAACTGGCTTCTTCTGTCCATGTAGAATTTTAAACATTGTTTAACATATAGTGTATGCAATGTGTGTGGAATGCGGAGTGGAAAAAATTGGCAAATTTATCATTTGGAATCAAATGTGGATTGGTGGCAACCTTGTTTTTGGAGAACCTTAACCGTGGCATTGCCGAAAATTTTTGAATTTTCCCATCATGTCTGGGAGGCGGTATTGCCAGCTAAAAAGCAACCTTCTAAGAGAGCATCTGTAATGAAGACTTGTGTATATGTTCAAAAGGACTTCTTATCAAAGAGTTCCCAAAAAAGCGTTCAGCTGATAGGTATGGATTGTTGATCCATGAAGGGATTCTGAATAATCTATTCATGAACTCCTTTACTATTCTTGAGTAGTACAAAGCTGGCAAAATTGACAAAGCCAGTCTCTCAAAGACGGAAATGGCGGAGCTGGCCGACCTAGCAGACATCGACGCAGGTGAAACCTGCACCGGAAAAACTGTGAGGGATAGAGAAAGGACTATAACGATATAGTGAGAGCGGGATCACCCAAAAAATTCCAGAGAAGCGGTCAGGTGAAGAATCAGGAAGAAGAAAATGTGACCGACAAAGTCCCAATACCTATCCAGATTCCTTTCCGGCCAATCACGAATGTGGCAGCCTCCTGGAGATCGCGTACTCCACACAAGGAACGAAATCAACCGCGTCAGACTCCACGTCTGAAATGATTTCACTCTACTATGGGCGGACTGACTAGACGACGACTCCACTACCCGCTCCAGCCGGTCGACAGTGGATCGGGGCTCCGGCCCGTTCAGCAGCTCCTGCTGAACTTCTGGCTCACGCTTCAGTTTTGGGGCTATCACTACTCCGGATTCCTCCTACACTGGAGCTGACCAATTCCTAATTCCTCCATTGGTTCGATCCATCATTCCAGGCTCTGCCACCTGGCAAGAACCCTGCGCCTCACCATTGGCGCCCTTCTCCTGGGCACACGCATCTAGGCTAGGGACAGCCTCGCTGCCCTACTAGCACCTTCAAATGACAACCTGGTCCTGATGATTGTTGGACCCGGCCTCGTGGCGTGGCCCTCGCTGACCCCCATAACCCCTGAACGACAGACGGAACGGATTCCCGTCCACCCAGAACTATACACGAGACTCCTACATCAGACCTGAGACGACCTCCAGACCGAGTGCCTGCACCCCTGCACGTGACCATCAGACTCCATGTTTGGCCACCCCAGCCAGCCAGCCGCCTTCTTCCCTTTCGGCAGCCCCTGGCCGCTCCCGGCTGCAGCTGGGCGTGCGCGTCCGGCGTGCCCTGACCCACCCGGGGGGTGAACGACTCACCAAGTACCCGAAACCAAGGCTGCCATCACACCTCCGGCCCCCTCCAGAGGAACTGGTTGTCCTCACACCTCCGAACCATCCCTGGGGGCTGGTTTCGATCACACCTTTTGGCTTCCCATCGAGCTGGCTCCAGGCCTTGATGAGCGTCTGGGATTCCCTGGACTCATGGTCCAAAAGCATCAAAGACCCAGCCGCCCAGACAATCGGGCGCCTGGCCCTCGGACCTCCGGCCTCCTGCCTCTGAGGGTCCGGACATCAAAGAGCTCCTGGACTATAAGACAGCCTGCCTTCCATATAGCCGGCAGTTGTATCTTGGACAAGAAAGCCCTGCTGATCTGATCGCGGCTGACCTTGAGGAGAACAGACTGACCCACCGAGCCCTGCTGACGTCGTCGCGGCTCATCCTCGAAGCTACGGAACTGAACCACCGAGCCCTGCTGACGCTGTCGCGGCTCCCTCTCGAAGAGTAAGACCTGAATCATCGGAGCCCTGCTGACATCGACGCGGCACACTCTTGAGAACGAGAGACTCTTGCCACCATCCTGAGCCCTGCGGACGCTGTCGCGGCTCTACCTGCCTACGAGTACTACGGAGTACTCCTGACCAAGCCCTGCTGACCTCGTCGCGGCTTGAAGAACTCTCGGGTCCGGCTGGACCATCGAGGCTACCCTCACGACCATCTTGAACAGAAGTGAGTAGGACAGCAAGTACCATCGCCCGCCCCCGTACCCCCCAGTCCGAGGATTGAGAACTGTGCGCAGGGTGCGTGGCGTGCCACTGACCCTCTAAGACTGTCCCGCTTCCCCGTTCCCTTGTTACGAGACTTTCGCGATCCCTTGATCGCTGTGCATTGCTCCTTACTTTTATTCTGATAAAGTTCATACTTGATAAAGAGTCACGGTGTGGTGTCCGTCCGTAAGTGTGGTGTGTCGACAGTGTGCAGATCAGTCCTCCCCGGCGGGGACTTCCCCTCGATAAGACTCGGCAGGAATTGTGGGAGAGGAGGTCTCAGGTGGTTAGGAGAGTCATCTTGACCCCTGGGGTCACCGCCTTCCAACATTGGTGGCAGCGACGCAATACGAACCTACGTCTGAAGATCGTACCACTGACACACTACCTGAACCCACACGCAGCAAACGCACGAGAAAGGAAGAGCAATAATGACGTCCACAGAATCGGGTGTGAAGACGACATTCGATAAAGACCTCTTGGAAGACTACACCCATAGAGAGCTAAAGCAGTTCTGCAGAGAACTGAGTATCACGAGTACCGGACTAAGTACTAAGGAAGATTTCCAGAAAGCGCTAACCGCTTGGGTAGAGTCCGGAGCATCCCTCCCCCCGACCGAAGACAACGAGGGAGGGAGGCCACAGACCGAACCCAGTACACCGGCCGGTGAAAGAAACCAGCAACCGACCCGGAGCCCAGCAACCGGGAGAGATCGGTCATCGGAAGAAATGGCCGACCGAGAACGGGACCGGAGCCATGAACTAGAACTGGCGCGCCTCAAATTGGAGGGCGAACTCAAACTTGCAGAGAAGAAGTTGGCAGTCGAGCAGTTGCGGCTCCAGCTCGAGCTAGAGGAGAAGAAGCTCCAGAGGGAGCATGAAGGTCGGAAACTCCAGCTCGAGCACGAGCGCAGCCTCAAAGAACTAGAGTTGAAAGCCAGAGCAGAAGCAACCAGACCACCGGGACTCGGAGAGCAGGTGGTCCCCAAGGAAACGAAGGTGCACATCCCCAAAGACGTCGTAAAGGAGTTTTACAAAGGGGACGACATCCAGCAGTGGTTCAAGGCCTACGAGGTCGCCATGTACGCCCACCGGGTCCCCGAGAAGGACTGGGGGGCCGGCCTGTGGAGCCACTTCCTCAGCGAGGGAAGAGACACCCTGCTGGACCTACCGACCGCACACATGAACGCCTACCCCCACATGAAAGACGTTCTCCTATTCCGCTACGGCCTAACGCCAGAAATGTATCGCCAGCGGTTTAGGGAGTGCAAGAAGATTCCTGGCACCACATGGGTGGACTATGTGAACTACTACACCCGGGCCTTAGATGGGTGGATCAAGGGCAGCAATGTGACCACCTTCGAAGGCCTTGTCGACCTCGTCGCTTACGAGCACCTGTCCGCTAATTGCTTTGTGGAACTGAGACAGCATCTCCTGGACAGCAAGCTCGCCAATCCACGAAAACTGGCTGTCGAAGCCGATCGCTGGGTGGCCACCCGAGTCCAGAAGGGGCCCGGGGGAGACCCCCCACGGAACGACCAAGGATCTTCCCGCCAGCGAGGTGGGGGAGGTCGAGGCAAACAGCAAGGATTTCATTCAGGGTCCCAGCGTAGCCCCCCCCAGAAACCAGGCCCCACGCTCCCCTCCCGCAACGAGAGCCACCCCGAGCGCAGGACCCCCGGGGCTCCGCCCCAGCGCACCATGCTACAAGTGTCAGCAACCCGGGCACTATGCCGGTGATCCCCGATGTCCCATGGCCCAGAAATCCACTCCCACTGGCCCCTCCACCAGACAGATATCCTCAGTAGCCCTAGAAGAGGAAGAAATAGAAGAGCAGGGGGAGTGGGAGCCCGCAGCCATAGTCTTAGCCTCCCTGGGGAATAGCGAGATGATCCCAGGAGATTACCTGCCCGACAACACAGAAAAGTATCGCCAGACAGTTAAGGTTAACGGGCGCAGCATAGGAGCCCTTAGGGACACAGGAGCCAGCATCACGTCTGTTAGATACACGCTAGTCCCTGAGTCCATGATCATCCCCCACACCTCCTGTAGAGTGATAGCAGCTGACAATTCCCTCCGCACCTGCAGGATAGCACAGGTGCCGTTTGAGTGGGAGGGAGTTTCGGGCGATCTACGGGTAGCGGTCCGCACGGACATGCCTGTAGAATGCCTCCTGGGGAATGACCTAGAGAGTTCAAAGTGAAAAGAGGTAGAAAGAAGGACCCATCTAGAGATGTTGGGTCTGCCTCAATGGGCCTGTGTGAGCACCCGAGCCATGACCGCCAGAATGTCCAACCCCGGGAACGAAGAGTCCGAGTTCCCCAGTGCAGCCCCTGATGTCACTGAGAGAAGCGAGCACCCCACGGTCCTCGACCAGCCCTCCACCGAAGAAAGCGAATCCGACGAAGGTCCCCTCGGACCCGCGGTCGAGCCAGTCCCCACCCTAACAGATATCCCCGAGTTGGCCCAGTGGCGCCAAGAAGGAGGACCGCCCCGAGAGGAGTTCTGCCAAGAGCAGACCTCCTGCCCTGCCCTTGAGGGGCTCCAGCAACAGGCCGCAGCCCAGGCCGCTGGAGACCAGTCCGGCTCCCATTACCTTTACTGGGAAAACGACCTACTTTACAGTGAACAGAAGACCGCCGAACTAGGGTCAGCCCGCGTGCTGGTGGTACCCCTACATTTCCGCGGCCTCCTGCTCAACCTGGCCCACGATGTGCCCCTGGCGGGACACTTGGGCCAAGATAAAACATTCCATCGGTTAGTGACCCATTTCTACTGGCCCGCATGCGGGCCGATGTGGAACACCACTGTAAGTCCTGCCCCACGTGTCAGGCTAGCGGCAAAAGCTGAGGCAAGCGCAAGGCTCCCCTCCAGCCCTTTCCAGTTGTCAGTACCCCCTTTGAGAGGATGGGGATCGACATTGTCGGACCTCTGGACCCCCGGGCCTCCTTAGGTCACCGGTTCATTTTGGTTCT
This sequence comes from Lissotriton vulgaris, assembly GCF_964263255.1. Taxonomy (NCBI): domain Eukaryota; kingdom Metazoa; phylum Chordata; class Amphibia; order Caudata; family Salamandridae; genus Lissotriton; species Lissotriton vulgaris. The sequence goes on along the minus strand of NC_141686.1, from coordinate 65,149,847 downwards.
GGTCGATCACGCCACCCGATACCCCGAAGCCATCCCCCTCCGGACCGTGACGGCCCCGGTCGTGGGCCGGGCCCTCATGGGGATCTTCTCCCGGGTGGGATTCCCGCGGGAAGTGGTGAGCGACCGAGGCACCAACTTTATTTCCCGGTACATGAAGTCCCTTTGGCAACAGTGTGGGGTGTCGTACAGGTTCACCACCCCATACCATCCCCAGGGTAACGGCCTGGTTGAGCGGTTCAATGGCACCCTGAAAGGGATGATCATGGGTCTCGAGGAACCCTTGCGACGCAAGTGGGACGTCCTCCTGCCCTGCCTCCTGTTCGCATACCGAGAGGTTCCCCAGAAATCCTTGGGGTTCAGCCCTTTCGAGCTGCTCTATGGGCACCCTATCCGGGGTCCCCTCAGCCTGGTCAAGGAAGGCTGGGAGACAGCCCCCCCAAGCACCCCCCCAATGTGTTCTCCTACGTCCTGGCCCTCCGGAACCAGACACGGAAGTTTCGCGAGCTGGCAGAGGCCAACCTGGAGGCCAGCCAAGAGGAGATGAAACGCTGGTACGACCAGAATGCCACTCTGGTCGAGTTTCAACCTGGCCAACAGGTTTGGGTCATGTCCCCAGTGGAACCTTGTGCCCTGCAGGACAAGTGGACTGGACCCTTTAAGGTGATCGAGCGCAAGAGCCAGGTCACCTACCTCGTTGATACGAAATCAGCCAGGAATGCCCTGAAAGTCTTACACGTGAACCGGCTCAAACCCCACTTTGTGCGTTCTGAGTTGGGATTACTCCTTGCCACCGACGACAGAAGAAGAGGAAACGGACCCTCTACCAGATCTCCTGTGTGCAAAGGATCAAGATGAGTCCCTGACCGAGTTCGAGCCTGCATCAAGGCCGAAGTCGACAAAATGTTGGACCTGGGAGTGGTAGAAGCCTCCGACAGCCCGTGGTCCTGGTTCCGAAGGCGGCCGCCCCCGGCACCGTTCCTGAGCTGAGGTTCTGCGTAGACTACCGCGGACTCAACGCAGTCACCCGAACCAACGCACACCCAATCTCCGAGCCGACGAACTCATTGACCGCCTAGGGTCGGCTCAGTACCTTCGATCTCACCAGTGGCTACTGGCAGATCGGCCTCACGGAGAGGGCCCAAGAAAGGTCTGCTTTCTCCACTCCGGATGGCCACTTCCACTTCAGAGTGATGCCCTTCCGCATGAAAAACGCCCCCGCCACCTTCCAGCGACTGGTCAACCAGGTCCTGGCCGGGTTGGAAAGCTTCAGCGCAGCGTACCTCGACGACATTGCGGTGTTCAGTGCCCACTGGCCTGAGCACCTGCACCACCTCTGGGAGGTGCTGGACGCCCTGCGCCGCGCCGGACTCACCATTAAAGCTAGCAAGTGCCAAATAGGACAAAGCTCCGTGGTTTACCTCGGGCATCAGGTAGGAAGCGGCCTCGTAGCCCTCCTCCAACCCAAGATAGACGCTATCAATGCCTGGGAGACCCCCACGACCCAGACTGAGGTGCGGGCCTTCCTAGGACTCACAGGGTACTACCGTAGATTCATCAAGGGTTACGGGAGTATTGTAGGCCCCCTCACAGAGTTGACAGCCAAGGCCAACCCCAAGAAGGTTAGTTGGACCCCCGCCTGCCAGAAGGCGTTCGAGGAATTGAAACAGGCCATGTGCACCGCTCCAGTACTTCAGGCCCCTGATTACTCCAGAGAGTTTGTGGTCCAGACCGACGCCTCCGAACATGGCATCGGAGCCGTGCTCTCCCAGGTGGACGACCAGGGGATTGATCACCCAGTAGCCTTTATCAGCCGGAGGCTACTACCCTGGGAGCAGAGATGGAGCATCATCGAGCGGGAGGCCTTCGCAGTAGTCTGGGCCTTGAAGAAGCTGAGGCCCTACCTGTTCGGTACCCACTTCCTGGTCCAGACCGATCTCCGTCCTCTCGGGTGGCTCATGCACATGAGAGGAGAGAACCCTAAACTGCTACGCCGGTCCATCTCCCTCCAAGGGATGGATTTTACTGTGGAACACAGGCCTGGTGCCGACCACGCCAACGCAGACCGCCTGTCCGCATCTTCCGCCTCAGCGAAGAGAACCCCCAAGAAGATGGGTAGTTCTCCTCGTCTTTCAGCTGGAGGGGACCCATGTTGGACCCGGCCTTGTGGCGTGGCCCTCGCTGACCCCCATAACCCCAGAACTATACACGAGACTCCTACATCGGACCTGAGACGACCTCCAGACCGCGTGCCTGCACCCCTGCACGTGACCATCAGACTCCATGTTTGGCCACCCCAGCCAGCCGGCCGCCTTCTTCCCTTTCGGCAGCCTCTGGCCGCTCCCGGCTGCAGCTGGGCGTGCGCGTCCGGCGCTCCCCGACCCGCCCGGGGGGTGAACGACTCACCAAGTACCCGAAACCAAGGCTTCCATCACACCTCCGGCCCCCTCCAGAGGAACTGGTTGTCCTCACACCTCCGAACCATCCCTGGGGGCTGGTTTCGATCGCACCTTTTGGCTTCCCATCGAGCTGGCTCCAGGCCTTGATGAGCGTCTGGGATTCCCTGGACGCATGGTCCAAAAGCATCAAAGACCCAGCCGCCCAGACAATCGGGCGCCTGGCCCTCGGACCTCCGGCCTCCTGCCTCTGAGGGTCCGGACATCAAAGAGCTCCTGGACTAGAAGACAGCCTGCCTTCTATCTAGCCGGCAGTTGCATCTTGGACAAGAAAGCCCTGCTGATCTGATCGCGGCTGACCTTGAGGAGAACAGATTCTGACCCACCGAGCCCTGCTGACGTCGTCGCGGCTCATCCTCGAAGCTAAGGAACTGAACCACCGAGCCCTGCTGACGCTGTCGCGGCTCCCTCTCGAAGAGTAAGACCTGAATCATCGGAGCCCTGCTGACCTCGTCGCGGCCCACTCTTGAGAACGAGACTCTTGCCACCATCCTGAGCCCTGCGGACGCTGTCGCGGCTCTACCTGCCTACGAGTACTACGGAGTACTCCTGACCAAGCCCTGCTGACCTCGTCGCGGCTTGAAGAACTCTCGGGTCCGGCTGGACCATCGACGCTACCCTCACGACCATCTTGAACAGAAGTGAGTAGGCCAGCAAGTACCATCGCCCGCCCCCGTACCCCCCAGTTCGAGGATTGAGAACTGTGCGCAGGGTGCGTGGCGTGCCACTGGCCCTCTAAGATTGTCCCGCTTCCCCGTTCCCTTGTTACGAGACTTTCGCGATCCCTCGATCGCTGTGTATTGCTGCTTACTTTTATTCTGATAAAGTTCATACTTGATAAAGAGTCACGGTGTGGTGTCCGTCCGTAAGTGTGGTGTGTCGACAGTGTGTACGATCAGTTCTCCCCGGCGGGGACTTCCCCTCGATAAGACTCGGCAGGAATTGTGGGAGAGGAGGTCTCGGGTGGTTAGGAGAGTCATCTTGACCCCTGGGGTCACCGCCTTCCAACAATGATCATCCCAACTGACTAGGATCAAAACGGCGTCAACATACCAGCGCGATTTGTGGTGCCTTTTCTACTATGGTTCTGTCAAAAATGTCTAAAAGTATGATCTATGTAAATAATCCTTTTCCTGAACCATAAATCGTTGTACATAACAGTCACCTTCTCACATTGCGCCCTCGCTGTTCTTTTCACTTGTCACCTGAGTTACCCCTGCAATAATTGCTTACAGTGCTAATACATCTTTTACCAATTGTTTCTACAACCATTGTTGTAATTCGTCTTTCAAAATATGATTTCTTGAGCACATTTAAACAAACTACGAGTCTGCCTATTTCTCTTTTGTTGTAATGTCGTGTACATACTTACTAAATTTGCTTTCTAGATAATACCGGTTGAGACATTGTTGTTTTTCTAGATCTCCTTACCCAGATCTCAACCTGGTCTATGGGTTTACTCCGGTTGTTTATTGATATACCAATACATATCAGGCATAAATGTGGAAGCAGTGACAGAAGCCATCGAAATCTCCTAGACAATGTATAATAAAGAAGATAACACAAAGGAAGTTATGGAGTACATAGGGGAGCAATGCCAGGAACACACTAGTAAGCCCATGCAAATGGAAGAGCAAAATCTGGCAAGGAAGCTCAGCAGGCACCAGCTCGTAGTGTCAGTCAAGTCAAAATATCTTTATTCGGCTTATTTAAAAACCATACAAAGAAAAGAAGGATAAAAAACATTTCATATAACATTTTTTCATAATACACATGATATAGAATTTTAACAACAATTTTAAGATTAGTAATAAAAAATTGTTTGGCATAAATATCTAATCTTGACAGACAGCTTTCGCCCTTGAGGCGGCTACCAGGAATTTGGCAACACAAAAGGTAATGTGGGGATTAGGTAGTAATTGTAAGAAGAGCAAAGCCGGTCTCACCTGGGTGAAGCCGGCTTCCTTAAGAATTGGCAACAAGAATTTTTTCCTTGGCTCTAAATACAACCCACAAAACATAACAAAATGCATTGTATCTTGCACTGAGAACTGGTCACAGCTACAGGGCGGCGCTAGTTCTGGCTTCTGCCAATTATTAAAAGAGCCTAAATAAAAATGCAGCAAATTAAATCTAAATTTGGTTAAAAGAAACCTGTGGAAGGGGAGTGTAACAAAGCCAAGATATGGCGCGAGTGATGGCGAACTAACCAACAGGCAATGATCTCTCACTGCCGGCTTTGCCAGTTCACGTTCTTCACGGCATATTTCCTTCCTTCCCATGAAAGACTTTTTGACAAAGTCGAGATCTTGAATCCTGATAATCTCTGGGGAGGTAAAAAGCTCCGGACGGCCTAAGTCAGAAAAAGCCCTGGCCAGATAGGCCAGCCAAGGGATCTTGTTAGATTTATCGAGGGACAGGACATCGGTCATTATCTTATGGTTTAATGGGAGTTCTTCATTCATCCATATTTTTAGCCAAAGAATCAAAGGAGCCATGCTCAACTTATCTGAAAGGAACTGTAGGCCGACTTCTTTATGGATAGAATACGTTGGGGTCGACTGGGGTACAGAGAGTAGGGCTCTGATAAATCCATTCTCCGCTCTTTGAATTGGTTCCACATTTACGTATCCCCACAATGCGGAGCCATATAATGCAATGGCCACAGATTTGCTATTGTAGAATTTTAGAATGGCTTCCATAGGCCTGGCCCCTAGCCTACCAGCAAAACTCAGGAGTGCTGAAGATGATCGTATAACGGCTAGCCTCTTAGCTCTAACCTGTGGACCCCAGGACCCTTTCTGGTCAAACAGTATTCCTAGATAAGGAAATGTGGATACCCTAGAGACCAGGTCCCCCCTGCAGATGAATGTTTGGTTTCTCTTCCTGCGAGACTCTAAGCCCACCACCATTGTGTGTGACTTGGCTACGTTTATTTTAAGGTCTAATTGCTCCATAAACGCGCCAAAAGCATTCAATAGGCGCTGGAGGCCAACTCCCGTACGGGCGATCAGCACAGCATCATCCGCGTATAGGAGCACTGGGATCTTTGTTGCTCCTACACGCGGGACGTCGGCTTCCTGCCCCCCTAGGTGTGCGCCCAGGCCATTGATGTAGATGGTAAAGAGTAAGGGGGCTAAAATGCAGCCCTGCCGCACACCCCTCAATGATCTAAAGAGAGCAGTACGCCTGCCTTCATTCGTCACACGTACACTCGAGAAGAGTTCTTGGTGCAGGGAGGCCATAAAGGTGACCAATGTCTCATCGATACCTATCTCCAACAGAATGGACCACAACTTAGTCCTGTTGACCAAGTCAAATGCCGAGGAGAGGTCCATGAATGCAAGATACAAAGACCCCTCCTTAGCTATAGTGTATTTGGAGATGAGCAGATGTAGATTGATACACTGTTCGATAGTCCCCTTTTTTTCCCTGAATCCATATTGGATTTCGGACAATCCACCACAGCCCTCAACATTCTCCCTCAGCCTGGATAGAAGAACTCTACCTAAGATTTTTACTGATGAATCCAGAATGGATATAGGCCTGTAACAGCCTGGATCATCCCGCTGACCTTTTTTAAAAATGGGAACTATGGTGGAGGTGTTCCATGATACAGGTGCAGGGTTACCATTAACTGCATTAAACACGTTTGCCAACACTTCGGCCCACAATTTTGGGGAATACATAAAAAAGTCAGCAGGCACGCCGTCAGGGCCAGGTGCCTTATGCTTTGTAGTGGACATAATGGCTTTCTCCACCTCATCTCGATTAAAAATAATGGGACGGGTGACTGATCTTGTCAACAGGACGTCCTTAGTTGCATCAGCAGTGTCCTCATAGACATTTTTAAAATGAGATAACCACTTTTCATCAGGAATAACGCAGTCCATGATATCATTATTGTCATCTGAGAAAAAAGGCTGTTTAATAATCTCCCAGAATTTTTTACTATCCTTCAGGACTGCCGCCGAAAGGAGGCCCTCCCATGCTTCTTGTTTAATGGTATCCTTTCGTTTTTTTATTGCTAATTTATACATTTTCCTGAGTCTGGTAATCTCATCTTTTACCCTAGGGGTGTTTTTTAGGGCTGCCAGTAGTGATCTATGTGCTTTTGAACATGCTGAATCAAACCAGCGCTTATTTCCTGGAATTCCTTTTTTAGTCTTTACTAAAAGGTCCTGTGACACCTGCCCACATATGGCCTCAAATGCCTCTACAATTTCTTGACCCTGTGCACAAGGGTTATTACAAACTTCAACCTGCCCCTTAATCTTTAAGAAGTTTTCAGCATAAAATTTTTCCGGAACCACCTTTGCCCATTTCATGCGTCTACCTTGGTCAGTGGTCCTCAGGGGGTGGGCGGTTACTTTCAGTGGGGCTGGTCCCATATTCCCTCCCCACGCCACTTCTAACTCTACCGGATTATGGTCACTGAAATGTGATTGTGTAGTGTGATAAACATTGACCCGGCTAAGAGTACCTAAGGATACAAATATATAATCAATAATTGTACCATAAGGGATACCAGTGAAGGTTGGCAGTCTGATGCCCCCATCTGGTTCATAGAGGTCAAAGTTGGCGAGAAAATCTTCCAGCTCCTCTCCCTCACTGGTATGTTCAAAATGAGGTCCCTCAGGTCCATCGTCCCCTTCAGGGCTACTTCTCCTGCAATTTAGATTGCACGGATGAATATTAAAATCACCTAATAAAATGTAGTCTGTATCAAGCGTATTATTCTGACTGGCCGAGTTTAAGATAGTATCTAAATCAGTAATATTACGTCCTCTGTGATCACTATTCCCTGAGTTGTAGAAATTTATAAAGATAGTCCTACTAGTGTTTTTTATCACTCTTTCAACCATTAGGATATTAGGCGAGTCGGTGTTAATCTGCCTGCAGCTACCCTTTAATTCTAGAGAGAACAGGAATAAAAGGCCTCCCTTAGCCCTCCCCATACGACTGTGGACGGCCGCTTTGGTGAAACTAATAAACCCATCCCACCTAAATTGTCAGAAGTGTCCCAAGTTTCCTGAAGGGCAATAATGTGGTGGCCTAGGACAAAGCTTGACCAGGATTTATCCTGACGCTTACCATTTAGCCCTGCTATGTTCCAACTTATTAATCTACAGGAATCCATAGATGTCTTAGTTAATGGGCACCGCGCCAATGCCACTTCGGGCTCTCGCGATGTTTGAGTTACTTCATTGATTCCTACATCCAGTGGACTATGTGGATTAGTACTACCCTGTCCCTGAATCGGGCTATGGTCGGGCGAAAATGACGTAGATATGGGATGATCATTCATAGATGTATTATGGCCTTCGTGCACTGTCTGGGGATAGGGTTCATTGGAGTCTAGGCCATTAGTACGTGGACTGGTCTGATCCAATTGTTGGGCTATGGCCTCTTTCCCCTGATTTGTTGCCACTATGTGTCAGTCGCAGTCATTTAGGCCCGACAAAACTCCATATCTATTTCCCATTCCCAATCCCCAGTCAAAGGGAGTAGGCACCTGACCCCATCCATTTGCTGTTGGATTCCACATAGGCTGGGGAGTATTAGGTCGCATCAAGAAGTGTTCATTCCCCTGCCTGGTCATAAACCCATTGCCATGGCCTCTATTATCATAGCCTGGTGTGTTTGGACCCCACCTATTTATATTGGGCCAAAATAGCCCTGGTGTTCTGGCCATTGGCCCGTTCGGGAGGTTGTATTGCCCTAACCCGCGGCTAGTCATGGGGTGAAAACAGTCGTTGTTAAATCTGGGTCTAGTTTCTCCTCCCCAGTGAGCAACTCTAGCATTCCTTCTAGGCCTGGAGATATTGGAGGAGGTTGCCATCTGAGTCTCATTATAAAAGAATTTCAGGGTGAGGGGAATTATGGATCCTGTTCTACGTTGGGGTGGGAGGATATTAGCAAGAATGTTAGGGAGTACTTCTGCGCTTGCAAAATTTAGTACGACGCAGTCCCCTTTAAACTTCTTAATCTTATTCCCAATCCATGTTACCCTCCTTGCCGTGACAATTTCCCCCGCTAGCTGGTCAGCTCCCTGGTCTGTCATACGCATATTGTTGGTAAGCCAATATAAAGCTTTGTCCTTTAGTCCTTGGGCGGATTCTTTTTGCTCCTGAGATAAAACAGGGACATTCGCCAATACCAGGACTAATGGTGAGGCTTCCATAATGAATTGGGAAGAATCATCCCCTAAGTGCAGTGGGGTTGGTACCATAGGTTGTAACATAGGGGGCTCTCTTATTACATCCTGGGTGGGCACGGGTGGTGGTGATTGGTCTTCCGGGGTGGGCTGTTGTTGGACTTCCCTAGGACCTGTATCAGCGGCCAGGTCCTCCTCCACAATGACTACTGGTTTAATAACTTCGATAGCTAAATTCTCCAAGTCATTAACCAACTTGCCTTGCAACCCGCCCATCTTTTTAACTTCTAATGTTAATTTATCTATCTTCCCGATAAGTGGCTTGATGATGGTCTTAATTTTGATATCTATCATGTCTGAAATCCTATTAAATAGATCATCGTCAATGATTTGTCTAAGCTCATCTGCGTCTTCGCGCTCCACATTTTTCCCTTTATGTCTAGGGGGCGAGGTAATCTTTTTCTTTCCTAGCTGTTTTCCCCCCCGTTTGGCTTGAGCTTTTCTACAATTTCTAACAGGTCGCATAGCAGGCAATGAAGATGAAGGAATTTCTGCAACAGTGTTATGCTGTTGCTCGGAATCAGATACTACATTTGTCGACTGATCAGCCAACAAATCGGAGTTTCCGTCATCTATGCCAATATCTAATAGATTAATGTCAGGTATGTGAATTGTGGGATCAGGTAATAGTGTACCAGATGTTTGTGCACTAGGGTCAGGGCTCAATGGGAGCAAAATTGGTGATTGGCTCAAACCTAAGGATTCCCTTCTGTCATTATTTATTTTTTTGACCACTTGGACTAGGAAGGAATCTAAGGTTTTAAGTGGTGCTGGGGTGGCAGAGGCCGATTTTTTAGACATATTTACAAGAGAGTAAAAATGGTGTCGAAAATCAAAAACTACACAAATGAGTGATGTAGGGAAATGAGGACAAACCACAAAACTAGCAGGATAAAAAATAACACAATATCATGCAGCATACGAAATTTGTGAAATCTATGAATTCAAAACCCTAAAATGATTACAGAGAAATGCTAAGGTACAAGTATGGGGTGGTCTCAAAAGTAGCCTAAGGTCAGTCCTAGTTGATCTGAATGGATCACCTATAAGGCAAAATCATTCAACACAAATCTGCAAAGGCCATATGCACAGGGTCTAATCCTATTCTATAGCATTAACCCCCCCTACTAATCCTTGTTCCTGGGCGATTCAGTGAGGGCTCAGAGAGACCCTCTTCAAACTGACCCCCGTCTGGTAACCAGGAGAAGAATGGAGGGTGCGGAATAGGTAGCGAACCGTGCAGCACTGTTCGATAGCAGCCAATGTCAGGAGACCACACAAGTTCTCATAAATCACAGTACCTTAGCTGATCTGTAATGAAAGATGTCAGGGAGTGGGCCCAGCCCGGCCTCCGTCGGCCCCGGACGGCCACAGACGGTCCCGCCCTTGTCCCGGGCTTCTCCCGGCGCGCTCCCGCACCGCGGCACCTAGGAGATGATTTATAACAGGTGTGGGAGGGGAGGAGCCAGCAGGGAGAGCGTCGCAGCTGTTGTTAATGCCGAGGGGCAGGCGCTCCTGGGACTTGGAGTCCTGCGCCTGCCTCGCTCGCAGCCCTGCACCTACCGCCGCCCCAAGATGAAATTTGGGCTGTTCGGTGGCTTAGCTCCCAACAGTGTCTCGGTGCCACTATTATTGCAGTCCAGGAATCCCAAAGGCGAAGCGGGACCCGCGTAGCGGGTACCGCGAGGAGTGGCAGCAAAGGGAAGAGCAGTCCGCCGTGAAGATGCTCGCAGTCCCCAGTCCTTAGCAGGTCACGGAAGAGGTGAGCAATCCCTCGTAGTGGAAGCGTCAATTTCCCAACCAGAGAACCATGCGCTTGATAAACAAAACGGGGGAGAGAAAAGGCCAAAACAGACCTGCTCAACTCCACTAAGCAACAACGGGCAGCAGCTTTGGGATTAATCACCAGACTTGAGCCCAGCCGATATGGCTAGCAAACACAATCGTAGAAACACCGAAGCGAAGCTGGGCCGAATGCATTTGAATCGTTATCAGACCTTGAAAAGGAAGAAAGCCGCGGAACAGATCATAAACACAAATTCCTCGCTATAAGCGGCCTTCAAAGCACTCACCTGGCAGTCGCACAAATTAGAAATACAAGTTGAACTGATACACATGCTTGCTCAGAGCGTACTCTCAATTGATAAAAAGATTGAAGCACTAAACTCAAAAATGGACTGTATGCTAAACAATAGCACCGTAGGACTAACAAACAACACAAATGACGCCATAATTGAGAAACTAACATCACTCCCGGATCTATTATCAACTTTAATAAATCAATGCAAATGTAACCACAAAGGAAAATTGCAGAAGGAAAGGCCTATCACACAATCAGCAACAAAAAACAGGAAGGAGAACAAACCATCAGACAATGGGTGCGCACAATCAGACCAAAAAGCGCAGGAGCCTAGAAGAGACAAGGCCTGTCCTACAAGCATGGGGCTTCCACACCCCACAATCGCAATACCTTTGTAGTCAAGTAATGAAGGCCTGGAGTGTATCAACACACCAACGCAAGCCAAATGCGCTCAAATCAATGAGCCAAAATCAGAGGAGAAAAACGACAATTGTCACGGAGACAAAAAAATAAATTGAGCAAAGCATACAAGGACAACAAAAGAACAATCCAAGCACAAATAATTGCCCAAAAAGCTCCAAAAATGGAAGCACCAACCAAATCAGCAAAGCAAGAGAACAACACAGAAGCAACTATGCCAGAAGCTTCAAAGACATACCCCATCTTCCTTATAAGGGCACATACCACACAACTATCCGATAATGAAACAAGCCACGGACTTGACGGGACAAGAACAGAAATATCCGAACCATCGACAAGCGCTGGTCCACAAATGCAGCAAGGAGTATTGGGAAAAAGGGAAAACTCTACCCAGACAGCGCCACGGCCTCCAACAGCTACCCCCTCAACACACACACAGTTACTGATGATGAGCTCAACAGAGAGGTCATAATATCGACAAGCCCTTGCACACAGAAACATCCAACACACACCTTGAGATGGAGCTAGGGAGAGGCACACACACAAGAAGGACAATAATGGAAAGAAATGAACAGACCACCTTGGACGGGCCAGACTTACGAACCAGAGGATGGTTCAAACCATCAAGCAGGGAACTGCCAGAAGCAGGGCAACGCCAAACACTAACATAAGAAAGAAGATCATAAGCAAGCAGTGGCCAATAAAATTTACGTACAAGGGAACAGGGCATATCAATCCGCATCAAATCAAAAACTGGATTACCCTAAACCTGCACACCCTGAAATAAAGGAAAGGATAATCAACCATGTGCTATGCAAACAATGATGGATGGAATGCTGAATAAATCATACATTCACCCCCAGTCAAGAGATCTGGGTTAAATCCATTGTTCTTTTGCTTACCATGCCACCCCAGGTTATACCCAGCCAAATGCAAACCAGTCTTGACCCTGTGTCTCATGGAAGCAGTCAGACCGAACTGCCAAGCCAGGTTCTCCCTGTACCGGAAATAAGCATCCTGGGACCAGTTTCTGGGTATTACCCTTCTTCAACTAGGCCAGCTTGAATCCAGTGGCACAGTGAGGAAGGGACCCATGTCTGGGCATACCCATCCCACTAAGGGTGACAAGGGCTACGCAAACAATGGATAATAAACCAGTCAGACACCCCATCAAGGAAGGGCGCTAACCTGGAAAATCGTATGACATTGTCACCTTCTACTCTAATATTCACTCCCGAATCTAATACAAAAGGGGCATGGGATATAATAAACAGATCTAAAATTTTACAATTAACGTATAACATACCATCTCTATCCTACCTCAATATGGCACATCTAATTTAGGTCAAATTCCAACGTAACCTAAACAATAGCATAAGAGAATCTACACTAACCGAATGGCAAAGTGACTCCGATTTCCAGAACATCTTACGGGAGAGTGAACAATTTAAGAGGAACCCAAAGAACCATCTGCTCTTCCCTTGTGAGAGGTCACAATCAAAATCCATGTGTGAAACAGTAGAAGCAAAAACCTTAGGACAGTGGAAGAATGAACATGCGTGACTCTGGGAAATCTTGACTTTGCATGGCTCTCCACAGCGCTAACTACTAAAGGACGGCCAACTCTTTCTGAAAGTAAATAGAAAACAATTAAAAACACCAATTCCTAAAAGAAAAGCAGTACGGATTATCAACTGGAACGTGGCAGGCCTTTACTCCCTAACGATAGAAGAAAAAACATTGGACTTCCTAAACACAGGATACATCATATGCATGCAAGAATCGTGGTCGTCTGCTCCCATACCTATCCCAGGGTTTCAAATAAGCCATATACCTGCACACAAGAAACATTTGTTTGGAAGACCAATGGGCAGGCTTGCAATTTATGTCAAACTGGAACTACAAGTGGAAATCAAAGAATAGTCAAACAACAACTAGAACCTACAGGCAGTTAACATAAGTGGCTTAGCCCTAGATGAAATGCCCAAGTCAATTTCATTGATAGTATAAATCCAGCCGGCCACGAGTATGAAACCAATGCGGGCCCACTTATAAATAAAATCAAAAGGGAGCAGGTCGCAATGACAATTATGAAGATTGGAAACATTCAATCACAACTGGACAATGGCCCCATAAGGGAACAAAGATAGGACAATGGTCCCGGCTGCTAGACATGCTTCATGTGTCATTAACTCCACAAAATCAAAGGGAACGCCAAATTGTCCCAAATGAAGTTCGGTGGCCCCGAATTGTCAGAACAAGAAAGATTATAGAGAGCAAGAAAATGTACAAACAAGCTGCTAAACAACATAGAAAAGGAAGAACTAGAGCTACAGAAATTAAGCTGAAAGAGGCCAGAAAACAACACAAAAAGATTGTGTGGAGCCAGAAACATGAAGTGACACAGGAACAGTGGAAACACTTATTCTCCTTAAGCCAAAGAATTTTGGAAACACGTCAATAGTCTAGCAACTACATCATATAGCAATGAGAACAGAACGTCATACCGGCAACCAAATGGAAGCAGCTCATGAAGAACCTATTCGTAGACTCGGACTAACTAAAGACTTTTCACACAGAGTACCTAAAGAACCTTTTAGAAGACACTGAGGACAACATCATAATAGCAACTAGAGCAGGGGTACTAATGGTACTAAGCAACAGCCAGAGTGACGGGGCTCCAGGACCGAATGGCATCCTGTTTAACAAATGCCTTGTCACATGTGCCATACCGGAAGCATGGAAGCATGGAAGGGCTCGATCCTCTACCCAATACATATAAAGGGATATACAACACTGCCGGAAAATACAGGTTAATTGCCCTCCTCGACGTAGATGGCAAAGTCTTCGCAAATAATTCTCTTAAAAGACCTAGAGCAATGGATCACAGACAAAATCATACCACCCAATCAGACAGGATTCAGGCCCGACGCATCAACTCTTGACATCATCACTCTCACCTACCTGGGCTCAAAGGCGCGTGAAAGAAAGACACCATTATAGGCCTGTTTTGTCGACTATAGTGCGGCCTTTGACAGCATTGACCATTACATCCTGTGGAATTGCAGCTTTATACATGGATACATGGGTGAGGATAAAGCCAACGCAATCACACACCACCAGACGGATTTTCACAAACAGAGGCTTAAAGTAGGGGTGTATACTTGCTCCAACTTTATTTAATCATTATACAGCAGATTTAGGGGAAGAGCTATTAAAAGGCAGAACCTTTCCACCATCGTTAGGATGGAAAAAATTCCCAATAACACAGTATGCAGACAACTTGGTCTTGATGGATCAGACACAAATAGGAATGAGGAGGGTCCTGGACATATTACACGAGTAGAATAAACGCAATGCCCTCCATGCAAATGCAGGAAAATCAAAAATCTTGATTATCGGCCAATGCCCTCTAAAACGCGAACTCAAGTGGAAACTCAGACCATTAAAGGTTGGCAGGGACTCCAAGTATAGCTACCTTGGAGTTTGGCTTATGGACTCAGGGAAAAGTACGCTGCAGACAAAGGAAATAGGAGCCAAAGCAGCAAAGACCATGTATGCTCTATCTCGTCTCAACCACAAGCTAAACAGCCACCCGGCAGAGGCAATACGAAGAGTAATCAGAGCCAAACTCATACCAACACTAAGTTATGGCCACCTTGCCTACCCTAGAAGGCTAACAGAGGTACTAGAGCAAAACCATATATCATCACGCAAAAAGGTATTTGGCATGCCAAAGCACGCAGAGCGCACTTTATTACCCCATGAATTTTATCTTGTAAGCATGGACATTGCATGCAAAAAAAAAGCCATAATTAACTATTACTTCCAGGTGAGCAGGGCAGACCCCGATTCTCTGCGGGGTGCTCTTATGGCATTCTTCTCGGACAAGACAAGTGCCTGGGCGAAGTACCTGGAACTAGCCGCTTCAACATTAAAACTGGATCTAAGATTGCCCACTCCGGGTCGCGGACAACACATTTAAGTATTTAGGTATATACTTTACAACCAACCCAAATGACTTCTCCTCCAGAAATTTAGTGCCCCCGTTGGAGCGTCTGAGGAGAGATGCAACACACTGGGAGTCGCTACCGCTGACGCCGTTAGGAAAAGCAGCACTCTTAAAAATCATGGCGCTTCCCCGCTTCCTGTATGCACTAGAAAACACGCCGTTCCCTGTACCTCCAGGCTATTTAAAAAAAGATAGCGGCCCAAGTATCCAACCTGTTATGGGGTAACAAACCGGCACGTTTAGCACAGAATAAGTTGACCCGTGGGTGGTAGGATGGCGGGATAGCTCTCCCGAAAATACAACTTTCTTCACTGCATAGGAAGTGATCAGATTCCTGGCACAGACAAGAAGGGATTCAGTTTTCCAACAACCGTGCAACATGACAACTTTGCTCCTCAGATCAAGAGTCAATCTCTAGGGTCGTGTGAAACAATAGACATGTATTTCACTCAGTCAGGTTAGTGCAGATTACTTTCACGATATGTAGAGAATAGAGAGACGGGCGTTTGTCAATAAAGGGTTAACATTTATTGAACAGTCTTTCTTCTCGTACAAGAGAAATGTATTGCCACAATTGCAAGACTTGTTATGATAAAAAGTACGTACAGTAAGATAAGTATTGCGAGATAATACTGTAAAAGCATTGATATAGTTTCTTAGCCATGTAATGGTTTAAAAGTAATAAAACATATATACAGTCATATATAAATTAGGCTAAAATACTCAACTGGTGCTTCTAACTACGCCTACCCCAGTGTGCCTGACCTAAGCCTAACACGTGGAAGGGGAGTAAGTAAGTAGCTTTAAGTTAAGTTGGTTTTGCCAAGGTTTGCTTCAAGAATTCTCTTCTAAGGGTTTAGTCAACACCATACCTCTGAATAGAATGATGGAGGTCTGGTATCTCCTTCAGGGGAAACTCGGTATCCCAGTCACCCGCGAGGGCAGACTAGAAACGCTGGAGCTGGATTTCTCAGCAGAAGAAAGGCAGCGTCTCTCTTCAGCGCGTCGAGGAGGAGGAGGGGGGACAGCGTCCGCGGGCAGCTTGGCATCTGCTGGGCTCTTCGCAGAGGGACGGCTGTTCAGCTCCTAAGCTCACCACACCATCGTTCGCGCTTTAGCAGCGATAATGGTATCAGTAGCTTCACCAACAGCAGCGGGGCAGCAGCAGCAGCGTACTGCATACAGCATACAACAGCAATGGGACACCAGCTGCAGCAACAGGCTATTGCGTAAGGCAACGTTGGTAGTATTTATACCTGACAGGTGCCTGGTTTGACGCAAGTTTGCTGGACATAAGACGTCAATTAAAGATGTCACTAGGAAGTGATAGCTATCAGTTGCTCATTAGAGTTCCATTACTAATCAAAACACAGCAAGCGGGGATTTCCAGGTTTGCTGAGTTTTTATCTTGTTGAAGAACTCAGAGTATTAATCTAGGAATATCAGATAGTGACTTCTGCTCTGTCATTGCACTAATTGGTTGCAAAGGAAGTGGCAGAGAACTATTCTGGAATGTGGCTCTGTTCGTGTGAGGCCAGAGATGACTTTCTGAATATCGCACTTGAACGGTTATGCCAATATAGGGAATAAATGGATTTATAGCCGAATAGGGGCATAAGGTCACAGTATCGATCAGGATCCTAGATAAGCACGCAACACCCACTCCACGGTTTCATGTCCATCAAATTACTAAAACTAGAGTAATAGGATGCATGTGTAACATTGCCCACCCCAAAATACATAAATGCATTCGAAATAGGCGTATAATGTAATACGTGAAATTTAGGTACTGTACGTTTTTGAAGCATAGAAATCATTCAAAAATTATTGCATATGAAATCAATGAACGATTATGCAAAAAGAATTACACAATTACATATCTCTGAAACAGAAGGGCGAGATAAATCATCACATATAAATGCATTGCAATAAATGTGCTAGAGGCTGATGTAAGTTATTATGTCTCTAGATGTGTGTTAGAAATAGAAGTTTGAAGCTTCTGTTCTCTAAGAATAGTTTTTACTTTAAGCAAAGAATTGTTCGTGCCAAAAAAAGGTCAATATTAAAAAGTGTTCAATTCAAAAGAATTAATGCTTGAACGGGGAAATAGAGTTCCAACGCTTTTAGCAGTTTTTGTTGATCAAAACTGAAGGCCGAATTCAGAGTTCATGGGAACGCTGTGTGTCGGAAAGCTTCTCAAAGTTATTATTTCTGTACGGGTGAGAACATCGTATCAGACAGGCTCTCAAAGAATTGGTCTACAAAATCAGGTGACAGTTCAACCAAATTCGATAGCGCTGTAACTTGGCAGGTGTGAGAATGATTGCTGTCATCGTAGTCAGGAGCAGCAATGCTCACAGATGGTCGTACCTGGGTGATGTTGCTTTTGTCACTCGCTCCACTGTTACCACCTAGTCGTAGTACAGGAGTCTCAACGAATGCCGTCATCAGGATTGGTAGCCGCTGGGGACAACACAATGCGTGAGCCGTTATTGGACTGAGCAAAGTATCGACGTCCATTGGTACTGCTGATGGAAGTGAAAGACAGATGTCCAACACGCACTCATCTCCGCATAGCATACATCGAAGTACCGGTAAGATACAGTTCTGCCATATAGGTCTGAATGAAAGGAACCAGGTCATGTTTAGATCTCTCAGCCTGGCCAATCCAAGGACGTTAGTTATCCTGTCCCGGTAGCGCATTGCTAGGATTGTCTCTTCCATTCCCATGGGAGCTATGTCTGAGTTTCGGCTTGCCATAACGAAGCAGGAGGGTCAAAAATAAAATCCCTGCTACAAGTCCCAAAAATAAGGGTATGCCGCCAAAAACAGAGTGAACAAAATTAGGAATGATTCCCAGAATTGCTTGAAAAGGTGTTAGCAGTCCCGTAAAAATTGTCTTAAATATGCCTGGGATGCCTATGGCACTAGACATGTTAAGGAGTTGGCTGAGCATTTCTACGAAATGCACGGGGCAATTTGTTGATAAAAGTTCATGAACTTCAGTAGCTGTCCTTGCAACTAGAAGATCATACGTCTCTTTTGATGACGTTATAGGCACTGTTGTCTGCAAAAGCACAGACTTCATTTTGCTTAAAGTATCAATTCTTATAGAATAGAGATTCAGACGAGGCCAGATGGGAGTCACTGTGTCTGCAGGCCCACTCGGGAACAATGCCTGCATACAGCATTTGACCATGGATGTTACACTTACTAGATAACTTTTCCCTGGCACAAGGCCACAACATCTGTGATCCGTTCTAAGAATGTAACTCCCGTTTGCAAGTTGCATAAAGAAGGGCTCTATCGGAGTTGCAGGTGTGACAAGCTGGTGGCATGAAAGGTTGTTAGAATTTCCATCACATGCTCCGTGTAAATTAATACCCTGACACAAAAGTATACCACTTAGTGAGTGTTTACAATTTTCACCACTAAGAAATACATTTTTGTCGCTGTCACTATAGCAAGAATGTGTGTATGGTAATTTCCATTCTGATTTTACATATCCTTTACCCAATTGTTCATACTGGCCAGTAGGTATGTACTCAAGGCACTTTTTAAATCGGAAAGTTGTTTTCGGAATTGTGATAATTCCGTGTATTATCCATTCAATGACAGGACTCTCTGACATTGTCAATGGTAATCTCTCAAGTTTTTTGATGCTCAGGATTGTATAGTCTGCTCCTTTCTGTGCCAAACTGATCTGTTTATCAGTAAGGTTAAAAATGGAAAATAATGACGTTGTGTTGATTAAACGCCAAGGCACATAGCCTGAACGAAGATTTTGCAGCTTCCAGCCTAATTGTATAATAGAACGTAATTGAGATTGGCCATGTTGTACGATCAATTTCTCGTATTTTCTCAGCTGTTTCAATTTATGTGACTTTCCAAGCCTCGTTGTACGCAGCATAGATACTGGTCGCTATGAAACGCTTTTGACGCTGCTTGCGTGGTCCAAGAATGAAATCGCGCAAATCAGCATCATCTTTAAGTAAAGACAAGTGTTGCTTAATTTCAGCCAGTGTGGATGATCCTAGCCATTCGAGGCAGAGTTTCCCTACACTGTATGTTGTTACTATCCCTGGATGTTGTCTCTGGGAGTATCTAGGGTCTTGTCTGGTCATTTTTAACCCCTGTGTTTTATTCAGGAATCTATCTTGACAGTTGTTTGTGTCAGTAGGCCAGATTAACCACTTTTTCCAATCAGGATGTGTTCTGTTAAAATGTAAAATTTGTGACACGTCTAACTCAATATCTGTGGTTGCATTTTCAGGTATTGGCTTTGGAATAGACGGTGTTTTAAGGTCTTTGATCTTAGCTAGGCCAAGACAGGATGTTTGGTGTATTGTGTCATTTAAAAACAACATTTGTTCTGGTATCATGCAGGTTCTGAATAGTGCTTCAAGGCCTTGTACCTGCCAATCTTTTGTACCCCAAATTGTTTTCGTTTCAATGTTATTTTTCCAATAATCAAAACCAAATGTCATCATTTTTTCATAAAATGCTTCTGAATATATCAATTTAGAATTTGTCAGCATTGTTTTCATTCCTGTTTATCTAACAGTTTGTAATAAAACGTTTCAGCATCACTAGTGTTAAACCCTGAGAAGTATTTGAATTTCTCAAAAAATGCTTTAGAACTGCTTTTAGGTGGTGTAGCACAATGTTCCCATTGATTATACATAAAAACATTTCTAGGCTGTGCAGATTTATGCAAGTAATGATCACCATAGTGTGTGTAGCAGAATAGCTGCTCATAACTAGATGAACCTTGTAAATAATCATGATCTGTGAATCTAGCTGACATTACTAAATCAGACATCATGTCATTAATACTGTTAAAGTCCCAATCATCAGAGAATGCACTAGGTTTTACAAAGTCACTTAAGGAAACCTTCAGTTGATGAGGATACTTCAGGATTTCGACCGGACCATATATCTCATAGTCCGTTTTCTCCCATACTACCCCACCAGGTATTGGAATGGCTGTGACATTTACTGTTGACAGTTCTCTTTTCTTCACGTGGGATGATCTGTGTGGTTTCAGGACTAGGTTGATGTTCTGACTTGCTGTGTCCATTGTACTGTATTTTCCCTCAATGAATTTTCCCAAACAAAGGACCATAATGAGCCAAAGCAGGAGGAAAAATACACCTAGACCGAACCAGAACTCTAACCAAGGGGAAATAAGGTAGATTTCCTTCAGTTGATGAGAGTTCCATTGCTTTTTCTTTAAAAGTCTTTTTTGTTTCTGGCATCACTTCGGGGTCGTTTTGATCTTCAGAGAAGTTGTTGAAGTTGATGAAATAACCAGAGGCAGTTCTGTCAATTGATGGGATTGTTCTTTCAATCTGTCTTTCGGTAGCATTTTCTGATGCCACATTAGTGTAGACTGGTGTTGTTTCTTGACGAACTGTTTCAATCTGTGTCTCAAGAGGCACGAGTTCCATGGCATTATTGCATAGTCCTTCACTGTGAACTGCAGGCTGATCGAATATGATTAGTCTTTCAGTTTGAACCTCTTGGATTGTTGCAAGTTTGGGTATTCTGTTGTTTCTTGGGAGTCCACTGGGCCTACTGTTGATTATAGGCCACATGCTTGTGGTTTTACCAGGTCGATAGACACGACTCTGTTCTCCTTTTTACCAGCAAGGGGCGGTAGTACTACTGATCTTTTTCCGGTGACTGCCAAGACAGGTACTGCTTTTCTGTAAGAAGGCCCAAATTCCTTCTTCACCGCGATCTTTTCTCTGACTAGATCCCCAATCTTTGGAATCCAGACAGGCCTTGCTGGGGCTGTTGCTTGTGGTGCCTCGTCAGTGGTAGTTGGCTGTTGCTTTAACTTTATGTTGCTTAAGGATTTTCTTGTTTCATTCAGTTCCTGTAAAACAGCCAAACGATCCTTTACATCAAAGTCTGTTGTTTTTTCTTGTACCACTGACATCTGACTATCGAGGTCCTGAATGTTCATTCTAATTCCGAACAATAGTTCGTATGGGCTGAAACCTTTTAGAGAGTTTCTTGGCAAGTTATTAAGACTAGTCTGGACACTTATTAAATGTTTGACCCACCCAGCGCCTGAACCGAATACCTTCGCTGTTATAGATCGCTTTATGTCTCGGTTTTTTCTTTCTACCACACTATTCCCTTCGGGGTGCGACGGACAAGAATACCGCAACCCAATTCCCATGCTGGCCATGGCCTCCCTATAGGCTCGAGAGCTGAAAGCAGGACCCTGGTCAGAATGGAACGTGGTAATTGCGTATATGCCGATAAAGACTCGCAGATCTCTCTTATAACCGTTCTAGCATCAGCCGAGCGCCGGAGGCTACATTTTTAAGTGTGTTTAGCCTTAACTGTGTACAATGGGACGCGCTTCTCTTCTTTGATTGCGCAGATAGACCGCCTTATGCTGTCTAGCAGGGATCCTGAAACTACACTGGCCTGTTCATTACTGCGATCTCTGTTGCAGTTTTCACAATTTTGAGCAAAACATTGAATATCTATGCTCATTCCTGGCCACCAGTACTCTGATTGTAATTCTTTCAGAGAATCCTTAATAGTTTGGTGTCTCAGACCCAACCCCATGTGTGCTTCCAGTAAGAGGTAGCCCCTCCTGCTCGGAATTACTCTGTCCCCCACTCCAGGGATTCGAGCAAAAGGAACGGAGTTTGCATCTATTACGTATGCATAATTGAGTGGATAGTTCACGGGCAGTGCTGCACAGTCGCCTTTTACGGTCGTTTTTACTGCCAGCATGGTTTCCCCGTCTATGTATTTTTGTGTACGCTTTTTTGTGGCTACGGAAGCCGGGTTAGTTGCTTCCGCTATGGCTGTGTTAGCCAATGAATTCCCTGCAACGTGAACGCCATCACGTTGAAGACTGTGCGTGTACCACGTGAGTCTTTTGTAGTTCTTTGTGTAAAAGAGCTACCTGTTTCCAGAGCAATTTATGCTTTATTGTGGCACCTGTGTCATCTTTGTAGTCGTTTTCAATCCACCTCTGCAGTTTATTATTGTAAGAGTTGACGCAAAAATGAGAATCGCACACGATAAGTGTGGGGAATTCACGTTCTGCATTTTCGAGCGCCATCTTTAAACATCTGATTTCAGTTCTCTGAACCAAACAGTTTCTTACAGATTCAGTTTTTGTTACTTTCGGTCTGAATTTACCGCACAGCCAACGACCTTTAACAATCGCACAGGCTGCATCGTAGGATTTGCTCTCTACGTTGAAATGCTGTACAAATCTATCTGTATAGATTATACAGGCGTATTGTGGGAGAGGCAGAAGTTCGATTGGCAGAGGATATTCTTCTTCATATTCTAAATCATTCAGTTCTTTGAATTGCGGGGCGAAATAGTATTTCACATCTTCCGCTCCTAGAGAATCTACACACTGTATCCATTTCGGATCCAGTGACACTGTAGGCAGGTTTACTGGGCTGAATAGCGCCTCGAAGGCGGATTCCGCTGTAAGGATATTAATCCGTTTGCCGTGTGCTAGTTCTCTTTCATTTGCTAATGCAATTTGCACTGCTTTCACAGTTCTTTCTGTGTGACTGAATGTTTTTTCTGCTTGTGTGTACAAGTGAGATTTAATTGAAATTGGTACCTTTTCTCCCTCATTAGAGGTTAGGTACGTGAATCCGCATCTTCCTGGGATGACTCGGATTACAAGATCACGTGTGTTATCACGTGTATCTAATTTAGTTTTTGCTAACAGGTCTGTTTGCAGTGATCTCAAAATTTCTGTGTGTTTTTGAGTCCAATTGATTTGTTTAAAATCAGGTTTAATTAGTTCGCAGAGAGGTTTAACCCTCTCCGCGTAATTTAGAATGTAAGTTCTTCCGAAATTCAGAAAACCTAGAATGGATTGTAAATTCTTCAGCGTTTTTGGAGCTTGGAGTACAGCGCACTTCTCTAAGAAGTTGTCCGCTAGGCTTTTCCCTTCACTTGATAATTCGTATCCTAAAAATAATACTGTCAGATGGGCAATTCGGGACTTTTTAAAGTTGAATTTGTAACCCTCTGCTGCGAATCCAAGTATAATGGTGTTCACTCTTTTCAAGTGAGTATCCAAGTCGTCGTCTGTGAGATAGATATCATCTACGTAAGATAATGCTTCATCATCATATATTTGTAGTAACTCTGTTACCCTAGCTGAGAATAGTCCTGGGCTGTTCTTGAACCCCTGTGGGAGTCGACAGAATTTTTTCTGCGACCCAAATGCAGAGAAAGCGGTCAAATATCTGCTTTCTGGTGCAATGTTTTGACAAAAGAAACCATTAGATAGGAAAAAATATAAAACAACATTAGACCTAACTATGTTGTTCATTAGGGCTGCACTATGCGAGTTTTGTACTGCAAATGTTTTTCAACATGTATTAAGGTGTCTGTAGTCCAAAACTAGACGATATGAATTGTCTGGCTTGGAGACAGGAAACAAAGGATTGTTCATTTGAGAGGTGCTTGTTTCAATCACCCCCTGGTATTCAAGTTGATCTAAGATCTCCCTGACTTGTTTTTTAGCTTCTTGCTTAATGGGATACTGCCGTTGGGCAGTTGGTTCACTTTTTAATTGGATTTTGTGGGGAGGAGAGTCCTCATCCCATCCTACATGATTTTTATATAATGCAGGTGCCTGGGCTACTGCCCATTTCCTTGCATAAGTATATTTTTTGTGAATCAGAATGTGATTCGAGAAGGCAGGCATAATCACTTCTTCGCCACGAGGGCACTCCCTGACAAACTCTGGGGGCCAATCTTTTTCAGCTAACAGAATATCATAGCCTTTTGAGAGTTTATCCCAAAATAGACCTCTTATTTTCCTAGTCTTATCACCCTCTATACGCAATGTTATTTCGTATATCTTATGGGGCTCGCTAAGTCTGGTGTCGGCAGTTTCAACCTGAATGTATTCATTCGTGTCCACTGTCTCCAGATGACTCATCAAGATCTTGCGCGCTATACTGATTTCTGCTGCACTGTCCAACATTGTCAATGCCCACTCCCCGTTTTTCAACTGTGTCCTCAGTATTCTCGGCATGGTTGATTACTCTAATACTGGCTACCTTCTTTTTAGGAAATTGTGATTTCTTATTTTGAGCAGGTTCCTTGTCTTTGGACTTGGTGTGCTCTCCTGGGTCTGACCGTCCTCTTCTTTCCAAATTCTGTGGAAAAGATCGAGAGGGACGTGTATCAATACTTTGATATCTATCAGGTTTTTTCAGATTATCCCTATTTCTAAGGTTATATCTTTTCTCAGAGGGCTCCCTCTGGGGAGACTGGTGTTCTCGAGTCGGAGTTCTTTCCCTCCGTCGAGGAGACCTTCCTCTGGACTGGAAAACTTTTTCCTTGGGAGTGGATTGTTTATTTCTATCCCAGCTCTTTTTAGGAGTGTTTAAATTATTTTTAATAAATAATTTTTCAGGATTTGCGAGCAGTTGGGGCTTTACCGGTTTTCCACCCAAGCTGTCTCTACCTAATTCTTCATAGCATTTTTCTATGATTTATGCAAGCTCAACAGGATCTTTTATATCTGTTTCCTTCAACTTCTGGCGAATCGCCACAGATGCTGCTTCTCCTTTTATGTTGGCTAATAATATAGCCGAGACCTGCTTGAAGTCTTTCAGTAATTTCATACCAAGAGTTAAAGCGGGCTCTGGACCGTATTCATTTTGAATCTGTTTTAGCACTTTTGGTATTACCGCCATAGACGGAACACCGTGTGTTTTTGTGTAGATGGAAGCAAAGACTGTACCCCAAGTGTCACAGTCCTCTATGTGTGGTGCGATTCCCATAGGAAGGCAGATTGTCAAGATTGTGTGTTTCTCAATAGGGGTAGTATCAGGAAATACTGCCTCTCTTTGAGTGATTTTCTGTGCTAACCAGAAAGGAATTTGTTCCCGTTTTACGGGTGTTTTACCAAGACATGACTATGTTCTGTGGTGTAATTTTATTAGTGTTCCCCTGATGAGGGGTCAGCTGTGGTACATTAACAGCTGGCTGGACTGTTGCAGTCCGCATTACATATTGCACTAATTGCCTATGTATTTTAATTAATGTTTTTAGCTGTACTTACAGCTCTTCTTTAGACATTTTTACAATGTCCGGATGTGGTGTGTAGCTGGCTAGAACCGGCCACGTTGCTCCTGGTCTACCTAGTGGACCGAGCCTAGTTATGTGATCATTGTGTTTTAGGGCGCCATTAAACCAGAGCAGGTGCTCTTGGAATTTAAGTGGAATTTCAATCTCCTCGAAAGGAGCGTACTCTTCCGGAGGTTCCTCTATTTTGTAATAGTGAAACTTTTGTTGTAGCGTTTGCCGCTGGAAAGTTTATCCATGAATAGAATACCTGTCTGCCGATATTCGTGTGCCTCTATCACGAAAATTACTGTACCACCTTGTGGTGTCAGTCCGTTCTCTATAAGTTTTAACGTTATAGATTTTCTTAAATGTGCCGGGATGATTATTGCACCCGGTACTGTATCGTCGGAATCCTGCTGAGTTGCATTTACTGCACCCCAGTGGTTCCGTTATTTTCTCCTGGCATTGTATAAATGCAAGGCTTGCAGAGTTGGTCTCCAAGGAGACAAAGATTAGGTGCACAATATTTTGGAACACTGTATCCTTCAACGTTGAATAAACCAGAGCTTTACATAGGAATCTCTTCCTACTAAGGTCGGGCGGATTTTAACCTTTCACCCACTCCAGACGTCTATTGGAGTATTTACGGGAGAAAGGGGTCGGTGTGAAATATGCACGACTGAGTTACTCTAACGTCTTGCGTTAGTTTATCGCCTTACCAAACATCTGGGCGCCATGTAGTGTAGTTCCTAGTTTCCCACTAGGCCCTGCGCATTGGAATAACAAACAGTAGTATCGACATAGAAGTGCGGATCTTCCAGGCCTCCACTGACTACGCTAAACTTAATTGGGTGTGTTACCAACTAGCTCAGAGGTCACTGGAAGCTTTCTTCTCTGCATAGGAAGTGATCAGCTTCCCTGGCACAGACAAGAAGGGATTCAGTTTTCCAACAACCGTGCAACATGACAACTTTGCTCCTCAGATCAAGAGTCAATCTCTAGGGTCGTGTGCAACAATAGACATGTATTTCACTCAGTCAGGTTAGTGCAGATTACTTTCACGATATGTAGAGAATAGAGAGACGGGCGTTTGTCAATAAAGGGTTAACATTTATTGAACAGTCTTTCTTCTCGTACAAGAGAAATGTATTGCCACAATTGCAAGACTTGTTATGATAAAAAGTACGTACAGTAAGATAAGTATTGCGAGATAATACTGTAAAAGCATTGATATGGTTTCTTAGCCATATAATGGTTTAAAAGTAATAAAACATATATACAGTCATATATAAATTAGGCTAAAATACTCAACTGGTGCTTCTAACTACGCCTACCCCAGTGTGCCTGACCTAAGCCTAACACGTGGAAGGGGAGTAAGTAGCTTTAAGTTAAGTTGGTTTTGCCAAGGTTTGCTTCAAGAATTCTCTTCTAAGGGTTTAGTCAACACCATACCTCTGAATAGAATGATGGAGGTCTGGTATCTCCTTCAGGGGAAACTCGGTATCCCAGTCACTCGCGAGGGCAGACTAGAAACGCTGGAGCTGGATTTCTCAGCAGAAGAAAGGCAGCGTCTCTCTTCAGCGCGTCGAGGAGGGGGGACAGCGTCCGCGGGCAGCTTGGCATCTGCTGGGCTCTTCGCAGAGGGACGGCTGTTCAGCTCCTAAGCTCACCACACCATCGTTCGCGCTTTAGCAGCGATAATGGTATCAGTAGCTTCACCAACAGCAGCGGAGCAGCAGCGTACTGCATACAGCATACAACAGCAATGGGACACCAGCTGCAGCAACAGGCTATTGCTTAAGGCAACGTTGGTAGTATTTATACCTGACAGGTGCCTGGTTTGACGCAAGTTTGCTGGACATAAGACGTCAATTAAAGATGTCACTAGGAAGTGATAGCTATCAGTTGCTCATTAGAGTTCCATTACTAATCAAAACACAGCAAGCGGGGATTTCCAGGTTTGCTGAGTTTTTATCTTGTTGAAGAACTCGGAGTGTTAATCTAGGAATATCAGATAGTGACTTCTGCTCTGTCATTGCACTAATTGGTTGCAAAGGAAGTGGCAGAGAACTATTCTGGAATGTAGCTCTGTTCGTGTGAGGCCAGAGATGACTTTCTGAATATCGCACTTGAACGGTTATGCCAATATATGGAATAAATGGATTTATAGCCGAATAGGGGCATAAGGTCACAGTATCGATCAGGATCCTAGATAAGCACGCAACAGTCCCTATTCCTTTACCTGCCCCTCTTCCTACTGCTCCACTGCCTATACCTTCTCAGTCTGCTGTTCCCGCTACTTCTGCTCTCGTGGCTACTCCTACTGCTCCTGTGTTTAGTCCCCATGTTGTTGCCCCTGTACTTCTCTCCTCTTCTCCGTCTGTCCGTAGTCGCATACCTAATGCTGTTGCTAATCTTTACTCTCCATTTGGACCGATCCTTGGGTCCGATGTTTCTGATGTCCCTCAACGACGAAGTCAAATTCCTGGTGGTAGGGAGAGTGATACGTTAATAAAAATGGCGCGTAATTGGATTAGGTATCCCATTAAAAACACCCCGCGCGTGGTTTTTGAGACGTTCTCTCAATTTAATGAGCCCACGCAGAGATTCATGTTTGAGGAAATGTGTAAATCCTTACAAGAGGTATGGGATACTGATGAGGTAGACAATGTGCCTGCCAAAATGACTGAACTTCAGAATCAGTTTTCGAACGGTATGATTGTGGGTAGTAATGTTCGACGTGCTGTAGAGCGTCTATCTTTTCGATCTACCGTACTACCTCGAGCATTGTTTAAGGACGAAACTGAGGAGTGGATGGCAACACCTGGTCAGTATCCCATGCGAGAAGTTCCCCCAGTGTGGATGCCAAGTGATGCGAATGCTAATCCTGCTATTCCGCCACACTTCCAGAGAGTTTGGATACACCTCCCATGGAAGCGGTCGGACGTTTTGCAGGTGAAACAAACTTTGCCAGACCCCCGTAAAAATCCGGCTGGTTATTATAAAGAGTTATCCCAATTAGTGGATGCTACTATTATGAACCTTGCCGATATAGACATGTTGTTCGGTAACGTAGTACCTCAACCAGTTTGGGCAAAAATCCGTCAAGAGAATCACGTAGCCGAATTAGGCAGTGATTGGGCTGCTCTTGCGGCGGCCGACGGACGACAAGTTGGTGGGGCTAAGCCTGAACAGCTTATTGAGAATCTGCCCCAGAGGATAATTACACTTATGAAGACACTTATGCCAGCAATGAGAGTAAACTGGGATAAACTGTCTGCGTGCAAGCAAAAGAAGGACGAGAGTGTCTCCGATTTCTTCACGAGATTGGAGGAGGCATTCATCGATCACAGTGGTCAGGATATGAGCACTGAGGGAGGTCAGCGATTATTTGTAGA
The DNA here is from genome assembly GCF_964263255.1 of Lissotriton vulgaris. NCBI lineage: Eukaryota > Metazoa > Chordata > Amphibia > Caudata > Salamandridae > Lissotriton > Lissotriton vulgaris. Next base: position 65,121,178 of record NC_141686.1, on the reverse strand, counting down.
TAAATTTGTATCGAATTTGTTGCCTGAACTTAGCAACAAATTGAAAAATTCCGAAAGTTCGTGGGCTGCTTCTACCTCTGCTCAGATATTAGCCACGGCTCAATATTACGAAAATAGGGAGAAGGAGGAAAATGATTGTGCGGATAAGAAATCTAAGGATCTTAAAACTAAAGTTCTGTTACAGCAAGCGTATCCTCCGCGCTCTAATCAAAATGACTCTCAGCAGCAAAATAGATCGCAATCACAGTATTCTAGGTCGCAGTCGCGTAATGACTCTTCCATACCGAGATCTATGCTCGGATATAATCAATGTGCATACTGTAGAGGTGAGGGCCATTTGAAGTTTGTCCGGTTTTGCGCGACCGAAATAATGGTGGTTCGGCTCGAGGAGGCCGTAGTGGTCCTCAACAGGCTTCACGAGGTAGAGGTCGTGGTGTTACTCAAAATCAGAATGAGCGTTCTAACACTTCATCAGATGCGAACAATTGATTTGATCAGCGTGGTTCATCGTCAGGTAGATCTGCACAGTATCATGTGGATGACTGTTACGTCGAGCATGATATTGATGACAGTAATTACTAGGACAGCCACAGACAAAGAGAGGGAGTAGTATCAGTTCCGGTTGATCAGAGAGGGCCTTACGTCGCAGTTGCCACATCGGGCGTTGTTGAGCCTTTTCTGTTGGACACTGGTGCAGCGAAAAGTTCCATCATGCATTCGAAACTCCCTGGCGCACCTTTGTCTGGCTTAACGAATGTTTCCGTTGGATTCTCTGGCGCCCCCGTTAGCAATCCGGTTTCTAGCCCTTTGCCCCTTACAATTGGGCCTCGTGAGCTGGAAGCTCCTTTGATTTTGACTACTGGTTGTGGTGAGAATCTTTTGGGCCTGGATTTGCTGAAACGGTTACATGCGACCCTGTACTGTTCTCCTACGGGAGTGGAGCTTACATTGGGTCAGAGAGTGATCTCTCCTATGTACTTGTCAACTGATAAGCTCCCACCGGAATTGAGTTCTCTTCCTGAGTCTTTGTGGGCAACAGGTCCCAATGATGTGGACCTGCTGGACATCTCACCTTATGTTGTTCAATTGAAATCGAATGTGCGATTACCACGTATTCCCCAGTATCGTATCTCTCTCGATGGTGAACGAGCGCTGTTAGCGATCATCTATGACTTGATCAAGAAGGATGTTATTGAGGAAACTCGGGGAAAAGTGTGTAATAGTCCTGTGTTACCTGTTCTGAAACGAACTGATCCATCCAAGCCTCCTGTGTACCGTTTTGTTATTGATTTACGGGAGGTGAATAAAATTGTGATTCCACAATTTCCTGTGGTGCCTGACATCACGGCTTTACTGACTCTGATTCCAGCCTCTGCTTCTTGGTTCTCAGTGATCGATCTGAAGAATGCTTTCTTTAGCATTCCGATTGCTGAGGAAAGCAGAGATCTATTCGGCTTCTCATTAGGTGGTCGCAGCTTCCGGTTTAAACGCGCTCCTCAGGGCTACTGTGAGAGTCCATCGATCTACAGCCAAGCCCTGAAAACTCAGCTTGATGCGTTTGTGTTACCGGCTGGTGCGGCCTTGCTTCAGTACGTTGATGACTTGTTAGTGGCTGCTGACACTACAGAGATCTGCAAAAGTGCTACAGTATCGCTGTTACAGCATCTCTGTGACTTAAATCACAAGGTGTCACCTTCTAAACTGCAATATTGTTGTCAAGAAGTAACCTATCTAGGTCACTTATTGTCAAAGGAGGGAAGAAGGTTGACCCCAGAGAGAATTGCAGCGATCGCTCGAATGACTGTGCCAACCACTCAGAGATGTGCGTGCCTTTCTAGGTATCACGTCATACTGCAGGCAATGGATTCCAAACTTTTCATTGCTAGCGAAGCCATTGGTAGCCCTCACGTGCAAGGATGTTCCGACTCCTTTGCCATGGACTGAACAGTGTCAGAAAAGTTTTTCTGAATTGCGTGATGCGTTGTGTTCGGCCCCTGTGTTAGGTACTGCTGACTACAGTAAGCCGTTTACACTATACGTTCACGAGAGAGGGTTGTGCGTTGAGCGTCTTGACGCAACAATTTGGTGGTAAGCAGCGTCCATGTGCATATTTTTCCTCGACCTTGGACCCAGTAGCTAGAGCATTGCCGAGTTGTCTAAGAGCGACAGCGGCAGCTGCGGTGTCCATCAGACAATCTGCAGGATTGGTCATGGATAATATGCTTACGGTAATGGTTTCGCATGCAGTTGACACTCTTAAATCGTACGAAAACTCAACACTTGACGAGCGCAAGGTTGTCCGGTTATGAGTTGACGCTTTTGGCAAGTCATATACAAATAAAGCGCTGTAATGTACTGAACCCGGCGACGTTGTTGCCGACTAATATGGAATCAGATGATGTACCACCACATGATTGCTATTTGCGAACTGAGGAAGAAACGAAGGGTCGTGTTGACCTAAAAAACTCTCCATTGGCAGATCCCGATGGTACCTTGTATGTTGATGGTTCGTGTTTCAAGTTGCCGAATGGTGATGTGACGACTGCGTATGCTGTAGTGACGTTGAGTACGGTTGTGGAAACTGCAAGATTGAGCCAGAATTCCGGGCAGGCGGCAGAGTTGATTGCGTTGACGAGAGCGTGTGTTTTGTCTAAGGGAAAGCGAGTGAATGTGTTTACGGATAGTCAGTATGCATTTGGCGTTGCACATAGCTTTGGTCGTCTGTGGAGAGAAAGAGGATTTATGACATTGCATGGCACGAAGATCCAACACGGACAGCTCGTGAACGATCTTTTAGACGCACTTACATTGCCTAAGCAGGTGGCAATTATTAAATGCAGCGCGCACCGAAAGGTTACGGATGATGTTGGTCGTGGTAACGCGTTTGCGGATGAGATTGCTAAAGAGACAGCTAAGAACCTTGCAACCCGAATGTACGTTACGAGTTCAGTAAGGTGGCCGGCAGAGACTGGTATGTGTGAGGACACCGTTGAGAGCGTGAAAGCGATTCAGAATGAGGCCACCGAAACTGAAAAGACTAAGTGGGAAGAAAGCACGGGAAAGTTAGATGCGCATGGATGTTGGATTGATTTGTCAGAATGTCAGAGGTGGATGTTGCCGGATGCATACGTGCTAGCCGTTGTGACTATGGCTCACGGCTTGTCACATATTAGCGCGAAAGGTATATGCAAGTTGCTATCCCCTGCATGGAAGAATGATGGTATCGCTAAGTGTGCTGAGAGAGTGGTTAAGACTTGTATGGTATGTATGATGTACAATCCTGGCAAGGGCACCCCCACTCCACCTGGCCATTTTGCTCCTCCTACATGTCCCTTTGAGGTTATCCAACTGGACTTCATCCATATGGAGAGATGTAATAACTTGAAGTACGTTTTAGTTGTGGTTTGCGCGTTCTCCAGATGGATCGAGGCCTATCCTCTTAAAGATAATACTGCCCCGTCCACAGCGAAAGTCCTACTGAAGGAATACTTTCCTCGGTATGGAATGCCACGGATTGTATGGTCAGATAACGGAAGTGAGTTTGTGGGGAGTGTGATGCAGAGTGTGTGTAAGGGCCTTGGAATTCGACAAAAATTCCATAGCGCCAATCATCCCCAGTCAGCGGGTTTAGTTGAAGGGTACAATGGTACTCTGAAACTGAAACTTGCTAAGATTCAAGCTACGACTGGTCTGTCATGGCCTGATGCCTTGCCTCTGGCTCTCTTGTCGACCAGGGCGACTGTACACTCTCGAGTAGGGCTTAGCCCATATGAGATTGTGTTCGGCCGTCCTGCGAACATTTGGGGAGTTCCGAGGCCTAAGGCCTTTGATAGTCTTGAGTACCCAATGTTAATTGATTATCTTCATAATCTGACTGCTAAACTGAGGTTAATTCATCAACAGGTCTTTGAAGCTCTACCGGCACAGACAGAGGGTCCTGGACATCGGCTCCAACCGGGTGACTGGGTAGTCACCCGCAACTTCGGCAGAAAACGCAATTTGGAGCCGAGATTTGTGGGCCCGTTCCAAGTCCTCCTAGCCACAAGGACTGCAGTTCGTCTGGAAGGCCGGAAGAATTGGGTGCATGCCACCCATACCAAAAAGGTGCCTATCCCTTTGCCAGCAGATTCTTGGGTGAGGACTGGTATCGCCGCAACGGAAACAGAGACCCCAACAAAATTTGTGCCGTTCAGTGATGCTCAACCTGTAGGAGATACTTCATTGCAGTCAGATACATTTGTTGAACCTTCAGCATTGGAGAACTCGAGACTTGAAATGTCATCTGACCGACAGGACGTTGTTTCACAATCTGAACAATTATTTGAAGAGCAGACTCGTCCTGGAAGAAACAGATATTTTCTTCGTTCTCATAACAAAGACTAATAAATAAAAACCCCTTTTTGTTTTTTTCCCCTTTTTGAATTCATATTACCCCCTTACTGTTGCTTTGAACATTATGGACAATTGCATCCTCTATTAATTATTGAGTTCTTTTCCACGTATGTTTTTCCACAGCTAGGAGATTTGCATTAAAATTGAATGTTTGATTAAAGAAAACCTTACATCCGGGTTGACCGTAGGGCCGTGCGGGTACTTCCTTCTGTTTAGCAGGTTCCTGACACTAGGTCGGTACTTTTGTCGATTCCTGGGAACTCCTGGGAATTGATAATCGCTACTCAGAACGAAGTGCGTCAAGAACGTTGCGGACGGTTTTTAGAGGATGGAATTCTCCAAGTTGTCGGAAGTGGAGAGGATGCTAGCTCAAAGATCGACATTGCATAGGGTTGTACGAACAAAATGCTTTCTGTTTCAGGTATTCCTGCTGTTTCTGACTGTTTCCATGTTATTGGTGGGTGGAGTGTATTTCGGACTACAATCATTATTACCTTCTGCTTTACCTACTTCTTCTGAACCGAAATCTATTCCCACTGTTTCTCCACATTCCTTTCATTCTCTGCCCCAACACGAACAGGTTAGACGAGCAGAATTCATGAATAACTCCTTTGTCCAGCTTCTTCATCAACATCAGTTGGTGATGAATACTACTAATTGTTGGGTGTGTGGGTTAATGCCACATACCATGGATAGGGGTATTCCGTATCTGGTTCTTCCCTACAGCTCCCAGGGGTCAGCTGGAGCATTCCAAACTATGTTTCGTAGCGCACTAGATTCCTACCCCCATCGAGAGCCACGCACTGCAGATCATGGTCCCGGCCCGTACCACAAGCCTTTGGCAAGAGCGATTGCTGACTTAGATAGAGATATTTTTGATGCATCGCTTATCCCAGAGGAAGAGGTGCGAGCATACAAGGATCTGAGTGAGGCTGAGTATAGCATGTCAGTGGGTGATAGACAGCTTAAAAGCTCGTCTCCGATCTGGATCGTACCCCATCTCGGTAATTTCTGCTTGAAAGGCCTTGGCCGAAGTCCGCGAGCTCAGCTTGGGAGGAGTGCTTGCACTGAAACATACGTTTTACCAACGCTCTCTTCCCCTGTTCTGTTGACTGCCAAGGGTACATACTTTGTATGTTACGACCGCGCATATACATGGTTGCCCCGTGACTTCTCGGGCACCTGTTATATTGCGAATCTGTTGCCACCGACCTTCACAGTTGCCTCGGACTATCACAAGACTAGAGTTGTGAGAGGCGTTATTAGCGAAGAGGACACTGCCGGTCAAGAAGCAGGAGACTTCTTTAAGGGTTTCTTGCCGTTTTGGGGACCTATGATCAATAGTAGGAACCTGAGACAGTTGACTCGTGTGGTTGAATCGACTGCTAATATAACTGCGAGTGCTCTTGGTAATCTGACAGCAGAGCTTCAGGCGGATAGGCTTATGACATTGCAAAACCGTATGGTTTTAGACGTTCTTGCAGATAGAGGTGGTGTATGTAAGGTGATCCATTCGAGTTGCTGCATTTTCATCCCTGATAACGCTCCAACTGTCTATCAAGCCATCTCGAAGTTGCATAAGATCTCCGAGTCCATACACGTGGACGTAGGTGATTGGACGCTACTAGGATGGTTTTGGGGCCTGATGACGTGGGGTTGGAAGATTCTGATGATCATTGGGGTTGTTGTAGCATTTCTGTTCACATGTTGTCTTTGCGTGCAGTGTGGTCCTGCCTTATGTGGCCTCTGTGCTACAACGTGTATAAGACGGCCATCTGTCACCAAGGAAGCATTGATGGATAGAATGACGTTGCAGCAACATCTGAATGATCTGATGAATATCGAGATCGATTCTGATATCGACTAGTGCTTGCCTACATGAGGGCAAAAGGAGCGCCTGAGGTTCCGTGACAATTATAGTGGTGTTTTTCGACTCGTTCGAATATGGACGAGTTTGGTATCTATGAACCGCAAATGACGAGTTTAGTGGGTGTACGCGTTTTCTCTACACTGGCCTGAACCGTTCGTCTTATTTGTGGGTTTCTTCATCTGAACCCACGGGTTCCATTTTAGATACGGCATCCATTTTGTCTCTTGCCCTCAAGTAGCCAGCGAACGGACACTGTCCGCTTCGTGACCCTGGGATTCCCAAGCCCTTGCGGAAGAAACGTGTTCCTTTGAGGGTGTCTTTATGATGAGGGGAATGACACTGCAAAGGCAGATGGCCCCGCTCAAGGCTCATCTTGCCGTGCCGGTCTATTGTTTCAGCCGTGCATGCATAAGGCACGAATCCTTTGATCCTGCAATCATGTTTCCGATATCGCCCCCTACACTCTTTTCAATCTGTTGTCTTCCTTGCACCTGTTTGTCTCTTCCTCTCAGCCGGAATGGAATGTATTTAATGATGGGATAACGTACTTTTACAGTTGGGAACCGGCGATGCTACTGTAATTATGTTCCGGGACCCTGAATACATGAAAGCGACCCTTTTGAAGTTTACTGTGGGAACTGAGTTGTAACCTTTTGTTCGCCATGTTGTGCTATGACTAAAATCTGTATAAAAGGAGCGATCCACTGTTGCAATTTGAAGCAGTCTCCTAGAACCTACACGTGTTGTACTTCTTGTGACTTCTGTGTTCCCTGCAGTAAATAAACCTCGATCTTTGACGCCGAAGGAAGTGTCCCGTGTCTCTGTGATTTGTACGCCGGAACAGGTAACCCACGAAGGTTTCAGGTGTTGTCCCCTGGCACCGCTGGGCCTTAGAATAGCCCAGTCCTTCAGCTGTCAGAAGATTTGTCATCTGCGTCTTTCGGTTGTTTATTAGACATACAAGGAGGAACATGATCAGGTGCAACTGGTTGAGAAGGAACACCGACAAGTTAAGGCAGAGAAGGAGGCTGGGGTGGGTGGTGTAAGGTTGCAAAGAAAATATGGAAACAGCTGAAAGAGGCATATAGCACAGTGGATGCTGCCCAGATGGTGGCATCGCATCATACAAGTCTTGAACCATGTGCTTCAATGACGCCAAGAAATCTACAGACATTAGAACAATTAGTGGTATAGCGAATGTTGGTTACTAAGATAACACCATACATGGTGTTTGTGCAGATGATTTTTTCTTTGATATCGTCATGAATACATTGCATTTGTAGGTCTTCATGCCAATGTGGCAAATAATCTTCCTGCTCTTATTTCTACTGGATCAGAATAGACCTGCGTAATCTCCTACTCCATATTGTTGTCATTTATAGTCATCTTCATCTCCTTCCAGCCAGCTATGGGAGGCATTTGCGTATGCCAAATTGGGGCGAAAAGTGATTGTATTGGAATGTAGATACCGAAAGACCATCCATCGTCAAAAGGGTCATCATTGACTTGTGCCACACATTTCGCTCTTGCTGACAGTCCAGAAGGAGCTTTAATAGCAGATGATGAAAACTCTGGAAAGTTGTTTTTAACAGACAAGCATGAGGCAGATATATTTTAAGTGACAAAAGAAAGTCTCTCTCAATCCCATAAGGTTCTGGCACTGAAGTTCTCACATAAGGAGACAAAGTAAACACTAAAACTCAGCCACAAAAAAACCTTTCTAGTTGCACATACTGAAAGGGTTGAGGAGTCTTTTCATCCAGGAAGGCTCCAATATTTAAGTAAAAACTGAAGTCTCTGGTTCAGTCGCCCAACCAAAAAAGGAAGAACACAACTAGTCTTCTGCAGAAGACGTTAATAGATGTAACAGAGACGGCAAACATAAAATTCAACAGGAGAAGGTCAGAGAATAATACCATCCAGTCACTAGATGTGCAGTAGAAACCTGAAATCTGGTGCCTACTTAGAGAGTTGTATCTGAGTCAATCCACCTGATTTGCTGGATTTTGGGTAATATTATGAGGTGGATGGGCTACTAGGAATATATGGTTGTTTTCAATGTTAGTCACCATATTGGAACACCTCTGTGTTAACAAGGGCTAACAAGGGTTCCAACAGGAAAGAATTGAAATCTGTTAAATCTATTAAATACAGAGTGCTGGAGAAGTCACCTGATCAAACACAGGTGCTTTCACTTGGACCACGTACAAAGAGATGAGCAAGGAAGACTGTCCCAATGAGTTCACTCATACCACGCTTGACCAGCCATCCCCCAGGACATGTACTTTATATCAGTCACTGTGAAAGGAACAGGCAAGAGCTGTTTGAAAGGGCCAGAGTCCGGTGATGAAACATTTCAACTCACAGTACAAGGCTCTAGCAGTCAGATGAACCAGGTAGACTGTGCAGAACATAACAGTATGGACACATTGCAGTAAATCTTCTGGTGATGGAGGGCAAAACAAAATGGCGCTGCAATGCTGACAAGGGAGGCCATTGGCACGGGACGGCCTCAAAGGAAAGAAACCCAGAGGTTAGAAAGGGATCAAGGCATGTACAGAAGCCTCATGTGACCTTGTAAAATAAAAAGGATTAACACTAGTTTCACTGAGTTTACAAAACAAGGAGTGCCATCTCAAGAATTCAGACCCATACAAAACAAGGAAAAAAGCACACTAGACACTCCCTCTGAAAAGCAGCATAGAAGAAATAAAAATAAATGAAATGAGACGAGCACATTGTGGGATGCTTTTTAATGACTGGGAAAGAAGGAGTCACAATTATAAATATACAGTAAATTTGGCTGTGCAACGAAAGCATAGATCATTAGAAAGAAAGACTCCACCATTCTGTGCAACAAATGGCTGGTTGATGATTCTATGGGTATTAGAACAAAGCCCTCGAGGACACCACAAATTGAGCATGCAGATAACTTCATTCAGATTTTACATTGTAAACATTTAGCTCAAATACATTTATTGTGGCACCGGATTTGATCTCTAAGAGCAGTTGAAGAGTACCCATATTTTAGACTTCATAGATGAAGGGCGTAATTGCAAGGGGCTTGAGTTCTGTTTTAAACTGGGATATTGAATTTTTGTTGGTGACAATTCGCATTTTGAACTATACACTTTGTACTCACAAAGGGTAATCAGCACTCTTCACAAAAGAAAAACAATCTTGAGGCTTGCATCCCAGTCCTGCATTTATCGGACATTCGTGGAGGAGGAGCCCTAGGACTTCATTTATAGGATGTAAATTAGCAGAGGGCAATACCATAGTGGACCAGCCAAGCTACAGCATTTCAACTCCATGTTGGTGATGCAGCATGAAGAACCAAGGATGGAGGAGGCTTTGGAGTCGTACACATTACGCGATTAATTCCATGTGCAAGCAGGACTGCAATTATAAGACTTGAAATTAACTAAAGTTCACCCAAATCTGCATGGCAGTTTAGTAGTGGTGACAAGATAACACAAACAAAAGCTGCAATCATCCACATTGAAGTGCCTCCAAAGAGCTTAAAATTTGAACGCAGTCTAATGCACATTAGTTTAAGTAGTGCAAGAGATTATTGGCCTGGCACCATTCCACAGGAGATGCCTCTATTCTCTACAAACGTACATTATTTTTTTAACCAACTTCAGCGTTTAAAAGTACTGTTACCACATACTAAATTATTTCAGGTCCGTTCTTGGATCTGGTCAGATTTTATTGAACACAAGTTAGTAAAACCACAAGCCATCAAGAAGGTTGGTTGCACAGGGTTTTTGTTCAGTATATTGCACAGACATCCTCAACTATCGAGTTTCTCAATTATATGACCCAATCTTTCATTAGATTGGGCTCCACATTTCAGGCGTCTCCCAATAACGAGTGGTTAACCTACTCTGCAAATTGGAAGACCACACAATTTTTTATAGCTGCAGCATACACATGCATTAGGAGAAGACAGCAGATGCACCCACCCCGAATGTGCACAGGTAAAACTGTGTGCTACAGAAAGGTGGCTGTCAACATCAAGATGGCTGCGTTTTTTTCTTCTGTACAATGTTACACATTTGCTCTGTGATTCTCTTATGTAAGGTTAACCACATGCCCAATATTACAGAACACAGTCAAAGTCTTGCATATAAAGGTCTATCGAAGCTCAGGTATGAACTGGGACCAGCTGACATTGTCCCCATCAAAGCGGTCGTCGTCGTCCAACCCAGTGAAGCTTATGTCCAGTAGTATTTTACTCAAACTATCATTCATAGTGTCCAAGACCAGACCCTCTGTTAGCGACCGGTTAGTCAAGTTTCCAATTGGCAGTTCCTTTGAGCATCGCTTGGCAGAGTGCTGCTCTAAGGTAGGTGAACTAGCGAAGGGCCCAGGGGTCATGTCGGGCGACTTATTGTTCAGAAGCTGCTGTGGGGATTCAAACAGAGGTACATCATGGAATGGAGGGCTGCTGAAACCAAGTAAATCTAGGCTGTCCTTGAAAGGCGTGAGAGTGGTTCCAGGGGGTAACCTCACTGGACTGAAATCTGGCAGGGTTCCTTCCTTGTTGAGTGAGGTTACTCTCCATGGTTCAGACCCACCCGCTTGGGGAGTTGTGCGGACTGGCTTGCTAGGTGTAGATGACACAGGCAGTTTGATTACCTTTTCTTTGATCGGTGTTTTAAAGGGGCAAGTATCCTGGGCGCTGCTAAGATCTGTTGGATGTTCCAGGGTTTGAGTCTCCTGAAGGAAAGAGAAGTCCGAGACTAAGCCTGAATCAGAGTTGTTGCAGTCTGGGAACACCAGCAATGGCTCCTCTGCACGGGGGATAATCAAATGTTGCTTCCTCCGAGAAGTGCTTTTCCGTCGCCTGATCACCTGCAAGTCAGATAATTTCCGTGCGGGAGATTTAGCAGCAGTAAAGGTTCTCTCCTCTTTCCAGGAGGAAAGTGGAACATCATCTCGCAAAACTGTGAATTGACAGTCCTTTTTTCCTGTCAAAGGGTTTTCCTCTTTCACAGATACATGTGGCAGAGATTGGGAAGACTCATCAAGTGTAGACATCTGAAATAAAATGAGAAACAGGGTAATATTGAAAAAAAGATATCCAGTCCACATTAGGTTACGCTTAATGCCTGCAGTGCTCTAAAGAATTGTAAACTTGAAGTATGCAAATAAATTTCTCTTGCATAAATCTACTATTTATATAGTCTATGAATCTAGAGCAGGTGCAATACTGGATAGCAAATGGATAGAGAACCTACTGCAGAGGCCACAGGCTACAGTTGCTAAGTACCATTGATGAAAGGGTTGTATTGTCAAACATCTGAATATTTTGGAATACGAGAAATGCTGCCAAAAGCAGATATACAATGGTCAAATCAAGCCTCGAAGCATATAAGGTCTGGCCCCCGAAGGTCAAAGAAAAAAAGAAGGAAATTACTTACAAGTAGCAATGCCTCCACCCTGGGCCTATCTAGAGGATAAAGATACACGTTCACATATTCAAAGGGATTTATTTATTTGGCATACTTATATAGCGCTAATCTGTCACCCAAAGGGCATCCTGGATTCCAAATGTATTGTTAACAAAAAGGAGAAAAAAACATTTAACTGCTCCATGGAGTTAGGAAAAAGTTCAAAAGATGGGAGAAAAAAATCTGGTTCCACTTGACCGAGCGGGAACAAATTGGAGGCTGGCACCTGCAAGCAGTCATGCTACATTAATTATGTGGAATCTTTCATAAGGGAAGGAATAATCCAGTAAAATGGAACCAAGTGCCAATAACATCATAAGTTAACAGAGAAGTTGGGTCAGTCAAATGCCAGTAGTGAATGGCTTGGGAGGTATCTTCATCCCGCCATAGCTACTTATTCAAGCACCCATTGTAGCCTAGAACTTTTATTTTCTCTTTTGTCATTAGAAGTATGGGCCTACAAATGATGTTTGACTAGATATTAGGACAACCCAAGCTAACACATTGACTGCCAGTGGGAGATTGCAATAATCCCCATTAGAAATCACCACATCAGAGATAGAGTTGTACATTGAGGACTGAAAACGCAAAGCCAGTGTCAAAATCAGTAGGCCCTATAAATTGCGGTTCCACAAAACTCACTAGGGAATAGTGGAAGATAGACCGCTCATAGCCAGTATGAAAAGCTCAGTAAGAGCAGAGTTTGCAAACTACAGCAACAATGAAAGGCATTATACAAATTAAAGATATTTATATATCTGTGTACCTGCACAGCCTCACCCTGGCAAAGAAGCACAAAAAAACTATTTATGTCTGCTCTTTTTTACTGCATCTACACAAAATCATAAATATTAGATAGGGTGTGGTAACAGCAGTCATGCGGCAGAATGGGGTAATTCCACATCTGAATGTTGTCACTATGTTGCAAGGTTGAGCTACTGGACAATCTGGCGAAAGCATGGATTGTTTAAGAACCAAAGGAAATACCAAGACGTCCACTAGGTGCCCTACACGTCCCTTGAAGGCAGATGAAAAACCTGAACTTAATGAATTGCTTAGTACACTTCAAGTAAAGCAGGAGTATTTTGTATTCCAGAAGCTGAAAAGAATCTTAGCAAGTGTATGTATGTATTGCACATTTGTATAGCGCAAAACTGTCACTCAGCAAGTGGCAGGGGAAGAAGACAGAACATCCATAAATGTACTCCGGATGATGTATAGCACCTAACTTATTGTCCCATTGACGGCTGCTTTTGAAACACCTACAATTTAACCAAAACCATTGGTTAAAAATATTGTGGTGTGGGGGGGGGGAGAACGGGGGAAAAGGAGAGAGAGGAGAGAGGTGTGTGTGTGTGTGTGTGTGTGTGTGTGTGTGTGTGTGTCCGTCTTATTCTTCACTTATTGTTCTGACCAAACTAGCCAGGAAAAAAAAGAGGGTGGAATTGCTTTAACATTGCCAGAACAAATACCAAATGGGTTGCCTAATTACCTATTTAACTGCAGAAAGCTGGATACTACCTCAAATGTAGTAGATGGCTTCAAGACCGGTTTTCACAAATCGAAGGTCCAAGATTTTGCGGAAAAGTTGGATCCTCATTTTGGCTTTGGCTTTGTTTCCATGTGAACTGGCTCCCTGAAGGTTGGGGAGTGTAGCATGGTCTTCCATGTCCTTGTTTGTTAGGGATACCAACCCTTTTGAAGAAAGAATTGAATGCCTGCAAGGTACGCATAGCCAGGACTGTGTGATTGCTTTTTTTCATGGTCTCTAGGGACTGGTTTACTTCTGGCGTGAACAGGTGGTTGCCAGTATGTGGCTTTTTGTAGCGTCCCCGTACACATTGTTTGAATCCTGGAATGCAATATGGTGCCCACTGAGATTTGTCTATTGGCTGTATTTACAGAATCTAATGCAGAAATTAACAAAGTTATGTCCTCTTCAATCACGGTCTTGGTCTTTTGCTACTCCTGGGCAGGTGTGACATAAGGTCCTCCATTTCCTCCCAGTGCCAGCAAGTGTATCTAATCATAAGGGAACTGGAATTGGCAATTAACCATTGGGTGGATGAAGTGCTCTCAATGAATCTCCCCCATTACCTCAAGTCTTGTATTATCTGGTGGTGAACCATTAGAGGCTGGTGACATAGCCCTCTTCCTTCCAGTACAGACTAAGCGGGAGAATGGCTCATCATGTGACTGGATGCACTTAGGCTCTAGATATGATGCCCTATACTTCTTTTCTATCTTAGGTGTCAATGGTTCAGATGTTGCTGGCTTATTGAAAATATAATTTCCTTGTTGTAAGATGCATCGAGAGCAATGCAAAAAACATGTTTCTCTACACAGGGCACAACACCTATAACAGGAAACCTATTTCCCCTTCTCTCCTCCTGCATCTGAAGCCCAGAGGCTTCTGCTGCCCTCTTGATTATTGCATGATACATGGATATGTCATCACAAGGGAATAGTTCTGAAGGACACACATGCAGTTCCTCTGTGGTGAGTCTGTGTCCTCAGACAGTGCCCGTTCTTCTTTGAGAACACTGAATTCTATCTCCTCTGCGCCAGATGTGTGATCTGGCACTCCTCATTCCTTTCGGTATTCTGTTCATCTTCCTGTGGTGTTACCTGTTTTTGTGGGAGTTTTAGCTCCAACCTTGGCTTCATGGTGAGGGGCTTAAAACCATGCGTTGTTCCAAGAAGTTCTTGAATTTATTTTTGATAAGGTCTTCTATTTCTATTGCAAGTGCCCTTTCAACATTGACTGTTACAGGTATTTGTTCCCGTGTTTTTTTTTCCTTGGGGCTGTCTGGACCTCCTTCAGCGCTTGATCCATCATGGAATCTGAGCCAATGCCTTTTGGTAACTCCTTAACTTCTGATGGCAGTTTCGGCATAATTGAAATACTACAAAAAGGTGGTGGAATGTCAAGGACTCTACGGACAAAATATTTCATTCTCTGACCTAGATGCAGTTCCCCGAGAATATCCTCTTACACACAATTTGGTGTAGAGCATTTTTTCAACAACAACTTGTGTTTTCTCAAGGTCTTTATGAATTTTCAATGATTTCTTCATGGCCCATTTCTATACACTTCTGAACCCAATGGCAGAAAAAACTAACCTGACATGGTGACCACATTAGGAGGCATTGTGGACTTACGGTTGACAACATTCAGGCTCCACCTATGTCGACTCCCACTAAGAGGACGAGAAATATTTGTACACCTGAACCTCCGACCTCCCAACCACTAAAACGCAGAAATATACACAACATGCCAAATTAAAGGATTTTATGCTGAAAAACCTATAATAGGAATAACACACACTTCAGAAACACTTAATGGAAGAAAAACTAAATTTCCACTCGGCCAGACTTAATCGGTATGGAAGAATCACGTCCTCTTGGCAAGATGCTTGATAGCGTTGTGGTCTCTGTGTTGATAAGCAACAAAACTTCTTTAATTTGACAGAATAACAGCCCCTTGTAAAGGTCATTAGGCTTCCCTCTGAATACCCAAGGATGACTGGGGGAGATTTAGATGTTCAAATCTCAGGAGCCATGAGACCAAATTCAAGGATTTCGGATTTGAGTGGAATATCTCACCCTGCAGTCTGGTCAGTAGGTTTGCATGGCAACTTCTTGTGTGGTTTGACAGACAATTCTAACCGGTCTGCGTAGCACCACTGCCTTGGACACACTGGTGCAATGACATGAACCATGTCACTTGGCAGTTTCAGTATGGTTGCAACTATCAGGGTAATCTGATGAAAAGCGAAAAGTAATGTTCTTGACCAATTCATGAAAATGGCATTGCACAATGAAACTTGTTTCGATAGTGAGGATACAAAGTCTTGCTATTTGTTGTTTTGGGATGGGGCTAAGAGAGCTATTGTTTGATATCTCCAAAATGTGACGATTCAGAGAAAAATATTGTTGCAAATATGTGATTTTCTTTGCAAAATCAGCATAGGAAATACGCTTGGCGGTTAATGATTACTGGTAACTGGATTGCCTGGATAGTCCCATAGCCAAAAAAGATCTAAAGCAACAACCGAGTTGCCTTGATCTTCTGGCCCACTCATTTGTTCAGGTAGTGCATGGTGTTTGTATTGTCTTTTTGAATACAAAACTTATTTGCTTGTCAGATAAGGCAGGAAGACTATAAGAACAAAGGACTACCTTAAGTTCCAGGCAATAGATGTAGTGGCAACTTTCCTTCTCGGACCATTGACTGAAAAGTCAAACAAGTTACTTGCCTTACGAAGCACTCTTTCTGGTGGATACTCTTACCTTTAGAATATCCCTAGGCACTAAACTTGATCCAGGAGATTTAAATTGTATTGTTCACCAGGCCTGTGCATTTTTCGCGGAGTTTAACTACGCGGAACCCCCCAAAGTGAAAAAAACCTCTGTGGGGTTCCACAAGTGGCGGAGTGCAGTGCGAACGGCCATTCGCACTGATCTTCCTGCTGCTCGAGTAGAAATTTACTGTTTGCAAGCGGGGAAAAAAATCCACTGCACTACGCGGAGCGTAGTTTTCTGTACTCTGCGAGCTCTGCGGGGTGCGGAGTGCAGAAAACTCTGAACAGAGCGGAGTTCACCTCCCAGGCCTAGTTCTCACATATCCTTGGGTGACACAGGGAAGCTTCATGATAGCTCACGAGGCCATCCTTGACGGTGTAGGAGGCTAGGCTCCCACCTGTCCCAGTTGGACCTAAAAGGGACACCTAGCCTTGGGTGAGAGAAGATTGGCTTTAAAGAGAGATGGGTGCGGCTGTGCTTAAGAGTCCAGCAAAGATGGTGGCATCAGAAGAACAGCTGAAAGGGGTGCCAGGATGCCAGATTGCACAAAGGAATTGCCCCTGGTTCTGTTCAGAGGGAAAGATAAAAGTAAGCTTTCCAAAGAGTCCCCAAAAGTTGCGAGAGGGAGGAACCCTGAGCCACATTACATTCAAAGCGGAGGCGCTATAACTATGATCCTTCGTAGACTGGATTGTGCTTTGATTGTAATCAACCAGGGCACAAAAGAGGAGACTCAGAGTGCACCAAGAAGGCACCCACCAGTGACTAGTTCAAGGGACTGGCTAGTGTAGAAATAGATAAGGAAGTTGTCCCTAGAGAACCGAAAGGATACTCAAAGGCTGTCTTAGAGCCCATGGGTGGGGAAAATATTGAACCTTTAGCCAACTGGCCTCGTAGCATGGAGATGTACAGACAGTGGCCAAAAATCAATGGGGTAGAGATGAAGGTTCTGAGGGACACAGGTGTCAGTGTAACCATGGTGATTGTCAAACTGGTTTCGGCCAGACCAGATAGTACCATGGTGGAAATGTCATAAAGTCGCATCCAATGGATGTGGTGGAGTTTGAGTAGGGATGAGGTACTGGCCAAATAAGGTAGCTGTGACCCCTGCCATCCCAGTAGAGGGCCTGCTGGGTAATGATCCGGGAGATTGTGCTTAGGCGGAAGTGAAAAGAAAGGCCATGCAGCAATACTAGGACTTCCTGAATGCGATTGTGTAACCACAGGAGCACAGAACACCCAGAGAGGGAAGTCAAGGGATCCTGGACCCAGACATAATGGACCAGGTCCCTAGACCCAAGAGAAGGGACAGGAAAGCAGGCAATCCACCTTCCAAGAGTGCACAAGACCAGAAAAAGCCCAGCTCTTAGAGGGAAGGCCTGGTACTTTAAGGAAGAAGTGACTTGTCAGATTTGGTAAAACTCCATGGAGCAGGGGGACCCTTCAGGGAGGACTTCCGCCAAGGAAACAGGACACGCCCTCCTCTGGAAGACATGTGTCAATTGGCTGTCAGGCAGGAACAAGGGGAGATCAATGGTACCCATAAGGTATAAAGGGGGTGGGGAGGCATCCTGTACAGTGAGGCATGGGACCCCAAATCATATAATACACCCCATTTTCTTACAAAGTCAATCTCAGTTTCTTTCTCGGCTATGCAAACCCTCAGATGTGGGCCCCAACAATAACTAGAGGTTCATAGAACGGGGAGGGCAGTGACTAATCTGTTAACTTGTTCTTTGGAAGAACACTATTCGCAGATTACTCTAGTTTAAAATAGATATCTAAGCAGTACTTCTCGTAGTGGTGGTTCCGTGGTATGGGTTCAGATCAAAAAGTCCTGCAAAGCCAGAACGGCAAAGTACCTTTCCCCCTCGGATCTGGCTTTTGCAGCAGTAGTTCTTTGTGCACTGATGCCTATATTGCAACCTCACCGTTCTGAATAACAAGCACTCTGTGTACTAACGCAGTGATAGTAGCCTTAGCCATGGTGGAAATTCCTTCTGGAGGCTGCTTCTTGGCCAAGGTGTTGTAGATCTTAATGCAGAAAACTGTCCACCTTGACAAAATACTTTTCTGCAACACCTTACCCTTTTGCTGCCTTTGCCATAGAGAACCCCACAAAATGCTGTTTGTCCACCCGATAGCCTTTGATGCGCTCATTGTAAATTCTCAAGCAGGCATTAGAGCCCATGCTCTTCTTCCAAGAGGTGAGGCGCAGCAAGAACTTTGGAGAGTGATCGATTACCCAACATGCAAAGAAGTCATGACCTTTGACAAAAAGGCCACCATAGTTCTCAACTCTGCCTTCTCTATGAAGAAAGAAAAATGTGTAAAGCAGCAGCTCTGAGAGAGCTTGGAATTCACTTGTTGGGACAAGTTGATGTTTCTTGTGACCAGGAATACAGTTTTCAGAATCAGGAGACCCAGTGGGCAACACTGAATTGATTTAAAAAAAAAAAAAGGGCACATTAGGAAAGTGAAGTTCAAAACGGAGACCACAGTGACCTCTAAAAGGGTTTTGGAGGCAACATAGGACTCAAACCTTTTATAACCGTCACCACAACTGGTGATGTGAACAAGGACGGCAAAACACAAAAAGCCCTGACAAATAACCTTTAATAGGTGCCTACTGCAAGTCCTTGCTTTGCCAAAAATAAAACAAACAAGGCATTTGACCATTTGGCATGTAACAAGTCCGTATTGCCTCTGCTACACCAGGCCACAAACTTGTCCGGACGCCCCACGCAGACAGACTGTGTAGAGGGACTTGTGTCAGCAAGAAAATCACCCACAACAACAGTAGGAAGATCTAACGCAGTCCGCTGCAGATATTCAATTTCTTTCATACATGGGTGACTTGAGGCTGGTTGTTCTTGACCTTCAAAACTCAGGAGAGGCAGTAGAGAAAAGGCATGCAGAAGTCCTTTGCTCAACTCTTAATTCAGAAGAATTCTCTGAAAGAAAACCTTCTTTGACACTCTATTGTGCAAACATTTTGATGCTGCACATCCCATGGTGGCAAAAATATCTAACCAGGGTAATCCCACTTGCAGGAAGATAAAGCGTGCCACCTCCGGGTGTAACAGCCATTCGCGATTCACCAACCGCTGCCAGCTGAGTTTGCCTGCTGTGGTGTTCACAGAACTTGCCAGGTGGTTCACGGCTAGGGAAATGCCCATACACTCCAACCAGCTCTAGAGACTACATGCACCTTGGCACAAGACCCCCACTCCTCCATGCTTGTTGCAGTACCACACAGTGGTGGTGTTGCCTGTGAGGACATTAAACAGCCTCTATTGGACAGATGGTAGGAAGGAGTTGAGCACCAGCCAAATGGCCTGCAACTGCAACAGAATAATGTGGATTTGGGTCTGACAGACCATAATCTTCTGATCTCCACTTCTAGAACACCTCACCAGCCTAGCAATTGTGCATCCATTGCCACCTGCAGCTAAGGTGGGGCAGGGAGGGTATCTGCCTCTGGCCCAAATGTGGTCGACCAGCCACCACTGTAGGTCTTTTGCAATCAGAAACCTTTATGGAATCAGACAGGTTCCCCTACTGCTACACCAACGTAGGCTTCAGGTTTCACTGCAGAGCCAGCATTTGCCTCCGGGCACAGTCGGTGAGCATGATGCAGGAGACCAAGAAGGTTCAGAGATTCTCAAAGACCCAAGACCAAAACATCTGTATCATAGCCGCAATGTCCTTGTCTCGTCATGGCTGTTGGAAGGTCCGAAATAGCACTGTATCCAGAATGGCCCCAATAAAAAAAGCAAACATTTGAGAAGTCCGGTGTGACTTTGGCATGTTGATCGGGAACACCAATGAAGCCAGGAAGTGCACTGTTGTTTGAAGCTGGTATACAGTTGACTGTGGCAAGCCCGCAACCAAACAGCCAGCCAGAGATAGGGTAAAACTTGGTTGCGCAACCTTCGAAGGTGTGCGGCAATCCCGACCATTAGTTTGTGAAAAGCCAGAGGGCACTGGGAGGCCAAAGGGGAGCATGGCAAATGCTCCTAACCTACCATATACAGTAAGTCGCATCTGTGGGACTGCAGGATAGATACATGAAAGTAGGCCACCAGCAGGTCCAAAGCTACCAACCAGTGCCATAGATCTAGGACAGACAGAATCTGGGCCAACATGAGCATCTTGAATTTGTCCTTCTACAAGAAGGTGCTCAGAGGACAGAAATGTAAAAGGGGACGAAGGCCTTAGTTCTGCGGAATGAGGAAACAGAGGGTGCAAAAGCTAGTACCTTTCTATGGCTCCTTTGGCAAACAGACTGCACCTCCTGAAGCAAGATGGACAGGAGCTCCTCTGTAAGACGCTCTGATGAGTGTGGAAAATGTGGCGATTGAAAAGGAGTAGCAGGGTTTGGCCCTGTTGAACAACCTGAAGGACCCACTTCTCAAATGCTTTATTTTGCCCTCATTGGAACAAACATCTGATCCTGCCTCTCAGTGTGGTTGTGAGCCACTAAGGGAAAATTAAAGAGGCTTGCAAAACTGATGCTGGTTGGCTGTAAGACTGGGAAGTTTGTGTGCCCATGTTGGGGTGGCCATTTTCAGCTTGAACAGTCCCATCACTTCAAAAGTGCTGGGGTGATTTTTGCAACGGAGGTGGGCCTGGTCATAGTAAATAAGATTTGCCCTGCTGGTGGAAACATGAACAACCAGACTTTGTGGAGTAGGGTGCTGTGCAAGAAGTCAAGGTTGTCTGGCACCACCCTGTGGCACCTGAATACCTACCTGTACTCTAGTGGACAGAAACGAGGCATAGCCCTGGTGCCCATTAATGTGTCAGTCAGTGCTTCATTAAATGGTAGTAAGGGGTCAGAGGTAGCCTGCTCAGATAGCAAAACTTCGGTTAACAAATTAGACATAAAGCTGCTATCTATGGAAGTTGACTAATATCTCAGCTGTAAGTCTCATGACCACAGCAAAGGAAGCATCCTTCAGATGATTGTCCGGGAGGACAGCACAATCCAGAATCCAGGGAAGTGTCCAACCCACTGGCTTCCTCCAGATCCAAGTCTTGATTGTCGTCGTCGTCATCATCATCATCAGTGATGGGGAAATCATCTCCATCAATTGCAGTCATCTCTGAAACCTGGTTATCAGTTGGTACCAAAATGTTGTTACAGCACTGAGTGCGGCTCAAAGGTAAGTGCATGACCTCAATTGGGCAGACAAATTTGGCTCGGCTGGACACGACTGTTGGGACAAAGTTCTCCTTCGGTTGCAACGTCAAAGGAACCGGGGTGGATTTTGGCACCGGATTGGAAGTCGCCTCTGAAGTGAATCACAGACAGGTTGAAGGAGCACAGACTCGCTGGTGCAACCCCGACTGAAGGCCTCTGGAAATCCTTGGGGCCCAAAGTATCAACAGAGGGAGTCAAAAGTGTTCAAAATATGAAACATGGTCTCAAAGGCTTTAATCTGCTGCAACATCATTGATGATTCTGGAAAAACTGAATGCCTTGGGAACAGTTGCAGAATCAGCTCAACAGTGTGAGAGGGAGACATTTTTGCCAATAAGATTATCATTTCATTTTTTCATTTCAATCTTTATTCGGTTTAAAAAACCTTGTAAGATACAATACATTAAAATCATAACACATATTATAATACATAGTAAAGAACAGCAGTGGGTAAAAATATCATCACATCTCATTTGCACAAAATACGCAAAAAACCATCTACATTGGGGTTGGCTAGATCTTGGTCGGTCCCTCTTCTATAGAGAACACTGAATAAATATACATAATAGTAAAATAATAAATTAGACGTCTGTTTGTGTTAAAAAGATGGTATACACCATAGCGATAAAGCAGGCAGCACTATAGTAACTAATAAATGAGTCAATAACATGGTAAAGTAGCCCATTACATTTAAGTTTTTTGATTTTTCTTCCTCCTGATCAAGGCTACACATAGGAGAAAGCGACTTAGGCTGAACACAATCGGTTGTGCAGTATCTCCTTTGAATATTCTGAGTCCAACCTTAATTTGTCTAAGGCCTAACCTATTGCAGATTGGCTTAAGCCATTTTTTCCTTGCTCTAAGGTATGCTGGGCATATGAATAGAACATGAGACTCATCCTCTTTCATCCCCATCTCACAGAACTCGCATATATCAGAGCCGGCGGCCCCGGTCAACCCCTTATTACAGTTCCAGCTAGTTGTTCTTTCTTTTAATAGCAAGATGTTATACCGGAACTTTAAGTATAGGCTTTTAGCCAATGGAGGGTGAATTTCATCCATGAGGGGCTCTAGTTGCATATTCATTTTAATTTCAAAAAATTTCGAAGTTAGAGTCCCTGTTCTGGGATTTGAAAGCACTGAATCTCTAATATAGTCCCAGTACCTTTGCTTCAAGATCTTTTTTGAGCTGTTTGTGAGAGAATCAGGGTCAAACCAAAAGTCACTTAACCCTAGTTTTTCAAGCCATTCTTTGACGTACTCTAGCCATGGCAAGTGCCTGGTATTCTTTATAGCCAATATCTCTTGCAATGCTTCTCTATAATCAGCCAGCTCTTCAGTGGACCATAAATGGACCCAATAGAGTAGCGGACGAAGAGAAGCATAATCATCAGTACGTCTAAAATTAAGGTCCCATAATACGGGTGTCAGTGGTGTTGACCCAGGTATCCCTAGCAGTTGCCTGATGAAGGAATTTTCCCTCACTCGGAAGGTATCCTTTAAAGCATAGGCCCAAAGGTCCGCACCATAAAGTGAAGATGATTGCACTTTATATTTAAATAATTCAATGGCTGGTGAGACTGCTTTGAAGTGGCTATTCTTGTGCTTCTTTAAGATCGGTACCTGGTTTTGAGTTAGCCTTAGTTTTGAATTCTCCAATTGTGTTTTCCATGTAACATCACTGTCTAAAATAATGCCCAGGTATTTAAAATTGGGAACTTCTTCAATAGGTTCATTGTTTATCTTAAAAACCTTATTAAAACCTTTATGGGGGTTGATTGTCATAACTTTTGTTTTTGAGGAGTTAATTTCTAATTCCTTGTCATGGCAATACTGACTAAATGTATTTAAAAGATTTTGGAGCCCCCTAGGTGTCTGGGAGATTAAGATCGTGTCGTCTGCGAAAAGTAATGCCGGAACGGCTTGCCCGCTCAATTTGGGAGAGTCATGCTCGCAGCCCAAAAGAGTATCGGGGATGTCATTGACGTATAAAGAGAATAAGGTAGGTGCCATTACGCACCCTTGCCTTACCCCTTTTGCTATTTTTATTTTCTCGGTGACTTCTCCATTCGGTCTCCATCTGACTCGTGCGTAATTATTCTCGTGGAGTCTGGTTAAAATTTGAAGGATATTTCCAGGGACACCCATTCTGTTTAATGTCTTCCATAGGGCTGCCCTAGGAACCATATCAAAAGCTGCCTTCAAATCAACAAAGGCCACGTATATATGGGAACTCCTTATAATGGTATATTTCCAGACTAAACATAAAAATCTAAAAACCTGTTCTACAGTGCTTATCTTGCATCTAAAGCCTGCCTGATATTTTGTGTAAATAGAGTGCTCTTCAATCCAAGAGGTGAGCCGACCAAGAACCTGTCGTGCAAAAATTTTTTTGCAACACGTCAATTAGGCTGATAGGCCGGTAATGCGAGGGATTTGACCTATCACCCTTCTTGAACAGAGTTACAATCTCTGCCCCCTTCCAGGTTTCCGGAATAGGAGCTCCTTGAGCAATTTCATTGGATAATAAATTGATATAAGGAGCCCAGATGTAGTTTTCATGTTTCCAAAGATCACCTGGTATTCTGTCAGGGCCTGGTGCTTTCCCTGGCTTGACTGCCTTGATTGCTGAAATAGTTTCTGTTAGAGAAAAAACAAGGGGTGCATCATGCGCTGCCAAAGGGGCCTGCAAACTATCCCAACCTCCACTCTCACCTGAACTTGCACAGGAATATAACAAAGTAAAATGCTCGACCCATGTTTTTTCCTCTAAGAATTTGTCTTTGCATTCTGTCACCCCCCTGGTGCCTCTAGCAATGAGGCTCCAAAAGGAGGTCTGATCTTTGCACTTACATGCGTCCAGCAAATCGGACCAAACCCTTTCGTCCCACTCTTTCTTGGCCTTTAATAAGATTCTTTTGTACTGGGCTCTCTTAGTTCTCACAATATCCGTTGAACCCCCCCTGACCGCTTTAATTAGGTCTGTCTTGGCTTTCCGGCAATCCTGGTTATACCAGGTGATCCCGGTTTGTTTACTCTTTTGGGCGTTATGTGATTTTTTTACCGCCCTGGTCAGGATCCCGCCAAGTTGGTTGATTAAATGTTCATGGGATTCTATCAAACTAGGATTTTGGATGACAGTACTGTTGCCTAAGAGAAAAGACATATGCCTCACAAATACATTATAGATTTGACTAATGATTTTAGAGTTGTCTAATACCACTGGCCATTTCAGGGATCTACGGCTGTTTGCCACTAGGGGATCCTGTGGCAAGGACATTGTGCTATTAGCACTTTTGTCAAGGGTTTTAAAAATCTGAGTTTGGACAGATAAAATCAGAGGATAATGGTCGCTTTCCGTGCGATCATCCACCATTAGGTCGATGGTCATAGGCCACAAGTTCAGGGAAACTAATAGATAATCTAGGTGGCTGGAGTGTGCCCCTCTGGTAAACGTTGGTCTACTGGGGCAGTCTGATGGCAACTGCCCATTACATGCGCGTAGGCCGGATTCTAATGTCAAATTCAGTAATTGTAGGGCGCTCACTGAGCAAGGTGCTTTGTAGTTCGTATCTACTAAGGGAATATTGTTGGCACTGTCCTCGTCCTTATAGATGTCTTCTAGACCTATTATGGGTTCAAAACCTCTGTTAAAATCGCCACCTATAATCATTTGTGCATTTTGATCAAATCCCGCCACAAGATTACTCAGGTGGGTTACAACTGTTGATTCTTTACATGATCGATGTGGTCTGCTATAGATATTGATCACATAAATGCTACAACCCTTAGTGTTTTTTAGCTCAAGTAATAAAATGTCGGGATTATTTGTATCAATTTGCTTAAAGGACAGGCCTCCTGTGATTTTCACCCAAATTGTTAGTCCGCCAGAGGGTCTCCCCCCATTTGTATTTACTGCGGGTATGAAGAAAGATCTATAGTCAACCTTGAAGTAGTTTTCAAGCCCCCAGGTCTCCTGGAACATGATTAGATCCCCACTAGCCAGATAATCATGCCAAGACGGATCTGAAAGATTTTTCTTCAGACCCGCAATGTTCCAGCAGATAATTTTTGTACTTCCTAAAACACCTGGTGTTTCTACTGCCTGACATGATGCGATTACCCTAGTTGTATCTAAATGCAGTTGTTGTGCCATTATGTCAGCAGAATGTAATGGTTGTTGCAGGGTTTTAATAGGTGCAATCTGCTTTGGTTCGACTTCAAGATGCAACCTAGGATATGTATGATTTATACTACATGGCGTTGTCGAGGCCCTTCCCTCAAGTCAGTCGCAGTCAGCTAAGCCAGCTAAGGCTTCAAACCTATTTGAGGTGCTAACTCCCCAGTTGTAGGATGGGGTCCCAAAGCCCCAACCATTTATAGGGGCATTCCATCTAGGTGCAGGGGTAATGGGAAAGGGTGGGTTCTGGTGAGACCCCAGCCATCCTCCATTATAGTCAACATTGCCTATAGGTGCTGGGGTATTAGGATACAATACATTCTGCTGCATGCCTGGCCATCCTCCATTATATTTAACATTTCCTAAGGGCCCACAGTTATTAGCTAATATGCCAGGCCCTCGTCTGCCCATTTGGTTCCAGTTTTGCCCTGAGGTAGTGTTGTGAAAAGTATTGTGTTGGTTTAATAGCCATGGATCTGCCCTGTTTTGGGGAGCGTAATTTGTGTCAAAAGCTGATAGTCCCCCTCCCCAACCATTATCTCTCGCTGACCAAGCTGGCTTCCGAGGTTTTTGATTATTGGCCTTTTGTGACTCATTATAGAAAAATTCTAATGTGAGAGGGATTATAGAACTACTTCTTTTTTGTGGTGGAAGGATATTTGATAAAATATCAGGAAGAGCAGCTGGGGTTGAAAAGTTTAGTATCACACAGTCGCCCTTCCATTTTTTTTGCTTATTTCCTATCCAACCAACCCTCCTTGCCGTTTTAATTTCATCAGCCAGCCGCTGTTCGCCCCCCTGTGGTGCTATCCGCATATTATTTGACAGCCAGTATAGTGCCTTGCTTTTTAGTGATGAGGCTGACTCAGTTTGGTCCGGTGATAAGGTTGGCGTGTTGGCTAGCACTAGCACCAGCGGTGCTGCTTCAACTACAAATTGTGTTTGGTTTTCTTCAAGACTAGAGGGCACTGTAGCATGTGGTGGATCAATTAATCGGACAGTTGGGGCTTCTGTTGGCAAGTTGTTGGTAATATGGCCAGAAGTTTGTGGGCATTCTGAAGGAATTGCTCCTAGTGGGGTAGCATCTGATGTTACCCTGGAGTCATTATCTTTCTTTGGGGAATCGCGGCCTTTATTGACATTACTTAGGGCATTGCCTATTGCATCTGCTAAGACATTTTGTGTGCTTCCAAGTTTCTTTATCTCTGCAGAAAGTTTATCAATCTTACTAATAAGTGGCTTAATAATTGTCTGAATTTTTATTTCTAACAGCTCCGCTATTTTAGACATTAAGTCCTCGTCCAATATGTCCCTCGAATTGTTTTCCTAGTTATTCTGGCAGGTACTTTTTGACTTTGGTGGTGATGTGACCTTATTTTTTCCTGAACGTGCCCCCCCACGTTTGCTTTGCAATCTGCGACAGGCTCCGACTGCCCTTGAGGTCTGTTTAGCCGGTGGATCGTCCTCCACGTCTTCCTTTTCATCATTTCCTTCAACCTCACTAGCAATAACCCCTCTAAAACCCTCTTTTCCCTATTAAAGGAAATGGTGAAATCACTGACTTCCAACATAAGCTCTATCACCTCTAATTATCAATGCGAGGTGCTGGCCACCTACTTTATCAATAAAGTGGTTGGTATCTATGATAGCTTTCACGTGGCATGTGAAGCCGCAGATAAAGAAGCCTTCTCTAGGCACTTCGACATGAGAACTATCGCCTGATTTCTCTGCTATCGTTCCTAGCGAAAGTTACCGAATCCTTTGTTAACTTCCTTTTGACGCAGTATCTGGAGTCCTATTCCTTATTGGATCAGTCTCAAAATGGCTTCTGTCCCAGCCATAGCACAGAATCAGCCTTATTAGCTGTAACGGATCAACTTAGAGCGTCCATGGATGTAGGCAATAGGACAGCACTCATCCTGCTTGATCTCCGTGACGCCTTTGATACGGTCTCATACAACATCCTGATCCGTCGGCTGCAGGAGATCGGTATCAAGGGTAGCGCTCTGGATTGGTTTGTGTCCTTCCTGCATAATAGGTCTTTTCAGGTTATGTCTCCTCCTTTCCACTCTCAGATTCACCCTCTGTGCTATGGGTCCCCAGGGGTCAGCATTGAGCCCGACCCTGTTCAATATTTATGTACGGCCACAGGCCCTACTGGCCAAAGCGCGTAACATATCCTTGGTATCTTATGAGGAGGATACGCAGCTCGTCTTTTTTTTTGTTTAACTTTATTATTTTCAGGTGCAGCAAGTATAGTACAGTACAATAACACATGCTCCTTTCGAGCTTTTAATGGCTCAATAATGTACCTGCCCCGGAATCTCGGGGAATACAGACTTGAGAAACATATGGAGGTAATGTGTCCATGAAAGCGTGTTCAGAGTAGGCGTGAGCCGTTCGTGCACCCAACTTTCCCATAAAATGACGACTTCCCCCTCCCCCCAACAACCCCCAACTCCCTCACCCCCAAATCCCTCCCGCCCTCCCCAGCCAGTGTGTCACTCAGTCGTGTAGAGGCGCAGAACTGAAGTGCCTGCATTTCCCACTTATGTGGTGGTGGAGCCCGCGAAAGTTGTGACCGCAGCAATCTTACGTATTTCGGACACGTGAGTTCGTTAAATTCCTTGGCTAGCAAGGTGAGGAAGGGCTGCCAGATGGTGTTCAATGACTCCGTGGACTGTGTGAGGGTTGCTTGAATTCGTTCCATGCCCAATATATACCAGAGTCTGTTAAGCCAGCCCGTGTGTGTAGGACGCCTCGTGGTGCCCCAGAGTGGGAGGATATGCTGAACTGTGGCCCCCAATGCTATCCCCATTGGTTTCCCTCTATTCGACTTTAGTGGGAATGTGAGTGTATTTGGGAGTCCTAACAATGTATAGGCTGGGAAGCAGGGAATCTCTGTGTCGAAGTGTGCATTGATGTCATCCAGAACCCCCTTCCAATAGTCTGTCACCTCTACACATTCCCATAGCAGGTGAGTTAGGGTCCCCATCTCGCCACATCCCCTCCAGCATGTAGGGCTGCGGCTTGGGTTACCTTTATTGAGGCGGGCAGGCGTCCGGTTCCAGTACGACACGATCTTAACTGCAGATTCCCTACTGGCCATGTTCCTGGCCGTATGGTGGGCCCTGTGATAAATGTCCTGCCATTCCTGGTCTGTAAAACTTCTCCCCAACTCCATGTATTGCATCCTGCAACTTCCTTAGCATTCCAAGCGGTGGAGTCACAGGAATGGTTTAAAACACATACAGGACCTTGGGTAACGGGGACATTTTAACCGCTGCCACTCGCCCCAAAAGCGAAAGTGGTTGTTGTCGCCACGTCTCGGGTCCCCCTGAATTTGGGCGTACAAATCAGAGTAGTTCTGGAAATTTTAGACTTCTGGACTTGCGTCCTAAGGTTGCTCGCAAGCAAACGACCGGTTTTATTGCAACCAACATAGTGTGTCACAGTCGTAGGGCTGCGTACTCTGCGCGATCTAGATCCAGGCCTGCAAGCTACGTCCTGGCCGCCTTTAGCTGCTGCCATATCATGGGGGCCCCAGTGCGACTGTGTACTCTCTCCAGTTCCGACACTGTGCTCTTGGACCTCTGCCGCCACTATTGCAATGAGATCTCCACGCACCACCGCCTTGAGTGCAACCCACACCGCTGTCACAGGGACACCAGGCACGTCGTTAAGCGTAATGTATTCAGTGATGCGCGCATGCAATTGCTGTGTAACCCCTTTCCGTTGCAACAAGGCCTCCCTCAAACGCCATCAGCCTCTTTGCGCTGTCGTTCGGGGGACGATCATCTTGAGTGTGTCAGCATCGTGATCTGAGAGTGCAGCTGGGACAATGTCTACGTCTGTTACTACTGCGTCAAGATTGGGGGACCCCATAAAGTGATCTAGCCGAGCATACGTGTGGTGTACGTGAGAGTAGAAAGTGTACTCAGTAGCTTGGGGGTGCGCCTCCCGCCAGATATCTGAAATCTCTGAAAGGCCTCTGCTAGTCAACCACTGTTTCCCTTCTGGGGACATAGCCCCGTGGCGCCATAACGGCGATCCGATCTGTCTCCGTCTTGGTCCATCACAAGGTTAAGATCCCCGCCCACTAGCATGTACCGTGTCTGGTAAGCAAGGACATCTGACAGAGTCCCGGTAAGGAAGGCTGCTTGTCTAGAGTTTGGGACATATATAGACCTGATGACCAGGGACATACCCCCGCCACCTGCACATTATAAGCTAGGAGCCTGCCCTTGATTTCAGCAACCCTGCCCCTCACCTGGCCATAAGTGTCTAGCGAACAAAATGGCGACCCCCGCTTTCTTCTCTGTGGTGGAGGAGTACAGTTGATGAGGGAAGGCCCTTGAGCACATTCGGTGCCAGTCCTTGGAGAGGAGGTGCGTTTCCTGTAACAAGCAAATCGAGGCACCTAAGTTCTCCAGGTATGACAGCACGGCTCGCCTCTTGACAGGATTATTAAGCCCTTTTACATTCAGGGTGATGACTTTTAGGATGGCGTCAGATGATTCCTTCCGCTTTGGGTTATGCAGATTCTGGAGGAAGATGCCCTCTGCTGGCGACACGCATGATCCCCTCTAAAATGTGACACACCTGTTCCCTCCCTGCCCCCCCAACTCCACCCTTCCCCAACACCACCAACCTCGACCCCCCCCCCCCTAGGTTCAGAACTCCCATACCCTACCCCTCCACCCTAACCCCAACAACAAACCCCCAACCTGTGATCATAGTCCCAAACCTGGAAGTCTGCAACGCAGACCTATGGTAAAGCTATCTGGCGGAGCGTGTAGCCGTGGCAACCTCTTCGCCCCTCACCCCCCGAACCTATTGATACTGTAGTGCTCAAGAGTCCCCATCTTGAGCAGATCAGTCTGTGATGTGTCCCTGGACACCTCCTCGATGGCCGAGGCCTGTTCCTGTGATATTGTGGTGGGGTCTGGTTTCAGGTCTTTGGTAGGAGAACGTGTGCGGCTGACTTTGCCACTTCCCCGGGAGGATCGCTGAAATGGCCATGGGGAAGTAGGCCCTTTAACATGTTCAATGCCCAGCAGGGTGCAGGTGTCCTGAAGCGATCTCAGCTGGTGCAGTGTTCCGTTCCATTTGAATATCAGACGAAAGGAATGACCCCATGAGTATGGGATCCCCTTGCCTAGCAGGAACTCCGTGACGACTTTGAATGCTTTCCATTTTTGAAGCGTAATGGCTGATAAGTACTGGTATAGTGCCACTGTGTGCCCCTGGTATTGTAGATGTTTCTGGCGTGCTTCACGAAGGATCCTTTCTTTTAGTGGAAAGTCTGGTTAAAAGGCCAGTATCTGGGGTAGGAGCGGGTGCGCGCCGCGCCAAGCCCACTCTGTGTGCCCTGTAAATTCTGATGTCAAAGTCTGCAGATTTCCCCCAGAACATCCCGAAACAAGCCCTGGAGGTATCCGGTAATGTTTGCTCCTTCTTTGGATGAGACGCCTCGGATGTTGTTGCGTCTGGATCTATTTTCTAGATCCTCCACGTGTGCTTGCAGATCCACTTGTTGGTCCTTGAGCCGGATGATTTCTTGCTGGAGCTGGTCGACTTCCTCACTTCTGGTCCGCTTCTTCATTGGCGCCACTCGCTCGAACAGACAAACAACCTCCCGGCGTAACTTTCAGACCTCCCCAGCCACCTCCTGCTTTAGCGTGTGGAAGTCTTCTCGCCGGGTGCTGAACAGGGTTTCTAAAAAGGATTTTGTGATGGGCACCTCTCCATCGCCCGGGTCTGCATGTTGCTTCAGAGCTGCAGGGGAGGGGGGAACCTCTGTCTATCTTTGGCGGGCCTTTGATGAGCATGTCGGTGAGCGTGCACTCACCCTTCTTCCTCGTGCCTGCCATGCTCAGTTGCCCTTCGTCGCTCCAAACCCCCCTGTGCCTCCGCCGTCTCTTGGAACCGGACCCTGCTTCTAGATTACAGGGTAGCGGTGTGCAGAGCCCCAAGTCTCTATTAGGCCTGTCTCTCAGCTTCGCCGTTGCGGTGGTGTCGCTGTAGGCCCCAGTCTTGTGCGCGCTCTCTTCCACTATCCCCCTCGCGGCTACTGTTGGCCCCCAGGGCCCCTAACGCTCTCTCCCGCCGCCACTGCTGCTCAGGGTGCCTGTGACCTCCTCCTTAGTCTTGTATCTGTGACTGGGGACTCTTCGAGGAGAAAAGCGCGGGCCCATACAGCGCCTTCGGTGTGTGTTCATGGGCCTTTCCTCCCCCCTGAGTGAATGGTGCCGTGAAAAGGGGGCCCACTGTGCCAAGCCAAGTGCTAGGCCAGACGCCGCGTAGAACGCCGGTAGTTGAATGTCTTTTCCTGGACCTGCGGGTCCCGCTATCTGACCCTCAGCAGAGAAGGCTCCACAGATGTTCCCCCACCTCTACCCAGTCGGGGTGAAACCACTCCCACTGCGGTGGGGCGCTGTGTGCTCAATGCGATTTTTAGCTCAGTGGGTGTGCAATGAGTTTTAGGCCCGCGGCCTCCTCATTGACCTTCCTGTTTAAGTGTGCCCCAGTCCCGCTTTCACCCGTGCTGCAGTGCGCCGACGCAAGCTCACCGTATCCTTGCCGCCAGGAGTCCCTGGGTCTGTGGTGTTGGGCCCCCGCCACACTGCTGTTGGAGGTTACTGCAGCACACGTGTCCCAGGCCTTGAAACCCCAGCCTCTATTTTCGCGTTCCCCAGGCCTTGCAACCCCGGCCTCTGTTTTCGCGCTCTTGGTCTCCCTGATGAGGCGCTAGCTGGCCCCTGTCGGTCTGTCGGGCCACCGCCTGGCCCCCCAACGCTACACCCGGGCAGGTGCTGGGTCCGTTCGTGCTTCCTAGGACCGCTGGAACCCAGCGCTAGGCTTGGCCCTTTCTGGTGCGGCGTCCAGTCCGCTAGGACGCCATTTTGTGTGCACCTTCAGGGCGAGCCTCCTTTATGGTGTCCCCGATTGTGTGTTTCAGGACACCAAAGCCGGTTCACCGCGTTCATGTCGTCCGATGTCCCGGGGAGCCCACTGCTGCGGGCTGCGATTGCTCGCCTCTCCGGCCTTACAACCCCGGCCTCAATTTTGGCGCCCCTGGACGCGCTGGTACTCCTCTGCCGGGCTACGCAAACGGGCCCACAACGGGGCCCCCGCTGCTCCGTCAAGCCACCACCTTGCCCCCCAGCGAGTCACCAGGGCAGGTGAAAAGACCACTTCGGCTCAGCGGGACCGCCGCCGTCTCAGTGCCGAGCACATCGCTGGATGTTATGGCGTCCCGACTGCTAGGGCGCCATTTCACCTTCCTAGCGGCGGAATTATGGCTATTCCCCTGGCATTGTGTAATTGCCGAATAGCATTCAAGACTGGCTCCCCGTTCCTCCGCCGCTCCCGGCTGGAATCGCTGCTCCGGTGGGGGTGCTTATGCTGAATTCGGTCAGCGGGGGAAGATCAGGACGGGGAGCCTCCAGGAACCAAGTCTTCTCAGGTCACCATCTTGGCCACGCCTCCGCAGCTCGTTTTTTCTTGCACTAAGGACACCAACCAGGATGCTGTCAGATTCCACTATAGCAGGCTGGATGAAGGCGAATTGTCTCCCTTATATGGGGCAACAGTTGGTGGCCGCAGGAGCTGGGTACCCCTCCTGTGCCTAAAACTGCTGTAAAGAAACTCGGCATTCGGGTGGACAGTGCCCTATCTTTTGAGGAGCACGCCAAATCTGTGGCAGGGACTTGTTTTGGCATACTGAGTGACCTCAAACCCATTTTGGGCTTGTTTGACCCCTACACTCGTCAGCTGGTAGTTCAAGCGCGATCTTGGCCAGGCTGGACTATTGCAACAGTCTTCTGCTTGGCGCTAATAAATCTGTGGCCAGTAGCATTCAGCGCACCATGAATGCGGCAGCTCGTACTTTACTTGCAATACCGAAGCACAGCTCTGTTTCAGGTGCGTTGCGCTGACTCCATTGGCTGCCTATTGAGCAGAGAATTTAGTTAAAAGCACTCGGTCACGCACAAAATACTGGCAGGCGTTGGACCAACATTTCTCAGTGATCAAGGTTTTCCCTACATTCCTACCAGTGCTCTGCGGACCACCACTTGCTGCAGGTGCTGCGTTTCCGTAGAGCGAGAACCGGTGGCCGTTCTTTTAAGGTATGAGCATCAACTCTTTAGAACTTGCTGCTTTTCTTTATCAGGAACAGCTCCAATCATCTGTCCTTTAGAAAGGCAGTAAAGACATGGCTGTTTTAGTATCAGTAGCCTCATATGCACCCTTCCTCTGTCTCTTAGCGCTGGGACGTTCCTTTGCTGGGACAGCCACGTGCTCTACAAATCTCCAAACATAACATAATATAACAGCGGAACCTTGACTGTCCTTGTGAGTGTTCTGGCAGAGTGGCAGGTCTAGGACGAATCCTGCTAGGTCTTCCTAGGTTTCTGCTTTTATTTACTGGAAGACTTGGGCCGCGACAAGAACTTATTGTGGTAACAACAGCAGTAACAGGCTTATGACCTCGAGTTGAACTTCCATGACTATTTTCAGTGTTTGCATACAGCTTAGCATCAAGTTACCAGATCGCCTTCAGATTTACAAGGGCACACTCCTTGCAGGAGTTGGAGTCCTACCCTGAACCCAAATAGCAGAGGCACCACGCTTGGAGGTCTGTCACAGACATTTGACCCCACAATGTTTAAACCCTGCGGTTTTACTAGGAGACACAGTGCACACTGCAGAAGAGAAGTTTGAGGAAAAAAACTCATCACTGACTAGGAAAATGTGAAGAATGCTCTGGGATCAGACGTGCAGCGGTGGCACTTATATGCGGCTCCATCTTCACTTTCAGGGCAGAATGAGGCTAACACAGAGCCACAGCTGCACCTAGCAGTACCGGGTGAAATTCGGTTAACATTTTCCAGATCTAGAGTGGAGAATATTCTAATGGTGAGGAATCTGCAGTTAGAAGTATCAATCAGAAAAATCTCACATGTGTTCCACATACTGAAAGACAGTTGTCTTAATCGGTTGGGTTGAAGGCCCCTGCTGAAAAGGGAATCCAAAGACCGGATATACTCTATTTCACCATCAAAAAAAGAGATGGTCTAGATGTTCGCATGCATAATTAGCCATCTCAGAAACTATACTTCGGAGACCACTGGTGTTCCAGATACTGATAGAGGTCTCATTTGTATATTGCACACAAGATAATAGGAATGCTGAATGACATTGATCCTAGTGGGGAGATTTTGCGCTGATGGATTGACAGAGTAAGGGTGCATATAAGGCCCCCACCGACCCCTGCCCTTCTCACATATACCACAGAGCCGCTGCCGCCATCGCACCAGAAATACAACGGACCATTAGCACCACCTTCAAAACAGGCACCTTCCCCAGACGACTGGAAGCGCACAGAAACAGACCCCTGCTAAAGAAACCCTCAGCTGACCCCTGCGACCTCAAGAACTAGCAGCCCATCTCGCTCTTCCCCTTCGCAGCCAAAGTCGCAGATAAAACGGTCAACAGGGAACTCTAGCAATTCATCGAAGGGAACGCCGTCCTCGACCCGTCCCAGTCCGGATTTAGAAGCAACCACAGCACCAAGACCGCCCTACTCGCCGCCACAAATGACATCCGCACCCTCCTGGACCAAGGCCACTTCGCAGCCCTCATCCTACTCGACCTATCAGCAGCCTTCAACACAGTCTTCCACAGCACACTAGTCCCCAGACTACATGACAACCGTTTACAAGGAACAGCCCTGGACTGGATCCGATCATTCCTCACCTGAAGAAGCCAAAGGATCCGACTGCCACCCTACCTCGCCGATCCCACGGAAGTCACCTGCAGGGTCTCACTGGGGTAGTCACCAAGCCCGACCCTCTTAAACATCTACATGGCCCCTCTCTCATCCATCGTCCGACGGCATGGCCTCAACATCGTATCCTATGCCGACGACACCCAGCTCATCTTCTCCCTCACCAAAGAGCCCATCACCGCCAAACTCAACTTCCAGAAAGGAATGCAAGACGTCACAATCTGGATGTCCAACAGCTGCCTGAAACTTAACGCCTAGAAGACAGAAGCCCTCATCCTTGGAACCACCCCCTCAGCATGGGACAAGACCCGGTGGCTGACCGCCCACCCACCACCTCAGACCACGCAAAAAACCTCAGCATCGTGCCAGACTCTTCACTCAACATGAACAGACAGGTCAACGCCGTCACTTCCAGCTGCTTTAACACCCTCCGCAAGACCTTCAAATGAATCCCCCCTGAATCAAGGAAGCCAGTCACCCACGGAATGATCACAAAGAACTATACGCCGGCATCAACAAGCCCCTACTCCGCAAACTCAAGACAATACAGAACACAGCCGCTAGACTCGTCCTCGGCATCCCTGGCAAAAACACATCAGCCAGCACCTATGGAAACTCCACTGGCTCTCCGTGGAGAAAAGAGTCACCTTCAAGATCCTCACTCACGCCTACAAATGCCTCCACAACAGCGGACCCAAATACCTCAATGACAGAATCAACTTCCATGTACACAAAAGAAACCGCTGATCCTCAAACCTCGAGCTGGCTGAATCCCCTCGCATCCAGAGCAGGCGGAAGATCTTTCTCCCACATCACAGCCAAGACCTGGAACAAGCTACCAGCAGACATCAGACGCGTCTATTCCCTGAACACCTTCAGGAAGACCCTCAAGACCTGGCTCTTCAGCAAAACAAATCTGCGCCCCCCCCCAACCCCGCCCGAGCGCATTGAGACCCTCGCGGGTGAGTAGCACGCTTACAATTACCCTGATTGATTGAGCACTTCTTTTGCAACCCCAACATGCACAAATCAGGAGATATGGCACAGACTAGCTATCAAAAGTGGATTGACTACATTCCCGTCCTCAAACACTCCAATCGCACGAAACTCCGAAATCTCCACTGTTCTTCCCCGGGAGTCCTTTCCACATTGGGTTAAGGGTAAATGTAGAGTGTTATGGGATCTCTTTCAGGGCCAGACAATCAAGTCCTTCGATTAGTGTAAGAAAGAACTCTTGCCCCTTTTGGAAGGCGATCTTGAGTCATATTAAGGGCACCTTGGGGTACCCCATACCGGTCGATTACTACATGGTTGTATTGGGCATCCACCCCACATCCCTAACTGCCATGACTCCCGTAGACTGGAATCTGGGGCACCACATGACTGGTACGGCAAAGCACTTTATAGCTTGGGCCTGTTGATCCACCATCAACACCATCATGGTATACACAACTCTGGCATACTATTGCTATGGAGCAGATCACACACAAGAAGACATTTCAGCACCTCTGGACACCGCTTACTGAATATGTGTCTCGTTTGGAATATTTACACTTCCAACTTCCCAGACCACATATACGTCACCTGTTTGACACATAAGCAGCACTTCAACCCACTCCCCCTCCATTGCTCACAATTTTCAGTCCACAAGAGACCAATTGATGACCCTTAAATCCCCTTTACTTTTCCCTCTCCCCAGGCCGACTAAGATTTTTGGCACTTAACAAAATGTGAAGTCATTCTGACTGGAAAAATGCATCGGTTCCAGTGAAAGAAAACAGGTGAAAAAACGTCCTAGTCCGGAAAGTGGTCAAGTAAGCTAGTTTAAACCAGGATTCAAATATTAAATGCTAAGGCCATAAAAGGCTGAGTTTAGTGCTCCAGGATTTTGTAGCCAGGAAAATTAACTGGCCCATCACCTCTGGGCTTTGCTTGTTTGGTGTGCCTGTAAGAAATGCCCTGCATTCCCTCTCTGTTTTTAAAAGGAAAATAATACATTTAGCCAATTCTAACCATTCCTAGCCAGCAGAGATTTTTTTTTATGTGTATGCACATTTTTTTTTTTTTTTTTACTAAAACAGCTTATACATATGTTTGCAATGTGCTCCAGAATCTCGCATCTGGGCAGGAGAATTCATTGCTTAGGTTTATTGATGAAGATCCCCTGGAAGAGAAGGAGGAGTTACTTAAATGTAATTCAGTTTCTCTTTCAGGTGAACCTCCATTGAAGTCATAATCACTAAAAATTGCCATGCCCAAAGAGGAGCCTTTTTAATAACAAATATTTTACCTGGCTCTTTCAAGAGTCAAAAAATATACTGTGGACAAATACACCTTCAGTTTGGTATTGAATTGAATTGCCTCTATACTGTACATTTAGGTGGCGATATAGAAAGGATTTATTTTGTCTTTAGAGATTCATGGGCATATACTAAATGTATAAAACTTCTAAATGGCCATCAACAAAATGCTAAATAGTAGCATTTTTATTACCTCCACATCATGTATTTGCCACACCGAGGGCTTAAGAGAGGTATATGATGTGTTCTCTTTCAAGGACGAAAGCAAAGATTCATCATCCTCTTCATCCTTGATAACAGCAGATGGAGACTCCTCATTCACAATGATTGATTTTTCCTTAGTAGATTCAAGTGGCAAATACGTGGATGCAGTTCCACCCTGCAAGGTTGGCTGCAAAAAACAAATATTAGTTAAAATACAGTATTAAAAAAAAAAAAAATCTTCTGGCTCAGTGACTTAATGCCACTTCACATATTCAGAAAGAAGCATCCAATAAGATTTTTGGGTATATACAATATATAATCCTTTGAAATGAGAATTAGGATATTCTGTAGGACTCACAATGCAGAAGTAGAGAAAATAATCCAAGTGCATAAAAGGAAAACTCAAGAATATACTAGGGAATGCCATGAATCATTGTTCTCTCGTTTTACCAGAAAGATCCTGGATTGGCATTTTTTGGCCCACCATTTCAAACAAAGAGCCATTGTTCTTGCAAGAGTCATTGTGGTTTGGGGGTGAAAAATAAGTTAAGTTACTAACAATTTTTCCGGTGGATTATCTACCTGCAGATCCCTCACCTTTTGAATAGTTCAGGCATCAAACTGAATTTGGAAACTATTAAATAGCGCTCCACGTCAGTAGGGGACATTGGCTTTACTTCGGCGCTGGAGGTGATGCCATTGTGACATCCCCAGAGCCATAAAGCAACCCCACTGGCACTGGTTTCTTACCCATTTTCTGTGTGCCTTCCAGGAAAAAGCAACAAGAACTACATCATCAAGACAAGGTGAAGTGGTTTCTTATTAAAGTGGTGGATTTCGTAATGAGCCATGAAAATGGGGAGGAAGGAGTTAGTGGGGAATCTACAGGTAGATTGACTATACACTAAAAACAGCTGAAAGTAACGTTTTGTTCTGATGGATACTTCTACCTGCATATTCCACACCTTCTGAAATAATTCACTAAGAGGTACCCATCCAAAAGATGGGTTTAATGGCTGGTTAAAATAAGAAATTAAGAAATCCTGAAGGTCTGAGCTTGTGAAGTGATCTTTACTCCACACTTCCAAGACCAAACAGTAATGCTTTGCTAAGATGCGGAGAGAAGCCAAAGTTGCTTCTTTGCAGATCTCTGCGACGGAAATTCCCATCACCAGGGCTGCAGTAGAAGGTTTGGCTCTGGTGGGGTGTACATTGATGCCCTCTAGTGTCAGTCAGTCAAAATGCTTTATTTCGATAAATCAATATCATAAAAAGACAACGGTACTATACAAAATATACATTAGTTACAAAAATAGAGTAAGAAAAAAGAGAATTTTATAACCATTTAAAAGACGACATTTTCCAAAGGATTTCATAAAATCTCATAAAATTACATCAACCAATTTAGTTACCCTCACTATCAATTTTACAGGATAAACTAGCATCATTCTAATTTACAACATCCAAATTCATTTAAGTACAGTTAATCCTTTTCCTGGTCCGGGCAGCTCCCACTAAAAAACTAGCAACATGGAAAATAATACGATGGCTATTTAATAGTTGTAGATACAAGAGAGCAGGCTTAACTTGCAAGAACCCTGCCTCTTTAGGTATAGGAACCAAAAAGGTCATCCTTAATTCCGTATAATGTCCACAGAACATCAGGAAATGCATTGTATTCGGACTGGAAAAATTGTCGCAGCTACAAGGCATTGCATTTTCCGGGGTACTCCAATTAGGGAAGTAGCCTAGATTCAGGTGGATCAAATTAAGACTAAAGCGGGTTAGCAGGACCCTTTGATAGGGGCGGTTCACCATATAAAGGTAAAGTTTGGGTCCTGGTGAGTTAGCTACAATGAGGTTAGCCCTTACAGTGGGTTTTCTGAGTTCTACGTCCTCTCTCTCCAGTGCCATCATCAGTGACATAGCACCCTTAATTTGTGTAATATCCTTAGATGTTATTAACTCAGGTGAGGAGAAGAGCTCTGGTCTCCCTAGTTTGTAGAAGCTGTTTTTAATGTATGTCAACCACCGTATCTAACTGACATTTTCTAAAAGGAGACCATCTTTCATGATAATAGGGTTCAAGGAGATTTCCTGGTTCAGCCAGGTCTTCATCCAGCATATTAAGGGAGCCATTTGTATCATGTCAGAAATGAAGCCTGCCCCCAACTCAGAATGGATGGTATATGAGGGAGTGGACTGTGGCACTGCTAGAACAGATCTCAAATATTTATTTTCAGTCACCTGTAAACAATCTGGGGCACTGTAGTCCCATATTGAGCTACCATATGTGGCAACTGCAAGGCATTTAGCTTTGTAAATCTTCATTATTGCTTCTATAGGCCTTGCCCCCAATTTTTTTCTGAAGCCCTGAAGTGCAGAAGTTGTTCTTGCAAAGGCAATGTTTCTATTTTAAAGTTGCGGGCCCCAATTCCCTCTCTCATCAAAGGTAATCCCCAAATAAGGAAATATGGGCACTCTGCAGAGTTCTTCCTCACAACAAAAAAAGGTTTTAACTTGTTTCTTCCTGGAACTCCTCCCCATAATCATAACTTGTGACTTTTTTGCGTTAATTTTAAGATCCAAGGACCTCATAAAGTTCCCAAAGGCATCTAGCAGTCGTCGTAATCCAACCCCCGTCCGTGAAAGAAGGACAGCATCATCCGCGTAGAGGAGAACTGGAATACCAAGTTCCCCTATACGCGGTGTGTCAAGAGTTGCCTCCTTTAACGCCGGCTCCAGACTGTATGTATGTATGTATATCGAATGATGAATGGCTGTGCGTGTATGAGAGTATGATTGTTTTTGAATATAAGAAATGTATATTTTTGTAATTGAATAAATATCTGTTTGTAAATATTGCATAAAATGATATATTTTGTATAGGAGGTCTTGATATGTACAAAGAATTGGTGAATTAACAACCAAACGCCTTTTTGTCGAGAGAAAATCAAAAAATAAAATAAAAGATTGATTCAGACATAATTCTGTCATGGCACCATAGTGTATAATTCGTATGGTCCTCAGGATTTAGTATCAAAAAATTGAGACAGTACTGGCACTTTCTTGTTCAATTGTGATTTGTGGCTCAGCCTTGCTGTTCAAAGCCCAGACCCAGTGGTGTTTTTTTGTAACAAAATTTTAAGGGCATCTTAGTATACCGGCCGCCAGGCCTGAGAGGGACCTTTACAGATAATCTCCATACCCTTTTAGAAGATTGGTTGGCTGCCTCCAATCTAACAGTTTTGGGGGATTTTAACTTCCATCTAGAAATTACAGAGGCAGATACAGCTAGCCTACTTGATCTTATGGAGAGTTTCGGGCCCACACAATTGGTGAAGGGGCCCACTCATCGGGCTGGTCACACACACTATGGTGTGTTTTTCTAACAATCCATATATTCTAGTAAAGGACACCCTGCCACTTGTTTGGTCAGACCATTCGGCTATTTTGTTCAATATTGGACTATTTGAACCAGCCACCCAAGTTGGTTGAATAGTTAGAAATGGATCAATGAGAGCCTGGAACAGGGTTAACCAGCAGAAATTTCAAGAAAACCTAGCCAGTTCTCAACCAGAGTACGGGGAGGATGTAGATAAAAACGCTAGTTACTACAACCATTGGCTGGAAACAAGTGGCTCAAAATTAGCCACCTTGATCTCCTTCCACTCAAAACGTAGCCGCCAGATGGCCCCTTGGTACTTAGATAGGCTGAAGGCCTGCCAACTAGGCTGCGAAAAACAGGAACATATATGGAAATTAGCCTACGATCCTGTAGGGAGGCAAAAATATAAACAAACCCTGAGCATATATAAGGAAATGATGAGTGAAAAAACAATAATTTTCACAAGAAATTGAGGGCGCAAAAAACTTCCTCTAAGGAACCTTTTAGCACGGTCTTATCTCTCACCTCGCCACACACTCTTGAAACTGTGCCAACTCAACCTCTTTGTAAAAGATTGCTAGACACTTTGTGCATAAAGTGGAAAATATTTTGAATGAATTAGACAGTTTAGGAACTAAGGAGGAACGGTCTATTTCTGACATTGAGCCTGCAGCAGAAAGATCTGCTGGGGTGCCGTGCTTTGATAAATTTGCTGACCTGGATAAGGCGCAGGTTGTGGATCTAATTTCAAAATCAGGCTCGCCAATTGACTCCTGCCAAGTGGCGGTGGTAAAACTGGCGCAATAGATCGTAGCGGACAACCTGTCAAAAGTGTTCAACCCTATCTTTAGGACAGGAGTCTTCCCAAGAAGTGGAAAATAGCAACAATTCTCCCTATAAAAAAAAAAAAAAATGTTGACCAATACAACGTTAATAACTAGTGTCCTATATACCGGGACTACCTTTTCCCGCCAAACTCCTAGAGAGGGCCATGAATAAACAGCTGATGGAATACATCAACTTGCATAGCTCGTTAGACGAAACAACATTGCTTTAGTGTCGGTCACAGCACTGAGTCGGCCCTGATCAAGTCAGTCGAGGAAATCAGGGTAGCTCTAGATAATGGTGTGAGGGACACCCTTATTCTAATTCTAGATTTATTTGCGGCCTTCGATACTGTCCACCATATCATTCTGGTGGGTAGGCTAGCAGCGATAGGTGTGCAGGGATCAGCAGTCCATCTGCTCAAACTTTTCTGGAAGATAGATGCAGTTTCTAGTCATGGATCCATTTGACTAACCCTTTTCAGCTCCCTTGTGTAGTAACACAGGGCTCCTCACTTAGCCCTACCCTTCTTAATATTTACATGCGGCCTTGGCCCCAGTCATAAAATCTTTCGGCTTTGCCTAAACTTCCTATGCTCACAATACGCAAATTGTCATAGCAGTCATGAAACAACCACACACAATCAGTAAGCAATTCAGTGATTGCATGTCAGCTGTAAATTCATTAATGAGATTTAACAATTTAAAGCTGAATTCTAATAAAACAGAAGTTGTGCTCTTTGGAAACTATCCCTCTTTCTGGCCCGGATTTGGTGATCAGCGAATCTAGGTAGTCTGCCTGAGCCAGTTGAAAAGGCCAAAACTCTTGGGATAATTCTAGATACAGGCTCACCTTTGCTAAGCAGATTAATGCTTGGGCATCCTCCACATTTTTCATTTTAAGAAAAATCAGAAGGATTTTGCCATTAATCCCAGTAAACTCTCAAACTGGTCATATCAGCTTTGGTATTGGCCAGATTAGATTATTGGAAAGGCTTATACTTTAATCTGGGGGCCCAACACCTTAGGAAACTCCAAGTATTACAGAACACAGCAGCCAGAGTTCTTACTCGAACCCCTAAACAGGTGTCAGTCAGGAAAACAATCAAACAGCTGCATTGGTTGGGGAAGAAGGAAAGGCTCCAATTCAAAGCTTTGTGCTTTGCGTACAAAGCCTTGCACAAGCAAGGACCACAATGCCCATGTCAGAAATTCAGATGGTACTCACCCAGTAGATCTCTTAGATCTTCAAACTCTAGAACTCTGGTAGTACCAACATTCAATAGAAGTAACTGGGGAGGTAGAAGTTTACCTGGGAACTATAACAATCTGGAATAAACTCCCATTATCCATCCGATCTGCCAACTCCCTCCTCAATTTCAGGCGGGAGAAGAAAACTTGGCTTTCCAGTATATCAGACTTTTGATAAAGATTCCAGTTTCCGGTCCGATCACAGGTTAGCGGCAGGACACAATTAGGTAACAGAGTGCTCTATAAATCGCCAAAATTAACATTAGTAATGAGCAGCACCATGGCTGAGACACTGGTAATACTCTATTCAGAAATCCATACAGCTCGAACCATGCTCTCCTGTTCAGTTTGGTTCTGTGATTGCTCAGAGTACTGAGAAGTCAC
Source organism: Lissotriton vulgaris (assembly GCF_964263255.1). Taxonomy (NCBI): domain Eukaryota; kingdom Metazoa; phylum Chordata; class Amphibia; order Caudata; family Salamandridae; genus Lissotriton; species Lissotriton vulgaris. Next base: position 65,077,622 of record NC_141686.1, on the reverse strand, counting down.
AGAATTGTAATCTATTTTCGGATCTGCAACATAAACCGCTATTAGAAATATATTTTTTATTAGAACAGACAATGGAGTGCTCCGTGCTTCTACGGGCCAATAAAGGCCCGCAGAGCAACATTCCAATGTTGTTTTAACAAAGGACTCTCGGAGCCCGAGGGGATTTCAATTCCCTCGGGCTCCGAGAGGCCTTTGTTTAATTTGTTAGAACATTCAGCCCTCTAGTGTCAGAAATGTTCGAATACCCTTATAGCCCTTCGTAGCTGGGCTATACTGGCCATTAAAGCCCCGCTCCCTTATGCCCTCGCCTCGGGCCTTTAACACTAGAGCGGGTCTTTAATATCCGATGTGTATATAGAAGGCTATAGTATATATATATATATATATATATATATATATATATTGCTCAATAAAGGTAACTATTTCTAATCTCTGTAAATAGCAGCTAGTACTATTATCAGTGAACGAATGAAAGCAGAGACTTCATGGCCATGCTATGAACTTATGACTCATACTTCCCACTACATAATCAGACATTCACAGAGCTCTTACAAATAACATTTAGTTGGATTTCCATCATGCTCACGAAATCCATTAGGGACCTCTGACTGGGCTTTAAGGAAGACCTTCTGTTCTCAGCTTCAATGCCATGCCAAGCTAGCTAAAAAAAAAAAACCCAAGACTTTTGATTCAACTGGAAGCATTCAGCAGATTAGAGTTTTTGTAGGCCTGTTTAGATTGAGCTATATTACAATACTCCAGGATTTACATTACAATAGAATATAGAGTAACGTAACTAGTCTAGTACTGAGGTGTCTCAGATTCATGCACAGGCACCTGGTTTAGTCAAGGTTTTCAGGACAGCCGGATTATGATCAAGATTCCCAAATGCATCTTATCTGGACATCTTAAAAATCTGCCACTGCCAGACCGACATTGATTTAAACTGGATGCCTCAGTTTAGAACAACTTTAGTCTTAACATGCATTGCAAACAAGCTTGTTCTCACAGAAAAGGACCTATATTTTTAACCTGGTGACAAATGTCAATTCAGTGTGGCCCTGCAAGACACTATAGAAATATACAGTGTACAAACAATTACTATTTCCAGACATATTGCATTAAAGCACAGACATTGCTGCTGACCTTTGGCACAATCTGCACATTCTTGTTCTTGGTCAGGTCAGCATTGGAAACAGAAGAGGAAGGGCTGGGTGAGAGTGGCATCTTTCCAGAGGGCTGGTGAAGAAACTGCTGGCTAAGTGGAAAGTGGACCGGAACAAAATAGGAGTTTACTCGCGGAAGCAAGAGTTTCATTTTTCGCTCTGGAGGAGAAGAAGAAAAATCAATCAGCATATAGGCCTATAAAACACAGCTTTCTACGTGGAGCAGAAAAGCACCGGATTACGATCATTAATCTGCAGCTGAAGAATAAGCTACTTATCTGTAAGCATAGTTCTTCCACGTTGGTATGTTTCAAAGATTCACATGAATTATCCCAGGACATCAGACTGGGAACCCTCAGTAGTCAATGTTAACAAAGCAGTGACCGAATACACTAATTGACAACAAATAGAAAACATACAGACTACAAGTATTTCATCCAATTAGATGGAGGCCCACAGGTCCAGTTCTCCAGCTCTCGGAATTATCGCAAATTGTATCAAGAATTTTACAGAAGCCTCATGAACAAGTAAGGAGAGATATGAATTTATTAAAGATAAATATGCTGAAGTACTGTAGTTATAGGTAAGTAACTTTCTTCTCCAGCATTAGTTCTTTCATAGATGTTCATGCTTGAATTACAAGTACCAAAACAGTTCATTAAATACAATAGAGGCAACAATGACGCTTATGTTAATGGGAAAGGTCACAGCACCGCCTGTCCTATAGCTATCTCGGTTTTGCACTGGCCATCTAGACAGTAATGGTTGGCAAAGGTCTGATTTGAAGACCAAGTCGCAGCAGTACATACATTAGGCAGAAGCACTCCCGCAAAAAATGCAATTTCAAAAGCCATGCCTCTCGTTGAATGTATCTCACAGGACTCCCTTCTTTTTTCATGGGAATTGGTGGTGGGTGCACAGTGGCTGGAGTTTAGTGAAGTGCGAACAGATATCACATTCTTCAACCAATATTGTTTTGAACAAGGACGGTGTGAAGGGTGTCCTTTGATAACTTAATAAAGCTAATAGATGTATTCTAATAAAAAAAATACCTTAATGCTGGATTCTGTAACCGGAGGTAAAGTAGTACTTAATAAGGATGCATTAAAGAAGGGTCAATATCATCATTATATAATTAATATTAGGCACAAATGCAAAAGCTTCTATTTTAAGGAATATGTTAATAGTGTAATTAAGTGGCTCTAGCTGCCTGCAGAATTTTCTTGCTGTTTGGCGCAATGCTCAGAAAACCACATTCTGGCTGCAGCCAGGTGCAGAGAAGATAGATTGTCATGTTGCACCGGGCCTTAAGTCTTGGAGCGAAGATACATATCTTGCTTGAAATGGATCAGCATCTCTATTGATAGACCCAATAGGGCTGCAAACAAAAACGGTCAGACCCACACAGGGGTGACTAGCATCCAGGTATAAGGCGACTTTTTCGTTTTTCTTAACTCTCAGGATCAGTAGATTCAGGGGAAAAGAGCACACAAATATCCCAAATAATCAGAAACTCTTCCCCTTTGGCAGTCAGGATACCACCATCTGCTTGTGTATCTTTGGCATTTGGCAGGTTTCAAATATCACTTCCAACTGCCTCAAACCAAGGTCCCAGTCGAGTAAGTCCACAGACTTTCTGCTTATGGCATCTGCATCTCGTTTTGTAATGCTGGAACTGCTTATCCTCTGACGTAGATTCCAATGCCAAAGCTGCTGCGCTTCTCATGATAGCCGCTTTATCTGGTCCCTCTTCATTTTCTAAGTTAATATAGCTAGCCTGACTGCTTTGCATTCCAGTATGTTTATGGATCGTTTTCTCGCTTGCGGACAGGTTTGCTAGATGTGCACCCCAACTATTTGAGGTGTCTGTTGTAAGAAGAAAATTTTGGTTGGATCTCAAACACTTTGTCCCACTTACATATTTTCTTTGGCCATCCACCAAACCTGAATATCTACTCCCTCATGAGCAGGTTTCATTTTGAGCCAACACAGCTGGAGTGCAAGATGACATACACAAAAGGATCTTTATGTAGGTTCGGTTTAGTTTTCCTGTTTAATTGAAGTGATAAGGTCTTCGAAGATATGAACAGATATTCACTCCTATTAATAGATGTACCTATTTTTTCCTATTGAGTATCAGGCACAATTCTTTCATTTGAGGTAGTGTCTAGTAAATTGTTTCCGATGTTTGACATGACAACGGAGCCTTGATGAGAGGTGAGAAGACGCTCACATTTTGACATAAATGAGCGGCCATCGGAGCTAGGATTCTTATGTCTAATTAGACTTGAACAGGTAGTGATGACCATCTCCCATAAAGGGCAGGTATTTTCTGTGTTGATTTTGTATTGGTAAGTGCAAATATGCATTTTTATACATCTTTTGATGTCAAAAAAAGTGTTCCTAATTCATAGACTTTTGTTATCTAAATGTTCCGGAATGTTGGTTTAAAAAACATAAAAATTGATTAGTTCTCAGATCGTGAACGGGTTGCCACTCTTTGGATTGAGGAAAGAAAGAGTTGAGTAAATTTCTTGATTTCCGTGTTCCAGCAGGGGCTCTTTGACTGAAAGATGTGACCGTACATTTCCCACCCACATGCATAAACGGTTAGATTGGTAGGAGGGTCTAGACTTTCTTGGAATTCAGGTGCACATGCTTCTATTTTGGCCACTGGTAGTTAAAGGGCCCTATTCACTGGGGCCTTCCCACTGTCATCATCCATAATGAGATGCAGACCGACCATGGGAATAATAATTTGGTTGCTTGGAACTAAAGGTTACGAAGTTCTCGTTTGGGATGATCTCAGTCAATACTAATTTATCTGTACTTAAGAGTAGGCATCTCTGAGTTGTGATGCTGCTAATAATTTTTCCTTGTTGATATTTTTAGCTTGTACGGCATCGTCCAGGTTTGCCCAAAAAAATACGGACCACTGAAAAGCATGTCCAGTACCTTTGTAGACCATTGGTTGAAAGGTTTTACTGCATAGCCAGCTGCACCTTCTCAAAACAAATCCCAAAAGGATTTTTGCAGGGATCTTTTATTACAAGCATGCAGTCCTAAATCTATGATGGAAGTCTGAGTCAACTTTATCATCAAAGACATGTTTGTTTTATTAGAATCATGTAACAAAAACAAGTTACAGTAACAGTTCAGGCTTACAAAACACACTTCACAAATGGTAAAGCAAGATGCATGTTACAGTCTATAGCACTGCCAGTGATGAACACCACCACATAGTACAGGTTTTACAGTATGTACATCAGTTACATATTACACACGGTAGTTGTCCCTAAATTGGAATTAGTTTGTAAATAGTCTGTTAGAGTTACCCAGTAGCCTCTTGGCCTAGGTCGGGTGGGAAGTTCCTCCTCATGCGTCTTAAGAGTGTCTCTGCAATATGCCATATCATGAATCTATTGTTGTCCACTTGGATAGTGCTTGCCTCCCAACATATTGAAACCCTTCTCTTCGCCATTAACAATGCTATTGTGCAAAATTTACGTTTGAGAGATCGTAACCCTGCTACTAGTCCAAGCAAACATACTCTAGGTTTTCATTCTAATCTCGTTCCCAGCATATCACTTAACATCTTTGATATATCTTCCCAATATTCCCTAATGTTAGGGCACGTCGATGCAAAGTGTGGGAAGTCGGCATTGTCTGTATTACATCTTTGACACTGTGCATTAGATAGGAGCCCACCCACATTTACGCAATTTTAATGGTGTGTGATAGGTTTGGTGTAAATATTTATAATGTATAATGCGCAGGTTCCTATTTGGGGTGAGCATATTGGTTAGTGTGCAGCAAGTATTCCATTCTTCATCTGAAAGCGGTAGGTCTAATATTTTGTTCCACATATCTAATACTTTAGTCAGGGTGCTGTTTATATCTTCTTGCAGGAGCGCATATAATTTTGTGACAATATTTATATTATGGGGATTCATAATAATCATTTGCAATGCTTGTAACAGGTGGTTCAGTAGGAAATGTGGAGTATAGGTCTTTTATCGCGCTTCGTACTCGGTGATATGTAAATTTGAATCAGAGGGCTTGATTACAGATACATTGAAGCTCCTCAGTGTCTATAAAGGTATCATCTTTATAAAGATCTTACATTCCGTCTAAACCCATCCGCTGTAATAGCTCCATTCCAACTTTTTCCTGGGTCACTGATATAGCTGGATGATGTAGTGGCAATGCTGGCGCATATAATGGAAGTTTATGTGCTAATTTCCCCATTGGCTGCCATGCTAAGTTCGTAGTGCGAATTGAATTAATTTCCTGTATGGCCACAGGTTCGCGCTGATGTGGTAGTATGTTGTGTAACAGGATTGGATGTGCGTCACCATCCTCAACTGCAAGATGTGGCATACAGAGTAGGGGGATACCATTGATGCGCATATTGAGCTCGCACACAAACAGTATAGGAGGAAATCTGGTACTTTAAAGCCACCTCTTGAGTAGGGCAGTGTGAGTGCTCGCATTTCAATCTGGGCTTGATTACCAGCCCAAATAAGCCTAGTGACTGCGGATGGAGTCGTTTCTGTCCTGTAACTCCAGTTCTGTAGTAGGGGTATCTCTGTTATAGTCATTATCTAGTGAATAGTCCCGCCCATGTGCGTGGACCCCGGCAATCAAAAATAATCTCTTAAGTTGTCAAAATAATGCAGAAACTGCAAAGACACTTAAGAGAGAATTTAAAGACAAATAATGCAGCCTATATCCACAGGCTACACTGTCCAGTACTTCAACTAGAAATTCCACCAAAAAACACTACACATAATACAGCCTGCCAGTTTCTACCATAGAGAAACTTGCCTCCCCCAGTCAAAGACTCTGGAATGATAGAGAGGAAGGTAGGGACAGACAAGCTCCATAGGCTGCCATTATGTGCCTTAAATAGGATACTGTGCCTTTAAGAGAACTTTCCAGAACTTCTCCCAGTATCCCGGAATGCATAGCAGGTCCCTCTACTTTCAGTTCTTTTTGAAGGCGAAGCACGCCAGACCTGTCGCATTCCGTACATGATCAAATATCTCCACCGGGGAGGAGGGCGGGCGCTTATGACTATAACCGAGATACCCCTACTACAGAACTGGAGTTACAGGACAGAAACTACTCCTTCTGTAGTAGGGGATCTCTGTGTATAGTCATAATCTAGTGAATAGAATGGCAAGCCCATCCCCACACCAAAGCGGTGGTGGAGAATAAATGCATAACGCCACTACTGTGCGAACAAATTCCGCAGCGAAGCCTGCCCAACCTGAGCGTCTGCCCTGGCGTCAGTGTCCAGGCAGTAATGCTTAGCAAAGGTATGAACCGACTTCCAAGTGGCTGCCTTGCAGATTTCAGCAATCGGTACGTTACGGAGCAGAGCCGTCGTGGCAGCTTTGCCCCTGGTGGAATGAGCCTTAGGCTTACCTCCTAAGGTCTTATTAGCCTTTTGGTAACATAATTGTATGCAGGACACAATCCACCTAGAGATGGACTGCTTGGAGGTCGCAAGACCCGTTCTGACCGATCCATAATTGATGAACAACTGGTCAGACCTACGAATATCTTTGGTTTTATCCAGATAAAATTTCAACACCCTCCTAACATCCAGGGAATGGAGAGACCTCTCCGCTGGGGATGAAGGGTTCTGAAAAAACGTAGGCAAAGTTATGGTCTGGTTGACATGAAAATCAGAAATAACCTTGGGAAGAAATTTAGGGTGAGTACGCATAACAACCTTAGCAGCATGAAACACAGTATAAGGTTCAGTACAACACAACGCCTGAATTTCACGCACCCTGCGGGCCGATGTAATGGCCACGAGGAACGCCGCCTTCCAGGACAGGTGCTGCAACAAAGCCTTATGAATAGGTTCAAAAGGCTCCTTCATCAATCTGGACAGTACCACATTCAATTCCCATGAAGGCGAAGGAAGCCTGACAGGAGGGAACACTTTCTTCAATCCTTCCAGAAAATCTTTGATCACAGGGATCTGGAAAAAGGAAGTCTGTGAAGGGCATTTCCTGTAGGCAGTCAAAGCAGCAAGATGAATCTTAATGGAATGAACATTAAGGCCAGACTGAGCCAAATGTAAAAGGTAAGGAAGGATGACCTCTTCCTTACAGGTCGTAGGATCATGGTTCTTAGACTGGCACCAGATACAAAAACCTCTTCCACTTGTAAGCATATGAAGTCCGAGTGGAAGGTCTCTTAGACTCCTTCAGAATGTCCATGCAATCATCGGGCAGATTCAGATGGCCATATTGCACTATCTCAGGAGCCATGCCGCCAAACTCAAAGACGAGAGGTTGGGGTGTAACATCCGCCCCCCGAACTTCGTGAGAAGGTCCGGCCTGCACGGCAACCGAATGTGAGGAAGGAGAGACCGGTGAAGTAGGTCCGTGAACCACTACTGCCTGGGCCACTCTGGGGCAATGAGTATCATCCGAGCCCTGGACCGGGCCAGCTTGATGAGCACTGCCGGAATCAGGGGAATGGGAGGAAAGGCGTACAGAAAGCCGCTCGTCCAGTTGATCCATAACGCATTCCCCAGAGTCCCTTGCTGGAAGTACCTGGAGGCGAAGTTTCTGCACTTGCTGTTTTCGGCGGTGGCGAACAAAACTACGTCTGGAGTTCCCCACCTTGCGAAGACTTCTCCTAGTACTTCGTCGTTTATGACCCATTCGTGGTTTTCCTGAACCAGTCTGCTCAGTGCGTCTGCCTGAACATTCTGCACACCTGGTAGATGGGTGGCCGTTATCGTCAGTCCTCTGGCTAGGAGCCAGTGCCAGATCGCCTGCGCCTCCTGTGACAGAGTGCGTGATCTCGAGCCCCCCTGCTTGTTGAGGTAATACATCGTGGTGGTATTGTCCGTCTGTACAAGCAGAGAGTTGGTCTGGAAGGACGGAAGAAAGGCCTTCAGTGCCAAGTGAACAGCCCTGAGTTCCAGGAAATTGATGTGATACGTGGCCTCCATCGGCGACCACGTTCCTTGAATCTGTAGAGTCCTGGAATGTGCTCCCCATCCCAGGAGAGAAGCATCCGTCACAACAGTCTGCGTGGGAATGTCCTTGTGAAAGGGAACCCCTCTGAGAAGGTTCTCCGCCGAACACCACCACTTCAGAGACTGAAGAGCATGCAGCGACAGTCGAATCTTGTCGTCCCAAGATCCTTTCCTCTGATCCCACTGGTCCTCCAAGCACTCCTGCAGCGGTATCATGTGCAGCCGTGCGTGTGGCGTCAGGAAGATACAAGAGGCCATCGATCCCAGTAGAGAAGACACCGTCCTCACTGTTGTAGATGGAGTTGTCATAAGAGCCTCAGCCTTCCGAAGGAGTGATAATCGTCGCTCTTCCGAAGGAGACACGCTTGCTGACAGCGTATTGATGGAGGCTCCCAAGTACTGTATGCATTGGACCGGAGTCGGGACAGACTTGGCCATGTTGATGTGCAGCCCCAGCTTGTTCAAGAGAACGCACATCTTCTGGAAGTGTGCTCGCGCTTCCGAGAAGGAGGATGCCTTGATCAACCAATCGTCCAGGTACGGGTAGACGAACACCTTGTTCTTCCTCAGGTGTGCTGCACCCACCGCCATGCACTTCGAGAATGTTCTCGGCGCAGACTTCAGTCCGAATGGGAGTACTGTGTATTGATAGTGATTGGTGCCGACTTGGAACCGCAGGAACTTCCTGTGTTTGTGTGCAATAGGCACATGGAAGTAAGCATCCTGTAGGTCTATAGCGCATATCCAGTCCCCCTGTTGCAACTGAGGGTAAATCTGATGCAACGACAGCATGCGAAACTTTTCCCTGCGAATCCATTTGTTTGCCTGCCGCAAGTCCAGAATGGGCCTGAACTCGTTCTTGTCCTTCTTGCGAACCAGAAAGAACCTGGAGTACAGACCTCTTCCTCTCCGAGACAGAGGTACGTCTTCTATCGCCCTTTTCCTCAACAGGATATCCGCTTCCGCCTGAAGCTCGCGCAGCTGGAACTGCGAGCTGACCGGGGGAATTGCTGGAGGAGGGCTGGTGAACCGAAGACTGTATCCATTGCAAACAATATTCAGCACCCACTTGTCCTGAGTAATTTTTCTCCACTCTGCCAGAAAAAATTGAATGCTTCCCCCTACCGGAGTGGGTAACCGATCCGGGGGAAGAAGGTTCCTAGGGCCTAGACCCAGCCTGGCCCTTGGGCACCAGGGCCGACTGCTGGCCTCCTCTGCCCTTCTGACGCTTCTGGAACGGCTTACGGAACTGGTGTTGCTGTTGCGATTGTCCCGAAGCCTGGCCTCGTCCTCGGCCTTGCCCGCCGAACCGCCGTTGGAAAGGGCGGTACGTCTTCTTGGTCTCTTTAGGCTTCTCCAGGCCCACAGCCGTTAGCGTCTCGGCCTCTGCCTTCATGCGGGCCATCTCATCGTCCGCATGCTTACCGAAGAGGGTCTCACCGGAGAATGGTAGGTTGGCCACCCTCTGCTGTGCGTCCGGTTTCAGGGACGTAAGCCGGAGCCACGAGTGGCGTCGTTGGTTGACTCCGTGGCAAAATCCGTAAGCAGCCAACAGGGAAGAGTCCACCGCAGCGCTGATAATCTGGTTCGCCACCAGCATCCCCTCATTCAGCACTTCCATGAAGTTCTCCCGCTTCTCCCGAGGTAAATGCCTAGCAAACCGCTCGAGGGAGTCCCAGAGGGCGCGGTCGTATCGGCCCAACAGCGCCGTGGCACTCTCAGCTTTCATGGAGGTAGCGGAAGTTCCACAGTTTCCTCCCCGCCGAATCCATCCACCTGGACTCCTTATCCGGGGGAACCGTGGAGGACGGAGTGGTGGCATGTTGCTTGCGGGCCGCCGTCACAATGACAGAGTCAGGAGGGGGTTCCGTTCTCAGAAAGGCCGGGTCCGAATCGGGAGCCCGGTACTTCTTCAGCAACCTCGATGGAGCCGCCCTCGTCACCGCAGGGGTGAGAAACAGGGCCATAGCCGGTTCCTCCAGGCCCGGCACCAGAGGTAGGAGAGGACGAGACAGGTGTTTTTGATGCAACGTCTCAAAAATGACCGAAGTCTTCGGAGTAGGCACAGTCGGGGAAATGCCCAACTTCGCAGCGCCCCTTAAAAGGACGTCATGAAACGCCACCAGGTCATCAATCGGGGACACCCTCGTGTCCGGTGACCCCGATAGGGTAGGAGAATAGTACTGGGTCCCAGAGGACCTCGTGTGTGAGCGAGATTCGCGCCTCCTATGGCGGCGTCTCGACCTCGTGGATGATCTGCGTCGCGATCTCTCCCTTCTCCCAGAGCGAGAGCTGCCAGCCCGTGGCCGCTCCGCCGGCTTTCGTGGCGGGGTCTTCCTTGGCTCCTCACGGGGTTTCGGTTTTGGGGTCCCCTTAGGAACAGGCAAAGACGGCAGGGAAGTGGACCGCGGCGGAGGAACCTTCGGCTGCGGGGTGGGCCCATGCGGAGGGACAGGAGGTCGTGGTGGGTCGCCTGAAGGAAGTGGAGGTTTGGGTGGAGGATCCTCCTTAGGAACAGGAGGAGGAGTCGGAGTCGGAGTCCGAGATGGCGTGTACACCTCTGAGTACACCGAGCCCGGTGACCCCTTAGGCGAAGGGGGCGGAGAGCCAGCCCCATCAGCAGGTGATCGCTTCCTCTTGCGTCCTCCACTAGAAGCAGCATGACTTCTGGGACTAGAATCCCTCTTGCGCTGTTTCGGAGAGGCTGAAAGACTCCTAGACGCCGACCGCTTTCTGCTAGACGCAGAGCGTCGCTTTTCTGGCGTCGAACGACGCTTCCGTGACTCCGGCGTCGATCGACGCCTCCGCGTCGTCGACCCTCTTTTCCTCGATGTCGAACGGCGATCCCTCGACGTCGACCTCTTCCTCCGCGACGTCGTACGCCGCCTCCGCGACGTCGAGCGTTCCGTCTTCGACGACTAGCGTCGCCGTCTTCTTGATGCTCTCGACGTCGAGGAGCCCCTTCGACGGCGATCGACGGTGTCGCCTCGACTGCGAGCGTTGATGCTGGTCACTTCGCCTTCGGCGTCGATAGGAAGACCTTGACGTCGACGAAGACGATGACGTCGACGGTGGCTTCGACGGCGACTTCTCCATGATCTTCGACGTCGAGCCGTCACGCCGCCTCGACCTGGAGCCCCGGGAAGAAGGGGAGCACACCGCCGTCATCCCTCTCGACGGCGTCGATGCAATCGACGTAGACTGAGACCGGGACCGTTTGCTGGACTTCCTGCCCCTGGGGAGCCCCCCAGAGGCCTCAGCAGAGGCAGAGGGAACCTTCCCAGCCTGCCCAGACCCACCTGCAGCCTGCAGACGCCTCTCCTCAAGGCCAGAAAGCCTGATCTTCAGTCTGTCCCTCAGAGTCCGAGCAGTAAACTGCTGGCAGATGACACAATCCTCAGGGACATGATCTTCAGGGAGGCAGACATCATGGGGATCGCTCTTGGCCTTCTTCCTCCCACATGCTGGGCACTTATCAAAAAGGCCAGGCATTTTAGAGCCCTAAAACGCCTGAAACAGCACAAATGAGAGAAAGAGAACACCAAGAAAGTAAACTGAAACACTTTTAGAACACAAAAGTGCCAAAATATCCAATAAACCCTTGAAACAAGGGAGAGCTCAATACCAGGGTCCTGTAAGCAGGAGCCGGAAAAAAGAACTGAAAGTAGAGGGACCTGCTATGCATTCCGGGATACTGGGAGAAGTTCTGGAAAGTTCTCTTAAAGGCACAGTATCCTATTTAAGCCACATAATGGAAGCCTATGGGGCTTGTCTGTCCCTACCTTCCTCTCTATCATTCCAGAGTCTTTGACTGGGGGAGGCAAGTTTCTCTATGGTAGAAACTGGCAGGCTGTATTATGTGTAGTGTTTTTTGGTGGAATTTCTAGTTGAAGTACTGGACAGTGTAGCCTGTGGATATAGGCTGCATTATTTGTCTTTAAATTCTCTCTTAAGTGTCTTTGCAGTTTCTGCATTATTTTGACAATTTAAGAGATTATTTTTGATTGCCGGGGTCCACGCACATGGGCGGGACTATTCACTAGATTATGACTATACACAGAGATCCCCTACTACAGAAGATAATCTACTGAACACCGCTGCTGGTGGTACTATGGAGATATTACTAAAGAGGTATGGAAATTTGGGCAATATGACCATTTTAACTATTGCTGCTCTGTCTGCCAGTGATAGTGGCAGTTGGATCCATCTGTCCACTTTTTCATCCAATTTGCACATAGCTGTGCTATAGTTTGTCCGTATGACTACTTTGGGGTCTCTGTGATACCAGATCCCTAAGTATTTAATCAGATCATTCTGCCATTCCAATGGAAATTCTATTGAGCATGGTTTAGTTATTTCAGTTAAGGGAATGATTGTTGACTTGCTCCAATTTATTTAAATTTTTTTTGGAAGAAAGACAAGGGGAACCCAGTAAATGGCTCAGGACCATGGGTATCAAGTATTTATAAAGGAAACAAGTGGTCCTTAGCATATGAGAATAAGAGTAAACAAAGATATTATATAGACCACAGTGGGCTGCTATATAGTTCACAGTCCCTTGTCCAGCCGGACAGGGAATTTTTATTGATCTGGTAGGTTGTTTAATGTGAGGATACAGCACATAACCAAAACAATAGGGTTACAGTAGGGCACAGTCCTGTGCCGTACGTAGGAAAGAAGTAAATAGGACAGTTAGTGAAAGAAATATCAGGCAAACAGGGTGAGCTTGCAGGTCACTGATGTGAATTTAAATTAACAGTGTATCCTGGAGTTAATCATACATACAATAATACAGTGGGGTCACATGTATGGATTACTCATAAAGGAGTCGACGTTTCGATCCCAAGCTCGGTTATAAGGGGATCATCTTCAGGACTTGAAAATGATTTTGCCTGAATAAAGCTATTTAAATGCCTGTTAGAAAAAGCAAGTAAGAAAACAAAACCTAGGTGCAGTCAATTTAAACATAATTATAGCAATGGTCAGCACTAGCTATTCAGTTACAGTATTCGGAACCGCAGTGAAGGGTGTAGCCAGAAGGTGTGGGCATTCAGTGCAATCCTTTTAGAAAAGGATACTGCTGTAAAAGTTATAAAAAATTATATGAACATTCACATGTTTTAACGACTTTGTGAGGCGGCGGCAGTGTTTGGCAAGGAATGAACGGCACGTGCAGGTGATCAAGGTCTAATAGTTTTCGCAGAGGTGGTAAGGAGTTATGCCGTGGTAAGGAAGTGAGCGGGAGTGAATGTCAAGGTTCAGTGATAGGACATGGTGGGGTAGTTTACCGTCAATTAGGTGCATCAATCGACCTAGATATTAGATTTGTGAGCAGTAGCTGTGAGGACCTACCAAGTATGCGTCCGTGATTGAAGTCTGTTCAGTTGAAAGGCCTCAATACATGAACTGCTGTACAGTGCCCTGTTGGGATTGAGGGATTATTTTAATTATCCTGGTATTGACAAAACACGGGTTGAGGAAAGGAGTTGAAGCAAGGCATCTCAGTTTACCATGATCTGAGGTTTTCCTCCAGTATGAGTCGATATTAAAGGGCACATCAGAGTCGATGCTTGCGTGCACTGTGCATATACCACGGTGCGGTATGTGGTAATGGCGTGGCTGTTGAAACAAAAATGACTGAATCAGTCATGGACAAGGGGAAAATTTTGGTTTACTGCGTGGGGTAACAATTTCGCATTACTGTTTGGTTTACTTGAAAATGGTAAATTGCGTCCTCGGCAGAAGCGCTGTCTCAGAAGAATGACTGGTGCCTTATAATTTTGATTTTTAAGGCTGCATGATGCCAATTGGCATCGCTGTGGGAGTAATTAGAGGCAGAATTATTACTAGGATTTTGGAGAGTGGTGACAGGAGGCGCATTGCGGCAGGGGCTGCTTTACCGTGGAGTTTCTTGTCAGAATGATGGATTTCCGATTTTCGGCGTGGTCATAGGCGCCGTCTCGGTCAGAGAGGTGAATGGTCTCTGTGGGGGTAAGGGGCCGAAATTAGTGAGGGGTTTAGGGGAAGGTAACAGAAGCGAGAGGTAAACGTTACTTTACCGTTGTGGTTTCTTCCAGTGTGGAGAAATCCGGGACTCGGCGTAGTCAATGGCGCCGTGTGAACGTTGCGGCCAGAATGGTGACTGGTCCGCTAAGGGACAAGAATAGACATTAAAGAAGGTGGTTAAGGAGCGAGTTAAGGGTGTGCTCGTTCCAAGGGCAGCGGTAGAGCGAACTTACCGAAAAAATGAGGATGCAGTGGGTAAGCCGGTAACGCGCTGTGCCTGGCAGGATCGCTTCCGTGTTGTGGGACACGGAGCTAGTTATTGGGTGAGCGGCAGTCACGTGTCAGGGGACTAGTGAAGTCCAGAGCGGCTTCACGTTTTGCAGAGCCGCCATCTAGGGGATGGTCAAGGTTAGCGCCACGGCTAGGAGGATTAAATTAATATATAACCCAGAGGGATGGATGCTATTGCATGGATTTGGGGCTGGGGTATGGCAATTAAAAATTTGGATGGGAGTGTAGTTAAAAGTGCTTAAAATGTGATCATGTGCAGGGAACGAAGTGGCAGCAACTCACAGTTACAAGTAAAATTCATAAGCTTTCAACACTGAGGTACATCAAGATTACAACAAGAACCTTTGAAATGATGCAACTATGTTTGGATCCAAGTTTTTGTTTTTTGTGACAGCCTGTAGTAAGGAAGTAAAGCCAATGTTTTATCCAGTTTAGGCGCTACAAGAGGGTTGTCCAATCCTCACTTCTGTTCAATCCTGTGAGGATAGTGTTGAATTGAATGATTGTCTTTAGTTCCTCTCAGTTGAGTAGTTGGGCCAGGTTGCCTCCTCTTTGTGGGAGTTTGACAGTCTTTAGGATTGTCCATTTGATATCATCAGCAGTGTGTTTCAATTAGGTAAAATATTCAACAAGAGGTGAGTTGGGGGTCCTACATCTGATGCGACTTCGGTGCTGGCATATGCGAGTCTTCGCCTTTTGAGTGGTCTGGCCAACGTACATTTTTGGGCAAGGGCACAAGATAGCGTAAATGACATAGCTGTTACAATTGGTAAAGCTTTTCATTGCCACTGTCACGCAGTTATGGCTAAAATTCCGTGCCTCAATCGTAAACTCACACACCGTGCAGCAACCACACTTAACGTGCCCCAAGATTGGTGGGAGGCTCCAGTTGGATTCAACTGTTGTCATGGTAGCAGGGGCGGGTAAGGCAGCTCTAACTAGATGGTCCCTTAAGTTCTAATTTCGTTGCGCACACAGCATCGCATTTGGTGATGCAGTACGAGCAACAAAATTAGTTTTATTCATTTATATGTTTATTTACCCGTTAAGGTCCTTAATCCATACAGTACTACCCCCCACCCTGCCCCTCCCCCCTCCCCACATCACCGCCCAGCAGGTACTCCCACTACCGGCCGCGGCTGCCTAGAAGAAAGAGCCTGGAAGTAAACATCAAAACTAATGGACAACACCTAATCACAGGCACCTGAAGCATTGTCACCTATCCCATACACTCATAGATACACAAACCTAAATTGAGTCTGACCTGTATTGATGCGCCTATTTTCAGCTCCAGTACCTAGCACCTTGAAGCAACATATGATGCTGAAAATGACTGATATAAACAATAGTATACATGTAACAACGTATACATCACACATCTTACTACTTTCACACTCTTCTGTACAGGTGCCCAGTTCTTTTAATTTATGATTTTATTTACAGCTCTGGGCATAAATTAAGGTCAAAGTTATTGAGAAGGTGCTTTTCGCCCTGGCCTTGGGACCCCCACTAGGGTGGAGGATGCAGTCCAGAGTCTTGGCATGGAGGGCGCTGCCAGTCACCACTGTATTTTGTTGATAGCCATGACCTTAAGAGCAGCTCAATAGTACTGGGTAAAATGGGCTACATCCCTTCCTTTTCAAGTAAACCCTGTTTTACACCCAAGGAGACTGGACCAGATCTATATTAGGTGTGCACGTCCGATAAACTTGGAGTAGGGGCGGCCGAGCAACTCCGCCTGCTCGCGGAGTTTTATCTGTAACTCCGTTGAATTATGGGGAGTACAACTCCACCAGCTCTACCCACCCCTACATCTGAATAGATCTGCTCGCCATCTATATCAGGACTGAAGCCTTCGCTACATGCGGATGCCAATGAAGACCAGTGTTAAGGAGGCGTTTAAAGCAAAGACCTGACCCCCCTCACCCCCACCCCATTTCCCAGGGACCACCACCGCCCGGGGCCAAATATATATATATTTTATATTTTAATAAATGGGAGTCGCGCGGCCACCCTCCCGGTGCATTGGGGGGTTATGTGGGAGAAGTGGAGAATGGGGAAGGGGCCGCTGTCAGCTTTTTTTTGCTCTGATTTTAGTAAGAGGGTCTCCATGCCCCTCCCACCCCGTACCCTGCCTTTATTATTATTTTTTATTAATGAAAGGGAGGAATTTCAGCTTTGGGGACGCCATCCCCCGGGACCTGGCCACTTCGTTGGGGACCATGGTGGGGAGCCTGAATGCACTCATGGTCCCCGTCTCTGCTCCACGCAACCTCTAGGAACAGACATTGCTTCGAGGTAAAGGGATCTGCTAAACCTGCAGCTCCCTGGATCTCAAACATTTCTCTGCTCGCTTGAAAATGAGTGGGAAAACAGATATCCTCTGCTTTCAGCAAGCGAGAGCATTTTCTGATCCCACTTGAAAAGAACACTAACCACAGCTCCTTTCCTAAACAGATATGTGATCATGACCACCGGTCCTATTGCGATCACATACCCACCTCAATTTCTCTAAATGAATTTACCATATTCACACAAGAGGATGTTTGCACGGCCCTCTCCAAGGTCAAATCAGGCTGCCTAACCGACCCAGTCTCACCCCACATTTTGTCCCTCATCGGCCCAGCTCTTTTGAAAAGCCTCAATGACCTTTTCAATCTATCCCCAAGGCCCGCTGCGGTTCCCACAAAATGGAAAGCTGCTATGGTCAAGCTCATTTTAAAATAACCTACCACAGACCCAACAACTATCGGCCCATTTCTCTCCTCCCTTCTTTTGGGAAAGTCCTTGAGTCCCTAATTAATCCGCAACACTCTACCTTTATAGAGAGCAACAAATTGTTGGACCCCTCCCTATCGGGTTTCCGGGTGGCCCACAGCATGGAAACCTGGCTGATAAAGGTAGCCGTTAACATCAGACTCACTTTGGACACTGGACAGTCTGCCAACCTGGACCTGCTTGACCCGTCAGCCGCTTTTGACACCATCTCCCACAGGACTCTAGTGAATCGACTGCGAGAGCTGGGATTCAGGGGAATCGCCTTAAACTTGCTCAGGAGTTACATAACTGACCATTCGACAGTTCATATTGGTACCTTCGTCTCTCGCAGACAACTGATTGATAAAGAAGTCCCTCAGGGTTCCATCCTACATCCTAATCTCGTCAACTTTTATTTGGCTCCCCTAGCCAGAGTGATTAGATCTCACGGTTTTGATACTGTGTCGTATGCAGACGCGCAACTTCTGATCACCCTCTGCCAAGATTTAACAGACACCAAACTCTGATTCATAAAATATATAACCGACATCAATGCCTGGGTGCTAATAAATCATTTGTAGCTCAATGCTAGCAAGATGGAGATCATCCTCTTTGGGAAAGCCCAGGCTCTATGGTCCAGTGACTGGTGGCCTCTCAATGTCGGCCCCTCACCCTCTCCTAAACTGGTGGTCCGTGCAGATCGACAGCAACCTGTCCATGAAAGACCATGTTAATCATGTGACTGGTATCTGCTATGGTCAAATGCGTAGTCTTCTGAAGATCTTCCAATGGATCCCGGTTGCATCCAGGATGCCACTGGTCCAAGGCCCAATTATTAGTCGGCTTGACCACGGAATGAAGAGCTCCTCACCAAACTGCAAGTGTTACAGAACACTGCTGCCAGACTTGTATTAAATCCACCGTCACAGTCTGTCGGCTCCAAGTCTGAGAGCTCTCCATTGGCTCCCTATCAGGAAACGTATCAGTTTTAAGATCAACTGGCTTGTCCACAACATCATTCATGGGAATTGGCCATGCTATCTTGCCAAAAGGCTGATCTGGTACCAACCCACCAGAACCCTTAGGTTCTTAACCAAACACCTCCTTACCCCCTTTAAGATTCACACCATCAGGAATGGCGGAAGATAATTTTCTCACCTTGCCCTCACTCTGTGGAATTCATTCCCACCACACCTACGTAGGGAAACAGACCATAGACCGTTTCGGAGAAATCTAAAAACCAGGCTGTTCTGATACCCTTTCTTCATACCAGCGTCGTCTCTCCCATCTCTGGGGTTTTTCTTGGCCAGCACTATGAGACCCACAGGTGATGTGTGCTTAATAAAATCCCATGACTATGACTTGCTGAAAACAGAGCACTTGTTTGCCATGGCCATAGCAAACGAATGTCCCGGGGTTTGGCACCCTGGATCATTGCTGGAGCCGGCCCTGGGGGGGATGGCAGTCCCCAGGGCCATCTAGCGCTCCATGATAGGGGGGCATGGCCTCCTCTCCTTTCTTTTCTAGGGGCCATGTGGCTCCCCTCCTGTTTTAGAGTTTAGCACCAGAGAGAAGATGGTCCCCCTGGAGAGGGGAGTGTCCATGAGGCCCCCCCCAACCTAAACATGTAAACCCCCGGGGAGCTGGTGGTACCCGGAGCAAAGGGGTCCACAAGGCCCCGCCATATTATTCTAATGAGCTCCAGGGAGGTGGCGGTACATGGGAAATGGGAGTCCGCGCGGCCCCTCTATATTATTTTAATTTGCCCCGGGAGATGGTGGGCCCCTGGGCTTTAATAAGCCCTAGGAGAGGGGCCCATGCGCCCCCTCCTATCTTTACCATATACTTCAGAGACCTGGACCATCCAGGGGTTATTCTAAAGCATTCATAGCCTCTTTTCTTTATTTTTGCCATTTTTTGGGGGAGGACTCTGCTTCAAGCAGTGTCCCAAAATGGCTGCCAACACTACAAGGACTCACTTCTCCAAATGTCTTTTTTTTTTTTTAAAGTTAGATACCACAACTATTGAACAGGATTCACACCAATTCACAAAAAGCTTGCTTTCTGGACCACCATCTAGCTTTCTGCCAAATTTAATGTAAATCTGTTCAGCAGTTTGAGCTGTAATTAAAAATCCAGATAGACTCAACATGGGCAAATGAGTTTTGGGACCCCACTTTTTTCTTGGCCCCCACTTGACGGAGTACCCTGAAATTTTCAACACAGCAGCTGAACCAAAAAGGGGAATTTTTGTGAATATTTTGTGGAGATTGGTCAAGCAGTGCCAACGTTATTGGCAAAACTAAAAACAGTTTAGCTATGGAAACTTTGGTCCTATCTTTAACTGCCTACTGGCAAACTACCAGTAGGATGTATCCTATGTTGGGTGTTGCAGCATGAATAAATACAAATACAAAGGTGAATTAAGAGTTAGACTCAAAGAGCGACTTCTGTGCAGTTATTGCAGGGATAGTGCGGCTGGTCTGTTGGAGTGGCGGTCGTTGTGGAGGAATATCTATGCTTGCGCTGAAAACACGGACACTGACCCAGATTCCAGTCTTGTTATTTTATTGCTTGTGCCGCCATAACGTTTCTGCCCTTGGCGAGCCTTTATCACATGACACAGATAAGACCATACTTTCAGAATTTAAAGTGACAAGTGCGTGCTTAAAGACAATCCTTGCACGTGCAAATTAATAGACATAGTAAAAAAATATCCTTTACACCTCATTCGTTCATTTGAGTGCATATAGTATAAATACTGTGCCTAAATTTTACTAATCATTAAAATTGTAAGCTATTGGTACATCCTAGTAAAATACTGTGAACGCTCAATTTAATTTTCATTTAGATTTTTCAGACTACAGCCTGATCCTCTTTATATTGTGATTTAGGCTGATTGGCACTGTTGATAACTTCTGTATGGACGTTAATACATCAATGTCTAAAAATTATTTAAGTGCAAATGTGATTATTTAGCGGACTATAGTGGCTTGTAGCTGGAGCCGCCGGCCGAAACAGATGATATCTCGGTGGAATGAGGGTGGGGATGGGGCGGTTGGGCCTGGCGCAGGGGAAAGGCGGGGTGGGGAGGTGGTATGGGGCTGTGGGTCTCAGTGGTGGTTGCGCAACCTGGGAGGTGAAATAGTTGGGTTACGGGGGGTGTTATTCTCAATGATACTCATTGTACTGCTTGTCTTGTTTTCTTAAAAAGGTCAATTGCTGCCACATAACTGTGTAATGTGATACTGCAGTGGACTCTGGAGTACAGAGCCATGCGCTTTTTGTGCAACTTGACGAATAAAGTTTTTTTTGTTTTTTTTTTAAAGTGATTATTTGAATATAAAATTGATGGACAAGCCAAGATGGCCGCCTGATAGGAGCTCTAGTCCGGAGCTCCTAGTGCTTGGGATCCCTCCCGTGGAATTATCCCCGATAGCACGCATCATCTTCGGCGAGGAAACAAGTACTGGATTGCAAACAAGTAACCGGATTAAATACAAGTAACTGGAGGCTAAAAGTAACTGGATTATCGATGTAAAGCACGTACCTGTGACATTGAATGCTCGGACCCCTGCAGCCTCAGCGGAACGTCGGCGGAGCCCAGGACGGCTGGAGTTGAGCTGTTTCCCTGCCACCGGAGTCTCCAGCCAGCCTGAAGTAACCATCGCCTGCACCGGACTTGGGGGGCATGAACCTGGGCCCGGATCGCTGCTGTTGACACCTGGGAGGCTCCTGACGGTCGAAGGAACCCACGACCCGCGTGGGTGTGGAGGTGCTCTGCCTGCCTGCATTCTCCTCCGCCTGCATTTGGCCGCCTGCATTTGGAGCTGGGCTGCTCCCTGCCACCGGAGGTGTCCGACCAGCCTGAGGTCAACATCGCTTGCGCCGACTGGGGGGTCCTGAATCTGGACCCGGATCACTGCTGCGGACGCCTGGGAGGCTCCTGACGGACGACGGAGCCCACTGCCCGCATGGGTGGGGAGGTGCCCTGCCTGCCTCCGTTCTCCGCCTGCATTTGGCCCCCACCCTGCCCGGGGACCCGTGCTGGATCGTGGCGGAAAGGCCTGTCGTCGCTGTTCCGGGGGGTCGGTGTGGCTGTACCGGCGGTCGGTGTGCCTGTCTGGGAGTGCCTGGACCTGCGTGTCTCAGCGATCTGGGTGGCTGTCTTCTCGGTCCGGGGGCTGGATCCCTCGCATCCCGGGGGCTCACGGAGAGGTGGCGCCCTGCTGCAGCGGAGGGCTCATCGCCCCCTCCCCCCCCCCCCCCCCCCCACGGTCACTGCCACTGGAGCCGCCGGAGTGGGGGGACAGGCGGATGGGAGTTGGTGCGGTCCGACCCAGCGCGGGTGGTAGAGGGTGTTCCCGCTGGATGCCTCTCCCCTTCCCCCCCCTCCCAGTAATCCTAGAAAACGGAGCAATCTGCTTTTAGAGCGTCTCCGGTGTGCTCTGTTTGCATGTCTGGGCGGCCACTGCGCAGCTCAGCTTTGGAGGGGCCTGTCTTGAAGCAGCTTTAGTGAAGCTTGACGACCTAGAAGGTAACTGAACGCTAATCTATTTCAAAACGATTTCAATATATACTCATGCCGGTTTCTCACTTTCTGCCTGGAATTTTGCACGCAAAACTACTACTTCAAACATTCATGCCGGTCTTTCATTTCATTTCATTTTATGCCCGGAATGCACTGTAGGCTTTGCATTTTCGCGGGCTTTGCGGTCTCCTCACTCACCATCGGCCAAAATGGCTGGGGGCCATAAACTGGAGCCATAAATCGCCCTCCTGCCCAACAGTTGACCATGAGGCCTCATACCAACGTGGTCAGGGATCTGCAAAACAGAGATAAGACTCCCTCCCAGCAAGCTAGGAATTGGGCTTGCTCATATAGAAAATGAAACTGCCCTCCCCTGCTCTAAAAGCAACAACACCAAAAAGAGGACTATCGTCTCGATCTCCCCTATTTGGTGGCCATCTTGGTCTAGTCTCTCCCTCAATTTGGTGGCCATCATGGACTAGTCATTCCCACCATCTGAACATACCCTAAGAACTGGCCTTTTTAGACCAATCTCACCTACCACAGACTTTACACAGCTCTGTATCTAAATCTTCGTGTGATTAAGTGTCTGCCTTTTATTGCAGTATTATACTTCTACTGGTATTTTATACATTTTGTGTAACCTGCACCCATTTTCACTTTTTCCCCACCGGTAGTGCACCGATCGCTACCTCATATTTTACCGGTTGCTCACTAGTGTCATATTTGTCTATTGTAGCCTTCTGTTTGCACCTATACTGATTCCAGTATATCTTTAGTATTTTATTCCTATTTGCATACTGTATATTTTTGTAAGCTGCACCTATCTCACTTTTATCCCTATTATGCACTGATTGCTACCTCATATACTTTGTTCATTTGTAAGCTGCACCCATTCACTTTCTACTCCTGGATTACACCGATGCTACCTCTTACATTTTGGTTATTTTTGGCCATTCACTAGCGTCACTTTGGTTCCATTTAACTGATTGCTACCTCATATATCTTGTACATTTTTGTAAGCTGCACCCACTCACTGTTTATTCCCGGGCTGCACCGATTGCTACCTCTTATATTTTGGCTATTTGTGGCAACTCACTAGTGTCACTTTTGTGCTATGTAACCTACGGTTGACAGTTGTTTTTTGCACATGTGAATTACTATCGTTCCTCCTCCCATACCCACCTATACAGCCACTCCAACATGGATCTCATCGTCAAGCACACATATAGAATCAACTACCCATCCACTCTCACCAAAAAAGCCGCTAAACGCTTTAAACACAACTTCCTGAGGTCCCACCCTGAAACCCCCTTTGCAGACACCTACTTCTCACCGGTCAATGGAGCCCTGAACATTGATATCACCTTCCACACTTCACGCAGAGCTCAATGGAGAAAAGCGTTCCTCACCCTACTCACCGTCTCCACCACCAGGAAAACCGCTCATGGCCTAACTCTCTCCATCACACCATCCCAACTCTTCCCTGGCAGAACCACCATTACTATCTACAATAACGGGATTGTCCTAATTCAATCCACAGACAAGAACCTGGAACTACTAGACAACCTGTTCCCCAAGTTCAAAGAGCACCTTTCCAAACTGCGGACCTCCACCCATAACTCCTCCAGCACTATCACTCCTGACGTCGCAGCCCCCACCCACAACCCTTCTAACCTAGCTCAGCATCAGAACGACACGCACCTCACCTCTACGCCCAGCACCCTAGTCAATCACCCACCTGCTGTTATCACCCCACATTCCTCAATCACAGTCACAAATCGCTCCCCCTCATACACTAGCCGCCTCTCTAACACTAACCCTTGGACCCTCACACATACCACTCCCATTCCTCTCTCCCCTGACATTACAACTCCCACCCACTACTCCTCTAACCTAGACCAGCACCAGAACGACACGCATAACGACAAATCCCACCCTTTGTCCCCCCCACCCTCAGTCCCCACTACCACCCGCTAATCAACCACGCAGAGCACACCACACCTATTATCTTAACTCCCCCTCCCCACGACAGGACCATCCCCAACCCCATTTCCCCCCCACTCTCAGCCCTCAATACTCTTCAGGCTCCCCCATCACCACCAACATATACTCAACCTCCACCCCGCTCTCTCCGCCTGCTACCAATGCCCTCCTCTACGCCACCAACCCCCCCGCACCTCATCCACTCCCATCGCCCCCATACCCTCTCTCCTCCCTAACACCATCCCGTACGCCGACACCACGGAGCCCTGCGTGAACACCAACCCACCCCTCCACCCGCACGATAATCCCCAGGTCAGCCACTCACCCATGACTTCCACTCCCAGCACTCACACCTATCCCACGTTGGACAAGATTATGTCCTCCCTCCTTCAGCTCAAAGAAGACATCCACACCATCAAAGAAGACATTCACACCATCAAAGAGCTACTCATCACACCCCCCAGACACACCTCACTCACCACCACCCCCCCTCTCAACTTGCTCTCCACCCGTCCTGATGACACTCCCAAGCTACATCCATCACACAGGACCGCGATCCACGCCCACAATCGCAACAACCGCACCCGTCGCCCACACTGGACAGCGATCCCTGCCCACAATCTCAACAACCGCCCCCGTCCCACATGCAACCCTCTTTCGGATCTCGACACTCTCACCCTCCTCCGCTCCTACGACCCAGGTGACCCTAAACAACCCAACCGCCTCGCACCTCCCCATTCCCACGATACACTCAAATCCCAGTAGACCCTCCACACTAAACAGAATCTCCGTCCCGAATAACCTTAGAAAAGTCCCCCTCTCTCTAGTACCCTCTACCTCCCCTGACACACCCCGTCTCAAATGCACTCTCCTAAACTGCAGATCGGCTTCTAGACACTCCTCCGCCATCGCTGATCTAATCCTATCATTGGACCTTGACCTAATCATCTTGACTGAAACCTGGCTAACCGAATCTTCTACACCTATAATGGACATTCTGGTTCCCCCCCAACTACCTCATCATTAGGCTTGACAGGTCTGGCAAGATAGGTGGTGGAATCGCATGCATATACAGGAACAACCTTTCTGTTCTGAAAGTCTCCGCATCGTCCCTACCCTCCCCAACTTGCTACGAATACATCTGCCTTGATATTTTCAGTGAGGGCAAACCGATATGCTCTCTTCACGGCATTTACCACCCACCCAGAGACAACCTCTCCTTCGTCCAACAAATCATGGACATGATTTCAACCAACGCCGGACGAAAGCTCCACTGGAACGATCACAATGATGCAGTGGTAAATAGTCTTAAAAACTTCGACGCCCTGGACCTCACCCAAATATGCAACAGCCCGACCCATGAGAAAGGCTCTATCCTCGACCTTATCATCGCCAAAGAGGACGCTATCCAACTTGAGTCTATTCAACCATGTGACTGGTCAGACCATCATATGGTCACATTCTTCATCAATGAAAAAGTCAAACTCAACACGGGTCAATCCTCCAGACCTAAAGTCGGGAAAAGAGACCT
The DNA here is from genome assembly GCF_964263255.1 of Lissotriton vulgaris. Lineage (NCBI taxonomy): Eukaryota > Metazoa > Chordata > Amphibia > Caudata > Salamandridae > Lissotriton > Lissotriton vulgaris. The sequence goes on along the minus strand of NC_141686.1, from coordinate 65,052,348 downwards.
GAAAAAACTCAACCCATACTCCCTACCCCCGAACAGCTGCGACCTCCTGCTCCCTCCTACGGGCGCTACAGATGTCCAATTCTTGACTGACCACTATCTCAACGCCATGACCTCAATAATTAATGAGGCTGCTCCCTTACAACTAAAAAGAGTCTCCTCTAAAATCTCCAATCCATGGTACGACGGGAGTCTCAATGAAGATGAGCCATGCGAATGGCAGAGCGCACCTGGAGAGCAGCTCCCTCTGCACTGCACCTGAAAACCCTGAAGAAAAAGAGAAACGCCTACTTCAGGAAAATAAAGCGCTCAAAAGCAAACTTCTTCAGCCTCCAGCTCGACCAAGCAAAAAACCGCCCAAGAAAACTGTTTGAGCTAATCAGAACACAAGCCAAGGAACAACCCCAACCTCTCAGTACTTTGTGCGAAGCACCCTCCTGTGAAGACTTCGCCGCTTTCTTTACCCAAAAAACTGACAACATAAAGAGTGATCTCCGCACTGACGCAAGCCTTTTCGCCACACCCAACTGCATAACACCCACAGAACCAAAAAACAATGCTACATGGTCTTCCTTTGACACCTACTCTGAAGAAGAAATAGGCAAACTGCTCAGCACCTTGAAACCCTCCAATCACCTCACGGATCCCCTCCCCGCTAACGCTGTCAAAGATTTCACCCCATTGCTCCTTCCACTCTGGACTAAAATTATCAACAGCTCGCTCCAACAAGGAACCATCCCTGACTCCCTCAAAGTTGGACAAGTCACACCTTTACTAAAGAAACCTACGGTCGACCCATCCGACCTAAACAACTACCGTCCCATTACCAATATTCCCACTCTCGCCAAACTATTGGAAAAATGCGCGCAACTACAACTGACTAAACACATTGATCAGTTTGATCTCCTCAACCCTCATCAATCAGGCTTCCGAGCAGTACACAGTGCTGAAAGAACAAGTTACTTACCTTCGGTAACGCTTTTTCTGGTAGATACTATATCTGCCTGTGGATTCCTCACCTTGTGAATATCCCCTTGCGTCAGCAACATTCGGAAATTCTTTTGTAGCCTTGCGCCGACGTGGACTCGGACGTCATAGAGTCACGGCATCGCCCGCGACTCCGCTGACGTCACCGACGCCTACAATAGGCTCACGCCGGCGTGATGACATCAGTTCCGCCCTTTTTTCCGTGCCATCGAGGCACACGGACGGACCAATGTAAGCAGAAATATACATAGTATACATAATATACAATAACCAAGGAGAAAAACACACACAGTGTGAAGCAAATGCAAACAAAATAACTCCTTAACAATACATTATACAATGCAATACAGCAACTCTGGTTTTGAAGAGTGGACAACGGGGAGGCGGGTGGGTCAGTGAGGAATCCACAGGCAGATATAGTATCTACCAGAAAAAGCGTTACCCAAGGCAAGTAACTTGTTCTTCTGATAGATATATCTGCCGTGTGGATTCCTCACCTTGTGAATAGAGTCCCACAGCAGTCCCACACTCCCGGAGGAGGGTGTCCACTCTTCTAAACCAGGAAATCCTGAAGGACAGAGCGCGCAAAGTGGCCGTCCCTCCCCACCTCAGTGTCCAAGCAGTAGTGCTTTGCGAACGTGTGGAGGGAAGACCAAGTTGCCGCCCTGCAAATGTCCTCCACTGGAACACCTCTAGCCAATGCAGAGGTAGATGACTTAGCCCTTGTAGAATGAGCCCTTATACCCTCTGGAGGTTCCTTACCGGCCAAAGAGTAGCAGATCTTTATGCAGAGGACGATCCATCTCGACAAAGTCCTTTTATGGACCGCTCTTCCTTTCTTGCAGCCAGCAAAGCCAATGGAGAGCTGATCATCCAATCGACAGTCCTTAGTTCTGTTCAAATAAAAAGACACCGCCCTCTTGGGGTCCAGACGGTGCAACCTCTCCTCCTCCTTGGAAGGATGTGGGGGAGGATAAAAGGTAGGGAGGGTAATAGATTGACCAAGGTGGAAAGGAGTCACCACCTTAGGGAGAAAAGCAGCCCTGGTCCTAAGAACCATCCGATCAGCATGAATGGTCAAGAAAGGGGGCTTGGAACTAAGAGCTTGAAGCTCACTTACCCTCCTTGCCGAGGTTATTGCAACGAGGAAGACTACCTTAAAGGTTAAAAACCTCATAGGACATTTATGAAGAGGCTCAAAGGGAGCACCCATCAGAAAAGTCAAGACAAGATTTAAGTCCCACTGAGGCACAATAAAAGGAGTAGGAGGGAACATATTCGTGAGACCCTTCAAAAACCTTAAAACAACTGGAGACTTAAAAAGAGATGGCTGGTCAGGCAAATAAAGAAAAGCCGACAGTGCCAAAAGATAACCCTTTACCGTAGCAACAGCAAGCCCCTGCTGAGCCAGAGAAAGAGCAAACCGGAGAACATCAGACAAACGGGCTCTCAAAGGGTCAATAGAATACCCACCACACCAATTGACAAATTTAGACCATCTATACGAATAGACAGATTTAGTGGAGTCACGCCTGGCTGACAAGATGACATCCACCACGTCAGGTGTGAGGGATAAGGAAATAAGGTTGCCCCGTTCAATCTCCAGGCATGAAGGTGCAATGTCTGGAGGTGGGGGTGTAGAACCTGCCCCTCCATCTGAGAGAGGAGGTCTGCCCTAAGAGGGAGACGGAGCGGCGGGTGAGAGGAGAGGTGGAGTAGATCTGTATACCACACCATTCTTGGCCAGTCCGGGGCGATCAATATGACTTGGGCCCGGTCTTGGCGAATCTTCCTCAGAACCCGAACTCGATCGTTCAGAACTCCGGCCAGATGATTTGCCATCAGACAAATCTGGTGGTCCTGAACCCAGGACCAGAGACGCAGAGCCTCTCTGCAGAGACACTGCGACCCCACTCCTCCCTGCTTGTTGATGTACCACATCGCGGTCGTATTGTCCGTCAGGACTTGAACCGACTGACCGCGAAGGGAAGGGAGGAAGGCCTCGAGCGCCAGACGTATCGCCCGCAATTCCATAAGGTTGATGTGAAGCAACCTTTCCTCTGGAGACCAAAGACCCTTGACCTCCAGGTCCCCCAGATGAGCACCCCACCCTAGAGTGGATGCATCCGTAATCACTGTGGCCACCGGTGGAGGTAGCTGAAAAGGCTTCCCCTGAGACAGGTTGCTTTCCACGCCCCACCAAGACACATCCGCCGCAGCTTCTCTGGAGATCCTAACTGACTCCCTGAGATCTCCGTTGTGCTGATACCACTGCCTGCAGAGGCACCACTGGAGTGCCCTCATATGCCAGCGTGCATGGTTGACCAACAGAATGCAGGAAGCCATCAGACCGAGCAGGCGAAGGACCTTCAGGACTGGAACGACCGCTCCATTGTAGAATAAAGGAATCATTTCCTGTATGTCGCGAATCCTTTGAGGTGGAGGGAATGCACGACATACAGTTGTGTCCAGTACTGCACCTATGAACAGGTTGCGCTGGGAGGGCACCAGGTGAGATTTGGGCACATTTATTGAAAAACCCAACCTGAACAACAACTGGGTTGTCTCCTGCAGGTGATGGAGCACCTTCTCGACCGACTCCGCTTTGATCAGCCAGTCGTCTAGATAAGGGAATACTGGAATCCCCGACCTTCTGAGATGCGCCGCCACCACTGCCATCACCTTGGTGAAGACTCGAGGCGCAGTAGTAATCCCAAACGGAAGGACCGCAAACTGATAGTGCTGCGAACCCACCGTAAAACGAAGATACTTCCTGTGTAACTTGAGGATTGGGATGTGGAAATACGCATCCTGTAAGTCGAGCGACACCATCCAGTCTTCTTCCAGCAGAGCCTGAAGAACCTGAGCAAGGGTGAGCATCTTGAACTTTTCCTGTTTCAGGTAAAGGTTCAAGATCCTGAGATCCAAGATCGGCCGAAGCCTGCCATCCTTCTTGGGAATCAGAAAATACCGGGAGTAGCATCCCTGGCCTTTTTCCTGCTCTGGGACCACCTCTATCGCACCCTTCCTCAACAGAGTTTGAACTTCCTCCTGTAGGAGTAGTAGATGTTCCTCTGAGCAAAATCCCTGGCAAGGAGGGTAATTGGGAGGGAACTCCCGAAAGGGAAGGGCATACCCATTTTCTACGAGATTGAGAACCCAAAGATCTGATGTAACAGATTCCCAATCCCGTAGAAAGTGAGTAAGCCGACCCCCCACTGGACCCACATGATCCTGGATGGCGGATCTAGGGCTGCTTTTCTGTGGCTGGGGGGGTTGGAGGAGGTAGAGGAGGAGGTCGGACGCCCTCTAGGACGTGCCCTTTGCCTTCCCCTGTACGACTTATACAAGGTGTTTGACTGCTGCTGCTGCTGCTGTTGTTGTCCTCGTCTAAATGTACGAAAGGAAGAGCAACCAAAGCCTCTGAATTTCCTGGTCGTAGAGCCTCTCACTTGCAGACCAAGAGATCTAGCAGTAGCCTTGCTGTCCTTAAATCTCTCCAAGGCCGAATCCGCCTTTTTGCCACAGAGACCCTCTCCATCGAAAGGCAGATCAAGCAAAGCAGACTGCACATCAGCTGAAAAATATGAGGACTTCAACCACGCAGAACGCCTTGTGGCAACAGCAGTGCCCATAATCCTCGCCACAGAGTCTGCAGTATCAAGGCCGCTCTGAATAACCTGACGAGCTGCTGCCTGATTGTCATATAAAGCTTCCTCAAAGTCACCTCTACAGTCTTCAGGAACCTTTGGGATCAAAGTACGTACTGAGTCCATAAGAGCATGGATATATCTTCCCATAAGGCAAGTGGCATTTGTGGACTTCAACGCCATACTAGCGGAAGAGAAAGTCTTTTTGGCTACCTGATCTTGCTTTTTAGCCTCCATGTCACCAGGAACTTGGGGAAAAGCACCCACTGACTTCTTGGAACATGCCGCTTGGATTACCAAACTCAGGTGAAGGGTGTGTCGACAAAAAGGCAGGGTCCTCAGGAGCCACTCTATACCTCCGAGCCACACTTTGAGACTGCAGGAGCAGAAAGAGGCTTCTTCCACACCTCCATGATGGGATCAGTCAGAGCATCATTAAAAGGGAGCAAAGGCTCCACTGCTGAGCTCGGAGAATGAAGAACCTCTGTAAGCAGATTCGATTTGAACTCAACAGTAGGCAATTTTAAGCCTAAAAGACCCGCTGCTTTTCTCATAACCACGTGATATGGTTGAACATCCTTTGACGGTGCATCAGGGCCTGATTGCAAGACCCACTCTGGAGAAAACTCAAGCCCACTAGCCTCTGCTAGATCCTCGAAATAGTTTTCATCCAGCTCACCCTCTTCCAAGTCAGAATGAGACTCACAGTATCTCTGTTCATCTAGCAGACGTTGAGCCTCCCTTCTTGATCTTTACTTAACTCGAAGTGCAGCCGGATCCATTGTCGACTCCGACGGCGCCGGAGCCGACGTCGGGACCGAACCCGAAGGCTTAGATGAATGATCCAAAGACTTGCTTGGAGCAGGAGACGCCGGTGCTGGAGTCGTCGACCTCGGACGAGCCGGCGTCGACCTCGGTGGAGCCTGGTACTGCCACAGCGGGGTCGGAGCCGGCAAAAACGGCATGAAAGGTGCCGGGGCATATGAATGAGGCACCCCCAAATTAAATGCCATTGGCCCCATAGGACCCGAAGGCGCTCCAGAGGGGTACCAAGACTTAGAGAAGACATCATACATTGCGTTAAGAAACGCAGAAGGATCCTGACCTGGAGCTGGAAATGGTGGATGCTCAGGCCGACCTCGAGGAAGATTCGAATCTGTCTCAACAGGAGTCGAATTCTCAACCTCTTCAGGAACCTCCTCTTCTTCTTCCCGAGCCGGAGAAGAAGCCGGAGTCGGATCGGGTGCCGGAGTCGGTGAATGAGCCGGCGACTCCGAAGGCGAAGCCTCGCCCTCCTGATCCGAAGCCTCTTGTGGAGGGATTACCTTCGATCTTATCTTCTTAGGTGATCTCGACCTCGAGCCAGACTTTTCACCTGAATGACGTCGAGATTCATGTCTTCTCTTCTTGTGCTTCCTTCGCGACCTCGAAGCATGATCCGAGGAAGACTTCGAAGCCGACGCCTCCCGAGACCGAGACCTCGACCTCGACTTCTTCGAATGGGACTTTGAAGATTTTCTTTCTTTATCGGCCTTCAATTTAGCAACAAGAAGCTTAGATTCCCTTTCTCGGAGGGCCTTAGGATTCATCTTTTGACACGACGAACACCCTTCCACGTCGTGGTCGGAGCTCAAGCACCAAATGCAATCCTGGTGCGGGTCCGTAACGGACATCATTTTTCCACATTCCCTACAGGGCTTAAAACCCGTCTTCTTTGTCGACATTTTTACGAACAAAGTAACAAGAGAACTGGAAACAACGAAGAAATAAAGCTACAGAGTATCCTGAAAACCGTTAGCGTCGACGACGCGGAAAAAAGGGAACTGATGTCATCACGCCAGCGTGGGCCTATTGTAGGCGTCGGTGACGTCAGCGGAGTCGCGGGCGATGCCGTGACTATGACGTCCGAGTCCACGTCGGCGCGAGGCTACAAAAGAATTTCCGAATGTTGCTGACGCAAGGGGATATTCACAAGGTGAGGAATCCACACGGCAGATGTATCTATCAGAACTGCTATGACTCACATAATTGACGACGCCCTTCAAATCCTAGATCAAAATGATACCTGCCTCCTCATCCTTCTTGATCTCTCTTCAGCATTCGACACTGTTAAACATGAGAATTTACTCGAACTTTTGAACACAAGAATGGGTATATCTGGGACTGTACTCAAGTGGTTCACCTCCTTTTTACACAACAGGTCGCAGAAATTCAAGAGTAACAACCTGATGTCCTCGCCAATACCTGTTTCGTTAGGCATCCCCCAAGGATCCTCCCTATCACCAACTTTGTTCAACCTAGTTATGGAACCTCTCACCACCTTGTTACAAGCATCCAATGTACTTTTTCACATGTACGCAGATGACACCCCACTATATCTCAAATTACAATCCCCCAATGACATTTTACCCCTGAACTCAACGATCAGAAGCACCCAATCCTGGCTTGCCGATAACCATCTCAAACTCAATGCTTCTGATCTCACCTCCCGCGAAGATCGCTACCACTCAAACCTGGCTTAAACAGCTAACTGCACTCAACGTCCAACCCACCATAGTAGATTCAGCAAAATCTCTAGGCATAACTCTGGACTCCAATCTCAACATGCAGAATCATATCAGCAAGGCTACTAAGGGAGCGAACTTCCAAATGAATACCCTGAGGAAACAAACCCTTCCTGCCAGCCAAAGACTTCCAAACTGCAGTACAAGCACTTGTATTCCTGCGAATTGAATACGGCAGCATCGCCCTCTGCGGTCTTCCGTTAACCACTACTGCACCCCTAAGAGCTTCTCTAAACGCTGCAGCGAGACTCATCACTGGGTCAAAAAAACACTCGCATATCTCCCCTGACTTGAAATCCTTGAACTGGCTGACTTTTGAAGCCAGAAATCATCTGAAAATCGCCTGCATGACACACAAGGCTGTACACCTGAGCTCTCCCGGATACCTCACCCAGAAGCTGTCAATCTCTGGCGGCTCTAGAAACACTAGAGGCACAAACAATCTTCTGCTAAAACCTAGAAGATTACGGAAGGAAACAACTTATAAACGCTCTCTCTCAGGAATGGCACCCAGGATCTGGAACTCACTCCCTCCTGAAACCAGGCTCATCTCCTCCACCACACTTTTTAAGAAAGAAGTAAAAGCTCTTCTCATGGCCAAATACACTTGACCTATCAACGTGATCCGTAAAGACTCTGCACCGATCCCTACGACTATGTGTTCTACCTGTATTATTGACTTACCTGACTATTTATGCACACATCTATCTGTAATATTTGCATTATTGATGTACCTGTTTTACTTTACTCCCTAATAACCTGCTTTTCACTCTCTTGTTGGTATTCCCTGCTTTGTAAAGCGCTCTGACATCTGCAAAGATCTTGTTCGCGCTATATAAAACTTTCAAAATAAATAAATAGTGAGGTGATTACAAATGTCGAATTTGACAGACTCCTTGATTTTAGGTTTTCTTAATACACTTAGAATAAATGCTAATTTTAGAATTTACTTGGTATGGCTGTACCCCCACTCCCTCAGTCATTGTATTGGGGGTACTGTTCAGCCTACTACATATAATGGGTGAGTTATTAGAGGCTAATCCATTTTGATGGACCAACTTTCATTGTAATCAATGTTTTTTTTAGTAAACTCAGACTTATTACAAAGTGCAAACTAGCTATATAAATACAATTGAAGGATTAAATTCATTTAGGAAAATTCATAAAATCTATAAATAAATACAACCTTGACATAATAATATACTGTATAAAATTAAATACTGTGTTTTAAAATATGTACATGGTCATAATACCTATTAATGTATAAATAAGTTGTAGACAAATGCATATATAAATAGAATCAATAAATATACATGTAAACAATATTAAATATCAATAAAATTGTTACTCAATCCCAATTTCATGTAAATTTCATGTCTAGCTGTCTTGAATAGTATTACTTGCTTCTGAGGTCACTATTGCTGACCCTGTGGCTCTTTCAGTGCTTCCATTTTCTTTGAGGCTTAATACCTCACCCTCGCTCACCCAGTTAAAATGGATACAGTAACATAGCATAATCAAAACAAGCTTTGCATAAACAGATCAGTTAGCCTAAGCATGTATGCAAGTCTTCAGTCACATTAAGACCTCCTGGTGTTTTGGAGTCTAACTGCAATATATATCTTGTTTCGAGCCTTCGCAACTACAACTCCCTATCACCTCCTCGTCTATTTGGTGGGACACTATCAATAACAAAATATTTAAGCCCAATATAGTTCGAATTGTGTGTTTCTCTAAAGTGGCGAGCAACGGGATCAGTATTGTCCTGGTTGCTGATGGCTCTTAGGTGCTGAAGTATACGTTTATGCACTTGCAATTTGGTGCTGCCTATGTATTGGAGTGCACATGGGCATTCCAATACATAGACAGCATATTCTGTCTTGCAAGTCAAGAGTTTCTGTATTGTATAGGCCTTACTGCTACAAGGGATTACAATGTACTCTTGTTTACTCCATGTGCACATGCCTTACATGAGCGACATTTGTAAAATCCCTTGTTGGTTTGAAGCCAACTAGTCTTCTCTAGCACCTCTGGACTGGTATTCACCAATGTGTCCCTCATGGATGGTAATTTGCTGTATGTGACAAACCCTCTTTGGCAACAGGGGTCCAATGACCCCGTCACTTAATACCAGTGGCCAACTTTGTTGTAAAATGTTGTATATCTGATTCTGCTGTTTACTGTATCTTGTTATCATTCTAAAGTTGGTTTTCGAATCTTGGACCTTCTCTGTATCAGGATCTGGTCATGATATTTTGAGCAAAGAGTCCCTGGTAGGGATCATTGATTTGACTATGACCTGGAAAAAAGACCCAAACACCAGCACCAAGGACGCCTTCAAAAACGCCACCCGCATACACCACCAACTGATCCGGAATGCCAAGAAAGCCGCTTTCAAGGACCGACTAGATAGCAACGCCCACAACAGCAAGGAACTATTCAACATAGTCAAGGAATTTACCAACCCCTCAGCCAACTCCAACGACATCACCCCCTCTCAAGCCCTCTGCGACTCCCTAGCCTCATTCTTCCACAACAAAATAGCAGACATCCACAACAGCTTCGACAACCGACCCGAAGACCAACCCACCCAACCCTCTGCAGGACACCCACCCTCCTTGAACATCCTCAATGACTGGAACCCAATCTCCACTGAGGACACCATCCGTCTGATGAACTCTATCCACTCAGGATCCCCCACCACATCTTTAACAAAGCAGACTCCATTATAGCACCGCACCTCCGAGACGTCATCAACTGCTCCCTCAACTCCGCAACCTTCCCGGAAAGTTGGAAACATGCCGAACTCAGCGCCCTCCTGAAGAAACCCACAGCTGACCCCACCGAACTCAAAAATGTCCGCCCTATCTCGCTCCTTCCATTCCCGGCCAAAGTCATCGAGAAAGCGGTCAACAACCAGCTCGCCGCCTTCCTCGAAACCAACAAATCCCTCGACTCCTCACAGTCCGGCTTCCGAGCCAAACACAGCACTGAAACCGCCCTCATCGCAGCAACAGACGGCATTCGAACTCTACTGGACAACGGAGACACAGTCGCCCTCATCCTCCTCGACCTCTCCGCAGCCTTCGACACAGTCTGTCATAGCACCCTTTTACAGCGCCTCAGAAACGTCGGAATCCAAGGAAAAGCACTGGAATGGATCACCTCGTTCCTCACCGGAAGAACCCAGAGAGTCCGCCTCCCACCATTCAAGTCAGAGGCCACTGAAGTCATCTGCGGCGTACCACAAGGATCCTCACTCAGCCCCACCCTCTTCAACGTATATATGAGCCCCCTCGCGACCATCGAACGCCAACACAACCTCAACATCAACTCCTACGCTGATGACACTCAACTGATCCTCTCACTCACCAAAGACCCAAACACCGCCAAAACCAACCTGCATGAAGGAATGAAAGAAGTAGCCGAATGGATGAAACACAGCAGTCTGAAACTGAACTCAGACAAAACAGAAGTCCTCATCCTAGGCACCTCCCCCTCCGCCTGGGATGACTCTTGGTGGCCAGAGGCCCTTGGAAAAGCACCCATCCCGACGGACCACACACGGAACCTGGGCGTCATCCTGGATTCCTCACTCTCGATGAACAGACAAGTCAACGCCGTTTCTTCATCTTGCTTCAACATTCTTCGCATGCTCAAAAAAACATTTCGCTGGATCCCCACCGAAACTAGAAAAACGGTCACCCACGCACTGGTCACGAGCCGCCTGGACTACGGAAACACCCTATACGCCGGTACCACCGCAAAACTCCAGAAAAAACTCCAACGCATCCAGAACGCTTCAGCCAGGCTCATATTAGACATCCCGCGTAAAGAACACATCTCTGGTCACCTGAAAAACCTCCACTGGCTCCCCGTCAATAAGAGGATTACTTTCCGCCTCCTAACCCACGCACACAAAGCACTTTACGAAATTGGACCCGAATGCCTCAACACACGACTGTCCTTCTACACCCCCTCCCGCCAGCTACGATCCTCCAACCAAGCCCTTGCCACTGTACCTCGCATCAACAAAACCACCATGGGAGGTAGATCCTTCTCCTACCTGGCAGCTAAAACCTGGAACTCACTTCCCACTCACCTTCGCCTTACTCAGAACCACCTAGCATTCAGAAAGCAACTTAAAACGTGGATATTCGACAAGTAATTCCCCACCCTTCTTCAAGCGCCTTGAGACCCTCTGGGTATGTAGCTCGCTATATTGATTTGTCATATAGTGACTGAAAGTGCCCATGAGGACCAGTTCCTCCCAGTAGCCCATATGCAAACAAGCGTAACTGGGAGAAAAACTGGCCCCGATGGCCACTCCTCTGGTTTGCTGGAAAAGTAAGTTGTTAAGCATAAAATTGTTGTTTTTAAGACAAAAGTCAAGCATTTCAATTAGCATTGCACAGTGATCATTAAAAACAGACTGTCTACATCACTGTTAACCAAACTGTGGTCTGCGGACCCCCAGGGTCCGCAACACATTCCCAGGGGGTCCGTAGGCAACAGTTTTAAAAGCACAGAAACATGTCTTGTATAATTAGCAGCTTTCCAGCAACAATAAAAGTGTCAAGAGAATGCCAGTGATTAATGTACCTGCTGGAGCTGAGGAGAGTTTTGATCAGTTGCAGCTTTGATTGAACTAATGTAGAACAGAGGGTTAGTGTGCCTACTGCAAAGAAGGTGTATCATGCATTTTAAAAAGCCGTATTTTTTTGTGCATAGGTTCGTGGTTACTGCTTTTGTCACATATTATTTTGTTACTGCGTACTTCATAAGTGAAAATCGTAATCTAGCAGAGTGACCTATAAACTGTCAAAGAGCTGCCTTGCAAACTGCATGGTACCAGTTATTAACTTATATTTTTCCCAGGTATTCATTATCCTGATGCTGATAAAAAGATTTATTTGAGTGGAAATACATTTTTAATGTTAAAGTCAGTGCTAGCCATTGTGTTATGTTCTGAATCCTGAGTTTGTGCTTTTCCAGACCGGGCACTCTTTAAACATTTTATATACACACTGATTTACTTGTATGATCCAATGTCTTTATATGTGTGTGATGTAAAGTGCTCTGACATCCTACAATGGTATGAGAGATACTATAAAACAAATGAAATACATGTGACAGAGGGGCTATTACTTCAATATAAAATACTAAGCGCCAGATGTACGATCTGTTTTTATATGCGCGAACGGGTTTCGCGAACCCGTTTATGCATGGAAAAACCAATTGAGCCATGTACATAGCCTATTTTGCGAGTCGCAATTTGTTTGAGACTCGCTAAATAGGTTTTGCAACTTGCTATTTGGAAGGGGCATTCCCTTCCAAATAGGGAGTCTCAAAACCATGTACAAATGTTTTGCGGTCGCAAACCAGTCGCAATTACCACCTACTTCAAGTAGATGGTAATGCATTCGCAAATAGGAAGGGATCCCGTGGGGACCCCTTCCCCTTTGCAAATGCATGCAAAATAATTTTTTAAGGGCCGGCAGTGGCCCCAGGGACCTCTGCCTGCCCGTATAAAATGAAACGAAAAAGTTTCATTTTCTTTTTTTAAGTGCATGGTAAACAGGCTGCATTTTTTTTTTAAACTGCTTTATTTAAAAGCAGTCCGAGACATGGTGGCCTGCTGAGCCCTGCCGGCCACCATCCCTGGGAGAGCTGGCATTCCCAATGGGCTTGAAAATTGCGAAGGCTCATTAATATTAATGAACCTCGCAATTTGCGACCCCATTGGGAATCCCAAACAGTGTTAAACACACTGTTTTACACTTCATTTAGCGACTCGCAATTTACCACTCGCAATGTGTCACCAATTGCGAGGCGCTAAATTAAATGGTCGTACATCTGGCCCCAAAATCCTTAGTACTTGGAGTATTTGTTTTGTGTGCACACGTGTGTATTTTTTTCTAATTACTGTTTTAATTTTGAAATTTAACTCATACAAATTGCTTGGGGGTCCCCGGTTTCCAGTGGTGACTCAATGGGGGTCCTCAGGAATCAAAAGTTTGGGAACCACTGGTCTACATGATAAGAAATGTTTTGTCTCCTTAATGCCATCTTCATGTTCTATACTAGTATTAAAGGCATAACGTCTAGTGTCATCAATAAGTAATCATCCCGCCAATCAATCTTGTAGATTGCTTTCAAAAAGTCTGCTGTATCACGTATGTATGAAGGTAGTTTCTTTACAAATTCCTGCAAAAAGAAATCTACATATACCTACTTACATTCCAGAAGACTGTTCCTTGACGATATTATCAGACGCCCTGGAGGAGTTGCAGCATTCTTATGCACCTTCGGGACGAAGTATATTGTTGGTGTTACCGGATTCTCATTTTTTAAGTATTTGTACTCTTCAACCGTAATGAGCCCTTTGGCTCGCCATGATGACAACTTGTTGTAGTATATTGTATATACGTTCTTGAGATTGGCCATTGTATTTCTTGAGTAACAATCCTCATCATTAAGTTAGCTAAATGTTTACTTTAGATACTGATCCGGAGGCCAGATGACCATGTTGCCCCTTTTATCGACGTTTCTGATAACCAAGTTCTTGTCATTTTTTTTATTTTGTCACTAGGTTGTGATATTGACGCTGTTGGTCATGTATTTCCTTTTCGACATCCCTAACAGTTCATTTAATTTTTTCAGTTTGGTTGTTACGGTCTAATGAAATAACTCAATAGAGTCTCGGTGCATCGTAGAATTGAAAGTAGATGGTTGTTTAAACAGTGTTGGCTGTAGGTTTGCTTCCCATGTTTTATTCCGTGTATTTCACTATCACTATTGCTCTTCTGTTTGCGTTAAATTTGAATTACTTTGTAACACTCCTTGTGTGGGATTGCCGCCTGCTTTTTGCCTTTGATTGAGAGTGTGAACTTTTCTCAACTTTAGCTTCCTCACAGTTTTGTAAGCATCCAATCGTGTTGATGCATAATCAAAGTCTCTTCCCGGCGAGAATGCCAAACCCAGGCTCAGAATCTTTTGGTGCAAGATTGTTTTTTGAGAGGTTAATAATGTTGTTACCAGTTGTATCCATAATATTCACTTTTTCTTCCAGTAGTTTGTCTTTTTTTCCTCGCCTTTTTTCTGGTGGAGTAATTTTGCCCGCTGTTTGTTGGCTTTCCGCCTCAAGTTGATGGTTGCTCTTAGTTTACTCTTGGCGGTCTTGGGCGTAGCTTTTGTCTCCTTTGCTCACATAAAAAAAATTAGCTCCTCTCCCAGAAGTGGTTTCTTTGCATTGTCGGAGGATTCTAAACTTCTCATTTCTGTTTCCGATTCGCTGCCACCACCTGAGCTCAGGTCTGACTGATGTTACTTGCTTTACACTTGACGCTTTATTTATATTCTGTGCATTTGCCACAGTTTTATTTTTTGCTATTCTGCATCCGTCATATTTCTTCGGGAACGTAAAGATCTGACCTAGTTCATAATCCGTACGGTATCTCTGAAACTTATATGCTTTCCTTTCTTTTATTTGTCGTCTTCTTTTTTCAATCTTGTCAACATGTCTTTTTTCAGTTTGTCCATTTCCTCTGTTTGCTCAAGTTGTGCCAATTCGTCATTGATCTCATAGATCTCTATTAAAAGTTGTGCTGTCTATGTCTGCGTATTTGAGGAGTATCAATACGAGTCTTCTTGACAAATCCAAATTACTTTCCGCCCATTCCCTCATTAACTCCGGATTGGGGTCGTCATTACTTGGGGCATTCAGTATACGTAGGCCTCTTGGAATTCTGCCTACATCTATGTATTTCTGAAATTACTTAGATTCCCACTATTTATTCTGTTCATTTTTCAACTTTTTTTCCAGTTTTTTAAATTTTTCTTTTAAGGAGTCTGAATAATTATTTCTGCCGGCGTCTGGCTGACACCTGCCATACTTGGGGGGCTGTCAAAAAACATCCATTGCAGCAGCCTGTCTTTGACTGGGTTGGCTGACATAATGCAATATTTGTTACTTTGTAGAAGTTCCAGAAACTGACTAGGCAATCCTGCGTTCCAGTATGCTATCGCTAGTTTCCTCTTCACCCCTAAATCACCCATTCGTTCCTGCCATGAGTCGCTGTTTCCTCCGATCCGGTGACTCAGCGGTGCAGTTAGGTTTCCTGAAGTGTCGGGGCTCCAGGGGGTCAAACTCCAATTTCCTTCCTGGAATCAAACTAAGCCAAGCGTACTCGGCTGGAACGTTCCGCTTGCAAGTCGACTCTTGACGAGGAGGAGGCTCAGTGTGTGGCCGTGCGAAACAAAAACGTCCCACTATATCCAAACACTCCGCGTGGTTAAGCTTGCGCTGAAAACACGGTCACGGACCCACATTCCAGTCTTGTTATTTTATTGCTTGTGCCACCATAACGTTTCGGCCCTTGACGAGCCTTGATCACAAGACACAGGTAAGACGATACTTTCAGAATTTAAAGTGACAAGTGCATGCATAAAGACAAACATTGTACGTGCAAATTAATATACCTAGTAAAAATATCCTTTACACCTCATTAGTTCGAGTGCAGATAGTATAAAAAATACTGGGCCTAAATTTTACTAATAATTTAAATTTTAAACTATTGGTACATCCTAGTAAAATACTGTGAATGCTCAATTAAATTTTCGTTTATATTTCGTTCAGACTACAGCCTGATCCTCTTTATATTGTTATTTAGGCTGATTGGCACTGTTGATAACTTCTGTATGCACGTTAATACATGAATGCCTAAAAATTATGTTAGTGCAAATGTGATTATTTAAATATAAAATTGATAGTGAAGTGATTTAAATTTTCGAATTTGACAGACTCCTTGATTTTATGTTTTGTGAATACACTTAGAGTAAATGCTCATTTTAGAATTTACTTGGTATGGCTGTACCCCCACTCATTGTATTGGGGTACTGTTCAGCCTACTACCTATAAAGGGTATACATATATATATATATACACACATATATATATATATATATATATACATACATACATACATACATACACATACATATATACACATACATACATATATACACATACATACATATATACACACATACACTCGGATGGGAGGCCGTTCCTTTCGATACACTCAGGAACACTCTGCCAGTTACTCTAAGGAGCACGGGGGAACTCTTCTCATTTAAGAAAGGCTTGAAGTCCCATCTATTCCCCCTGGACAGTGTAGTATGGTGTTCTGCGTTGGTCTGGATAAGTCAAAGCGCCAGGATACCCTCTGGGTGACAGTTCGCGCTATACAAATACGCAATACAATACATACACATACATACATTTTAAATACACATACATACACACACATACATATACAAATACACATACATATATAAATACACATACATATATATATATAAAAAACACATACATAGTTTGAGTAACTATAACTGATCAATAAATATCAATGTTTTGCTGTCATAGTTACTCGAGCTAAATAGATCTTAAGCCCCTGCAATGCACTGCGTATGATCTCACATTGCATCCCTCATGACCTGATTAGTCACATCACTGATTACATCATCTAGTGATTGGGAGTGTTTTCTAAACGTTTGAGTGTTAAACATATACATAAAGGTACCACAAACATTAAATTAGTATACTTTATGTACTACTACTGTAGTGTAGTTCCTATATTCCCAATAGGCTCTGCGCATTGGTATAACATATACTATAGTTTAGACCTAGGACTGAGGTCGACTAGGTCTCGATCGAATATATTAGACTTAATTGTGAGTGCCAGCTAGCTCAGAGGTCACTAGAAACTTTCTCGAATTCACAAGAAGGGATTAGTTTCTGACAACCGCATGAACATGACAACTTTGTTTCCCCAGGATAAGAAACGTATCTCTAGAGTCGCGGAAACAATAGACAACTATTTCGCTCAGTCAATCGTGCAGGCTTCGTTTCACCAGAGGTGCAGAGAAATAGAGAGACTGGCGTTTCCAATAAAAAGTATTTATTTAACAGTCTTCTTTCTCAGGCACAGGAAATGAACTGCTACAATCTTTAATACTGGTTGCAAAGTATAATGCGTACAGTACGAAGAGTATTATAAAATAATACTGCAAAAGCATGGTATGGTTTCTAAGCCATATAAAACAACATAGAATACATACCTTAATAAATAATGACTAAAAGTACTCAACTGGTGTTTCTAAAATACGCCTAACCCGGTGTACCTAACCTAGGTCTAGTACGAGGGAAGAAGTACTAGAAGCTTAAGTTTAGCATTCTCTTTGCCAAGAATCTATTCCAAGAATTCTCTAAGGGTCTAATCAACTCCGTACCTTGGTTTAGAATGAAGGAGGTCTTGTATCTCTCTCTCAGGACTCGATTTCCCAGCAACCCGCAAGGGTAGCCTGGAAACACTGGAGCTGGATTTCTCGGCAGGAGAAAAGACAGCGTCTCTCAGTGCATCAGCTGGAGGGTCGGCTTCCTTCGGCACTTGCTGTAGCAGGGCGTTGGGCAAGTAGATAGTCGAACTGCTCCAAACCACTGCGTGTTTGCCTGGGCAAATGTGGGCATATTTATACCTTGAAGGAGCAGAGTTTGACGCAAGGTTGGACATAATAACATCATCAAAGACTCAGTTCTTTGAAAACTCCAGGAGTTCTTGCAGAACTCAATATTCAAGCAAGGGGAGTCCCTGACTGCTGAAGGCGGGTTTTTCCAAGAAATAGTTGTGGATTCTCAGAACTAGTGGAGGTAGCCATGCCGGAAACAAAGATCTGGGCGTGCGAGGGGGGAAACAAAGATCTGGGCGTGCCAGGGGGGAAACAAAGATCTGGGCGTGCCAGAGGGGAAACAAAGATCTGGCCGTGCCAGGGGGGAAACAAAGATCTGGGCGTGCCAGGGGGGAAACAAAGATCTGGGCGTGCCAGGGGGGAAACAAAGATCTGGGCGTGCCAGGGGGGAAACAAAGATCTGGGCGTGCCAGGGGGGAACAAAAATCTGGGCGTGCCAGGGGGGAAACAAAAATCTGGGCGTGCCAGGGGGGGGAAACAAAGATCTGGGCGTGCCAGGGGGGAAACAAAGATCTGGGCGTGCCAGGGGGGAAACAAAGATCTGGGCGTGCCAGGGGGGAAACAAAGATCTGGGCGTGCCAGGGGGGAAACAAAAATCTGGGCGTGCCAGGGGGGAAACAAAGATCTGGGCGTGCCAGGGGGGAAACAAAGATCTGGGCGTGCCAGGGGGGAAACAAAAATCTGGGCGTGCCAGGGGGGAAACAAAAATCTGGGCGTGCCAGGGGGGAAACAAAAATCTGGGCGTGCCAGGGGGGAAACAAAAATCTGGGCGTGCCAGGGGGGAAACAAAGATCTGGGCGTGCCAGGGGGCCGTGCTGGGCGTGCCAGGGGGCCGTGCTGGGCGTGCCAGGGGGCCGTGCCAGGGGGCCGTGCTGGCCGTGCCAGGGGGCCGTGCTGGGCGTGCCAGGGGGCCGTGCTGGGCGTGCCAGGGGGCCGTGCTGGGCGTGCCAGGGGGCCGTGCTGGGCGTGCCAGGGGGCCATGCTGGGCGTGCCAGGGGGCCATGCTGGGCGTGCCAGGGGGCCATGCTGGGCGTGCCAGGGGGCCGTGCTGGGCGTGCCAGGGGGCCGTGCTGGGCGTGCCAGGGGGCCGTGCTGGGCGTGCCAGGGGGCCGTGCTGGGCGTGCCAGGGGGCTATGCTGGGCGTGCCAGGGGGCCATGCTGGGCGTGCCAGGGGGCCATGCTGGGCGTGCCAGGGGGCCGTGCTGGGCGTGCCAGGGGGCCGTGCTGGGCGTGCCAGGGGGCCGTGCTGGGCGTGCCAGGGGGCCGTGCTGGGCGTGCCAGGGGGCCGTGCTGGGCGTGCCAGGGGGCTATGCTGGGCGTGCCAGGGGGCCATGCTGGGCGTGCCAGGGGGCCATGCTGGGCGTGCCAGGGGGCCATGCTGGGCGTGCCAGGGGGCCATGCTGGGCGTGCCAGGGGGCCTTACTGGTATGCGACAAAATTGTTTAATTATCACAACATTTTTTGCATGGAAGTCATCGGCTCCTTTGACCTATTGTCTAAAAGAACAATTCAATGGTAATTCATTATGCTTTGGAGAATTGAAGCAAGAGCCCAATTAGTTTCCATTCATGTACATGCTTTGATCAACTGTGACTTAAAAGGATCAAAGCTGCTTTTGTGCAGTCTATTAGAGTAGAACATGATGCAATGTCTTGAGCTGAGATCAGTCAGCAGGAACACCTAAGCAAAGGCATTTGTTTCAGTTACAACTACTGAATTACTTTTAAAGGCACGATAAAGAATGAAGTGGTAATAAAAAACAAGCATGGAGTTGAAACTTAACATCTCTGGACACACTTTGGTGCGAAAGCTGAATGGAATTATTTATTTAAAAATGTATGCAATTGTAGATGAATTGATGGTAGAAAAAGGTGCAACAAAAGAAAGCTGGTGTAGCAAAAACAAAAACCGTGGCTTAAAAAATGATCAGATGGCTAATCAATTTTAACTCTAGGGTGACTGGATTCAAAGCATAGACCTTTTGTTCCATCTTACCAAGTTATCAAAAATATAGTGCAACTCACAAACCCATATGGTTCAGAATACAGGGAAGGATATCAGAAAAGAAATAACATTAATCTGTCTGCTATTTAGTATATAAACTCACCAGTCGAAACGCTGGTACCAAGGCTTTCACTTTTCACTCCACTGCCTGCTGCCACACACTTTTGTAACTCAGGGAGGAGTCGTTTCTGCTGCTACAGTCATAAGACAAACATAGGGAAACGTGGAAAAAACAGACTATGTTTTTTGTTCACAATTTACTTCATATATTATACAAAATTCAATAATAATCAAATCTGTAAGATTAATGCAAGTTGTCTTGAATAATGTTTGTCTATTTTAACTAATACCAATCATTTTTCTTGTTCACATTAAAGCCTGAAGTGTCTGTGTCTGCTCCAAGCTGTGAAGCGCCTCTGTACCAGAGACAAGGTGTTATGAAAAAGGGCCGCTTCTGTAGAAAAAGTGTTTTTAGGTCGATATTTTTGAAGGTCCCCATGAGCTCATTTGCCACCCCTGCTCATTACAGTATTGAAATCCATAGCCAAGTCACTGATTCAAGGAACATCTGCATTATGGTATAATGTGTGTTTTGCCCTGCTTTGGGGACCGAAGATCCTTAAGAGACGCAAGGGGATTACAGTTTCAAAGGAAAAAATAAAGGTCCTATGGTGAATTGAGCCACACACATTGTATTTAGTTGTTTATGAAATATGAGGCCCATTCCCCGAGGTTAACCATCATAAGACCCAAAAGCGATAATACTATATTATATTTGGGAGAGGAACTCTATAACTAACTGGAGTCCTGTGACTATTCATGTCAGCAAAGCAAAACCCTGGTCGCTGTGTCTTCACACCAATTAATTAAATCCATCAACACCTTCCGATTTTCTTGAAACAATTCTTTATTTTTCAAAACATATCCAGAACACAGTCACATTTTATTCCGAAAACTGGAACTTTTCAGGGCTTCTGTACTTCAACGAATCTGTCCAATCCTGGCATTGAGTTATTTTAAACTTGGTTTTCTTAAAAAAAAAAAAAGTCTGTACATTATGGGTCTGCTAATGTCTATGAGCTCCTCATGATGACGTAGACCGTCAGTAGGACCTCACGTACCATTCATGAACCAGATCCCCTTGTATGCATATGCGGAAACATTTATTTTTTTAGACATTTCCACATTAACCGTAGGAAAATTAACTTTCGGATCGTTCCTTACAGGTAGCTGTGTTTCAGGGGTACAGAAGAGAACCTAGAACCAGGGCTGCTACTGTACACCCAAGGTTATCCACGAGTGAACTAGAACCATTACAAATGGAAGTGGGTAGGGAGTACGCTCATTGTTTGGATGCAGCTATCATTCCAAATCGAAGAGCATAGTTAGAGACTGATGGTTTGGTCGTAAAACCTACTCATGTTCCGCTGATTACCACAACACCATACTTAATGATAATCTATAGCCTAAGTCATGAAGTAAAGCGTCACAGCATCAATGAACAGTATTGAAATCAAAATTACATGCAAGAGGAGGGATAAGGGTACAAAAATAACAGGAACTATCTATGTTGTGTTTGGCTCCGAATCCTGGACAAAACCCTAGAACAAAGCCTAGTGGCTAGTAATAGAAGTATGACGAGTAAAAACATTTGCCTGCATGCCAAATCTGCAATCAAAAGCAAATGTTGTGATAGCACTTACTGTGATCAGAAAAAGCAGAAGTTTGAAAGAAAAGAATACTATTTAAAAAGAAAAAACATGCAACCCTTCCTGTGCAAGGCAGACCAGGGAAAGGGTGTAGTCTTACTGGATCACAAGGCAGAACTTGCATCAGAGGGCTTTGGTCCATGGGCTGGTAACAGGAGGGCATTCAGGGAAGAAAAATAAGATTAAGTTACCAAAACAGGGGCAAATCAAACACCTCTGACGTACAAGCACACAGAACATAAAACCCATTTCCTGAAAAATTACTCATTTTTACTTAAACTGGTCTGAATTTTGCATTTCAAACCTCCGTCACACATAAATGGATAGATATATAGCAACAACTAAGTAGGCGATATACAACAGCTGGTCTAAAATAAGGCATTGCACAAAATGAAAACCACTGCTAAGGCTCAACTCCACTACGTGGTCTAGGAAACAGAATCCAATCGGCCTCTCCATAAACATTATTACAAATAGCTAGCAAAGCATTAAAGTGAAATCCTTCTGTTCAGAGAACAAATATGGTCTTGTGTCACTCAATGATCCAGCACCTCACAAACACTTGGAGTATATTTTACACCTCAGGATGACAAATTATCTTTAAACCATGGAGAAACTACAGCAAACACGCTTTTACATTACATTTTAAGTCTCAGAATTGACATTGACAATTTCAGTTTGTGGCTGAACTACACCGTCAGATAGATAGTCTATACATTGTGTGGATCTAACATTGATGGTTGCCTTAATGTGTGTTCTGATCTCAAATGAAAAAGTGAATGACCAGCTGTTCTTTGCATTGCGTGGCATGTGTTGTGATGTATGTATCAATCAATAAAATACTATAAAATCACAGGTATACAGACATTTCAAAGCAACGCAAAATAAGGGAAATGACCAACTGGCAGCTAACCTGGGACTTACTTTTTACTGTGAAATTGGAAAACAACAATTAGGAAATGTTAATCTACAGCCCAAAGAGGCAGCCAACAGACAATGAATAACAACCAAAAGGTTAAAGCCTGAAGAACAAATTTCATGTTTTTAGGTCTCTGCTCAAGAAGTTTAGTTGTCTCTTGCCCAGACCTATTGTTACCAATATAGGCAGAGTGGGGTTCAGGTCAGTCCCTTGCTCATGACTGGAGGGCTTTGTTGTCCATCTCACTCACCTGCTTCTGAACAACTGCTTTCATCACAATGTGAAACAGAGCATTTTGGTCTCGGATGTTTCTAATTGGTTGACTTGCATCCTTACACTGCTGATGTTGCTTGCATTCAAAGAACTCGTTTTTCTTTCACTTTTAGCACTCTTCATAGTTTAAGTATTTAAAAAAAAATTGATCCTTAGCCCCTTCCAGCTTGTTCTTCCCACTCCGCTGCATTTACTAAACTTATGTCCACAATATAATTTCAGGCCAGTCCAGTCCTCGTTATAAATGTGCTTTTGGGCAGGCTTAAATTTTATAATTTTTTTATTTTTAACATGGACTGGAAGGGTAAATTTAAAAAAAAAAAAAAAAAAAAAAAAGAGTAAAGAACAAAATCTGTATTGTGAAAATACAGATGCACGCACACGTCATGATAAACGCATACACATCAAGACACACATGAAGCGCACACACACAAGCATGGTGACCATCTTCGAATGGGTTTCAAGACTCATTTCAAGAATGCCAGACACGCATGCACATCAGTGTAGACAAGCATTGCAAAAACAGTAGCTCAGCTATTTAATGCAGATACCCACTAGCTTTGCCAACGCCTTTTTGCATATTGTAGGATACCTTTTCTTGCACAATAAAAAGGTATTATAATCATAGATGAAAGACAAAAAAAAAGACAGTAGTTTGATAAATAAAACATTGATTGGTTAAGTCAAAAACAATACTCTTCAGCATGGGGCTCGCATAGGAAATGTTTTCTAAACTTCTACGCTTTTATTTCGGTTTTTGTTGATGAGAGTGAGGGAAGAGGGTGTGTTAAATTTTCCAGCGGTGCCCAGTGCCCAGTCATATTTCTAACACCAGGTGTTAAGGTATAGATTTAGCCAATCTTCTATCAGCAGAATGGTGAGTGATCTCATGATTCAGACGTGTAATCTCAAATTATTCTAACATCTCTACACCAGTCTAAGCCTCTGAACAACCACAATGATCAACATGTTTCTGCCCTTTCTAAGTGTAAGAATTACGTGGGCATTCGTCAGGACCGTGTAGCGTGTAGCTTCTCCTGCTCCAGACCCCACGGGATCCGGAGCAGGAGAAGCTAGGTGCCAAGCGGGTGCCAGGCTTTGCGGGCGGTGTGCCATTTTCGCCTCCGCCCCCCTCCCGAGACCCATGGGGTGTGGATCTTTTACTACACAAACTATACAGGTTCCTCTGAGTTGAGGTAAATCTCATAACTTGTGGTTTGTGTTCTGTTTTGCACCTTTTTTTACACATAAAGCAGTTTTTAACTTTCACGTCCTTTGGTAGGGTGGGCCTTAGCGCGCCCATACCGCCGAGGTACGCGCTACACGGTCCTGACGAATGCCCACGTAATTCTTACACTTAAAAAGGGCAGAAACATGTTGACCCCACTTTAAGTGGAAACTCCCATCATAATCTCTGGTAGTTTTTCCACACATATCCTTTTTTAACCATGTCTAAACTGACCAGTAAATAAATCATTTTGAGTGGTACAGTATTAGACATTTTTAACATCACTTTTCACATCACTGTCACAAAATCCAGCTCCGCAGTAATCTGGCGTTGTAGCACACCAGGGAGGCACTCTGCTTCTCCTGGTGGGCCCGATGATGAAGCAGGTCACCAACCAGGTTGGTGAGTGAGGGCTTCCCACAAAACCCTTGAAGGTTTCCAATGTGTCAACAAGAGGGTATCTTTCTATAATCCTTTTTCACAGTCTTTGCCTTTGTGTCTTTACATAGACACCTTTGCATATGACACTCTTCTTTTGTTTTGCATACGTAACCCGGGGGAATAAGAGTGCCTTGCACCCTTTCTCTCTCCGATTGTTTCATAGTACTAGATACGATAGCAATGCAGCTTTCCTTTGCAAGTGAACATAGTGCTTGAATCCTTGGTAGCTAGCACAGAGGTAGAGTGAACTTCTTTGCTCCAAGTCTGTAGGACAGAAGACATCATATGGTCTAATTCAGGGGTGTCCTCTGCCATTTAGTGGGATAATTCATAGCAGAACTGTAATTCAGGAACGGAAGGAATCAATCTAATTTTATAATCACTCCATTTCAACCGTCAATACTAGTCTGTAGCATATCTAAATACGTCCATGTCCTATAAGATAGTTAAATGTTTGGTTTTTGAAAGCAGAGAGGACGCCAGCTAAAAGGTGGACAACATCAAAGCCACTCCCAGGCCACTCTTTTATAAACAGAACCTAAGCTGACATTTGTGTTTGCAAACAAAGGAAAATGCTACTTACCAGTATGCATCTGTTCTTGGCATGTAGAGCTGCAGAGTTATACACTTTGCATTAGATCGCCACCGGATGTTGGGCTCGGATATCTGCATGTTGTTGTCGTCTTGGAAGAGGTCTTTGTAGTCACGAGATAGGTGACTCCTCCCTTGGACGATAGTGCACATGGGCATCGGCTCCATCCTTAGATTGTTTTTCGCCATGATGGGAAATGGAGTTAGTAGAAGTAAAGAAAGGATGTCCATGTGTATATCTAATTAAGATAAAACTGGAACAGATACAGGTCCCGGGGAGGCGGGAGGGCGTGTACAACTCTGCAGCTCTACATGCCAAGAACAGATGCATACTGGTAAGTAGCATTTTCCGTTCGAGGCATATGAGCTGTAGATTGTACAATTTGCATAGAATGCACAGCAGTGTCTCCCTTAGCGGTGGTCACCTGTATCAGTAGTTTGAAAGAGTTTTTAGAACAGCTTGGCCTACTGCAGCTTGCTCCTTGGCTTGTACATCAACACAGTAGTGTTTAGTGAAGGTATGTGTTGTAGACCATGTTGCTGCCTTGCAGATGTCTTCTAGGGGAATGTTCCCTAAGAAAGCCATAGAGGCTTGTGGAGTGCGCTCTAGGAGGAACTGTTAATGTAAGTTTTGCTTTTTGATAGCATATTTATATACATTTTACAATCCACCTTGCAATTCCAGCTTTAGAGATGGGGTTGCCTTTATGTGATGGAGAGAAAGATACAAACAATTGCTTTGTTTTACGAAAGGATTTGGTCCTAACAGAGAAGAGCTCTTTTATCGTCTAGTGTGTGTAGAGCTCTTTCTGCTACAGAGTCAGGGTTTTGGAAAAACACAGGTAACTCTACAGATTGGTGTGAATGAAAAGGAGTAATGACTTTTGGAAGGAATTTAGGATTAGTTCTTAGAAACACTTAGTTACGGTGTAATTGTAAGAACGGTTCTTGTATAGTGAAAGCTTGTATCTCACTTACTCTCCTAAGAGGTAATAGCAATAAGAAAAGCTGTTTTCCATGGGAGGAATTGCAGTTCACATTTGTGTAGAGATTCAAAAGGCGGTCCCATGAGCCTTGTTAAAGCAACGTTTAGGTTCCACACTGGAGAGGGTAGTAACCTGGGGGGAATTATTCTTTTTAATCCTTGCATAAATGCTTTAATAGCAGGCACTCTAAATAGACAGTTGTCTATTTTGTAAATCTGCTGCAATTGCTGCAAGATGTAGGCGTATAGACGAATATGCCAAGTTACATCTTTGTAAATGTAGAAGGTAGCAAATGATATTTTGGATAGAAGCATCTAAGGGATCAATTTGGTTATTGTTGCAATAAATGGCAAATCTTTTCCATTTAGCAGCATAGCAAGCTCTAGTAGTAGGTCTCCTGGCTTCTTTAATGATATTCATACAGTCTGGTGGTAGGTTAGGATAACCAAACTCTAAGACTTCAATAGCCAGACTGCCAGATTCAGTTGATTTGGGTCTGGATGTCGGATGTCTCCATTGTTCTGCTTTAGCAGTGATGGTGTCAGACGTAGCTTTTGGTGAGGAACTAGGGATAGGTCTAACAGAGTTGTATACCATGGTTGGCGTACCCATGTGGAAGCTACTAAAATTAGTTTTAGCGATTGTTGCCGAAGCTTACGCACTATTAGTGGTAGTGGCGGAAAAGCATACGCAAATCTGCCTGACCAGTTCATCCATATCGCATTGCCCTTGGACAGCGGGTGTGGAAACCTGGTGGCGAAGGTTGGGTATTTTGCGTGTGTGTGGCGAACAGATCTATGTTTGGATGACCCCACCTGTGAAAGAATGGTTGAAGAACTTGCGGATGTAGTTTCCATTCGTGTATTTGTTGTGTCCGTAGACTCAACAGATGTGCCATCTGATTGCGAACTCCTCGAAGGTGTTCTGCTAACGGATATAGGTTTTGTGGAATGGCCCATCTTCAAATGTTCTGTGCAAGCAGAGACAGCTGTAGAGTGTGTCCCCCCCTGTTTTTGTATATAGTACATAGCATTCATTCATTGATAACTTTATTTCGGTCAGATGACCATAAAAGTGCACATAAAATACATCAGCACAGTCAATAAAAGAATAGTCATAAAATGTTTAAACAGATTTAAACTAAGAGTTATCAAAATACAAAGATAAAAACAATAGGTACAGCAATTAGGTTAAAAAAGTTTGTCTTCTACGCCACATGCTGAAGAGATAACGGGAAACCGCAAACACAATGGGAGGATGGGTGTCATAGGTCAATATCCTGCAGGGCTGTGTAAAGTGCAAGAATCCCAAATTCTTACAAATAGGGATTAGCCAACAATTTCTAATTGCAGAGTAGGCAGGGCAAAAAAACAATACATGTGTTACATTCTCATTTTTATAATTACATGCAGGGCAGACTTCATTATTAAGTTTTAACAATTTAGATGTGAAAGACCTAATTGGTAGGGTGCCATGCCTTAGCTGGAGATATAACTTTAGAGCAAACGGGGGTTCAATTTTGTCCAAGAATTCCTCAAGCTTAGAATCAGATTTGACTAAGAGGAATTCAGATGTCAACCTACCCAATGATATGGAGCTCAATAGTATCTGAGCGTTCAGCGTGCATATGTGAGAAAGAAGTTCCTTCTTCCCTAGGCAATAAGTTTCAGGGTTTTCCCACAGTCCCAAAAGGCCTAACTGGGTACTAACCGCACAAATGTGCTGAAGCCAAGGGATCTTTTTGTATATAAGAAGAGACAAAATCTCAGAAAATTCCGCTCTAAAAGCGGCCAGTTCAGGGACTGACCACAACCTCTTCCAGTACATAATTGGCCTTGCACTGATCTCTTCTATTGGGACCATGCCAAGATCCAATCTGAGAGGGATTAAAGGCGTACTAGGCGGTAACCCAACTAAATTTCTCACAAAGGACTGCTCTACCCTTTTAAGGTTCATGGTCTGCTTATGCCCCCAAAGTTCGGCCCCATAGATTGCTGCCATTCTAGCCTGGCGGCAGTATATTTCCAGGGCTGGGGACACCGGCCTGACGGTTGGCTCCCTAAAGACTTTGCTTATACCTCCCGCAAGCTGGGATAGCTTAAGAGTGGACTTAACAGTCTGCGCGTTCCAATCAAAATTCTCGGTTAAAGTACCACCCAGATAAATAAATGATTTAACCCTTTCAAGGGGAGTGCCATGTAAGACCGGATTTGGGCGTACCCGTTTGAGACAGGGGGGGGACGGGGACTCCACAAATCCATCCGATGTTTTTTGAATGCCCGATGTTCTAGACAACAGGATGTCGTCTGCGAACATCAGAGCGGGCACTCTACCCGTGGCCAACTTAAGGGCAACCACACCATTCAGATGTTCAACAAGGCCATTAATGTAGAGGCTACATAGTGTGGGTGCCAACACGCACCCTTGGCAAACTCCTTTTTGAACAGGGAATTGATCTGTGAGTTCGCCATGCCTACCACACCTGACCTGGGCAAAGTTATTTACATGAAGCCTAGATAGTACATTTAGTAAGTATGGCGGGAGTCCCAGGTCTGCCAGCACCTTCCATAATTTATCATGCGGGATCAGGTCAAAAGCCGCCCGCAGGTCCACAAACAAGATAAAGGCTGCCACCCTCTACCTTTGCTGTTTTCCTGTACAGAAACTGCAGGCGAAATATCTGGTCTAAGGTAGATGTACCAGCCCTAAAGCCTGCCTGGAGTATAGAGAGGATCCCTTTCTCTTTGATCCATCCAAGAATCCTGTCAAGGATGACCCTCCCCATCAGCTTTTGTGATGTGTCAATTAAACTGATAAGTCTATAATTGGAGGGGGTTAACGGGCAGCCCTTTTTTAAAATAGGAACAATTTCTGCTCCTAACCTGGTAGGGGGCAGGTTGTCTCCCTGCAGAATACCATTAAATAGAACGACCAAATAACGGGCCCAGATTTTAGGTTGTGCCCTAAACAAATCCCCCAGCAGTTTATCCAATCCTGGAGCCTTGTTAGGGAGCAATTTACCTATGGCCGTCAACCTCAATCAAGGTGATGGTTTCGATTGGAGCGAGGTGCGTAGGGGCTTCGATCAACCAACCATCCACGCTCTTCAGCTAGTACATAGCTGTCATGTTGTCCGTCAGGATCAAGACAGCTTTGTTTTGTACTTGGAATGTTTTGAGTGCTAAGAATATTGCTAGCAGCTCTAGGTGATTGATATGGAACGATCTTTGTTGTATGGTCCATTGCCCTTGAGTTGTATGATGTAGGAGATGGGCTCTCCATCCTGTGAGAGATGCGTCTGCTGTGAGTACTATTTGTGGAACAGGTTCGAGGAACGGCCGCCCTTTTTCAAGTTTTTGGTGTTTCACCACTGCAGAGAGCGATGTGTGCGGCTGTCTACCAACACCAGGTCTATTAGTTGCCCTTGAGCCCGATTCCACTGTTGTGCTAGGCATTCCTGTAACGGACGCATTTGCAGTCTTGCATATGGTACAATGAAGATGCAAGATGCCATCATGCCTATTAGTCTCATGAACACTCTGGCTTGGAGAGAGTGTTAATGTTGGAACTTTGTGACTAAGGCTTGAATGCTCTGTATCCTTGCTGGACTGGGATACGCTAGAGATGTAGACGTGTTTATTGTAGCCACTAAATATTGATGTACATGAGAGGGCTGTAGGTGCGACTTGGTGTAGTTGATCGTGAACCCTAAGTCGTGCAATGTTTGAATTGTTTGATGTGTGTGTTGGACACACTGATTGAATGACTTGGCTTTTATGAGCCAATCGTCTAGATAAGGGAAGACATGTATCTGTAGTCTTCTGAGATGTGCTGCTGCTACTACTGCTTGGCACTTTGTGAACATTCTGGGTGCAGTTGTTACCCTGAATGGAAGGACTTTGAATTGATAATGCTGTCCTTCCAGTACAAACCTTAGATACTTCTGCGAGAAGGAAGTATAGGAATGTGGAAGTAGGCGTCCTTTAGATCTAGTGTTGTAAGGAAGTCGCCCTGCTGCAGCAATGGGAGCACTTGTTGTAAAGTGATCACATGAAAATGATCTGATTGTATATAGTGATTGAGGGGCCTGAGGTCGAGAATTGGTGAAGTGTCCCGTCCTTTTTGGGCATCAGAAAATACAGCGAGTAAACCCCGGTCCCTTGATGTTGTAAAGGAACTATTTCTATTGCGTCTTTTTGAAGAAGTGATAGGACTTCTTGTTTGAGCAACGCAAGATGTTCTGTGGACATTGGACGCTGCCTGGGTGGTATGTGTGGAGGGGTCGCTGTAAGTTCGAGGCAGTAGCCAACTAGATAATTTTTCTTACCCACCTGTCTGATGTGATGGAATTCCAGACAGGTAGGAACTGTGTTAATCTGCCCCCCACAGGAGTGGAATGCTGTTGCGGGAGCAGAGGGAAGTCACTGTTTTGTAGTGGAAGAGGTTTGATTGTTGTTAACCCGACCTCTTCCTTTGTTATTGTTGCCTCTGTAGACTCTTCTAAAATATCCTTTAGTGGAGGATGTCTGTGTATTGGACTTAACGGAAGTAGTATTGTCTGCTCCAGTTTGTTTGGAGGCTCCTCTATAGAAGGAGCGACGAAAGGAGCCTCTAGATTGTGTGGATTGCAAAGCTCCCATAGATTTGGCTGTATCTGTATCTTTTTTCATCTTCTCAAATGCTGTGTCTACCTCTGGTCCAAACAATTGATGTTGGTTGAATGGCTGATTTAAGATGGTAGTTTGCACTTCCTGCTTAAAACCTGAAATGCGTAGCCACGCATGACGTCTAAGTAGGACACTAGTGTTTACAGCTCTAGATGCAGTGTCTGCTACATCAAGTGCGCACTTGATTGAGGCATTTGAAATTAACTTGCCTTCTTGTATAAGGTTGTTTGCCTGCGCCTTATATTGATCAGGTAGATGTTGTAGTAGTGTCTCTAACTGATCATAATGAGCCCAGTCGTATCTTGCAAGGAGGGCCTGTGTGTTAGCTATACGCCATATATTGGTAGCTTGTGCAACTATTCTTTTGCCTGAAGCATTTATCACCTTAGATTCTTTATCAGGCGGAGGTGCTTCACCTGATGTCTGTGAGTCTGCCCTTTTTCTAGCATTTGAGACAACTAGTGAAGCTAATGGTAGCTGTCCTTTAATGTAGGCTGGATCCCCAGGGGCAGGCCTGTACTTTTTCTCAATTCTAGAGTTTAGAATCCTAGCACGTACAGCATCTTTAAATACTTCTGGAGCATGTTTGATGACCCCTTTAATCATAGGAAGAATTTGAACAGACCTTTGTGATTGTTCAAATGTATCCAATAAAAAGTCTTCCTCTGCCTCATCTGAATGCATGGTAAAGGGCAGCCCTGTTTAGCAAGTGCCCAAAACTAATATCTTCTGGGGGAGAAGGCTTTGATGGATAGGACTGTGTCAGGAATGTCTGGCACATCTTGTGGGTTTGGGTACTCCCAGTCTGGATCATCAATAAGGTATGTGAAAGGCTCATCTGGGTCTACCCCTCCCCCTAGGCTATACTCATCATTTTGAGGTGAATGTGAAGAATGAGTAGGACAGTGTTCAGGAGAAATTTGAGATTAATTTTTAGGAGGAACAGGAATTGAAGGAGAAGGAATTATAGGAAAAGAATGATGCATAGGAGATGTGGCAGAGTCCTTGACAGGCACTGCAGGTGAAGGTGCTGTGTCTAATTTCCTCTTCCTATGTGTGGTGTAGTGGATACAGCACCTGTTTTAGGGTCAATGTAGATCTTCCTTTGTAGAGGATCAGGTTGAAAAAGTTCTTCTGATTGCAGAACCTTTACGGGCACCGATTTTTTTCGGTTCTGGGCGTTGTTGCTGCTTGTCTGTAGCCTTAGGAGTCACTGTTGTGTCCTTTGGCGTAGATTTCGGCTCCAAAGGTGTTGTTTTCAGAGTCGTAGGCTGTTTCGAGGGCTTGAGCGCATCGGAATCGGGCCTTGTAGGTTTCGGTACCGAAGATGATTGCTTCAGAGTGGAAGCTGGTCTTGTCGACTCCGAGGCGTCGGACGCTGGCTTCATAGGTTTGTCTTTAGAAGTAGGTGGTTTCGGAGTCGAGACTTCTTTCGGTTTCAGTGCCTGGGGAGGTGGTGGGATCGGCACATGCGGCTTGCTTGGTAAGGAGCTACCGGAAGGCTTTAGTATTTTCTTCGGAGCAGGGCACAATGGCAGGGCTTTAAAGTGTTTTTTCGGTCACGACTGGGCCCCGGAGGCGGAGTGTTGACCTTTGCCTTCGATTAGGGTGGTGGGTATGGGGCCGGGGCAGTAGTATTCACGCCCTGACCTGATGGTATGGAGCCATCCGAGTCGTCTGCCTCTGATACGATTTGGAGATCGTCTGAATCTTCTTCGGGAACGAGCGGAACCTCTTCGTTGAAGATATCCACCGGTTCCGTCGCCGATCTCTGCATGTCGTGTCGACGGGCCCTCCGATCTCGAATGGTCTTCTTGGATCGAAGGACGCACAGTCTATGCAGCTGGATTTGTCATGTTCTGGCGATAAACACATGCTGTACACCTCGTGATTGTCACTGTGTGGAAACTTTTCTCCACACTCCACACTTTTGAATGGCGTCCTTTCCATGAGGTGTAGGCCTAACGGCGTGGATAGGCCCAACGGCCCGCGTCGACGACCGGTATCGAGCTGACGGAGTCGAGATGATGTTTTGTCGATATCGAAAGTAATTGAAAAGTAGATTTCGAACCGGAGCGGAAAAGTTTCATCCGAGCCCAGTGATGGAAAAAAACAATCCAAGGATGGAGACGATGCCCATGCGCACTTGCTAAAAGGATTGGGGTATTCATGTTTTTTTAGCTCTTTCAAAAGTGCTATGTACCTCCTATAACTGTTTATGCCCAGTTGCTACAAATAGGGGTTGATAGTGTTGACAGAATGGGGGAAGGAGGCTGGTTCCTCTACAAATTAAGGGGAGGTAAAATGTATTTCTCAATTTTGTTTTAGCCTGTCTAAGCGATCTGTGAAATAGCAAGGAGACATTTAATTGGCTATTCAGTAATACTGTTTTAAACATGGTTAGCATATATAAAATGAATAAATATATAGGTTATGCTACTGCCCATCTTGTTTGATGAAATGTGACAGGATCAGTAATCTAGATTGTTGTTCCCTTATTTTGATCTTTAAGGGGAACTAGATGTGGGTAGTTCTTGTTCTAAAAGTCTTAGGTAATAACACCATTACTGTATGTTATTCTCATGCTACATAGTTATACAAGGGCACTGCTAGTTTTTAGGTCTCTCAGAGAGACCTATTGGGGTTAAATCAGAAAGCTAATTCAGGCGGATTTTGCCAAGTGCATGTGTGTCCGTGCACACGCTTTCCATTTGCTTCCCGAGCCGCCTGCCTGCTTCACACTTCAAAGGAATGCAACCCCCATCCACGCAATGCAGAGAGCCAGCACTTCCCTCCCACTCTTCTTCATTTTGCGGCCGCCAATGCTTGTTTTATGTCTCCCCCACCCCGCTCTGAGATCGATTCACGGCACTCCCACGGTCAAGGACACAGGAGGCTCTCCCCGCGCCAAGACAGACGCATTTTTCCCTTTTTCTATCTTTTCAAATTCCTTCCTAACCTGTTAATTGTGCCTTCCTGACTCTAGAACTCTTCCCTGCAGCTCCAATAGATCAGTCTTCAGCTTCACCCCCAGTTCTCAGTGTAAGGATGAAAAATTAATTATCCCTTTCGCATCTCTATATTTTGCTCTTGCAGTCTCACGTCTTCTCACTTTTACCCCGCTCTGCTCTTCTTCTCGGGCTCTCTTTGTTTCTGCGGCTGTCGTCCATCTGATTTCTCACATGCTTTCCATTTCTCACACCAGTATTTCCAGTGACACTTCACCCCTTTCTCTCCGATTCCTGCCACCCTCTCATCATTCTGCTAGTGCTATCTCAGGCTTTAAGTGGGTCGGGGGAGGGGCATTGCTGCTTAGTGAAATGAGCTTCACTACCTTATAGTTCACCATTTCGGCATGTGGAGGGTCCGTGAGTGGAGCAGGATATGGAGTGGGCCTGGCAAGACCGCAGCCCTGCCAGGGGGTCACTCAGCACTAATGCATATTTGGTATTATCGCATTCCCTCAAAATATTTTGTCACGCAATTCAGAGTGCCAGTACTTGCTTGAATTACTGTGCCTGCAATGCGCTTTGCACCAACACTAATGATGTCTGTTGTTCTGTGAACAGGCCCAGGGCTGAGGAGAGGTCACGGGTTATCAGCCATTTACAAGTCGCAGACTCCCGTGGCTGGAAGCTTTTGACCCAGATTTAATGTAGTATACATGGCAGATTGTCTCGGCGCTCTCGCCACAAAGCTCCGCCACCACCCCCGAGCCTTCCTACTCACACGGTGATTTTTCTCTCACATGCTTTCCATTTCTCACACCAGTATTTCCAGTGACACTTCACCCCTTTCCCTCTGATTCCTGCCACCCTCATCATTCTGCTAGTGCTATCTCTGGCTTTAAGTGGGCCGGGGGAGGGGCATTGCTGCTTAGTGCAATGAGCTTCACTACCTTATAGTTCACCATTTCGGCATGTGGAGGGTCCGTGAGTGGAGCAGGATATGGAGTGGGCCTGGCAAGACCGCAGCCCTGCCAGGGGGTCACTCAGCACTAATGCATATTTGGTATTATCGCATTCCCTCAAAATATTTTGTCACGCAATTCAGAGTGCCAGTACTTGCTTGAATTACTGTGCCTGCAATGCGCTTTGCACCGACACTAGTGATGTCTGTTGTTCTGTGGCTCTGTGAACAGGCCCAGGGCCGAGGAGAGGTCACGGGTTATCAGCCATTTACAAGTCGCTGACTCCCGTGGCTGGAAGCTTTTGACCCAGCTTTACTGTAGTATACATGGCAGATTGTCTCGGAGCTCTCGCCACAAAGCTCCGCCCCCACCCCCGAGCCTTCCTACTCACACGGTGATTTAAGATCTCTATCAAATACTAGCAAAGCATTGCCGGTTGCCGCCCGTGCCTTCATGGAACTAACTAGTGTTCGGAGGGGAAGTGGCTTCAGAGTTTCGAAAAGCAGTTGGCCCACTCCCGAGCAGACTGACCCGGACGCACACCATTGTTATTTCCAAACACCAGGGCTTTAAGTGGGATAGAAAAAACTATGAGGTTTCTTATTTTACCGTGGCCGATCTAATAAAGGGAAGGGCCGAAAGCACTTAAGCTAAAAATCTATCCTTAGCTCAGTGTGCTGCCCATCTGGAATATTTTGCTGCTTCTGTCCATTCGTCCAGCTATTTAAAATGAGTAACATTACACCTACAATACCATTCCATACCTACGTAAAAAAATTATAAACAGGGCCTCGAAATTAAAATAGTACTTTCACCAAGTTTCTCTTTAACAAGTGTCAGTGCGCTTCCGGTTCACTAGAAAGCGCATGAGCAATTAATTGTATGTTTGTGTGGACTTTTGAGAGCCACAAGCCACAGGGATCAACCCGTAGCGCTTGCATACTTATTGTTTGAATAGTTTTGAGGCAGCTACACATTCAGTTTACCTTTGTTAAATACGTACAGGGTTTTTTAAGTGCTGGCAGGGCTTTAAGTGGCCGGGTCTCACTGGGTCTGATCATAACTCAATTGATGATTCCAGCCACAAGCATAAGCTCTCCTGTTTTACGTAAATTTACTAAAATTTGGAAAGATTACTTTGACTGAGAAAAGCGTTCAATGCTGGATATTTGGGATCTGGGATATCATGTTTTTGATTAAATACAAATTTTTTGTTTGATCTGTACCTATCTTAGGCGATTTCAATGTATTTTTAGTTCAGTATGTTTAGATTTACATGTCGGATATTTGGTAATCGTTATGTCATTGATTCTCTGCCAAGAACTCAATAAAAATATATTTTTTTCAAAAAGTGGCCGGGTCTCACTGGGTCTGATCATAACTCAATTGATGATTCCAGCCACAAACCTAAGCTCTCCTGTTCAATCCAGCATTCAATCGTAGTGATTGGTAACTGCCTGGCTTATTAAAGGTACTCAATTTCAGGGTCCACTACTTCTGATCGCTTAGAAGGTGCTCTGCAGTCCATCCTACCACAGTGCATGCTGGGAACCGCAGAGGAAATGTTGCTCCTGATTGGCACAATATGGTGGGTGGCACTTATCTTGTTTTT
The DNA here is from genome assembly GCF_964263255.1 of Lissotriton vulgaris. Classification (NCBI taxonomy): domain Eukaryota; kingdom Metazoa; phylum Chordata; class Amphibia; order Caudata; family Salamandridae; genus Lissotriton; species Lissotriton vulgaris. The sequence continues at coordinate 65,016,280 of NC_141686.1, read as the reverse complement.
TTTTTTTAATTCTTTACGAAAAATGTAATGTTTTGGTCTTTTTGCACAACGTGAAGCAGAATGTGCAGTGTATTTTCGGGGCATGGTTCCTTCGCCCCAGTCCTGCCTTCTTTAATAGATCCTTGATGAAATACATCATTCTCGTTCAGAGTTTCCTTATCATTAAACACCTTGTTTTTTTCGTTGCACACTTTAAAACTTTCTCTTTGGCACACATTACCAGCAGTCAGTGCACACTTTCACAAGGCACACACCACCAGCCGTTGGTTGGTGGTGTGTGCCTGGTGAAAGTGTGCACTGTCAGTGCACGCTTCCACCCCAGGCATACACATCAACAGCCATCAGTGCACGCTTCCAACATTCACACACACCACCAGTGCACACCTTCGCCAGGCACACAACACCAACCGTCAGTGCACGATTCCAACAGGCACACACACCACTAGCCATTAGTGCATGCTTCCTCTAGACACACACCACCAGCCATCATCACCAGTCAGAGCATGATTCCATCATGCGCACACACTACTAGATGTCTGTGCACGCTTCCATCAGAAACACACCACCAGCCGTCAGTGCACGTTTTAACAGGCATACACAACACCAGCTATATTTACATGCTTCCACCAGGCGCACACACACCGTTTGTCAGTGCACGCTTCCACCAGGCATACACACCACCATCCGACCCGCCTAATTGTTAGCCAACTATTTTTTTATGTATTGTCTTTTACACACGTTTGTTAGGCTGATCTATTTTAGTACACATTATGCTGCAATCTGGCATTCATGAGTTTTTTTCTGGCACACCTCTACCCCAAGGCCTCTCACTGAAAGGTGTGAACTCTAGCACTGCCACGCTCGCGAATGCCTTACAGAGCAACCACACACACACAACCACACACACACAACACACAAACACAACCACACACACAACCACACATAAAAACATACACAACAAACACACAACTACACTGAAAACCAAACCGTCAGTGCACACTTTCACCACGCACAGAAACACCACCATACATCAGTGCATGCTTTCACCACACACAAACACCACCATCCATCAGTGCACGCTTTCACCGGACACAGACGCCACCAGCCGTCAGTGCACGCTTTCACCAGGCGCACACCAACAGACATAGTACACACTTTCACCAGGCGCGCGCACACACACACCATCAGCCATCACTGCACGCTTTCACCAGGTATACACACATCACCAGCCGTCAGTGCACAATTTCACCATTCACACACACCACTAGACGTCAGTGCACTCTTTCACCATTCACACACATCACTAGACGTCAGTGCACGCTTTCACCAGGCAAACACCACCAGCAGTCAGTGCACACTTTCGAAAGGTACACACACCACGAGCGTCATTACACGCTTTCACAAGACACACACCACCAGTTGTCAGTGCACGCCCGCCCTCACTCTGTCTATCGCCCGCCCTCACTCACTCTATCGCCCGCCCTCACTCTATCGCCCGCCCTCACTCTATCGCCCTCACTATCTATATGTATCTTTCGCCCTCTATCTATCGCCCTCCCTCTATCTATCAATCGCCCTCCCTCCATCTATCTATCGCCTCACCACAGCATCACTCAGCACCTTCACAGCATCACTCAGGGGCACCACACCATCACTATGCTCTAAAACAGCATAACTGAACGCCACAGCATCACTTATCGCCACCACATCATCACTCAGCGCCACCACAGCATCAATCTGTGCAACCATTCAACAACAACTGGTTCAAATATGTTCTCTCAATGTATCAAGCTTTATTACAAATGTCACAAAAAGATAATATTTCACTTCTGTTCTTGGATTTTCGTCACAATAAAATACACTGAACATAATCTTCACAAAAGTTGTTTACAAAAGTTTAGTCTAATGCCATTATAAATTCCAATAACTTTTAAGTATTCATTATTTAAAAAAAATAAGCCATTATTATTTGTAATATCAATACATCTAAGTCACGTAAATACAACACATATTGCATTACAAATGCTATAGGTGTCACATTTGCGAAAGTTAAAACTATTGGCATTGTAAATGACAAAGCTATTAATTTCGCTATTTTCAAAACCAACACAAATAAAAAAATTGTCATTTACAATACCAATAGCTCAAACTTTCCTAACGCGAGACCTATTGCATTGCAAATGCTTGTTTTATTAGCTAGTCTGTGTAAATAAACTGACAGTCCTTATTAGAGCTGATGCTGCATAGTTTGGATCACGAAAAGTAGAACGCAGGGAAGATCCCATGTGATCCTTAGCAAAAATGTTTTGAAGGAAATGTTTTATAGATTAGTAACCCTGTTAAATTAGCAGTTTTAGATTTTCCTGTTGCTCCTATAACATAAGAGCATGGTCCTAAGCGTACAATGTAGGTGCTTTTATTAAGAAGAATCAGTTTAGAAGTGTCTGCAGTTCTGTACAAGTAATGTTAAGTTTATGAGCAAAAGTGTAGAACATTTCCTTTTTTTCTTTAGGGTTTTCAGATTAGTACACAGGAATACACCAATGTAAGGATTCAGAGTATGTCTGGGTTGTTTTTCTCTGTTCCTCACAGTTTAGTAAATTAATACATACTTCCTTGGCTGCTTGGGATTGGGTGATGTATTGCTCTTGTCAGTTCACCAAAGAGTTCCTTTTATACTTCCCCAATAGGTTCAGGATGTTTTTTTTTACTCACATAGATAAATGAAGTGGTTCTTGGATGCCTTGCTAATATATGGGGTGTCCCTTGACTAGGAAGTATTCTGAGACGATCCTCTCTGTTGATAGACTGTTTCTGTGCCTTGTCTAAAGACCTTTTGTTCTGTCCACCAATAGATAATTGCTGCCTTACAACCATTGCCAGAGGGGCCCAGACATCGGATTCAGCTTGGGGAATCAGCACCAGTCCAGCTTGAAGCCAAAGTGAATGTAACCAGCACAGGAATTGCTGGCAATCAGGACCTCAGTGAAGGCGGAACCCCTTGATGAAGTGTGCACCCCTGCCACTGCCTTGGGCGAAAGATAGGGTCACAAATCAGAAAGGAGAAATTTTGGACCAAGTATTTGATGCCCAGCTGAGTCACAGACCGACCAGAATGGCGAGGAGACTTTGCTTGAGGTGACCCCTTTTTGAAACAAGGGTTGCTTCAGAGATCCTAGCATCAGGCCTCTGAATCCTGGTCCCAAAGTGAATGCAAGTTTGCTCTGATGGGTGATTGCCCTATCCTGAATGAAGATACTTTTTCCTTGAAACTGGGCTGTGATTCTTGAGTTGAGTTGTGCAGCTCCACTGTGGAAACAACAAGAGCCTGCCTGTGAGGCTCAAACGGACACAGGGAGAAGACTCCCCTCTGGTTGATTGTACAGCGGCTTCAATTTCCCCAAGGACTTCTTTTTCTTGTTAATAAAGTACCCCCTTAGTCGTCCTATTTTTGAGGAGCAGCAGCCCTTTGCAGCTCTTCGTCCTAATTCCTATGGTCCTGGTGGTCCCAAATGTGATTGATGTTCTAGCCCTAATAAAAGGAAAATGGACAAGTAGCCCTGAAAATGTTTTTACTAGATGGTTTTAGGATTTGCTATGGGTTGTGAAAAATGATCATTCTGTTTGTATTAGTGGTCATTACTCTCTCCTGCTAGCTGTATGTTAATTATGACCCGATGCTTTGTTACCTTTATATTAGTGCTTATACCTCATATATACCCGCTTAATGAAATATTTAGAATGGAAAATGCCCACTTAGAAATGAATTAGGATATTGATTAATTTATGAAAATTAATGGGCAAATATTTTCTGTGTTCCTACTGGATCATAGGAATGTCTTTAGCTCATGCTAAAAAGACCATCTGTTAAAGATTGGAGGGATTGGTTAGCATAAGCGGAGAGCCATTTTGTATTTTGGCAGCTATTTGGCAGCTATTTTAGTTAACCATGTGCTCGCCATGTGCAGTTTCCCTCTTCAGAGCCTTGCACATGCTCAGAAGGGCCTAGCTAATAGAATGCACCTGCTTCTCTCATAAAACTATCAGGCTATTTTTGCTGCTGTATGGAGAAGTAACTCTCCTCCCACTTTGAGCAAGCAGATCTTGCATGCCTATATTAGGCATTTTGCATGCTTACATGAGCCAGGACTGCCCCTTGGTCATACGCGGACTATTTAACCCTAAGCATATATAAGCCCCCTGTTTTCTGATTCCTTAGACTGCCCCGTTGCTAAGGTTTCTGTATGACGTAGTCTCCCTCATTTGAGGTTATTAAAGAGGTTACTTTTATACTACAGATTCTGTGCCAATTTCTTCTTTGTGGGTTTAAAAGGACCAAGTATCAGTGAGACCCGCGAGAAGGTTTCTATTTTCTTCAATGTGATAGAAAATCAGAACCATTTGCGGAGTCAAAAATGTATTAACCACTAGTAATGGAGAATGTACATCGGAAATGCCCATAATTATGCCAGTCCCCCAAAACAAAAACTATTGGTCCCTTTTTCAAACTTCACTCAAAATAGGTCTTTCAAAGCAGAATATGGAACATGTTGGCACCAGTTTGATAATCAAACTCTTGCTCTCCGCCAGTTTTATTATTCGCCTTCTGTGAACCAAGGTAGGATAATGTTATGTCAAAATATTCTGTGCAGCCACCGGTAACCCTGTATGAGGGCCACAAACCGAGAAATGGTCAACACCAACCTAACAGTGTACCTATCTACTCCATGATGGTCGCACTACAGTCTGTTGAAGTTAAAAATAAATTCTTCAGTGGAAACTACTGCGTTGGATCAGGTTTGAAAAATAAATTACTTGCCTCCGGTATTGCTTTTTCTGGTGGATACAGTATCTGCCTGTAGATTTCTCACCTTTTTAATTACTCCCATGCACAGCATTTCACAAAAGCTTTTCTCTTAATCTCTCCCAAGTCGAAGAGGACGTCACAATGGAACGGCTCTGCACGCGATTCTGCAGGATGTCATCGGAGCCATAAGACGACCTAGTGGGCGTGCTGATGGCAGTTTCACCCATTTTTCCATGCCTTCAAGGCAACCCAACAACATTTTCACAAGTATGCACAGTATAGAAAATGAGCCAAAACTGGGAATTCTACAATAAACAAACATTTCCTAGTGCCAAGCATTACATGATTTTAACAATAAATCACATAAGATATACAAAGATTACTTTTTGGTATAAGCAGGCAGTCAACAAGAAGGCGGGTGGGCCAGTGAGGAATCCACAGGCAGATACTATATCTACCCCAAAAAACTTTACCCAAAGTAAGTAACCTGTTCTTCTGAGGGATACATTGGCCTGCGCTTTCCACACCTTTTTATTTGAATCCCCAAGCAGTCCCACTGCCGGCGGAGGGAGACTGCCTGCCTGTACCAAAATATACTGCAGAACAGAACGTACAAAATGGTTGTTCCTCCTCAACTCCGAATCCAAGCAATAGTGCTTTGCAAAAGAGTGGAGGAAGGCTCAAGTTGCCGCCTTGCATTGGTCTACCACAGGGACACGTCTAGCTAAAGCCGCAGAAGAAGACTTCGCTCTAGTAGAAGGAAGCTCCGTCCTTGCCAAGGTGTAGCAGTTCTGGATACAGAGGATGATCCACAGGACAGCATTCTCTTGTAGACTGCCTTTCCCCCTCATCTTGCCCACATGTTCTATGAAGAGTTAGTCATCCAACTTGAAGTTCTTGATTCTGCCCAGGTAGAAGCTGACTGCCTTCTTAGGATCCTGGCGATGAAGCCTCTGCTCCTCCTTAGAAGGGTGGGGTGGGGGGGGGGGGGGGGGGGGGGGTGGAGAAGAGTATAAAGTGTGTAAGATGATGGATCGCCCTGTGACCACTTTAAGCAGAAAAACAGCCCTGGTCCTAAGAACCATCTTATCCACATGGAATGATGTAAATGGAGGCTTGGAGCTAATAGCTTGCAACTCACTCACCCTCCTAGCGGAAGTGATTGTAGCCTAAAATATCGTTTTAAGCTCTAGGAACCTTAAGGCACAATTATGTAATGGTTCAATAGGGTGAACCCATCAAGAAAGTGAGAACCAAATTTAAATCTTACTGAAACATGATAAAAGGAGTGAGAGGAACTTATTTGTGAGACCTTTAATGAATCTCATAACTATGAGAGATTTAAACAACAAGGGTTGATCTGGCAAATGGAGGAAAGCCGACAAGGCAGACAGGTAGCCTTTAACAGGAGCTACTGCACAACCGTGCATCAGAATATCAGACAAATGGGCCTGCAAAGGATCAATCGATTGAGCTCCATACCATTTAACAAACTTGACCCACCTACCAGAATAGACAGATTTGGTGGAGTCTCTCCTAGCTGATAAAATAACATCCATCACATCCGGTGGGAGAGAGAAAGAGTTCAGGTTCAATCTCCAGGCATTAAGGTGCAGGCGCTGAAGGTGGTGGTGTAGAACCTGCCTCTGCGACTGTGAAAGGAGGTCTGCACTGAGAGGAAGATGGAGCAGAGGGTGCAATGAGAGGTAAAGGGGGTCTGCGTACCACACCCTTTGCGGGCAATCAATATGACTTGAGCCCGGTCTTGGCCAATCTAAGGTATAGGAGGAAATGTATAAAGAAGTGGTGAGCCCCAATTTAAGTGACAAGTGTCGTCCAGTGCTCACCGCGTCAGATACTGGAGGCTGCAGAACAACGGGCAGTGAGCGTTCTCTTGAGTGGCAAACAGATCCAACTGAGGAAAGCCCCCACATCCTGAAAATGTGAAGGACCACTCTAGATGGAGACGCCACTCGGGATCGGCGGAATACTGCAGACTGAGACTGTTGGCACACATTCAGTTCTCCGGCCAGATGATTGGTCGATCATACAAATCTGATGGTCTTGAGCCCAGGACCAGAGTCGCAGAGCTTCTCTGCATAGACGATACTACCCAATTCCTCTCGGTTTGTTGATGTACCACATTGCTGGAGTGTTGTCTGTCAGGACCTGAACTGACAGACCGAAAAGGGAGGGAAGAGAGGCCTTGAGAGCCCGCAATTCCAGAAGATTTATGTGAAACAATCTTTGCTCTGGAGACCAAAGGCCTTTGACCTACAGATCCCTCAGAGGAGTTCGCCACCCTAAAGTGGAGGCATCCGTTATGACTGTGGCCATTATAGAAGGAAGTTGAAACGGCCTCTCTTGAGAAAAGCTGCACTAGATCCTCTGCAGTCTCTCTGGAGATCCTGTCCACCTCTTCGAGATCTCCGCAGAGTTGAAACCACTGCCTGCAGAGGCACCACTGGTGGGCCCTCATATGCCATCATGCATGGTTGATCAACAGTATGCAGGAAGCAAAGAGACTGAGCAGGTGCATGACCTTCAGGACTGGAAGAGTCGCTCCATTCTGAAAACATTGAATCATAGCCTAGATCTCTTGAATCCTCTGTAGAGGTGGGAAGGCACGACTCACAGTAGTGTCCCGTACTGCCCCCATGAACAGGTTGCGAGGAGAGGGTTTTGTATGATAGAGGCATGCGTGGTTGAACCACGCGTGCCTCTACCCCGCAGCCTCAATGACGAATGCACCTCAACAACGCATTCCTTTACCATGCATGCCTTTACCGTGCATGTTTTTACCACATAGTTCCGTGGTGAAGGCATGTTTGGTAAAGGGATGTGTGATAAAGTTCAATTCCCTCCACCCAGAGTCACAAAATCCTAGCCGCTGCCCTATTTACAGACTTCCCTCAATCCCTAAAAACAACTCTGCCACTTAAATCTTAAACTGTCCCGACTCCCCCTGCCCGAATAACTTCCACCTTGCTCTGAATACTGCCCCTTCTCCCTGCCCAAGCCCTAAAAATCTGCCCCTTCTTAAATCCTACCCAGAACCACCCTTATCCAGGGCCCTAAAACTGCCCCTCCTACCCTGGAAACTTCCCCCTCCGCCCCCCCCCCCTGCCCTGAGCCCTAAAACTCTGGCCCCTACCTTAAAACCAACCTCGACCCCAGCCCTCAGCCCGCAGCCCCCCCGAGCCATACAATTGCCCCCTCACTTAAAACCTACCCTCTGCCCTAATACCGACCCCCGCCCCAACCCCAGCCCAACTTACCTCATCACATCCCCGTCGTCCGTGCAGGTCCTCCTTTCCAGTTCTTCTCCCTGGCCACCAGCAGCTAGAACGCGGACTGCCTTAACCACGCATATGCGTGTTTCAGCCAAATGCATGGTTAAGGCAAGCAGTGGTCCTCTTGCGTTGAAACAGTACGCGTGCATTGTAAAATCAGTTTCCAGGGTAGAGGGCACCAGGTGAGATTCAGGTACATTTATCAAAAACCTCAAGCTGAGCAACAGTTGTGTTGTTACTTACAAATGATGCAACACCATCTTTGGCGACTACGATTTGAGCAGCAAGTCATCCAGATAAGGGAAAACAGGAACCCCGACCTTCTGAGATGTGCCACCACCACTGCCATCACCTTTGTTAAGACTTGAGGTGAGGAAGTATGGGCGAATGGCAGGACCGTCAACTGGTAGTGTTGAGACCCCACAGTAAAACAAAGGTACTTCAGATGCGACTTCATGATGGGAATTTGAAAATACAAATCCTGTAAATTGTACGACCCCATACAGTCTTCCTTCTACAGCGCACGAAGTACCCGAGCCAGGGTCAACATCTTGAATTTCTCCTGTTTGATGGAGGTAAAAATTCAAAACCCTGACGTCTAGGATTAGCCTCAAACGACTGTCCTTTTTGGGAATCAAGAAGTACCAGGAGTAGCATCCTTTTCCTGCTCTGGAACCATCTTGATCACACTTTTTTTTTTTTGTAATGACAGAACCTCCTGCTGGATAAGCAGACGGTGCTCTTCCGAGAACGAACCCTGGCAGAGACGGCAAAGGAAGGAAGGAACTCCCAGAAGGCTAAGGCATACCCATTCTCTACGAAGTTCAACACCCAGAGATCTGTAGTAACAGACCTCCAATTTTGTAGAAAATTGGACACCAGTCCTCCCCTTGACAAGCATGCTCTAGGATGGTGGAGCTAGAGTTGCTTCCCTGCCGCACCAGCTAGAGGGGCAGAAGAGGAGGAGGAGACTTGTGGTCGTGCTGACCCCGCAGACTACCTCTGCCCTTTCCTCTGTAAGATATGTACTGAAGATTTGCCTGCTGGTGCTTGACATGAAAGGACAAGTTCCTCCCAAAAACACGAAACTTGTGATATTGTCCAAAGCCCCTAGGATGAGACTGAAGTCCTAAAGACCTCCCCATGGCTCTAATGTCTTTAAAGCACTGCAGCGCAGTCTGCAGTGGCCCCAAACAAGCGAAAACCATTGAATGGCAAGGTGGCCTAGACATCATGAGAGAATCCCTAACCCCATAACTAGGCGTGCCTTCGGGTAGCCACAGACCATCCCATCGACCTAGCAGCCGAATCAGTAGTGTCCAGACCATTCTATTACCTGGTGGGCAGCGGCTTTGGGAATCAGTACCTCCAAAAATGCTGTTGAACTGCTTACTCTGGCAATTTTGGGAGCACCTCTTTGGCAGAGTCCATAGGGGGTTGATGTAGTGAACCAAAAGATGTGGCATTTTATGACTGGAGGGCCATACTACCTGACGAAAATATATTTTTGGCAGGTTGCTCCATGCGTTTCCAATCCCTAGCTGCATGTGTAGATGAGAAGGAACCTGCAGACTGCTTAGATGAGCACGAAGCCTGGATATCCTAACTTTCTGGTGAAGGATGAGTCAGCAGAAAAGCCACTATGTACCTCCTTGCCACAGACCTGAAAAACACTGTAGCAGACATTGGTTTCTGCCAGACGTCAGGAATGGGTTCACACAACGCTTCGTTAAAAGGGAGAAAAGGCTCTGAGATAAAGGAACGAGAATGGCGCACCTCTGTCAAGCTGTTGGATTTTAATTCCACCGTGGGAAGAGGATTCCAGCAGATCCGCTGCCTTTCAGATCACAGCATAATACGGTGTCACCTCCTGCGTTGGGAGACCTTTTGGAGAGAAGAGCTCCCATTCAGTAGAGGCATGCAGGCCACTGGGCTTCAGCAAACCTTCAAAATCCGGACCAGGATCCATAATCTCACCTTACTCAGCTCTTCATGCTTTTCCTGGTATTCTTCCTCTTCTAATAATCTATGCGCCTCTCTCTACCGGTGACTTCGGAATCGGCGAAGAGAGGTCTACCGGAACAGTAGTTAACACCGGAGGAGTCCGCGCTGGTTCAGAACCATACGGTTTATCCAGTGGCACTCGCCACTCCAGAGATTGTACCGGCGTCGAAAATGTTGGTGTCAAAAGAGGCCAATTCCTTGGAGACATCAGCATAAAAGGTGCCGGAGGGAAAATACCAGCTGACCCATGGGGCCAACAGGTGCACCAGAAGGATTTGCTGCTATGGCAAACAAGACCGAAAATCGCATTTAAAAAATGCCACAGATTAATACGCCGAATCGGGAAGGTAGGACACACCGGATCAGGCACTGAAGCCGCTTGAGGAGGCAGCATATTCGGTTACTGCTGCAGCGGGAGAGACCCTGGAGGCAGAGGTGGAGTGGTCGGCTTCCACAACTTTGGAGGTTTTGGCTCTCTTGGAGCCAGTAGTCACCGCACTCTGAGCCGGAGAAGGGCCTGAGTTACCACAGGAGGAGGAGACTGAGAGATGTCACTTTTCTGATGATGCCTGGCGATAGACTTAGGAATCGCATCCTTTGACAAACGACGCAGAGACCCGTGGAGCTGCTTTTTCTTGTGCTTCTGCAATGACCTTGAAGCATGCCGAGTTGGCGACTTGGAACGGGACCTCTACCTTCTTCGGCTCCTTTTTTGCTTCTTTGCCTCAGCCATGAATAATTTGGCCTCCCTCTCCTTCAGAGATTTGAGATTCATGTGCCTGCATGATGAACAATCCTTGACGTTGTGTTCAGACGAGACACACCATAAACAGTCTTCATGGGGGTCATCTGGCCCCCACATTCTCTGCATGCCTTGAAACCAGATTTTCTCTGAATAGTCAGTCAATGTTACAAAGACACTACGACTCGCAACAAATAAAGTGCCATAAATGGTGAGTCCTGGGGAAAATGTTTTTATTAATTGTGCAGAAAAAATGGGAAGACATCAGCATGCCGACTAGGTCTTCTTATGGCTCCAATGACGTCACACCGAGTTCCGTGCAGACCCGTTCTATTGTGATGTGGATGTGGGAGAGCAAAGGAGAAAAGTTTCAATGGAATGCTGCGCATGGGGGTAATTCAAAAGGTGAGGAATCCACAGGCTGATGTACCCATCAGAAAATGTAATTCGTTAGCATGTGATGACTACAGTACAAAATGGTTTTCATCCAACTACTACAAGCCAGTGCATGCACCCAAAGGTTCATATCACTAAACAACCACTGGAGTCTTGCTCGCCTTTACCCAAGAGCATCAAGGAATTACTGCTCTCAATCGGAAATTCCTTGAACCAGGTGCTGGTGTTCCCTCTAGTGCATTTTGAGTAACAGAACACCAACCTCTATACTGAGTTTTACAGCTTGTTCCCTATCCATTATAGTGATACTGTACGTTTTAGGTCTCGATATTAATCCCTAGCCTTTACAATGCTTGCTCAAACTCTTGGCCCTAATGAGGACTCCCAAATAATGGAAGGGTTGAAATACTGTCGACATGACCAGTTGAATATCTAGCAGTTCAGGCTTATTGTAGGTCACTGCAATTGTAGGTCACTTAGTGATCTTCAATTTAGCGGTCTTTTGCAGCTTATGTGAAAACCCATTCCCAACTTTCTGTTCACTAGCCACTGCGCAATCACTCAAGTAAATTATTTTTTTTAAATGTGATGAAACAGATATATTAGATCTTTCCTAAAAGATAATCTATCAAAGAAAATGTTGAAATGTCTCATTTTTTATTTTTTTAATTGGATCATTTAAAGCCCCTTGTTAAAATATAGGAGTAACTTAATTGGTATGTTTTTTTTTTTAGACTTTATTAAATATATAGACTATCTGGACGGAACTGATTTTAACACTTTTTCCTCTCACTTTCTGTGCAATGTTCTTTTCTAATATTCATCATAAACAAGTTCCGCTGAGTTATCCATATTGGCACAAGCCTCTGAAATAGACAATTTTTTTCCAAAAGTCATCCGATGGGGCCGTTTACCAATGTACTTTGTAAATATTAGATAAAAACTTGCAATTTATGTACATCTGTGTGGCCATACTTGTGTATGTGCTGATGTAAGCCATTCCAATTTATGAACTGCAACATCCAAACTTTCTACAACTGCTGTTCTCTTTCTTAGTAAACATCATCAAGGAGGAAATCTTGCAAAGTTCATGATCGAGTTGCCAGGTATATCACACTTTAAAATTTTCACTGAATTACAAGCCAATCGATGAATAAGACAACAAGGAAGAAGCTGATCGGTTCTCCAGTTCAGAGGGGATGTGGCCTTGCAGTTTAGACTAGGATTCAAGTGGAGCAGAACCAAAACGGGGGGGGGGAGGAGACTGATTTATCTGTAGGGAGATCAATTAATGAGAAATCAAGGGAACTCAAAAACATATTCAGGAAAACCAATGAGGTGCTACAGAGGGGAACTGTCAAGGGTCTTCAAAGTCCACTGCATTCTCAACTGAGACTGACATACCCATCATCGTTTTGCAGAGGCCTCCCTCAGACTCCCAAAAAGAGTAAATAAAATGTGACGGTACAGGATGAGCAGGATTTACAGGTAAGAAAAAGGAATCTAAAAATATACCCATCACACTTTCCAGGAGACTTACATAAGGTACTCCACTTGGATGTGTATTTACTTACGTGGAATGACTATATTTGGCAGGTATTTGTTTTTTAAGCAACAAGATATTCAGATCTTCAAAACTAGATCCCTCACAGATTCACATTCTTGAATTATCTCTTGACGTTTGGCTGGGAAAGCTCAATAGTTCAATGTTAACATAGCAGTACTCAAATACAGCAAATGCCACTGAAAACACGTGGAAATCATTCAAAGACCCCAACTATCCCATCCACCTCAATATATGACCCAAAGTCCAGCCAATCGGGTAGAGGGGCAGATGCAACCCTCTTCATAGGCCCCAACAGCCAAATGTTCTACATCAAGCAACAGGTAATCTGCGGAGCTCTGCTCAACTACTCTTTACCTGGGTCATTAAGGTGAAGCAGAGTTCCTACCTTCAGCCCCAAGCATCTGAATTACATTTGTGAAATATTCGGTCTAGAAATATGGCTTTAAACAATGTGAGGTTTATCGGCCCAGAAAGGTTTATACTGACTGACAATCCTCACACACGACAATTTCTGTATGCATAAGCAGACTGCGACCTTTAGAAGAACTGTCAAAAGACAGGGAGGGAAGGTAGTTTTTTCTGGATGTAGTCTCATGTGGTATCATCTCAACAGTTTCTTTGAAATGCATAAATTGCAATTTGGAGATACCTACACCAAAATATGCAGTTTCTGGTGCCATCTCAGGGCTGTGATTTTCACATATTAAAAGACCCTCTGTGCCTGCTGGAAGGTATGGACGACTGGTCATGATGATGTTGCACCCTCTTCTTCAGGAAGCTCACCAACAAAGAAGAGACCAAAAAAGGAATCACTCTGATAATAGCGGCAATGGTACGCAGGAAAGAAACGAATGGTCTTGTGAAAATTATGGTTTGGTCGACAGTTCGCACGTTGTCAGTTTATGACATTTGATATGTTGCTTCCATTATCCAATGTCGCATTCCTGGCCAATTAGGCCATGGGTAGTTACAGAAATCAATGAAAAAATTTGTGGCATGTAGTAAAATGGGTTTGTGTTGCAGTAACCCCCGCCCCTACTTTTTGCCAGATTTCTGATACACTTTCACTGAGTGTGCCCTGGGTCCCTGCCAATCAGGTACCTAGGGTCTGTGTTCTTTCTTTAACCTGTCTCATTGGTTAAACGATTGGGACAACACTGGACTTCCTATAAGTTCATTGTAAAAGGTACCTATGATACAAAGGGCATGTTCGCCAGGGAAAGGCCTCTGAGGGCTGCAGTAAGTATTATGCCACCCTCCGAGACCTCTCACGACAAGCATGCACCACTGCCATAGCAGCCTGCGTATTGTGGTGCAGCTAAAATTGAAGAGTCAACATGCCTGCACAGCACTGCATGGGGCCTAGGTAAGTCACTCTTAAGGCAGGGTGCACTATCCCTCATGTGAGGACCTATCTGCATAAGGAGACTGCCCCCTATAATATCTAAGGCCAGTCTTAGATATTACAAGTGCCCAGTAAGGTCATACTGAGTATATGTTGTAGAACCTGGTCATTATGAGTTTCCTAGCACCATACTGGCTTTCTTGAATTCTGGGATGTTTGGTACCGAACATCTCAGAATAATGAACCTGCACTGATTCCAGTGTCAGATATATTATTCCCTGCACTCAAGGGTCCCTTCTAGAGAGGACCCTTGAACCAAGCCAGGCTCTGGTGCATTCCTGACTGGTGACACCAGCCTGCCATCACAAGACAAGTTACTGGACCACTGGTGTGAGAGCCTTCGCTCCCTGGGCCCAGGAATCTTTCCTGGGAGGAGTGTTCATACCCCTTGCCCAAAGGTCAGGAACAGCCATATGTGGCAGGGCGGTTTTAAAGGCCTTTATGCCTTTGCAAAGCGACCACCAGCCTCTCCCACTTCAGGAGCAGGCCCCCTTTTTTGTCTCACCCCCTTTTCGGTGGGATAACATACAGGAAAAAATATAATGGACCAGGAGGTGCGCCCACCTCAGCCAACCCTCAGGTGGGGGAGGAGACGTTAAGCCCACACTTCACCCCCCTGCAGATCAGACTGCCAAGGAAAGGGACCTTCAAAGGAGCCCCTTCGCCTTTGGTATGAGACTCTGGACTCTCTCATAGGAAAGGATGCCCATCCCCCCTGAATTTGAATTTAAAAACATTTGTATAGCGCGCTTCTACCACGCGGTTTCTTGGCACTTTTGGATTGCGAGGAGACAACAGGAGCGGAGGGAGTTTTAGACACTGTAGGCTCGGGAGAAGAGCAGGGTTTTAAGACCTTTCCGGAACTCAGTGTAGGGAGGTGTCGTGCGGAGTTCCGCAGGAAGGGAGTTCCAAAACACAGGAGCAAGAACTGCAAATTTTGTTCCGCCCGCCTTTTTCTTTCTGAATCGGTGGGTGGTTAGAAGTGCCTGATGGGTGGAACGGAGCTCTCTGCCCGGTATGTAAGGCTTGATAACAGAGCAAATGAACTCCAGGGCGGTGCCCATTTTGGCCTGAAAGGTGGTACAGCCAAGCTTGAACAAGGCTCGCTCTTTCACCGGCAGCCAGTGTAGTGCCTGCAGTAGAGGAGTGGCACGGTGGAGATTGGGCAGGCCGTAGATCAGGCGGGCAGCCTGGTTCTGCACTAGCTGCAGACGGTGAATGGCGTAGGCCGGAGCGCCGTTGTAAATGATGTTACCATAATCAAGGCGCGAGAGCACCATAGCCATCATTATGATATTTAGGGCAGGTAGGGAGAAAAAGCGAGAGATCTTCCTAATGGTTCTGAGGGAAAAGAAGCAGGAGGAAACAACAGAGTTAACCTGTGAGTGAACGGAGAGTGAAGGGTTAAGGAAGATACCCAGGGTTTTGACCTTGGGGACAGGGAGCGGGGGAACACCAAGTGAAAGTGGCCAGTGAGAAGGGGACCAGGGACTGCAACCACCTCCGGTCAAGACTAGCTCCGTCTTGTCCGGATTGAGTTTGAGGTGGTTGCAGTTCATCCAATCCTGGATGAACAACATGACAGATTTAACGTTCTGGGAAGATGAGGGGAAATGGGAAAGGTTGAAAATTAGCTGGAGGTCATCGGCGTAATTGAACACCGTGACCTCAAGCTGCTGTAACATAAAAATAAGGGGGTAGATGTATAAATTAAACAAAAGAGGGGAAAGTGAGGAACCTTGGGGGACCCCGCATACTACCTTACGGGAGGCAGCAGTGAAACCAGCTAGGTAGACCGTCTGGGCCCTATCACTCAGGAAGGACTCGAGCCAGGCGAGGGCCAGGCCCTCTATGCCCGCCGCCCTGACACGGGTGAGGAGGATGGAATGGTCCACCGTGTCAAAAGCGGTGGACAGGTCTAAAAGAATGAGGGCCTGCGGGAGGTTGATGTCAATGCCCTCGCGTAGGCTGTCCATCACTGAGAGTGCTTCACTTTTTGCAGGAGGACAGCCGGAAAAATTAGTTAGATTAGGAAGGGTGCCAACATTCAGCCAGCAACACCCCTAGAGTTGAGCAGGTGAAGTCGACCCCTCTCTTCAGATTGTTCAGTCTGGTCTTGGAGAGAATTAACAAACCAAGGACAGGGTTATACCGACGTCATAACTGTAGTAATCATAGGAGGGTGTACTCGCCCTAAAAGAAAGTAGCCCATTGGCCAATACTTGGCACTCCCTCTGACACCCCTAAATTCAGTATTAGGGGTTTGGGGGGTGGGGGGAGGTGTCAGCAGAGCAGATCTGATGACCCAAGAGGACACCGAAGAGCAGCAAAAGCAAGGAATTCTGAAGATCGCACCTGCCTTGGCTCCAGCCCCACTGGCCTGCCTGCAGCCCCCTTTGAAAACTGCGCTAAAGTCGACATGCAGCTGTTGACTGCATAACTTGGTAGGACTGCATGACTTCGAAAAAGACTCTAGATCTCTAGTAAACAACGGACCTCTTCTGAAGAATCTCCAAAGACTGAGGCCCCAGGCACCGCCAAAACCAGACACAGGGCTCGACAAATCTGCAAAATTGTACTAGTCCTGCAGGTCTAGTAACTCAGAAAATCCCCTCGACCCAGCTGCAACCTACTCGACCTCGGTCTCTGAAAACAAAGCAAAATTGACAAGTTAACAAGATTTAAAGGCATCTTTATTGTCCAGTCCCTTTGTGAGCAATAAAAATCTTGTTATCTTGTCACTTTCGCTCCGTGTTCAAAGAGAGGACAAAAGTTAGTTTGTCTTCCTACTCGCCAGTAAAGGCGAGTAGGACCTAAAATAGCTCGTCCTTATCCATTCTCCCTCGCAGATGAGAGCGGGCGAGTGGATTTGTCGAGCCCTGAGACACCTGAAGCAAACACTGCACCAGTCGCCTCAGGTCCGAGTTGAATTGGGCCAACAAGTTTCCCCAGCACTCCAGAGCTGGAGTCAAATGTGATTTCATCCCTCCTGGACTCTGATGTCACCTGCAGCTTCTGCACACAGGCCACCACTACCATGACAGCGCCCATAAGGAAAAAACAGACGTCTAAAGACACCTCTGGACCCGTCACTCCTGGGATTTGGAGAAGTGGACCAACAATGACGCCCTCGTCTATAAGCATCATAAGGCCTGAGCCCAGTCACTGGTTAAGCCAGGCTGGCTTCCTCGCCAGAGCCTGCATCTTTTTAACAGAGACTGGTCCCCATTGAAACGCATTGGGCACCTGACATGGTTTTGCACCCTGCCGCTCTCATGGTGCTGGTGGTTTACTGTTGGTGCTGCCGTGGAACTTGCTCATCACTCACCTTAACTCCTGGAGATTGGTCCTGTAAGTTGATGTACTATATATATTAGCAGAACTTACGTTTCCTTCCATAGGATAACATTCCAGAACTTTGAAACTGCACTGTGTTCACTTTTTAAAGTGAAAGGAATTTATATTTACAAACATACATACCTGAACGAGTTTTTTCTGATGCCTAAACCAATATAAAGATACTTGCTATTTTTATAAATTGGTGTGGGTATGGATCTCGTTCCTGAGTAGAGTTATCATTTATGAACCATTGTTTGTATTTTGTGAGTGTCTTGCACTCCTCGTGTTAAGCCTAAGGCTGCTCGACCACACTACCACCTAATAGAGCACTTTGGGACTGCGTAACAAGCCCCTGTCTGCTAATAAGGGAACACAGACTCTTACACGGTATAGCAGATAACTGATATATCACATAAAAAGCCAACTTCCTACAAGTTGCCAAACCTGTTTTCCTGTGGGAATGTAGCAGAGTGGTAGCCACACCTCTAGGATGGTCTATAAAGCTCTCTAGACCGAGATCTCGAGAGTGGGCAGAATGGAGCGCTCGGTCATTCCCAGATACTCTCCCCTAGAGGCAAAAATCATACTCACCAACATTAAGGAACAAACTATCCATCCTCTATCAGATGCTGCGCAATCAGCCAGATCCCTTGGTTGGAGTGAGGGAGGCGTGGACACGGGACTTGGGGCCTTTTGAGGAAGAGCACTGGATTGAAGCAGTGGTTGCACCTAGGTAGGGTGTGATAACCTCTCAGTTCTATTTGCTTCAACTCAAACTGCTGCATCGAACATATCACACAAGAGCACAGCTGTTTAAAACGGGACTGATTGGCCCTGGGATTGCCTACGCTGTGGAGACCCCATGGGGCCTGTTACACACCTTCTGGCGCTGCCCAGCCCAATCATACTTTTGGCAGGGGATACTGGGGTCCTTGGAGACAGTATTGGGTTGGAAAATCTCTAGGAATTCAAAATTGATCTTTCTACACAATATGGAGGACTTAAAGGGTGACAGATGCAAGAGGGTGCTGCTCTGGTTGGGCCTGCTGATAGCCAAACGTGACATTGCAAGGGCGTTGAAAGACACTGCGGCCCCACTCATAACTGGGTTGGACACAAGTATGTACTACTGCATGGGCCTGGAACGTCCAGTATACCTGGCTAGGGGTTATCCAAAGAAACATCATGAAATCGGGACAGATCGGGCCGGGCTTTGAGGGACACATCTAGATCCATGTCCATCCTGGCCTTGGTCCTTGGAGGGGAAGATCTAATCTTTCAGGCCACCTCCAACTGACTTTATGGGACAATGTTTGATATATTGTTACTCCCTCTGTGGCACTGTGTAGATACTGCTGGCTCTGTACCACTCTGGGATAGTTGGATGTCACACTTCACAGGAAGTTATCAGGCGGGTGAGACCCTGTTAGCCCATTGGTTAGTGACCAAAACCACCCCACTTTCCGAGAATAAAAAGGGCACCCATAACTCAGATCTCGTTGAACTGGAGAAGAGAACCAAAGGAGGACTGCCCTTTTGTACCAAAGACCCGGTGAAGAGACTCTGCAACAAAGTTGGATTGCTGCACCTTGGGCTAACAAAGAAAACTATGCCTGCTGTGTCCTATTAATGGTGAAGCAGACTCTTGAGCCCAGACATATGTAAGACACTACATAGGTCAGAAGGCTGACCTGTTCATGGCACAATATCAAAAAAGCAGAGGTAGCCTGTCTGGCAAGTTGGTAGCCGAAGTGTCCGGATTGCAGCTCTTCACCCTCACGCAGTGTAAAGGACTATGACCTGACACTCCAAAATTTGCACCCAAGTCTGCTGGACCCAGGAGAGTCGCCAGAGTGCAGCTGTGTTACCCAGAAGGCAAATCTTAAACCACCGTACCGGGCAACTGGACTTCTGCAAAGCTCCAGAAGACTTTGAAGGAAGTAAACTCATGGCCAGGATCACCTCACCAATCCCATAGTCCAAGTAGACGCCACAGGAAGACCCCCGTTGACTGCACACCATCTTCAACATCCAGTATCCCCTTGCATGAGCACCACCCCAATATAAGCCAATGGCAAGGACACACTGACACTGGACTGGAAACATCTTCTCATGAGGGTAACTTTCTTTAGACCTTACTGGAACCCTAAACTGACCCTGCCAGAGATGGTCACCCAAAGTAACTAAGTAACCGCAAAGCAACTTGCTTATGTTTTTATTGAAAATGTTTTCAAGTGTCAAATAGTTGAATTTTCCAGTGCTTGTTTGAGATGAAGTGAAAAGATGTGATTGACGATAGCTTGTAAATCTGCATCTCCGGAAGCCTCTTGTGGATCTTTTTTGTTTCGCGGTCTAAAATTATTAAAAATCTAATAATGTTTCGGAATTGGTGTCAGATTGAGTGTCTTGTTTCTTCTTAAACTGATTTGGTGCTGTTCAAATGCTTTCCACTTGTTCCTTTGTGTGAGCCCGTCTGCTCAGAGCCACAGTTACCCAGGATGGAGCTAAGGCTTAACCAATGTTGCAGAACTGAAGTTAAAGGTTAAGTAACTTCCTTCGGTCAAACCTTAATCCTCATATAGATATGTGGAGTAGCCTTGGGCAGGGAGGATGACGGCAAACTCAGACCCTAGTAGCAGCCTAACGGCACCCCACCCGAGTTAGTACCCAGAAACAGTGTTCCACCCCAGAAGCTGGCACTACAAACCCCAGTCAGCAACTGAATGCTGAAGTAGTGAGGGGATAGGACAAAGTTCTCCAGACAGCCGGAATTGCCGTCTGGTTATTCCAGCAAGATTAAAAATATTTAAAAAAAGGTAGTAACCTGGCTAGTGAGTCCAGCAAGACCTTTCAGATATCAAATGTAACCCTTTTCACTTGTATGGATCATAAAGGAGAGGGTAGGTTAGAAAGGGCTCACCTACAAGTCAAAGGCTATTTTGTGCTCCTGGAAGGTGCTTCTAAGGCTGAAGCATCAAAATGTGCTCCCAAATGCAGGGATGCACATAAGAATTTTAAGAAGCTTATGATGGAGCTTGAATACTAGCGTAATGATGCAGTAATGCCTTCAATTAAATGTATTGTGTGTGTGTGTGTGTGTGTGTGTGAGTGAGTGGGGGAGGGTGGGAGAGGGTGAAGGGCGTTCAAATTCGGCAGACAACGGAATAGGTATTATTTAATTATACCTATAGCAGTCTGTCGACTACCCGCCTCATCTCACACCCTGCCCCCCATACCACCCACTGTGCCGGTCGATTTCAATTTTTATTTTTATTTTAAAACATTTCCTTGTAGCTGCAGGTTTTAAATTTATGACAATTTTATATGTAAAAAATGCTAACCTAAAAAATGTGCTTTGGGATGCTGAATGTGTGGAGAGTCCTGTAAGGAAGAACCGGTCATTAAATCAAGCATTGGCATAGCTAATAGGGCTCGCCTTTGGGACCTTATAAGTGTTTAGTTATGCCGCACATTATCCTTGGTGAAACAACATCAACTGTTGCATGGCTAAACACTTATAAGGTCCCAAAGGAGAGACCTACTGGCTATGCAGATGCTTCTTTTTCATTTGCTGGCTCTACACCAGGCAGTGGGGACACTCCTCCACCATTGCAGAGGAGCCGCCGCTGAGTGCATCCCTCCAGCAACCACTGACTGAAATGAAGCTGTGTCTATCCAGGCTTACAAAGCAACGCGTTTGAAAAACATTTCGAAAACCATATCTGACACACTGGCGATTAGCACAGAAATTCTTAATTGGGGCTTTCATTTCACCTCAGATTTTATATAATCATTTTCCTATCTAATCTTAGTTCAACTCACAGGTATGTGTAGTGAAACGATGGAGCGCTCAGTGAGTGTATTTTTAGGAATCTGGCAACGAAAATGCAAATTATATTGTTACAAGTAGAGTTACACTAAATATAGAGCGGACGCCTCTGTAGCAGGCTCAGATTTAGAATAGGATGTGGACCTTATGTAAAATTTGGATCTCAGCCGAGATTTTTTCAAGTTCTTTCCATGGATGTCGGCCAGGTCTCATCCAGACTCTCTGGTGTGCTTTTCTAATTCAGGCTCCACCGCAAGTGCAAAACACCGGACTGAGGCGCTTCCAGACTGCGTGCAAGAATCCGGCAGATAGACCAAAGGCAAGCTGCCCACCTCGGTCACTGAAGTGCAGACTGACTGAGCTGCTCGGGTTGAAAAGTCTCTCCTTTGTTTTTGTTGCCGGTTCAGAGCGCCCTCTAATTAGCCCTTTCTGTTAGTGTCCAGTCTTACAGGGTCTACCTCGGAAGGCAGTGTTTGGCTTGCGCGCTCCGGTGTGCAGAAGTGTCCGTGCGACAGGTCTGCAAGTTTCCAGTCGCTGCCTGAGCCCTTTTGATATCTTGCTGGCAGCAGCAGCGCTCCCTCCCGCCACCAGCAGTGATAGCCTCACAATGCTGCAGAAGCTTCTCTCAAGACTTGGCTCAGGGCCAGCGCATCCTTCAGCTGCTAAGCCGGTGATCTGCTCCCAGTGTTGGCTGTCTGTACATAGTGTCCTTTGGAGCGGGGGTGTTTTTAGTCGCTGCAGCGCCGGAGTTGGCGCATGCATACTTCTTTTGCCTGCAAGCTCACCTTGCACTAAGGGTTGTTAAGTGATGTTCGCATCGGCTGGTGTTCTACTTGCCTGGCACAAAAAGGGTACTGCAGTTCGAAAATGGAGCACAAATCAGAGTGTAGTTTTCTTAGTTTCTTCTATTAAGAGATGACCTGGTATGAACTCTTTACACAGAGACGGTTAAAACAAGCCCGCGAGTGGTGCGCAAGAGCGTGCGCGCGCTTGTGTGAGCGATCGGCTTCCAATTATCGCGGACGAGTCTGGGCACGATAATTCTAAACAGATGTCGCCCGTGCGGGTAACCGCAAGCAATAGGCCGTGGGCGGAGCAAAGGTGGGACATGCAACCGCCTTTGCCCAATTGCGTGTGGTCTTTCTTAGAAAGAGTCACACAAAGCCCAATAGCCTGTGACAAAAACACACGCACAAGCGTGTGGTGAGCTTACTGAAGCCCCTTACTAAAAGCCTTGCAGAGGCTCGACCTAAAAATGAAAAACAACATTTTTTGCAATTAAACTCAATGAAAAGATCAAAAATGGCAACTAGAAAAAAATTGAAACACCAGGAAAACCCAGTTTAGAGTCCAGAGATTCTCAGAACATTGTTGTACAAATATTCGTACATACATAAATTGAAAGAATTAGGCATTTACTACAACGCATTTGTAATGGTGTTTACTTTTTTAGATGCCATAACATCAAAACAATTGGCTCTCTCACCTTGAACACTTGATCCAGTGTCAGGCAGCGGTTTGCATCAGGATGGATTGTCCAAAAAGATATTTTCCCATTGGCAGAGGTTTCACGCACAAACATGTCATGTAGAGAGAGATTGTGCCTGATGGAATTCTGTAAGGGTGGAGGAGAAAGTAAAATGCTCAGCCATCAGCTACCCACATGGGCAAAAGTCACAGGTCCTGCCTTCATGGCTAGTTGCTACTACAAGTGTAAGATTACAATGGACAAATCAGTCAACACAACAAGCATTCACTATTACCCTTACAATTTCCTCCCTAGTCGCAATCTAACAGAGGGGCACCAGATGCTGAT
Source organism: Lissotriton vulgaris (assembly GCF_964263255.1). Classification (NCBI taxonomy): domain Eukaryota; kingdom Metazoa; phylum Chordata; class Amphibia; order Caudata; family Salamandridae; genus Lissotriton; species Lissotriton vulgaris. The sequence goes on along the minus strand of NC_141686.1, from coordinate 64,993,082 downwards.
CGTCTCATGCTACACCTAAACATAGATAGCTATTATTGCCACAGAACTATGAATGGATGTCAAGTGTCTTCTGTAACTGCACAAATACCACCTTCCAGACAAAATATCCCCGCTTTTTAACAGGCCAGGATTAACTTCGGGCCACTTGAAGTCTGCCCAAATTTACTACAAATGTTCTATCTGATTTAACGTGTTTCATCCTGGCACTAATTATCCTGGAAACTTCTTTAAAAAACTACAATTTTCCCTTAAAGACTGTTTTTGCTCTTTAAGTGTAATCTTACAATCGGCAGCTTCATTCCTATCCCACCTTTTCATTTGCCAATATTGTTTTCAACATTTTGCACTAATGTATGGACACCATAGCCAACATGGATGCAAAAAAGCTACAGTTGTTCTTGTTCAGTTCTACTGGGCAAAAGGATATTGATGGCAGTTGGTGAGGCGGAAACTAATAGTTTCTTACCTGTCGGTGTAGTTTTGCAGCTTGAAGATCTTTCTGGATTCACTATGCTGTGCATATTCCGCTATCTGGTAGTTGGGTCCGGAATCGTAGTCTTTTTTCTCTTTGTAGCCCAGGTGGGCGTCGACTCTTCTGTGCAGGTCCCACAGAGCAGACTGAGAAACACCTTAGGGATTTGCTTAGGGTAAGCTTTCCTGGTTAGTTTGTCTTCAACCAGACTCCACCCGAGTCCTTTTGAATGTTCTCTATAAGAGTGTATATATTGTTTTATGTAGAAGCATGCACCTAAATTACATAGGAGTGTTATTCTGATTCTGCTCCTGTTGTATTTCCTTCCATTTAGGTTGCATTATTCAAGACAGGACCATTTGGCCTGTCCAACTACAGACCTTGAGACCCAAGGTTGTATTAAGTTTTTAATTTTTACTTGTCACTGTGTAGTACGAGCACCAAGGTCCTGAGGAATTGCTAGTTTAGCATGAAACATGTCGACCTCAACTGAAGGTTGTAGATAGCCTTGCCACATACTAGCGCAGCATCTATCTCCCCTCCCACCATTTTAACTAAGGGAGTTAGCCACGTTAATAAAGTCCCTTGTGGACTAACCCACCTTTTTTAACTAATCACCACCCACTCACGACTACACATTCACCTACCTTCTCACAAGCATGCACCATATGGCTGGAACAAAAGATCTCCGCTAAAGAGCCCCTTCGCGGGTGCCCGTCGGACATTGCAGCGCCAGTCTGACGAGGAGCAGGACCCATATGATGAAGCATGACACCTAGCTTGCTAGGTGTGTGAGGGTTCTAGTTCCCAAGAGGGGATTCCCCTTACTTCCCTCTTGGTTTTTGCTTCCACTTCACAACACACACTCTCCTTTCCTCCCACCTAGTCCTTCTGGGGAACTGTGTGTACTCTCTTTGTTGCTAGTGAATTGGACACACACACTGGACCCCGTTAAAAATTGTCCACCGAAGGTTCCACTCCTTGTGAAATATTTATTTTACAATCTCAGACAGCATTGTGGATTTCTATTGAAAAGAATTTTAGATCCTAACTGTGAACATCAGTTGCTGTATTATATTCAAAAGTCCAATTATTTAGGACAGAGCAAAAGTCACAGTAAAAGGCTACCACACTAGCCAAAAGATAATAAAGAGAAGAAACACAAGGAGATTATGTATCAAAATTATTATTATAGAGATCCCCAATGCGGTCTATGAGATTGTAAAATAAATCCCTTGCTGGCAATTTGCTTTTTATATAATATCTGCCCAAGCCCGTAAGGGTATATTTGGTTACCCACCCCTTCTTTACTGAATATATGTTGAAGCACTCTTTGTCCTACTTGTGCTTCCTTGTTCATCTGTACATCCACGCAATAGTGCTTAGTGAACGTGTGCACTGAAGCCCATGTTGCCGCCAGGCATATGTCCTGAATTGGTGTGTTGGCCAGAAAGACAATTGTTGCTCCTTTCTTCCTGGTCGAGTGGGCCTGTGCCCCTCCTGTTAGCTCCTGCCCCACTTGCTTGTGGCAGAATTGTATCGTTTGTGCGATCCATCGAGCTATGGTGTTCTTAGTCACTGGTCTACCCAGGTAACTGTTTGCGAAGGATACGAAGAACTGTTTTGTCTTCCTGTGTTCTTTCGTCCTTTCAATGTAGTGCATCACAGCCCTTCTTGCGTCTAGAGTGTGGAGCGCCCTCTAAGCGCTTGTCGTGGGGTTCTGGAAGAAGCTAGGAATTTGAATACTCGGATTCATGTGGAACCTTGGCACCACCTTTGGCATGAAGTGCGGGTCTGTTCTCATCACGACCCCGTCACTGTGTATCTGGATGTAGGGTTCCTGCAGTGTTAGTGCCTGTAGTTCGCTCACCCTGCGTAGCGAGGTGATTGCTACCAGAAAGGCTGCTTTCATTGTCGCACAAGTTACTACTTGTGTAACGATATATCTGTAAGAGACATTAGTTAGTGATAGATTCCTTACCTTAGAATATCCCCAGGCGTCAGACTGGATCCGGAAACTTTTGCGTAGCAATACCCCTGCGCGCCGGTAGGCGTCGTCTGCGGCTCCGCGTCCGTCGTCGGCGTCGTGAGCGCCGGGATGACGTCGGAGTATATAGACGGCGCCCATGCGCGCTGACGTCAGTTCTGATAACACAGCTTTTCCGCGCCAGATACGCAGAGCCATGATAGAACTAACACTGGTGCCATGAAACTAGGGCCCTGAAAGGGGATGACCTTAACCCTAAATATCGGTTCGCAGAACGGGGAGGATGGGAGGGCGGTAAGGAATCTATCACTAACTAATGTCTCTTACAGATATATCGTTACACAAGTAGTAACTTGTGCATCTGAAAGAGACACGTTAGTGATAGATTCCTTACCTTAGAATAGATACCCCAGCAATACCAACCCCGGTGGTGGGTCTGCGAACCAATATCACACCAGAAAGTCCTGGAGGACGGAACGGCCAAAGAAGCCATCCCTCCGGACTTGACTGTCCAGGCAGTAGTGTCTTGCGAACGTGTGCAGCGAGGCCCACGTGGCTGCCTGACAGATGTCCTGCAGGGGGACACCGCGGCCCAGGGCAGTTGTTGTTGCCGTGGCCCGAGTGGAGTGAGCCCGCAATCCAGCCGGGGGCTCCTTCCTCGCCATGGAGTAGCATGCTTGGATGCACAAGATGATCCACCTAGAGATGGTCCTCTTGTGTACTGCCTTCCCCTTCTTCGCGCCCACGTAACCAACGAAGAGTTGGTCATCCACCCGGAATTGGCGAGTGCGGTCTAGGTAGTAGGAGAGCGCACGTTTTGGATCCAGACGGTGGAGCCTCTCCTCCTCTTTCGAGGGATGCGGAGGCGGAAAGAAGGTGGGCAAAGTGATGGACTGCCCGATGTGGAAGGCCGTGACAACCTTGGGCAGAAAGGAAGGTCGTGTACGCAACACCACCTTATCAGGATGAACAGACAGGAAAGGTGGAGAAGAAGAAAGAGCCTGGAGCTCACTCACCCTCCTGGCAGAGGTGATGGCAACCAGGAAGGCCGTCTTTAGAGTAAGGAGACGAAGAGGGCAGTTATGAAGTGGCTCAAAGGGAGCACACATCAGATAGGTGACAACAAGATTCAAGTCCCACTGGGGCATCACGAAGGGAACAGGAGGGAACATGTGCGTGATGCCCTTCAGAAATCTACTTACAATAGGAGACTTGAATAAAGAAGGCTGATCTGGTAGCCTCAGGAAGGCTGATAGAGCAGAAAGGTACCCTTTAAGAGTGCCCAGAGCAGAGCCCTGCTGGGCAAGGGAAAGAAGAAAGAGCAGCACTTCCGAAAGGGGTGCAGAGAGAGGATCCACAGCCTTTGCTGTGCACCATGCCACAAATCTGTTCCACCGGCAGGCGTATACCGACTTCGTGGAGGGACGCCTGGCTGCCAGAATGATATCACAGACTTCGGGAGGCAAGTCAAATGGCCTCAACTGCCGCCGCTCAATCTCCAAGCTTGTAGGTGGAGACTGGACAGGTTCGGGTGCAGGACCGTCCCCTGCTGCTGCGACAGAAGGTCCTCCCGAAGAGGCAGACGAATAGGGGGATCGACTGACATGCTGAGTAGCTCGGGATACCAGTATCTTCGTGCCCAGTCCGGAGCCACAAGGACGACCTGGGCCCGGTCGCGCCTGATCTTCTTCAGCACTCTGGGCAGAAGTGGTATAGGCGGAAAGGCGTACAACAGACCGCAGCTCCACTCGCGACGAAAAGCGTCTCCGAGCGAGTGCCGCCTTGGAAACTCCAACGCGCAGAACTGCTGACATTGCGCGTTCTCTTCTGTGGCGAATAGATCTAACCAAGGCTCTCCCCACTGTCGAAAGAGACCTTGCGCCACATCCGAGTTCAGACGCCATTCGTGATCCATCATGCACCGGCGGCTGAGTTTGTCCGCCCTGGCATTCAGAGAGCCTGCCAGGTGTTGAACCACCAGGGTCACGCCCTGATGTTCCAGCCACTGCCAGAGGCGCAGAGCCTCCTGGCAAAGGGTCCACGACCCCACTCCGCCCTGTTTGTTGCAGTACCACATGGCGGTGGTGTTGTCGGTGAACACTTGCACCACGCTCCCCCTGACAGAGGGGAGGAATGCTTTCAGTGCAAGACGAATCGCCCGCAGCTCCAGAAGGTTGATGTGGAGCCGGGACTCCGCCGGAGACCAGAGGCCTCTGATCTCCGCCTCCCCCATGTGGCCTCCCCAGCCCTGGAGTGACGCGTCCGTCACAACTACGTGCTCCGGCTGGGGTAGGGAGAGGGGTCTGCCACTGACCCAGTCGCGGTCCGTGAGCCACCACTGCAGTTGCTTCGCAGTGCCCTCCGAGATCAGGACATGATCGGACAGGTTGCCCTGATGCTGGGCCCACTGAAACTTCAGGTCCCACTGCAGAGCCCGCATCCGCCACCTGGCGTGACGCACCAGAAGGATGCAGGAGGCCATCAGTCCCAGAAGCCGCAGCGTCAACCTGACCGAGACCCGGGATAACGGCCCGAAGACAGGAATCAGAGCCTGAATATCCCGAACCCGCTGCTCGGGTGGGTAAACCCGAAACTGCGCCGAGTCGAGAACCGCTCCGATGAAGAGGAGCTTCTGAGAGGGACACAGGTGTGACTTCGGCACATTGATGGAGAACCCCAGCAAGTGCAGGAGGTCGGCCGTAGTCTAGAGGTGGCTGACGACTGTCTGGGGCGAGCCCGCCTTCAACAACCAGTCGTCGAGGTAGGGGAAGACTGAAACCCCTTGCCTGCGCAGATGGGCTGCGACCACCGCCATCACCTTCGTGAACACCCGTGGGGCGCTGGTAAGGCCGAAGGGGAGCACGGTAAACTGAAAGTGCTCGTGGCCTACCGTGAACCGCAGGTAACGCCGGTGGGCCGGCAGGACGGGGATGTGGAAATAGGCGTCCTGCAAGTCCAACGCTACCATCCAGTCTCCTGGGTCCAGGGCAGCCAGGACCTGAGCCAAAGTGAGCATCTTGAACTTCTCCGTACGGAGGAAGCCGTTGACGTTCCGCAGATCCAAGATAGGGCGTAGGCCCCCTTTGCCCTTCTTGGGTACCAGAAAGTAGTGGGAGTAACAGCCACGTCCTACTTCTGGCCCAGGAACGCGCTCGATGGCCCTCTTGGCCAAGAGGGCCGAAACTTCCTCTTGCAGAAGTCGCAAGTGATCCCCCGACACACGGTGGCATTGAGGTGGCATGGATGGAGGGGAAGACTCGAAGGGGAGGGAGAAACCCCTTCGGACAATTTGCAGCACCCACCTGTCCGAAGTGACTGTATGCCAGTGGGAGAGGTGATGGCGAACCCTGCCCCCCACAGGCGTCACATGGGCCTGAAAACTCGGACTAGGAAGGTTTTGAGGCGGGGGCTGCTGAGGGAGGTGTGGACTGGCCTCGCCGCTGACCCCGACCACCGCCGCGGCGGTTCCCACGTCCGCCACCGCGCTGCTGGACATTTTGCGGCGTGTGGCTGGCGGCCCGTGGTGGGGCGCCTCTTCCGTGGCCACGAAAGGAGCGAAAGGCACCCGATTGCTGGCGTGGGGCCGTAAGGCCCAAGGACTTGGCCGTGGCCCTGGAGTCCTTGAAACGCTCCAGCGCATGGTCTGCCTTGTCGCCGAAGAGGCGACGGCCATCAAACGGCATGTCCAGGAGGGTGGCCTGGACATCGGCCGAGAAGTTGGCGGACCTCAACCAGGCGTGGCGTCGAACCGCCACCGTCGTTGCCATCGCCCTGCCCAGTGAGTCCGTGGTATCCAGCCCACACCGGATAGAAAAACGTGCCGCATCTCGGCCGTCCGCAAGGGTTTGGCTGAGTTTAGCCCTGACCTCCTCAGGGCATTGTGGCAGCACCTCCGCAACCGTGTCCCACAGAGTGTGGGTGTAGCGGCCCAAGAGACAGTTGGTGTTCACTGACCGTAGCCCTAGGCTCACAGACGAGAAGACCTTCTTCCCGAACTGCTCATATCTCTTGGATTCCCTGTCGGGCGGAGCCGACGGGAATGCGGTCTGGGAGTTGGAGGCCTGGATGACCAGACTCTCGGGGGTGGGGTGGGTGGACAAAAAGCAAGGGTCGCCCGGTGCCGGGCGGTAGCGTCTGGCCACGTTCCTGTCCACAGGGGGGCCTGTGGCGGGCTTGGACCAAGTGCCCAGAAGAACGTCACACAAGGCCTCGTTAAACGGCAGGAGGGGCTCCGCGGAGCCGGACTGCTGTTTGAGGACCTCAGTGAGGAGATTAGTCCTCACGGCCGCGACGGGGAGCTGAAGGTTTAAGGCCTTAGCTGCCTTCGTCAACACTACACTGTAAGCAGAACCCGCCTCCGACGCCACAGTCGGGGGCGACGTAAATCCAGTGTCTGGCGAGGTGTCAATACCACTGGCCTCCCCAAGCTCATATGTCCAGTCCTGATGTGACTGGCAATCACGTGCCAGAGGGTCCTCGGACCCCTCCCATTGCTCCTCGTCACCTGGCTCCTGGAGACCAGGATTAACAGCCAGGGCCTCCTCGTGGAGATAGAACTCTCCGAAGGCCGACGGAATCGGCGCCCATCGGCGCCCTTCCGACTCCTGAGTAGGACCGTAGGAAGCATTGGGGTCGGCAACCACATCGGCTGCCGGGGACGACACCTGAAGGGACGGCGCCGGCGAGGTCGTAAGGTCGACCGGCGGGGTCCCGGATCCGGAGCCGGATCCAGCGAGGTCGCGCGGCGCCGGGACCGAAGTCGCCAGCGGCGCCGGGCCCGAAGCACCCGACGTCGTCGGGGCCGAAGCGCCCGACCCGGAAGGACCTCCAGACGGAGCCGATCGGCCCGAAGGCGCCACGGGAACCGACTGAGGAGGGAGGGCCCTCATGGCCATGAGGTACCTCTCGACCTCCTCCTGCGACGCGCCATGCCCAGGGACCCGAAGGTGTGGGGCAGGCGGCGACGCTTGCGACTCCCGCGGAGCCGCGTGGGCGGTGTCGCCCGAGTCCCCGGTCGCATCGTGCGAGCGACGGGGCGGGTCGGAGGATCGATGGTGTCGCTCCGACCTCTCATGCCTCTTACCTGAGGACTTGGAACCAGACGATCGGTGTCCACTCCCGGAACGTCGATGACTCCGACCTCGCGACCTATCCCTCGACCTCCCGTGGGACCGGGACCTGGAGCGGCGCGGGGCCGACTGCCTCAGCTCGAGACGCTTGCGGGACCGCTCCCGCCTAGCCTTCGACCTCAGGGCCCGGCAGTCGGAGCAGGTTCGATCGTCGTGGTCGAGGCCTAAGCACTTCAGGCACCGGCGATGGGGGTCCGTGACCGACATGAGTCGGCCGCACTTCGAGCAAGGCTTGAACCCGGGCATCCCTGGCACCGATAGTCGAGGATCGACTAAATAGAGGATCAAAAAGATCGAAAAAGTTTTCAGTCAAAAAGTGACTGGGGGTAGAGCTTCTTCCGGATCTGCGCTAGCTGGCGCGGAAAAAAGAAGAACTGACGTCAGCGCGCATGGGCGCCGTCTATATACTCAGACGACGTCATCCCGGCGCTCACGACGCCGACGACGGACGCGGAGCCGCAGACGACGCCTACCGGCGCGCAGGGGTATTGCTACGCAAAAGTTTCCGGATCCAGTCTGACGCCTGGGGATATTCTAAGGTAAGGAATCTATCACTAACGTGTCTCTTTCAGATAGCATTTGCAGTGATAACTTCTGGATAGGTTCGATAGGTGCTTTCATGAGCTCTGTCAGTACCACATTCAAGTTCCAAGCCGGCGGCGGCATCCTTTTAGGTGGCGCTATTCTCTTAGCCCTTTCCAGGAATCTTTTTACTACTTGAGATGTAAAGAAGCTTCTCCCTGTTTCGCCTCTTTTGTATGCCACAATCGCTGCCAGGTGTACCCTCAGCGAGGATGAGCTTAGCTTAGCTTTTATTAGGTGCGTGAGGTATTTTAGCACCGTTGATTCCCTGGTCAGCTTTCTATGGAGTTTCTTCTTGCAGCACCATTGAGTGAATCTTTTCCATTTTTCCCCATAGCACTTGCATGTGCTGGGCCTTCTTGCCTCTCGCAGCACCCGCAGGGTGTGCTCTGGTAATTTTAGATGTGCGAACTCTAAGTCCTCAGGAGCCAAGCTGAGAGGCTGAGGCTCTCCGGCTCTGGGTATAGAACTTTTCCGTTTTCCATGGAGTAGGTCTCTTCTTTTTGAAAACTTGTGGGGTGGACCCTGCGCCATCTCCATTATCTGTGAGTACCAGGTCTGCCTCGCCCATTGTGGTGCCACCAGGATGAGCGTCATGTTGCTCGTCATGCATTTGTTGAGAACCCTGGGGATCAGTGGTATCGGGGGAAAAGCGTAGGCAAATGTTTTTGACCAGCTTATCCATAGGGCATTCCCCTGGGATAGTGCCTCTGGTTGTCTGGATGCAAAGTACTGGCATTTTGCATTCTGGCGTGTTGCAAACAGGTCTATTGTCGGAGTGCCCCACCTCCTGAATAGTCTTTCCATTTCCTGTATGTTGAGTTCCCACTCGTGGGATGCTGAAGTCTGCCTGCTGAGCCAATCCGCTTCTACATTGTCCTTCCCTGGCAGGTGTATGGCTAGCAGGTCTATTTTGAGTGGTATTGCCCATCTCCAGATTTCCTGTGCAAAGCTTGACAGAGGGAATGATTGAGTTCCCCCCTGCTTGTTGATGTAAAACATCGTTGTGGTGTTGTCTGTTTGTATCAGCACCTTTTGGTTGTACAGTTGTTTCTGAAAGGCCTTGAGGGCAAGCAACAGTGTTTTAAGCTCCAGGTAATTGATGTGTCTGACAGCATCCGCTGGGCTCCACAGACCCCTCACTCTGAGCCTGTTCATGTGTGCGTCCCATCGCTTCTGGGATGCGTCTGTGGTGATGGTCACTGTTGGGTCCGGTGGCGTTCAAGGCTTCCCTATTGTTATCCTCTCTTTGGTCCACCACTTCATTTCTTCCTGCACCTTGTACGTTACAACCACTAGATCCTCCCAACTTCCTGTAGCTTGTGACCATTGCTGTTGCAGCCACTCTTGGAGTGGTCTCATTTGTAGGCGTACATTGGGGACCAGGTGTATGCAGGACGCCATCATTCCCAAGATCTTGCTCACTGTCAGAGCTCGCCCCTTCTGGTAGTGACGTTTCTCCCTCAGTAGTGAGAGTGCCCTCTTCGCTGGGTAACACCCTGCATTGGACGGTGTTGATTTGAGCTCCCAGGAAGATCTTCACTTGCTCCTGTTCCATCGAGCATTTTCCCCAGTGTATGGAGAATCCCAGGCTGGTTAGCTTTCTTGTGACCTGCTCTGCATGAACCTTGCATGTCCTGTAAGAGCTTGCCTTTATGAGCCAGTCGTCAAGGTAGGGGTACACGTGTATCCCCTCTCTTCGCAGATGTGCGGCCACTGCTGCGAGGCATTTGGTGAATACCCTTGGTGCGGACTTTAGACCGAATGCCAGGGTTGTGAATTGGTAGTGATCCTTGTTTACTGTGAATCTTAGCATGTGCTTGTGCTGCCGGTTCATGGGGATGTGCAGGTACGCATCTTTGAGGTCTACGGTGGACAAGAAGTCCCCGGCCTTTATCTGTGGGATGACCTCTTGTAGGGACATCTTGAATTTTTGATTCTTTACATACTTGTTTAGGAACCGTAGATCCAGGATGGGTCTTAGGCTTTAGGCTTTAGTCCACTTTTGGCACCAGGAAGTAGTTAGAGTACACTCCCCTTTTCCGTTCTTTGAATGGGACCGGTTCGATGGCCTCTTTGAGGAGGAGTTCTTGAGCTTCCTCTTGGAGCAATTGCAGCTCTCTTCCAGAGTGCTCTCTTTTCTTTGGCTTTCTGTTTGGTGTTCTCTTTTCCAACTCTATTCAGTGTCCGAATTGTACGAGGTTGAGTATCCACTTGTCTATGGTTATTTTTCTCCACTCCTGGAGATAAAATCTCAACCCGCCTCGTACTGGTGTTACATGTTCTTTTGTGTCTTGGCCGTGTAGCCCTCTCCTCGTTGTTTTCCCGTGCTCCTCCACCGGAGGGTTTGGTGGGTGAGCACCTTTTTCGTGTGAAGTCACTTAGAGGGGGGTTGTTCACCGCCTCTCCTATGGGCCCCGCCCGTTTCCTTTTCCTCGAAAGGACTGGCCCCTGTTCTGATCGTTCCAGTTTTGCTTCTGCTGGCCCTGGTGACCTTGGTTGTCACTCTGTTGACCCTGGTGGAACGCCTGGTGTGATGGTCCTTGCTGGTTTCCACCCCTTCCGTTCGGCCTCCGCAAAGGAGTGCCTCTTCTCATCCCCCTGAATTGCAGGGCCCCCATGGACCTTGCCGTCTCGTTGTCTTTCTTCAGTTGGGTGAGTTTCTCATCAACTGGGGCTCCGAACAGTGTTTCTCCATTGAAAGGTGTGTTCAGGATGTTGTTCTGAACCTCAGTTTTGAAGCCTGAGATCCTGAGCCAGGCTTGCCTTCTCTCTGTGATGCCTATAGCCATCAGTCTGCTGGATGTTTTAGCCCCATCCAAGGCTGTCTTTAGGCACGAGTTAGCAATGCTTTTCCCTTCTTCCACAGGGTGCATTGCCCTCTGGAGGTATTGCCTAGGGAGGTGCTTGAGAAATTGGCCGATCTCATCCCAATGTTGGTGTTGGTGCCTGTTCAGAAGGGCGTTGGAGTTAGCCATCCGCCAGTGCATTGCGGCGTTCCTCTCAATTTCTCTGCCCGTCAGGTCCATCCTCCGGCTTTCCTTGTCAAGTGGTGGCCCAGATGTTGGGACGTTGGCCCTTCTTCTGGCCGTTGCAGCGATTATTGAATCTGCTGTGACGGACCCCTTGATGTAAGCAGGGTCCTCGGAGGAGAATTTGTATTTCTTCTCTGTCCTCGGCGTGACTGATCTGCTTGTAGCCGGGTCCTTGAACGCTTCCTTCCCCTGATCCGTGATACTTTTCAGAATGGGCAAGAACTTGCTTCTTGTCTGAGTGGGGAGCAATGTTTCCAGCAGGAAGTCTGCTTTAGGCTTCTTCCAGCTTAACCCCATAAGCTGCTGCTGCCTTCCGGACGACCTCATTGTATGCCCCAATGTCATCTGGCGGCGAAGGCCTTGAGGGATATGTCTCCACAGGCTCCTCCGGGGTTTCGGCCTCGATGTCCTGCCATTCCAGGTCTTGGGCCGTCATGGATCCTGAGCCGTAGCTTGATTGCTGCTCCTCATATTCACCCTCTGTGTAATAGGAGGTCCTCTTCCTCTTCGTGTTCCGAGGGCTCCGGAGTTTTCGGCGGGTCTTCTACGTTGAACTCCTCGTGCTCCTGCACCTCAGCGACGGCCATCGCTGGCTTAGAGGGGATCCTGAAACTTTTCATCTTTTCCTCGAAGTCCTTCTTCCTCTGAAGGATGTTTTCCATCTCGGCCTCGAGCCTTCTTTTCTTCCTCTCCAACTGTGCGGCCTGCTCGTGGTCGAGCGTTTCGGCTGCTCTCTTTGACAGAGTCATCGACGTCAAAGCTTTTTTTTTTCGGCTCCTTCTCCTTCAAAGTCCCTTTTTCGGGGGCTTGCTTCAACGACCTTGGCTTTTCACCGGTCTTCGGCGCCCAGGAGTCGTTCTCGAAGGATCCGCTGGGCCCTTTATCAGGGGATGCAGCTTTGGTCGTCGAAATTTTCGGCGCCGGTGCTCCCTTCGAGGGTCTGGACTGATTTTCGAGAGTGTCTCAGGCTTTCGAGGCCCTGTCGAGGTTTTCGGGGTCGTAGACTCTCCTACCTTGTCAGACGTATTCTTATCGGTCTCTGCGACCGTGAAATCATCTGGACCTTTGGCGATGTCGTCCTCGTCGTCGGTGGAGAGGCCCAGTTCGTAAAGTGTCTGGGCCTGGCCTTTGCCCTGCATCGTGTAGTGAGCTATCCTCGGGTTCTCTCGAAGCCGGAGTGTCTTCGGTTTGAAGACAGAGCAGGCGTTGCAGTCTTTGCTCTCGTGGTCAATTGGCAGGCAGAGGTTGCAGACCGGGTGCTGGTCCTTGTGCGAGAACTTGTGGTGGCAGTTTCTGCAGAATTTAAAGGGTGTCTTGTACATCCCTGCGCTCAGGGGGCCCCCTATGTGCGCATTCTCCGAAGGGCGTCGAAGATCTCCAGGTTCTTCCCCTTCTTCGTCGTCTCCTCTCTGATGGTCTTCTCCTAATCTTCTCAGGTCTTTTCTGTCGAAAAGTTGCTGTATTTTCTCCTTTTCTCCTCCAAAAACCTCTGGAGCTTGACGCGACGATCCAGACCCAACGGCGGAAAAAAGAATCTGAAGATGGCGCCCAAGGGTGGGAGCTTCCGCCGGAAGCATGCCGACGTCACCGAAGGTACACCAAATGGTGGGACGTCGACGCCGACCTGGGCTACAAATTTTTTTTTTAAAAAGGGCTACAATTCCGGACGCAACCACCAGATCGCAGAATATGCACAGCATAGTGAATCCAGAAAGATTCACGCTGCAAAAATAGATTTATTTTTACAACATAAGCTTTGCAACCATCATAGACATTGAACAAGAACGGTTAGTTACATATGAACTTGCTGCTGGGGAAGTAGAACTGATCAACCTTTACGGTATTATTAGGGTTGGTTATAACAGAGCCTCTCACCAAAACCTTATTCTTGAAGAAACAAGCGGAGGCACTCTTGGGCACAAGCACCAACGGCAGGATATAGAGGACAGTAACTTGAAACCTGGCCTAGACAATAGCTTTGATGGCATTGCTTCAGATTGTTTTCTAACTACTTCAAATTCAGAGCATGGGCCTCTAGAAGAGACCGTAACCCTGCACAAGAACAAGCTCCTCACCAAGTAATAGTTCTCCAACATCTCGGTAGCTGTTCCCTCTTGGAATTTAACAGTGAGGTGATTTTTTTTTCTCCAAACAGTCTTTGAAATCAAGGAAAAGGATGCCTTACACTTTTCTTAAAATAAAATAAATTAATTATTTGCCCCCTAGTTACAGAGAGGGATATTATGAAAGAGAATTTTACAGCACACACTAAGCTTAAAAGTCAACTCTATCTTTTTACATAAGCAACTAAAGTGTGTTAAATGTAAACAGAGTACTGGTGATAATTGTCAACTAAAGTTTGCCTCAAGCTGCGCCTTAACTTTAAGGTTCTCACCCTAGCCAGAACATCTCTCCATGTATTACCTTCCAGCCCGGTTTAGCAACGTGTTTGAAATATGGGAAATGATCTTCTATCCAAGTATATATTTCTTTGAGAGTCATCCGCTTTCTGTCTGTGCTGTTAATGGCAAACTGAATCATGGCCATGTAGGAATAGGGAGGGCGCTCCGAGATGGATTCCTGCCAGGAGGTGAAAGATGAGCCGCAGGGAAGAGAACCAACATCTTCCTCAACCTGCTGACACAAGTGGGAGAGACAGGAAAAAAATATGTTAGATCATTTTATAGGGGAGAACTTAAAAAACATGAATTAATCTGTTCTTAGTGAAATTATATGTACACCAATAAAAAAATACGAGGTAGGCTTAGGAGTTGACAACATTTTGTGCAATGATAAACCTGGAAGAGTGTGACATGACCTTTAGCTGCAAGGGAGTTGACAAAGAACAAGTAGGATCCATGGACAAAGGTAAAACAGCAATCACCTTTTTCCAAGAAAGGCCATAGTACATCGCTGCAAACGCAGTGTATTTAGTGTTATTCAAAGTACAAAACTACACTTTCAAAAAACGGTCTTTGGTCAATCTGCATGACTACCATATATATGATCTCATGGTTCATCATCAGCTGCAGAACAAATAGCATTAGACCAAGTATGGCCGTAGAGTGCACAACTAACTTAGCAATTACTTTTTCTCACCTGTTGATTGCAACAGGCGAGAAAGAGTGGATTAAAAAGGCTCAGGCAAGAAACAATTAAATTACTCGCCAAGACAAAGTGACCACATTGCTTGGGTTGGCCAGACAAAAGCAGGTTGGAAAAACATGAGAAATGAGCCAACTTGCAATATATGTTTTGGTTGTAAACACAAAGCCTAAAGGCGCAATTATGGAATTCCCTTCTCAAGTCTGCGTACTGTGATTCTGTCACTTCACAGATGCAACCTTAGTGCTTAGCTTCTGCTAGTCAGTAACAATCTTAAAACAAGGATTGGCGAAGCTAATAGATCTTGCCTATGTGAGAGGGCATGTTGTCTTTGCCAATGTCTTGGCTGCTATTCAGCATGGCTAAAATCTCCTGGCATTGTGCAGAGGAGGGTGGTGCGGAGTTCCGCAGTGGCATTATGTGGAGTGGTGTAGAGTGGCAGAGTGGAGTACAGTGGTCTAGAATAGAATGGTGTATTGAGTACCGAGGCGTAAAGTGTCAGAGTTGTATAGAGTAGTAATGTTGTGGATGTAAGAAGTCCTCTTGCGGTCACTGTGACATCCAGTCAGTCAGTCCTGCATTCACTCTCCGACGCTCTCCCTGAGCCCTGGTACCAATGCCCACAGCCCCTACCGCTGCCACTCTGCCCGACCTGCTGTGCCCACAAGTAGGGAACATGGAATGGCAGGCTCTGCCAGTGACGTAGAATTGTAGACTCAAATCAACACCGCCACGATTTTACAAGGAGGAAACATCTATGTTTAGTTGTGAAAACGAAGCAATTTAAGTGTTTGGGAAATTTACAAAATCATTGTGTTTGTGCATCTGGGAACAGCTGTGTTGCCCTGGGGTGACTGTTACTGGGGCCGAGAGCAGCCCAGCCACACATTTACTGTTGCAAGCCCTGCCCACAGATGACAACCTCCTTGTATTTTTGTGCAGTTTTTATATAGCGCGAACTGGGCCCAAAGGTATAGAAGAGGTTTGCATGATCACCAGTTGCTTTATAAAAAGACACATTTGTTTTTACAAGCACACGGAGATGGAGTGAGTCGGCAGCTCTGGCCGTTACGCCACATCAAGTCAAGTCAAGTCAAGTCAAGAGATTTATATAGCGCGCTACATACCCATAGAGTCTCAAGGCGCTGGAGGGAGGGTGAGGAGTTACTTGTCGAATATCCAAGTTTTAAGTTGCTTTCTGAATGCTAGGTGGTTCTGAGTAAGGCGAAGGTGAGTGGGAAGTGAGTTCCAGGTTTTAGCTGCCAGGTAGGAGAAGGATCTACCTCCCATGGTGGTTTTGTTGATGCGAGGTACAGTGGCAAGGGCTTGGTTGGAGGATCGCAGCCGACGGGAGGGGGTGTAGAAGGACAATCGTGTGTTGAGACATTCGGGCCCAAGTTCGTAAAGTGCTTTGTGTGCGTGGGTTAGGAGGCGGAAAGTGATCCTCTTATTTATGGGGAGCCAGTGGAGGTTTTTCAGGTGACCTAGACATCCAGTGTTCTTTACGCGGGATGTCTAGTATGAGCCTGGCTGAAGCGTTCTGGATGCGTTGGAGTTTTTTCTGGAGTTTTGCGGTGGTACCGGCGTATAGTGTGTTTCCGTAGTCCAGGCGGCTCGTGACCAGTGCGTGGGTGACCGTTTTTCTAGTTTCGGTGGGGATCCAGCGAAATGTTTTTTTGAGCATGCGAAGAATGTTGAAGCAAGATGATGAAACGGCGTGGACTTGTCTGGTCATCGAGAATGAGGAGTCCGGATGACGCCCAGGTTCCGTGCGTGGTCCGTCAGGATGGGGGCTTTTCCAAGGGCTTCTGGCCACCAAGAGTCACCCCAGGCGGAGGGGGAGGTGCCTAAGATGAGGACTTCTGTTTTGTCCGAGTTCAGTTTCAGACGGCTGCTTCATCCACTCGGCTACTTCTTTCATTCCTTCGTGTAAGTTGGTTTTGGCGGTGTTAGGGTCTTTGGTGAGTGATAGGATCAGTTGAGTGTCATCCGCGTAGGAGATGATGTTGAGATTGTGTTGGCGAGCGATGGCCGCAAGGGGGCTCATGTATACGTTGAAGAGGGTGGGGCTGAGTGACGATCCTTGTGGCACGCCGCAGATGACTTCAGTGGCCTCTGACTTGAATGGTGGGAGGCGGACTCTCGGTGTTCTTCCGGTGAGGAACGAGGTGATCCATTCCAGTGCTTTTCCTTGGATTCCTAAGTCTCTGAGGCGCTGTAGAAGGGTGCTGTGACAGACTGTGTCGAAGGCAGCGGAGAGGTCGAGGAGGATGAGAGCGACTGTGTCTCCATTGTCCAATAGAGTTCGGATGTCGTCTGTTGCTGCGATGAGGGCGGTTTCAGTGCTGTGTTTGGCTCGGAAGCCGGACTGTGAGGGGTCGAGGGATTTGTTGGTTTCGAGGAAGGTGGCGAGCTGGTTGTTGACAGCTTTCTCGATGACTTTGGCCGGGAATGGCAGAAGCGAGATGGGGCGGTAGTTTTTGAGTTCGGTGGGGTCAGCTGTGGGTTTTTTCAGAAGGGCGCTGAGTTCTGCGTGTTTCCAGCTTTCCGGGAAGGTGGCGGAGTTGAGGGAGCAGTTGATGACATCTCGGAGGTGTGGTGCTATGATGGAGTCTGCTTTGTTGAAGATGTGGTGAGGGCATGGGTCAGTTGGGGATCCTGAGTGGATGGAGCTCATCAGGCGGATGGTGTCCTCAGTGGAGATTGGGTTCCAGTCGTTAAGGATGTTCAAGGGGGGTGAAGGTCCTGCAGAAGATTGGGTGGGTTGGTCTCCGGGTTGGTTGTTGAAGCTGTTGTGGATGTCTGCGATTTTGTTGTGGAAGAAGGAAGCTAGGGAGTCGCAGAGGGCTTGGGAGGGGGTGATGTCGCTGGAGTTGGCAATGGGGTTGGTGAATTCTTTGACGATGTTGAATAATTCCTTGCTGTTGTGGGCGTTGTTATCTAGACGGTCTTTGAATGCGGCTTTCTTGGCAGACCGGATTAGTTGGTGGTGTATGCGGGTGGCGTTTTTGAAGGCGTCCCTGGTGCTGGTTAGGATCTTTTTTCCAGGCCTTTTCGAGGGAGCAACAGTGTTTCTTCGATTTCTTAAGATCATCGTTGAACCAGGATGCGTTTTTGCTGCCTAGCTTGATTTGGCGTTTTTTCAACGGTGCTAGGGTGTCGGCGCTGTTGGATAGCCATTGGGTGAGGTTGATGGCTGCTTGGTCGGGGTTTGAGGAGTGGGCGGGGGGGTTTAGTAGAAGCGATGAGGAGATCTGGTCGCTGGTGATTTTGTTCCAGTTTCTTCGCAGGGTGGGTTGAGGATGGTTGTGGATTGTGGTCTTATTGTAGGTAAAGTGAACGCAGCTGTGGTCCGTCCAGTGAAGAGTTGTGGTGTGACTGAATGAGATATGTTTGCTGGTGGTGAAGATAGGGTCGAGCGTGTGACCTGCGATGTGGGTGGGCGAAGAGACAAGTTGTTTGAGTCTGAGGTCGGCGAGATTGTCCAGAAGGGTGGTGGTGCTGCTGTCGTTGCTCTTTTCCAGGTGAAAATTGAGGTCTCCCAATAAAATGTAGTCATCGGAGGGGAGGGCGTGTGGGGTGATAAAGTCAGTGATGTCGTCACTGAATTGTGCACGGGGTCCTGGAGGTCAGTAGAGGAGGGTGCCTCTGAGTGTGGTCTTGGGGTCGGTGTGGATCTGGAAGTGATCTGAGCGGGTGTTGAGCAGGATGCATTGTAGGTGGTTGGTGTCAGATATTGGTTTTGTGTTCGTGGATGAGAAGTCGTTCTTGGTGCCGTCGAACTTGCAGGAGTAGCAAGAGAAGGGTCCATGGATGTGTCCGGGAGCGGCTTGGACGCAGTTGGGGAGTCGGCCGGGGTTTAGGGCTAAGAGGGTTGAGGCGTCGTATGATATGCGGGTGGGGAGGGGGTTACAGGGGCCAGGGGGTCTGGCGCTGGGCGCGGTCCAGGCGCGGACGGGCGTAGACTGGCTTACCTTTGGCGCAGCCGCAGCGCGTGGACGCTGCGCGTTGGGACATCTGACATAAATGGAGAGTGGAGGGGGGGCGGAGCGTGGGCGGGTCAGCTGGGAGGCGGTAGCGGGGAGGGTAGGCGGGCCAAAGGAAGGCAAAACAAACACGAGAAAATGGATCCTGGGAAAGTGAAACTGGGGCTGAGGAAGATGCAAATCACCACAAGCATACAAAGCAGCACGAAGTAATATGCTAAAGGCGGCGGTAGCTTCAACAAATCAACGTTTAAAGCAGCACACAATGCACAATGCTAAAGGCGGCAGCAGATTCAAAGTAAATAGAAATCGTAATGCGAGGTTTGGCGCTATAATGCGCTATGTTCAAAGTCAGCCTACGATACCACAGAGATAATCTGCCAGCTCTTGGGGCCAGGGAGCGTGGTGGGAGCAACCTAGCCTTGTATGTGCGCGCCTAATACCTGTGCGATGCCAGCTTTATATGTGCACGACTGGCACTTTTGATGGTAGCCTTATTTGTGCGCGCCTAGCCATGTGTGTGAGCGCCTAGTACTGTGTGATGCCAACATCTTCGTGTATGAGCGCCTAGCACTGTGTGAGGTCAGCTTCGTATGTGCACTCGTAGCGCCGTGTGTGAGGTCAGCTTCGTATGTGCATGCCTAGCGCTCGGTGATGCCAGCTTGGTATTTCCGCGCCTAGCACTGTGTAATGCCAACCTTCTTGTATGTGAACGTCTACCTCTGTGTGATGCCAGCTTTACATGTGTCCGCCTGGCGCTGTGTGATGCCAATATCATTGCGTGAGACAGAGCGCCTGACACAGACATCAGCTGCGGCGTTGCACCTGCTAAATAAATGATATGGCCAGATGGAGGGGCAAGTGGGGTAGAGCCCGGCGCCCATCCATCCACCCCTGGCCGACGGGCCATGATTTGCGATGCAAACAGCACCCACATAAACAGACGGAGGGGACTGAACTGCGAGGCGTGGATTGGAACAGACCCAGTGAAACGTGTGGGGACCGGCGCTGTGGGCGGGGCCCCGAATGCAGCGGGGGTGAGACCCAGGCAGGGTGGTCGGGATGGACGGCAGCAGGTGCTGGGGTTTCTCCTCCTCCGGCCGCTTCTGGCTTAGCTGCTGCAGATACATACCGGGGTGGTGCAGTCCGCTGCAGCGCGGCCGGCATTAAGGGGTGGGGGGGATAGCGGGGGCGGGCAGTGCTGTCAGGGCGCAGCACGGCACCCACCCCTTCTCCGGAAGGACCGAAGGGGGCTCTCAGCCCGTGATGGTGCGATGGCAAGCAGATGGGTTGGCGAGGGGTGTGAACAGGGGTACACCAACAAGGTGCACATGGGACTAGGAGGAGTGAAAGGTGGTGCTGTGACTGCACGAGTCTCTGTATATTATGTATTTGCGTAGTGAGCTTTTTGCGCATGGTCACTGTACGGCGTGCATGGGGCAACTAACAAGTTGGACCAAATGATTAAACAATCATTTTTTCCACACATTTGGCTAAAATCCATTCGTTCGAGGCTAGTTTTTTCAATGTTCTAATAATCCAGGGACTGTCACAGTGCCTAGAAGCGTTATATATCTGCAGCCACAAATCAGTTCAAACAACTTTATTTCGGTCAATATGACCTAAAACATACAACACAATACATACAGGATAATTTAGAAGATTGCATATTTTAAAAAAGTAAAGAAGAAAGAAATTAGTATAAAAAAATCTCTATGAGTAATTCCGAACGGGAGACAAGGATCACTTCAAAAAGGTGCATGGTGCGAATAAATAAATAAATTAGATAAAAAAGGATCATAAGAAGAAAGACCAACATTATTCCCATATATCAAAAGATTTGGTCCTTACACTGGCTTTCCCAGGTCTACAAATCACTCTTACACAAACGTTTTAGTGGGTTTGTTGACATAAGCTAACAATTTAACATTTCCCTGTAGCCAGACAACCACTGGGAGTTACTATTTTCATTCTAGTCCAATCACAGGACAATATTTTGTATGAAATATCAGGGCCAACCGCCGGGTGGAATTATTCCCCGCAGTTTAAGATAAGATTGATAATATTCCACCCCAATGGCGTACTAGAGCATCTCAAGTTATTTTCATAAAAATCCTATGAGTGCACCACATGGAAAATAGAATTGGAAGCCTGCAACTGAGTAAATAATCGGTATACTGGTGTCATACTTCAGTATCCTGAACGCTTTAGAGCACCGCCTGCTTCCAAGGTTCCTACAAATCTGCACCTACCAACGTCTCCTTGCTTTATCCAAGCCAGGGCAGCTAAAGAAGACTTGGAGTACAGATTCTTCGGGGCAATTCGCATGCCGGGCAATTCACAGCTTGCAAACCCTTCCATTTAGATGTAAAGCAATGGAGAGGGAGGGCCCCATGCCTGAACTGTAGATAAAGCTTCCTAGCAGCTACAGGTTTGATGACATCTAGAGTCGGCTCAAAGCAAAATATATCTTTGATTTCTAAAAAAGCGGATGTTAATTTGCCTGTATGAGTGCAGCTGTAGAGTGGAGCCAATCTATACTCCATATAATGGGCCTTCAATTATTTTCTTGTTATGGATAAACATGCAGACTCAGGAGCAGCCCAACATTCCCCAACTCCATACTGGTTAACACAAGTTTGATGTGAGCTAACCACAGCAATTTAGCAACCCCCCACAGATTTATTACTTCTAGCAGTTCCTCCCTATATGATAGAAGACCAGGGGTAGTCCACAGGCGACGCCAATACATTAAGGGTTTAAGGTTCGATACGACTGCAATCACCATTATCCCCAAATCTAGTTGGAGCGGGATTAGTGGAGTGCTCCGTGGGAGTCTTAGCAACTGTCTAAGATAGTGGTTCTCGACCTGCGATAGATTCTCAAGTTTGGAATGGCCCCATAATTCAGCGCCATAAAGCGCACCTCCCCGGGCTTGAGCCCTGTATATTTCAATTGCTGGGCTGACCGTTTTCTGACTAGACTTGCAGAAAACTCATGATGCCGCTTGATGATTGTGCTAATTTCAAAGAAGATTTAATAATGTGAGCCCCCCAATCCATGGTTGGGGGGCTGGGATAGTGATGCAGAGATAAATAAAAGAGGATACTCTTTCGAGAGGTTTACCATTTAAAAAAAAGGGTTGGGACGTGTACTTTTTGGACAATTAAACGCCGTAAATTTGAATTTCTGTAGATTAATTTCTAAACCTCTTTCGCTACAGAATACTTAAATTTATTGAGAACCCTTTGTATCCCCATAGGTGATTTGGATACTAATAAATTATCATCAGCAAACATCCTTGTTGGGATTAGGCGGGAGGCTAACTTAGGGGCATCAAGGTCTTTTTCTGCTAACAGGGAGTCTATCAAGCCATTAATGTATAGGCTGAATAAAGTAGGTGCAAGCACACAACCCTGACGCACACCACGCTTGATCGGGATACCAAACCTGATCTGCGGGAAGTTGTTCTCGTAGAGCCGTTTAAATCAGATTGATTAAGTATACTGGAACCCCCATCTCACAAAGAACTGACCATAATTTTTCTCTTGGGACCAAGTCAAAGGCTGACCTCAGGTCTACAAATATTAAGTAGAGACTATCACCCCTCCAGGCACACGATCTTCCAGTACAACAATTGTAACCTAAGTACTTGGTCCAGGGTGGACAACTTTTCCCGGAACCCTGCCTGTAAGGGGGATAGTATCCCCTTTTCTTCCATCCAGGTTTGTAGCCCGAGTAGCAAAATGCACGCAAAGATTTTTTGTGAGATACCTATCAGGCTGATTGGTCTATTATTGGTTGGGAGGAGCGAACATTTAAAAATAAAAAAATAAAAAAGGATTATTTCTGCGCCAACCCAGCTGGAGGGAACCTCATACCCTGCAGAACTGCGTTGAATAACACCCAAAAAAGGGACCCCAGACAGATGGTTCACTTCGAAAAAGATCCCCAGGGATCTTATCCAGACCTGGAGCTTTACCTGGGGCTATTTTCGCTAAGGCTCACTTGATTTCATTTAGACTTGGATCATCCCCGAGTACAAACCCCTTCGTCGTCTCTTCCTCAGTATAGAGGGATTCAAAATGATCCCGCCAGACCTCTTCGTCCAGGTTCGGGTCTACTGATGATTTGGAAGCGGAGCTACCAGTATTAGCCACACCCCAAAAGGTTCTCATGTCCCCATCTCCCAGGGCAATTTTCAGTGTATCCCTCTTTACCAATTCGCACCCTTTTTTAGCTTCTTGGATAGCCACTTTATATGCCTTCCTTGCAGTTTTTATTTGTGGGCGGCCATTGGCTTTGATAGAAGCTACTAATGATCTTTTTGCCTTATGGCAGGGATAGTCATACCAAGGTGGGGGGGGGGTCCTACTGGGCCGGTTCATTTTTTGGAGATAAAAAAAGTTCAATGCAACTTCTCCTAATCTAGCGCGATTCATCTTAACCATATCTAGGTCTATGCCATCTCCATAAACCGTCAAAAGCACTGGCGGTAAAGCTTCCTATAGGGTGCTCAATTTATCTTCTGATTGACTAAAGTCAGTCCATCGCACTCTCCGCCTACAGTTGGAAATTGTCAGCCTGGAATCTATAGGGTTGTCCAGGATAGACATACTCCCTGGGTTTCATGGTTTTATTTCAAGTACAAGCGCGTGGTGATAGATATTTAGCTGTGGCATAATTTTGAAATCGATCAACCTTTCCCATGATTTGGAGTCGATTAGGATATAGTCTAGTAGAGAAGCACGATCTTTTCTGTGGAGCGTAAAACCATTAGATGTATCGTAAAAAGTTCTCCTATTGCACGCTCTTAGTGAGTGTTTTAGGACAAGGCAATTCATCTGAATCACCGGGGGGGGGGGGGGGGGGGGGGGGGGGCATTTTTTTTTTACTGGTGGGCATCTAGTCTCCAGGATTGCCCAGAAGTTATCCTCGTCATATAGGCTATCCATGGGTATGCCCTCCAAGGGCTCAAACTGGCAATTAAAGTCTCCACCTAGGATCACCACAAGGTTGTCACCTATTGTGCCCTCCAATATTGTTAATTCCTCCAACGTGGTAGACTCTTTGCCCAGGGGTGTTGGTCTGGAATATACATTGAGGAGGACTACCGAGATAGACTATGGAAATTGCAATGTGACACATAATATGTCATTGGAGTCCGTTTCAATCTTTTCGGCTGTACTACCCAAATGGACACCCACCCATGTCATAAGGCCTCCAGAAGGTCTCCCTTTACCCAGAGATGTTGCGGGAGTACTAAATGAGGCAAATCCTGACTTAAGAGCATCCCCTCTTGCCCAGGTTTCTTGAAACATGCCGGGTCATCTATCTTATTGTTCATTCGCGCAATGTTCCAAGATATAGCCCGTGTTTTTAAACAATTGGGCAGGTTCTGGTTGTGAAGAACTAAAGGGGGTGAATGAGATGACACCTTTATAATTCCTACATCATCTTTAAGAATTGGCCCTATGGCCAGTTTTTGGAAATGTCAGTCAGAGTTAGTTCACCATCGGGGTAAGTGCAGCTAGGGGGGCAGCTCATGCTCCCTCCGGCTGGACCCCTTTCAGCGATAATCAAAGGCAGTCAATCACAATGATCTAGACCTGACAGAGGAGTAAATCTGTTGGTCAAAGGAACCTCTAGAAGTCTAGGTACATCATTTTTAAAAGCCTGGAGTTGCCTGCCCTCCCCACAGAAACTCAGGACACCTGGTGGATAGAACCCAGGTCAATAAATGAACCCTAAGGGTAAAATAAACACCTTGTCCATATGTCTCCCATCCGCCCCTGCCAAATTGTCCAATAAAAATCTAGGCATCTTAGGGTTATTAAAATTAACAATTACACAATCCCGGTTTCCTTCTTTCCTCGAGTAACCGATCCACGGAGTGCATCTCGCCATTATCATATGTCTGTCCAAATTCCCCTCCCAAACCCCAGCATCCTTTAGACTATTAGTAAGCCAATGCAGAACTTTTAACATTAATTGATCAGTGGTTTCTGTCTGCATAGCCCGTAGTGGTGGAACATTCACTAGAACAAACACTAAAGGGGTGGCTGCTGGCGGGAGATGGCGGGAGATGGAGGGTCGAAGTCCCGGGAAACGCAGCATTGTGCCCCCCATCTTCTAGTCATTGGATGTCTGTAGGATGGGTTAATTGCCTTACTGGAAGACGAGTATCACAACTGGTGACCTTTGGTGACACTGTTCTCATATCCATTCTGTCATCCACAGGCGGGCACATAATGGTCTGGGCATACTCACTCGACAAATTCCCTGCTGGTATGTCACAATTGTCCTTAGAAAAGTAAATTTCTCTCGATTACTAGTGTTGGTCCTATAGATGGACTAGAGGCAATTTCTTGCAGAGGTTGACGATTTAAGCACATAGGTTTAACTGTAACCGGGGCTGGCACAGAGTTCACTAATTGGTTAGCTAAGATCCCCGTTGTGGTCTTTGGATGGGCTGAAAGGACCTCAATGGCAGAGAGGCTTAATTTCGCTTGAGTATCAACGTTAACAAGTCGTTCTTCAATCCGGTCAGTCTATAAGTAATAGGGAATAGTAAAGTTGACAAGAGATTTTCCAGCCTTCTCCACATATCCTCGTTAGGGTTTGAGGAGCGACCGCCCAATGCTGCAAGGTCGAAGTCTGGGGGGGGTCATTACCTCGGTACTCGAAATACTTGGTATAACTGGTTTGGTGCATCCTCCATTTTGATTAGTCCTAGGCGCTTTTGCTATAGTCTGCCTCTGGGGGCCACTTCCTCTCTTCCGTCAGTGGATCAGGTAAACATTTATTGTTATTTGTTTTATTCTTTTCCAAGGAGCTAGCTGACGATCTTAAGGGAACACTAGTTACAGTGGATGCAGTAACTGTAGGAAGTTTCGCCAAGCTATCCTGAGGACTTGGTGGAATGGACACGGAGGTGCTATCCTAATTAGAGGTTAAAACTGTAGTATTTTTCTGAGTGTTAACCGGTGAGAGTGCTGTAGCAATTAAGCCTAGCTTCAATCTTTTCGTCAAGTGCGGATCCAAAGACAAGCGGCGCTCAGTTAACGCTATTTCCTTCTCAAGGACAGGCGTTGCCCTGATTATAAACTGGTCTAAAGTCCCTGTAATGCTTCCACCATTAGGGACATCTACCCTCTTCGCGTCCCGCTTACTCATTGTTAACGAAATGAAAAGAAATGAGCCAGGCGTTCAACAAATGTTAGAGTGCATACTTAAGGTAGTTAAACGTTTGAAGAAAATGAACTAACCTTTTGGTGGAAGATATTAGAGAATGGTCAGCACAGCCGAGCCCAGCCTAGTCCGGTCTCTGGCGGGCGCGAGCCCAACGATGGCTTTAAAGCGCCTCCTGCCGCTGGTTAACGACGCGCCTATGAAGCGCCCTGGGGACTCTGGGAAGTGGAGTCCCGGGCGCAGAGTACAACGTTGCAGTCCCCCACGGACTGTTTGCGGGCAGTGGAGCTTTTTGGCGTCAAAGCAGATGGTGTCCTAGGCATATGTCTGGTGCCTTAGCCAAGAAGCAACAAAAGGTAGCACTGTTCAAGCAAAAGCGTCCGTGGGTGTGTCTCCTGAAACAGAATCGCTCTCCATAAAGTTTGAAAAAGAAAAAAAAAAAACTAAAGGAAAGCAGCGTCCCTGGTTCCACCGCAAGCTTACGCTGTAGTGAAGGTTTCTAAAACTGCCAAACTGTATCCAGGTTCAAAAAGAAAAAACATCAAGAGTGGGCAGAGTCCAATATAGCGCAGACTCCCTTTGAAGGCAGTCGAGTACTCCTCGGAGATTGAGCTTCTCGGAGAGGAGACGGGAACCCAGTTCACGGCTTGGATGCAGCGGGAGCCGACGAGCTAATCAGCGTGTTCTTTAGCTAAAAAGGTATTTGAGAGCAACTGTTTATGAAGGGGCAGCGGTATCCCAAGCAAGCGTGGACTAACCGCAACCCTCGCCAGGTGACACGGAGAACCATGAGTGAAAAGCGTGGCGTGCCAGTGGCTTGTACCACAGAGCAGCAAACAGCCGCGAGCAAAGGGGCGGCGTGTCAGCTGATCGCAACGCCAAGTCAGAAAGAGTATGCAGCACACCAGGGCGAAGCGAGGAAGCACCGCGGCCCGACTTAGCCGCCAAGTCCAGCAGAGGACACAGCTTGTATCTTAGTTTTCCGAGTTCCTAATCCTCTGGAACGCCATCGGATGCACTTGCAGCTAGAAAATGGGGAGAATCACTCGAATCAGGAGCAGCGCAAATCAATTTTTGTCTCTAAGCCCTGTCCTTTCCAGACTGGGCATCAGACTTCCTGCTAGGGTAAAAGGTTCCTCATCTTCTTTATGGGGCCATCTGGACCCATAAAGAAGATAAGAAACCTTTTACTTCAGCAGTAAGTCAAGGAACCCAATCTGAAAAGGAAGGGGCTTAAAGAGAAAGAAATAAGTAATGGCGACCACTTCTCCAATGGCTGGCCACCGTTTAGGAGGCCAGCCAATGGAGAAGAGGGGCGGGGCTTAACCCTCACTATTGAAACTCACTCTAAAACAAAATCTCGCGAGCTCGACTGCGCATGTGCGCAGTAAGCCACATGAGCCCTAAAAACGGTTTTCTGGGGGTGGATTGTAAGCCCACTGAATTGTAAACAATAAGTCTCACAGAGTATGCGCATTGTGGAGATAGGTCCTGATCTCAAAACATTTATATAAGCAGTGTGTTCTTGAATTATAACCACACCCCGTTCAGTAATTGCTGGAGGTCGTGTGAGATAGGCACTTAACCTGAAGAAACAGAATTGGCTGGAGGGGAGTGAGGGGTGGATTCATTTTGTCACAGACTTCAATCTGTTGACTACTATTTCTAGGAAACACTTGCCTCTTTTCAGATAAATGGATATATGAAGTAACAATTGTGCACATTAGTTAACTAAAGCTTCGCCCAACTACATGATTTTATGGCTCTTTCCCACCTCAATGGTGCACTCACTCTCGAGCCCTGTGGCACCGGGGGTAGGTTCTCTTTGTCCTCCAGCTCTTGCCTCATGGTACAGCTTCCCAGTCCATCTGAACTCATCTTGCCTAGCCATTGGATGTTGGTCAGGCTTTCATCCAAGGGGCAGTTTGTCAACGCTGGGGTGCCTGCATGGGAAACAAATCATATTATGGAAAATTCATGTTTTCTGACTTCAAACACCAAACTGCAAGTAGTGCCTGAAATTATAAATACCAAGCAAGATATCCTTTTGTCTAGGCAGAAGACAACTGAGAACTGGATCGACGAAAAAGCTTACAATACTACCATGTAAGGTAATTTTGTGTCTGCCAACTCATGATCCATTCAGGACTCCCATCATTATTCTTACTAACTTATCATTTTGCGCTGTCCATAAAAATAAGAAACTAAGCTTGATCAGTATGTCAGAATGGACAGTAGAAGTTACGGGTGCACATTATATGCAACTTTGTGGGGGGTCCGTACTAGACAGATACAGATGCCCTGAGAGCACACTAGCTATTTTTTAATCAAATGAGGGAGATGGAAAACCGATCCACTCAGTTTCCAAGGTATGCCATGACACAGGACCCTATCGATACTGCATACTTAGCCAGTACACTTTATAATGAATTGTTCTGTCAAAACGTTTTCTGTAGTTCCCCAAGTAACAGTCAAAATAGACAGGGTTGAGAGAGAAAAAGCAAGCATTGGAAATGCAATAGGTCTCGCATTAGAAAAGTTGGAGCTATTGGTCTTGTAAATTACAAATATTTTATTTATGTGTTGGTTTTTAAAATAGCTAAATGGATAGCTTTGTCATTTACAATGCCAATAGTTATAACTTTCGCGAATGTGACACCTATAGCATTTGGAATACAACATGTTTTGTATTTACGTGACTTAGATGGCAGCTCTGGTCGTTAGGCCACATCTCTAGAGCACGAGAGTGCAGCAGGGGAGAGAAGCACAGAGAGGGAGCAGAGAGTGCAGCAAGGAAGAGAAGCACGGAGAGGGAGCCCAAGAGTGAAGCAAGGGTGAGATGCACGGACAGGGAGCCTGAGAGTGCAGCAAGAGAGAAGCAGGAGAGGGAGTCTGAGATTATAGAAAGTGAGAGAGTTGAGTATAGAAAGGGAGAAGATGAGTTTGGGAGAGAGGCATGAGAGGTGGAAGGCAGAGCAATGGAGATAGACCTGGGAAAGGAGTAACCATGGGGGAAGATGAAGATGAGAACAACAGGGAAAAACTAGTGGTGTTGACTAATGCCAAAATGGTATAAATGATGCTGTGTTAGTGCTCATTGACAATCGTGTGTACCTTAAGGAGAGATGGGGAGGGGAGAGAAGGGAGAGTGAGGAAAGAGGGGAGAAAGGGAGGAGAGTGTGGAGAGAGGAGAGAGAAGGAAGAGTGTGGAGAGAGATGGTAGAGGGGAGGGGAGAGGAGAGTGAACAGAGGGGGGGGGGGAGAGGAGAGAGAGGAGGCAGGAGAGAGGAGAGTTGAGAAGGGAGAGTGGTGAGAGGGTGGAGAGTGGTGAGAGGGTGGAGAGTGGTGAGAGGGTGGAGAGTGGTGAGAGGGAGGAGAGTGGTGAGAGGAAGGAGAGTGGTGAGAGGGAGGAGAGTGGGGATTGAGGGGGAGGGGAAAGTGATGTGAGGAGTGAGGGGAAAAAGAGAAAGGAGGGGAGAGTGATGGTGACTAACAACCATTGACAAAGCCAATAGTCCTGACTTGATGTTACTTGTTGCATCATATATCTGGATGTATTGACAGAAACTGCAAAATACAAGTCGGGCGGCACACTATGCTAAGCACAGATTTGTAGCTTACTTAATTACACTGCCCACGCCCCTTTGAGAGACACCCGCCCCCCCAGTTTTTACATCCCACTTAAAGCCCCGAGTAAGCTGGTAGCTTTGAGCAACTGTTGTAGTAGGGGTTCAGTGATTTGTAGCAGCGGCTATTTTTCTTGTATTCCTTAACCTTAAAATAACAACAACAAAAATGGAGTCGTAAAGTGGAGCTACTCTGACTCTGAGCATACGTTAGCTAACGCTGCTCCTAGTTTGCTTGACAACATGCAGGTCGCATTGACCAATAGCAGAGTGCGGCACATCAAAGAGGCTCTCGGCCTCCTGAGCAGTAATTAGGGATGAGATGTTAACGAGCGCCGCTCAGATTCCAGGCAGCCTACAGGAGCCCGGGAGGTCTTGGGGTTCCGTGAAGACATGCCTACTGAGCGGGAGCTAATCGAACACAAGCTGGGCTGCTAATTGGCAGGTCTAGAGGGGTCAGCAGCAACGCTCGTTCATTTCTCTCAGACAATGGGAGTAGTTTTTAAAAGAACAGCGAGCCAACATGGAGGGCATTGCTGTGGGGAGGGGGGAGGAGAAATTAAGCTTACACATGTAATGTAGTATTGTACCGAGTTTGAGGTGTCCGGTAAGGAGGGAACTGGTAAGCATCCATTTCCTGGTGGGCATGTGTAATACTACTGGTGTATGATGACGATGCATTCATATTATAAGATGTTCTGATTAGCACTGCAGTGCTACTTGTTGCCAGGACTGCTTCTGGTGGGACATCTATGAAACCTATATTTGAAGAAAGGAGTTTTTCAGCTAATGAATGTTGGCACGTGCTGGCACTCAAATGTAAACACATGTCTTGCAATTTAAAAAGATAGAGCTTTGTACGTAAATATCACATATGATTTTATTCTTTTCATCAATTTTCCTTATGAGTAGTCATAAATTCTAAGACAGCCATGTGTTTCCCGTGTCCCTACATTATCGCTTTTTCAAGCCTAACAGTTCTGTGAAAACGTCTCGGTATTCGGTTTCAGGCGTTAGACTGTATAAGTCTCCCCAGGCGATTTTATATTTCCCATAAAGTTGATCAGTTATGAAGTAGTCTTCACATTGACAAGGTTTCAGATTGCTTGCTGTAGGTAAAGCATGATGTGGCATCATATTGATGATTTGATATTTATAGACTACACTTTGGAACTGCTCTCTGCTCACAAGATTGTTACAGGAGAGGGCCTCCAATACTGAATCTCTGCAAACGGAGATATCTGGCAATTTCCAGGATTGTACCAGTCCTGCCAGTGACAATGCGAGTAGTTTTTAAAAGAACAGCGAGCCAAGACGGAGGGCATTGCTGTGGGGAGGGGGGGGGGGGGGAGGAGAAATGCGACACGGCAGGCAGGGGAGGGGGCGGAGCAGGGGTGTGGGAGGCGTGTGGCTGAGGGAACAGACGGCGATTTGATGATGTGCATGCGCATTTTAGGTCAATGCGCTTGCGCATGGACCTAAAACCGCACGGGCACAGCACCAAATAGCCAGTTGGGTAGCCAGTTGGGTAAAGTCTGTTTAAAGCCCTATAGTCTCGCTCTGCTCAATGCGCATGCGCATTGAGAGGAGAGACCTAAAAATGAGAGAAGGAGATTCTGCAATAACCAATGTATATATTATACTTAAGGGGTACTAAAAATAAAGAGTGAAGGCAACAAACAAGAATATCTAGATACATTAATATGTTGCATATATTACTTATTATTCACTAGCTTGCTACAGTTTGGGGGGGTAGAATGGAGAGGAAGTATGCTGGAAGCATACCGGATTAGGCACGCCATCGCTGGAAAGATGAAAGTTTTTAATATCAGGGAAGGATCTTCAATAATATCACGATTTTCCAATGGACCAAAAGAACAAGTTACTAACGCTGCTTCTGGTGGATACAGTATCCGCCTGTGGATTCCTCACTTTTTGAATTCTGCCAATGCACAGCATCCCATTGAAAACTTTCTCTTCAGCTCTTCCATGTCGACGAGGACATCACAATGGAATGACACCACACGCAACTCCGTGTGACGTCATCGGAGCCATAAGACTACCTTGTAGGCATGCGGACGTCAGTTCCACCCTTAGTGGCGAACAGGTGAACCAACAACATTTTCACAATTATATACAGAATGCAAATACAACCAAAACTGGACATTCTTTATCAAATATTTCCTAGTGCCAAACATCACATGATTCCAACAATAACCACATAGAATATACAGTGATTATTTTTAGGTGCAAGCAGACCGATAACCGGGTTGGGGAGGGGGAATCCGTGAGGAATCCATAGGCAGATACTGTACCCACCAGAAAAGCGTTACCAAAGGTAAATAACCTGTTCTTAAGATGGATACATCTGCCTGTAGCCTCCTCACCTTTTGAATTGAATCTCCAAGCAGTCCCGCTCCTGGCGGGTGCCTGACTGACTATACCACAAATATGCTGAAGCACAGTACGTGCAAAATGGCCGCCCCTCCTCACCTCCGAATCAAAGCAATAGTGCTTGGCAAAAGTGTGGAGGGAGGCCCAAGTTGCCCCATGTAGACGTCAACCACAGGGACTCCCAGAAGCGTAGGACATACCGATTCTCTACTATGTTCAACACCCAGAGATCTGTAAGGAAGGAGAAGGGGGTGGAGGGGGAGGGGGGGGGGGGGGGGGGGGGGAGTTATACACCAGGAGAGAGCCCTGAACTACACAACCAAGCTTGCCTCCAATTAGTCACAGACTATCCCATCGCCCTGGCTACCACATCGGCCGTGTACAAACCAGACTATCACCTGGTGGGCAACAGCTTGGGCATCCGACAACACCTCTGAGAAATGACCTTGCACCTCCTTGGCCAATTTTGGGACCACCTCCCTGAGCGCGTGAATGTAGCGACCCAAAAGGCATGTGGCATTCGTTGACTTGAAGGCCATACTACCCAAGGAGAACACCACCTTTGCTGATTGCTCCATGCGTTTTGACTCCTTATCTGGAGGCATAAACATCCGGGTCAGGATCCACAACCTCTCCTTCCTCAGCCTCTCCATGGTCCTCTTGATACTCTTCAGCTTCTAATAGTCTTTGTGCCGCTCTCTGAAGCCTCATCAGCAGAACAGGCATCAGCAGAACAGGCGCGACAGCACCAGACGCAGTGCCAGTGACTTCGGGATCAGTGAAGGGAGGTCCACAGGAACAGGAGTAAGCGGGTCGAGTCAGAGCTGGTTCGGAACCAGACGGTGATGGGAATGAACCAGCCAGAGGAACTCGCCCCTCCAAAGACTGCAACAGAGTTGAAAATCTCAGCGTCGAAAGAGGCCAACTTGCTGGAGGCATTGGAATGAAAGGAAAGTGAGGTGGCAAGCCTCCCAGGAAATATGCCACCTGACCCATGGGGCTAACAGGCGCACCAGTAGAGTTTGCTCCTCTGCTGAACAAGCCAAATATCGCATTAAAAAAATGTGATGGATCCAAACCCGGGGTCAGGAAAGCAGGATACATTGGATCCGGTGCTACTGGCTCTGAAGCTGCTTGGGAAGGCACTAAATTCGGCTCCAGCTGCAGCGCCGGAGACAGGAGGTGGAGCCGCCGACTTCGGCAACAGTGGAGTTACTGTGCTCTGAGCCGGTGACGTGGCCAGAGACGCCTCATGTGAAGGAGTCCGAGAGATCTCATCCCTTCGATGACATCTGTGACACAGAGACACAGACTTTGGAGTCGCATCCTTCAATGAGTGACGCAGAGAACCATGGCGCAGATTTTTCTTATGTTTCCTCAGCAACCTCGAAGTGTGTGGAGTCAGCAACTTTGAATGGATCCTTGACCTCTTGCGACCCCTTTCCTGCTTCTTGGCCATGAATAATTTGGCCTCCCTCTCATTTAGCTCTTTAGGATTCATGCGCTTGCACGAAGCTGCACATCCTGACGTTGTTGTCAGACGAAAGACACCATAAACAGCCTTCATGTGGGCCAGTGATGGACATCTGGCCCCCACATTCTTTGCATGGCTTGAAACCTGATTTTTTTGAAGTAGTGATCCTCAATGGCTACAAAGTCACAACAATGTGTACCAAAAAAACTCCCAGAGATTGAGAGCCTGGGAAAAACTGGTAATTGTCGACAGTGCAGACTAAAGGGCACCGATGTCACCACGCCGGCAGGTTCTTATGGCTCTGATAACGTCCCGCAGAGTCGCGTGTGGAGCCGTTCCATTGTGCCGTCCTAGTCGACGTGGGAGAGCCAAGGAGAAAAGTTTCTGGGGAATGCTGCTCATTGGGATAATAAAAAACGTGAGGAATCCACAGGCAGATGTATCCATCAGAAAAGGCTACATTGAAACTGATGACTGCAACCCCGATTGAAGGCTTGTTTATTTATTTATGTTCTTATATAGCGCCAGAATTCGACCCCCGAAGGGGTATCTCCGTGCTTTTCGCTTTACCAAATGGGCCCGAACCTAGTTCTAAGCTGTAAGAGGAATTAAACGAGATTCTTAGCATGCAACAAATAGAAAGGTTTTCAGAGTCTTCTTGAAGGATTGAAAGTTAGTGGTGTTTTTAAGGGCAGGAGGCAGTGAGTTCCAGAGGAGGGGCCTTTGTAGGTCAGGGCTCGCCCTCCCTGCCTAACTTTTTTGACCCGTGGAACCTGAAGCTGTTGCTGGTTGCTGGAGCGCAGAGTGCGAATGGGTTTATAGGGTGTGAATTTTTCTTTTAGATATTTGGGTCCATTGCCAAACAGACACTTATGAATAGTGCAGCAAATTTTTAATTTTACACGCTGCCTTATTGGTAGCCAGTGGAGTTTTACCAAGAGGGGGAGTGAGGCAGACCTTGGCTGGGCGTTGAGAACTAATCTCGCAGCAGTGTCCTGGACCACCTGCAATCTCTGTAGTTGTTCCTCATTTCCCGAGATCAGCAGGCCATTACAGAAGTCCAGTCTACTGATTACCAAGGCCTGGACGAGAGTTTTCCTGTAGGAGTCTGATAAAAATGGGAAAACGCGTCGTAGTAGTCCAATGACCCTGAAGCAAGATCCTGCTATTATATTTGTGTGCTCTTTGAGCAGAAGTGTTTTGTCTAGCCGCACACTGAGGTTTTTAACGGTCTGTTTGGGACTTGGTGTTGGTCCTAAATCCGGGGGCCACCATTCCGGGGACCACAGAAGTATGGCCTCCCCGAACAACATGACCTCTGTCTTGCCTACCTTACACTGGAGGCGAATTGTGGCCATCCAGTCAGATATTGCCCTCATTCCATCCGCAAAAGATTTTTGTATTGCGGGTGTTAGGGTTTTGAAGGGAAACAAGAGCGGAGTGTTGTCAGCGTACGACACAGGGGTGAACCCATAAGATCTTACAATGTCCGCCAAGGGGGCCACATACACGTTGAACAGTGTGGGGCTTAGGCATGAGCCCTGTGGCACTCCCTTGGTGAGCTCCCTTGAGATGGAATGGTGGGAGCCCAATCTGACCCCTTGTTGTCGGTCCGAAAGAAAACTTTCCAACCAGGAGAGAGCCGCACCTTCTATGCCCATCTCCCTCAAACGACCGAGAAGTATTTCGTGAGACACAGTGTCAAAGGCAGCGGATAGATCTAACAGCACTAGAATCATGGAATCCCCTCCGTCCAGTGACATTTTGATGTTATCAGTCACTGAGAGGAGGGCAGACTCTGTGCTGTATTTGGGCCTAAATGCAGATTGAGAAGAATCTAGGCCCTCCGCTGCCTCGATGTATTTGGACAAGTGAGTGTTCACGTGTTTCTCGGTCATTTTGCTGAGGTAAGGCAAGAGGGAGATGGGTCGAAGATTGGAGAGGTCAGTCCATTGAAGTGCACCGTTCTTTCGGATTGGGTTCACCACTGCTTGTTTCCATTCTGTGGGCACAGATCCTTACCTGAGAGAGTGGTTGATTAGTGCTTGGATATGAGGCCCAAGCAGAGTTTGCACGGAGGCAATTGTTTTAGCTGACAGAAGGTCATCTGGAGACCCTGATTTTATGTGGCTCATAAGGAAGGTGAGATCTGAGCCATTTACTGCTGGGAATGCTGTAAGTGTGGTATTTCTCCGAGTAGGCAAAGTAGGGGGAGAGAAAGAGTTGTTGTTTTTTTGATTGGAGGCCTGTAAGATTTTTTCGTAAATCAGGTTGATTTTGTTTTCGAAGAACAGAGAGATTTCATCACATAGTTTTTGAGAGAAATCATTAGGGCTTTCGCAAGCAGTGGGTTTTACAAACTCCTGAAGAATTTTAAATAATTCCTTAGATCGATTACCCACTTCTGCAAGTTGTTGAGAGAGGCTATTCCTCTGTGCAAGTTTGATATTCTTATAATATTGAGTCTGGGCCTCGTGATGTACTATCTTGTTTTCTTCGGTTCGTGTCTTCCTCCATTTCTTTTCTATCCTCCTACATTTTTGTTTCTCTGTTCTGAGTTCCTCCGTGTACCAAATTTCCTGTTTGGTGGCAGGGTATTGTTTATGTGACTTTGGAGGAGCTATTTTATCAATTGCTTCTATAAGAGTTATTGAATTTGGTCAGTGCAATCTCTACACTATCCGTCTCAGTGGGAGTGAGCTGCTTCCATACCTTTTGCAATTCTTCTGCAGTAACTTTATGCCACTGTCGACGCCAGACAGGTGGGAGGGTGTTTTTATGGGGGAGCTCATCTATCTCGGAAATAGAAAATTCCACAATAAAGTGATCGGACCAGTTTATTTGAGATGGGGAAAGACATTGTACTTTGGGACAGTTAGTAAATAGCAAATCTAGTAGGTGGCCTCCTATATGGGTGGGTTTGTGATTCTGCAGATCTGGACCCAGGGAAGATAAATCAGAAACCAAGGAGATAGTTTCCGGATGTGCAGAATTATCAGCGTGAATGTTGAAATCACTGAGAAGAAGAAAGTCTTCCATCGCTTTAAAGTGTGGGGCTAGAAGTTCCAGTAGTGCAATAGAGAAGCCTGCACTGGGTCCCGGAGGACGATAGACTAAGGCTCCTTTCCAAAATCTGTTGGTGGCGTAGTGCATTTTAAAGATCATTATTTCAAAAAGCGGACAATACTTTTGTTCTAGTATTGTAATCTTCAGATGTTCTTTATACATGATGGCTAGGCCACCACCTGTTTTCACAGGACGGTCTAAATGGACAAACTTGTAGCCCAAAGGATCCCCTACGGCTATAGCAGGGACTGTATGAGGTTTCAACCAAGTTTCCGTTAGGAAACAGAGATCAGGTTGCATTGTATGTACTAGGTCCCATACTTCTAGTTGATGTTTAGGTAGGGAGCGGACAGTCAAAAGGAAACACTTTGTCCCCTTTGGTAAAGTATGTATCTTTTTTTTGGACATCTCAGTACTGGGTTTGGTGTGCGAGGCTTGGAACTGACAGTAAATGCAAGAGAAAGGGCCCTCGGGGTACGGCCAGGAGTCTCTGGAGCATCCTGTGAGAAGGGTTGGTCTGAGGTGTAACAGAGTATGGGCTGTGTACCTGATGTGAGGTGTCCCTGCAGAAGTGTTAGCCATAGATGTTGGGCCCATGGCCCCGTCCTGTCGCGGATGGGCGCAGACGGGCAGCTCTTTGGCGTGTCTTCGGCTGCGCGCGATCGCTGCGCGCTCTGAAGAAGGCGAGGCCTAAATAGCCCCAGAAGTGCGAGCACTAGAGCGCTAACCGCTCCAATGCTACCGGAAGTGTCTTGCTCACACCTGACCGCCCTCCGAACAACTGTAATAATTACCCTGTCGGACCGGGGCGGGCAGGAAGGAAGTAGATCCTCAACTTGTTGCTGACTCAAAGAAAATAATAAAGGAGCTGCTACCCTCCTATTACATCAGGTAGGGAGAGCGAAAATCGTAATTAAAAATGCCGATTCGGCGAGATTGTAATCATCAGGCACAGACGTTATTTTTAAAAACTAGGCATAGTATCAAAGTTACGATTTTCAATTTAAAATTAGAACATACACAGCATGGAGCTTGAAAAAGAAAAACGCAAACATTCTTCAACATAATGCAGCAGGAAAACAGTCTATGTGGGTGATAACTTCCTCAGTATAAACTCATAACTGCAGTAATATAGAAATATTAATGTTTAAAAACAATAGCTATGTGGGCCATGGTTCAAGAAATTAGGTGTTATAATGAAGAATAAAGATCCCAGTAAGATTATACGAGGTCTTTGTTTGCCTACAACATTAATGTGCAATCTCCACAAGATAAATAAAATGGCTAAACTGTCTACAAATATTTAGGTGAAGGGAAGGGGGTGGGAACGGTTGTACTAACTGATTGAAAAAAAAAAACAGCACTTTGTACAAGGTTACAAATACAAAGCTAGCACCAGCTAATACGACAAGAGGTTCAAAATAAATACATATTTTAGATTACAACACATTGCCAGCCTATAAGGAGAAAGAAAAGACGCAGCTACGAAAAACGTCTGGAACACCGCAAGCGTAACCACGCATATGCATGGTTAAGGCAGATGCACTCTAGTGTTCAGGATGGGCGGGGACTCTGGGAGAAGCGTCGGAAAAGGTAGTTCCAGGTGCGGACAAGTGGGGTTGGGGCACTTTTCGGACAGGGGCAGGATTTTAGAGCTCAGGAAGGGGGAAGTGTGGGTTGTGGTAGTTTTAAGGGCTGAGTATGGGGAGAGTTTTTAAGGAATGAGGCGGTTTTAGGGCTCAGGGCGGAGAGGGAAAGCGGGGTAGTTTTGATTTAATTGGGGACAAGATTTGGGCCTCAGGACAGTGGAAGGAGTTGGAGTAGTTTCAGGGATAGCCTTGGGGAGGTAGAGTATGTTAAGGGGCAGGGTTTTAGGCCTCAAGGCAGGGGGAGGAGAAGGGGTAGTTTTCAGTGTAGGTTTTGGGCAACAGGGGGTAAGATCAGAGTAGTGGCGAAGTTAACCATGCATACCCCTTACCATTCATGTATTTACAACGGTAATAAGTGATAGAGGCGCGCGCACCTCTACCATACAACCCATGGCTACAGGAACTAAAAATAAAGATTGTAAACCATTAGTTTAGGTTATAGTCTTTGTGCCATCAGGTTTTTGGTATTGCCTCCGTAAACACATTTTGTCATTACCATAATCATTTGCAAATTCTTCCATTTCCTCCTCATTAGTACCTGCAGTTTTTTCCTTCTCAATTCTGTCCATGCTTCACATTTGGTTATGGTCTAAAACATTCTTCATTACCTTACAAATTTTCATGGGAGCTGAATATTTATTGAACTAGCGTAAACCGAATGGGGTCATTTTACTCTCACCAGATCTCCCACTTTCCAGTTTGACTATGGTTTATTTTGCTGTTGTATTTATCCAAATACTTCTGTTGGTAAGTATGCACTTTTTTCACGGCACTACCATAATTTACTTCAATAGTAGTATTGCCCATTAGCTACTGAGGACACATCTTGGTACCCAGATTCTTCCCTCTTAAAGATAGGAATGGAGAAACCCCTGTGACTAAGTGAGTAGTAATGTGGTAAGACTAAATCATCTCATCCAAAACTCTTTTCAAATAAGACCCTCGGGCTACATTTAGTTGGATGCAATCCTCGATTAGTCTATTAACATGCTGAACCAACCCATTCACTCTTGGACAGAATAAGGCGGTCTGGGGATGCCTAATAGATCAGCTTTCAAGAAAGCCCTTTATTTTAGTAGACGTAAACTGGACACAATGGTCGGTGACAATAGCTTGAGGTATACCCTCATTGTAGAAAACACCATTCAAAAACGCGAGGACCGTGCTGGTATCTACATTATCTACCATTTTGACCACCACCCATTTAAAGTGACAGTCTACCAAAGTCAAAACAAACCTTCCACCCAGGCCGCTACAAATCCAGGGGTGTGGAATTTAATAAGAATATCTACTTGTCCATGGGGCAGTTTGCTTCATAAATCTACTTGTCCTGTAACAAAATCCACTTGTCCCTTAAGTGCCATGTAATGCAGTGACAAATTAGGGCAGCAATCTCATCATATAAGAGCTCCGAAATAGCCTCTCTGATTATGCCAGGGCTCCTTCCATTATAGGGTTTGAATACTAGCAATTCCCTTATGTTGCCACGTTCAGGAGATCTACATTTTAGCGCTGAAGGTAACCATCAGTTTGAGGGTTGGAATGCCCTTTTGACTCTGTGCAAACCTACTAATTTGCATATTTTAGGGGTTTTCACCAACTCTTCTCTAATCTTTTCCCATACTGAGAAAGGCTGGAAATTTACTCCTGACAATGGCAGACATAAAACTTCTTTCAGGGTTGGGGAAAAAATGGCTGGAGGGAAAGTGAACTTGCAAACACTCAGATTTTCGCATGAGCAAATGTACACCTGCAGATTACCTCATGCTAAAATGCATTTCACTAATATCTTCTAGGAGTGCTTTTTCTTGGCCTACTTTTTTAAAGTCTTATGAATTCATGGAAGTCTTATATCTGCACTTAATGCAAGGACATGAGTGCACTTTTGAGACTTTATTTAATAATTGGGCCTCTGATTAGGTCTGGCGTTAACCATGACATTTTGTGTTTATAAAAATTCGCCCTCTCCCTCTGTCGGCTAGCTTCACTGTGAGAAACCGCATTCCTGTTCTTTCACAAGGAGCATAATCGACACAGTCGTTAAGTTCAGTGCCAGGAACTACTGTGGCAATGTGTGCTTTTTGAGACCAAAACAATGTTTGCTTTTGCCAATGTTTGTTATAATTAGGGCCCAGCAGCTCCCACACCAATAAGGTCATACAAAAACATGCCAAAACAAGTCACACATCGACAAAACCAAAAGGCTGACCAACAATTTCAGACATATTGGCTTTAACATTACTTGTTTATTTTTGTTTCCCATAATCTTATTAAAACTGGATACACATTTTCCATTATGAATATGTTTGGGAAACACTAGCATACATCAACACATTTTACTAAATGATGCTGCAAGAAACGGTACGTAAAATGTTACAGGAGATTAGCGAAATGTTTTGGCATTTTTTTGTTAACATTTTATTTTGAAAGCAAAGAATAAATCAATCTTGCTTTCAAGCTTCTGCATATATTTTCATCTAATCAGAGAGCAGTATGCATAGCCTCATGTTGCTAAATATTGAAAACGTGTACACATTTGTATACTGGACCCACTGTCAGTAGTACAGTCTGAACATACAACATGTACTTGGATCACTCACCCTAATAATAAAGGTTTTGCATTAATGAACCTTAAATACAAGTTTGAACAGAACACTTGGACACAAATATTACCTTAACTGCTGGCAAAGCCTTTCCCTGATCCATAATGTGGTACTGTAAACTGGCAGTAAAAGGGTTTGTGATGTAGGGGGTTGGGCCTACTTGTCCCAAGGACAAAATACACATGGAAATGTGTTGCCCTTGACCCCAAACAATATGTCCCGGGCATCAGGCTATAGGAATTCCACTTCCCTGAAATCATACGTCCAATTAAGTCTACGGTGACCTTATTCCAAGGAGACATGGACTCTTCTACTGCAGATATGAGCTTTTATGCAATTTTCTTGCTCTTATCGCTGTAAGCACAACTCGTA
Organism: Lissotriton vulgaris; assembly: GCF_964263255.1. Lineage (NCBI taxonomy): Eukaryota > Metazoa > Chordata > Amphibia > Caudata > Salamandridae > Lissotriton > Lissotriton vulgaris. Next base: position 64,952,411 of record NC_141686.1, on the reverse strand, counting down.
CACTCTTTAATGCTTTTCTCAATATTGGTGGCCAGTACAAGAGTCTCGCCTTGTTTTTCGTTAAGCTAAATTGTGCGCTAGATTGAGAAGTTGATCGTACAACGCTTGTGGTGGTACCAACTTGCACCCTCTGTATAAGTTATCTACAATCATTTCGAAAATCCCAATCGTTTTTTGTCTACTTGTCGAGCTCAGAAATTTTGGGGGGGCCATCCATTCAAAAACAACTCCTTAATCATGAATAATACTCAGTCTGTTTTCATGCTTCTTTACCACTGTTCCCTACAAATACCTTCAGAGATGGAAGCCACTACGAATTCTTCTACCATACTCTTTTCCATCCCAGTATCTGGAAGGGAAAGTATGGATAAGCAGTCTGCAACTAGGATGTTTTTTGGGTTTTTTTACGTGAGGATTGTCCCCAATACTGTAATTGAAACCTTCCAAACTCAAGAACTATTGGGAAATACTTGGTGTAGTTCTCTCAATGTTCTTCACGGGAAACGCATACATTAAAGAATTGTGGTCAGTCCTTATGATGAAAGGAATGCTTCACACATAGAATCTGAAATGTTGCACTGCCCAAAAATACGCAAGTGCCTATCTCACAACTACCGAGTAAAAAGATTCCGTATCAGAAACTGCTCTAGAAGCACCCGACTAAGTGTGGCCCCTACACCTTTAATACTCGCATTCGTAGTAATAGCTTTCTTCCTATTGTCAAAATGGCCAAGATAGGGTGCATGAATGATTTTTCTTTCAATTTAGTGTAAGCATTTTGACAGTACCTCAATTGAACTTTCTTTTTTTTAAGTTTCCTCAAATTTTGAGTAATACTCCGAAAGCAGAATTACTTAATTTCCATCTTTATTACTAGGAATAGGCACTGATCTTCTACAAGGTTGTGTTGTGGTTTTACCCCTTCCCCTGATAACGGATGACCTAATATGTGACCGCTCTGACACCCGTTTAACACTTACCCTTCTTAAGCGTGAGACCAGCATCCTTAAGTTTGTGTAAGATGCTCTTGAGCACAACACGGATTCTCTAGCGTGTTCCCAAAAATGAAAAGATTTTGGAAACATATTGTCCACTCCCTTTAAAACTTGCTGTATTACTCTTTGAAAAAAGGCAGCAGCCGACGCCAGACAGAAAGGCATTCTACAGAATCTGTAGGCACCATAGGGCGTGATGAATTAAGTTCTACTACTGAAGTCAAGTCTTAGCGAACAGTCTCAAGAAAAAATGTTTTTAAAAAACCGAAAGGGGAGCAGGGCAGAAAAACCCTGACCCACCCCCACCCCCCCACCCGACCACTTCAGGGGGGAGGGGGGGGGGGGGGCTGTGGAAAAAAGCATTAAAAAAAATTGGTGCGATACGTGAATCCCCCAGAAAATAAGTTAAAAAAAAGAAGCGTGGGCTCCAGTGCTTCCTTTAATTAGGCCCCCGGATGGCCTTCCACCGCTCCAGGGACTGCCACCTTCCCGGGGCAGAAAAGAAATAAAATGCGGGACCACCACCTCCCCAAGGCAACATAGCATTATAATGCATGGGGGGCTCTAGCCCTCCCACGCAGCACTGGGAACCGCCACCTCCCCGGGGCTACCAGATTAAAATGTGAGGGCCACACACCCTCCCCCAACTACCCTGGGCGCCACCACCTCCCCATGGTACAAATCAAATCACTAAGGGGGTAGGTTGCGGCCCCCCAGGCCCCAAGGACAACCACCTCCCCGGGGCAAATGTGATTAATGGAGGGGAGCAACACTGCCCTCCTCCAGGAGCGCTAGATGGCCCTGGAGAGAGCCACCCACCAGGGCCACTCCTGGAACATTGCAGTTTGCTATGGGATGCCATCCCACAGCAAACAAGTGCATTTCACCTTGAACAAGCAAGAGCATTTTGCTCTCGCTTGTTCAAAGTGGAACACTTTTTGCTTTTTACACCCAGGGGTCTGCATGTCATCTCCCACTTCCTCTGCCCCCCCATGGGCCCATACAGTAATATTTTATTAAAATGTTTCATTCCCCGGGGGATTGGGTCCCTGGGTCTCAAAAGGGTCATGGGAAGAAAGGGGGGGGGGGGGAAGACATGTGCCCACCCCCCCCTCTTCCTTAGACGATTTTTTTTTTAAGCAACGAACTCACCGGAGCCACCGCCTGTAAGAAACTGGCTATATATATATATATATATATATATATATATATATATATATATATATATATATATATATATATATATATATATATATATATATATATATATATATACACACACTACACCAAAATGAGATAGTGTGTATAGAGTCCAAGTGTCCCCAGAGGCAGGCAGAGGTTAAAGTTAGATTGAACCTTACTCTCTAATAGTGGTAGCTTGGTCGAGCAGTAAGGCAGTATCAGAGGACAGTGTTAAGCATTTGATGTACGCACTTATTCAGCAAATGACTTCACACATTCGAGAACTGAACTCTAGGCCAATTATTTTTGTATAAAAAATATACTGTTTATTTTTAGAACCAAGCAAGCCTGGAACAGGTAAGCATTAAATACTTTTCAGTAATAAGTTACTAGATATAAAACGGTTTGAAAATGCAGGTGGAATGGTACTTTGTTTTATCGACGGGGGAGCAGTAGTATGCAACACTTAGCAAATACAGTACATTGGAATGAATAGGCCTTTTCAACAAATTGCAGGTAAGTTACTTTTACGTTACTTTTTCTAACTCATAGCTGGATGCCTAGATTCAGCACTGGGACATGTCCAGCAAACAGGTGATTAAGGCTGCAGACGTCGTCTGGAGGCTTGAGGTAGGTCAGGGGTCGCCGGATCTCTGGTCAGGATCACCAGGTGGACCTCCCAGTGGTCTTTTTCCACTCGTGCTCACGCCGGGTTCGGCAGGTGCAAAGTGGGCTGGATTTGCGGTTTAAACATGTCCGGTGTTCACGGGAGAAACAGTCTGCAAAGTGAAGGCAGGCAGGTCCTCCGGTGTTTGTTAGGTTGCTGGCTGCTAGACACGCCGGGGTTTTCGCAGGAGCAGTTTCGAGGGGAGACAGGTCTGTAGGGCTGGGGCCAAGTCAGTGGGCATCGTCCTCTTGTCAGCTCTGCACAGCTTTTTGTCCTCATCTTCTTTTCTTGTTGTTGCTGGATATGAGGAAGGTATGTTCAGGGTGCCCTCTAAATACTAAATTTAGGGGTGTTACAGGTAGGTAAAGGGCAGGGACCAATGGGTCCCTTCCCTGGGGTGGGTACACCCCCTATTCTGCTACTCTCCATGGGGGGGGGGGGGGGGGGCAGGTGCCTGTCCCTAGTTGGCAGAGTCCCCCCGCCCTCAAGATGCATCCGCAAGGTGCTTCGCCTCGCCTCCCCCACCTGAGGGGTGGAGTTGGCAGAGGTGGGCACATCTCTTCTTCACTTCACTTCACTTCTCCTGCCCAAAGTGGGGGGTAGAACCAGTGGGGATCAGTTGCTGAAAGCAGCAAATGGTCTGGAGAGGCTCACAAAGGCGGTATGCCTTTGAAGCTTCTCCTTCGTGAACCCTGCCCATTGTGGGGGAGGAGGCTTGGCACCTCGTCCCAGGATGTACACTGTTTCAGGCCCCAGAGAGCAGCAAGCGCTCAACCCAGGGGTCCAGAAACATGTCTGGTTGTGACAGCCTAAGCAGCCACTCCGTCAGGTAACTAGGAGTTGGTCAAGTTTCAGGGGGCATCTCTAAGATGCCCTCTGTTGTGCATTTTACATTAAATCCCACACTGGCATCAGTTGTGTGTTGGAGTTTTATGTGATATGATTTAATTTTGTGGTGCGATGTATGTGTGAATTATATGTCTGGTGTTTTATCTAATTGTGTTGTTGATTTATGTTACGTGGTTTCTTGTTGAATTATGTGGTGTGTAATGGAAACATGTTGAGTTTGTGTAATATGGAACAGTGCAATTGTGGGTGTAAAAATAGATTGTTTGTAAAGTTTATAAACGCACTAACTCCCCCTTCCCCAAATTGTAGCTCTACATTTTAAAATGCCCGGTTTATTTAAACCTTTAATTTTTTCCAAATAAAATAGATTACATTTAGAAAAACTAACCGATAAGCCCTACAAAGTGACCCGCCAAACAGGATTTAATGCAGGATTTGTAATAGATACAGACCCCACTAAGGCAAAAGCATGCGCTTTAGAAAATAAAGTAAAAATGGGAGTTAGAGCCATTTGCGTTGTAAATGTGTTTTACCTATATGCTAAGGAGTGGAGTAGATGTATCTGGTGTGTAGTGGGATAATGTGCTTTGGTATGAAACGGTTAGGTGTGGCATTATGTGGTGCGGCTTTGTGCAGTGGAATTCTGTGGTATGGTGTTCTGTGGATAGCGGTTATGTGGTATTGATTGTATTGTAATTATGTGGAGTAGGATTGTGTGTCATGGAGTGTAAATATTTGGAATGGTATTTTGTGTTGTGCAGTATCATGTAGTGGAGCTTAATTTGGGGTGTGCTGTTGAATTTTGTGGTATGATGTTGAATTATGTGATGTGGGCAGAATATATTTGGTGTATTATGTAATTGTGTTGTCGATTCCAATAATGAGGTTTGTTGTTGAATTATGGCTGCACAAAAAAACACAAGGTTTGTTTGGGGAGGTTATCACTGCTGTCTCGAAAAATGCCTTTGAGTTAGTAATGGAACCTGTAGATAATGAATCTGGTAGAAGTTCTGTAGTTGCACACCTATGACAGATAGCTGATAAGAGTACAAAAGTGACCTGCCGCACGCAATAAACCACACTAGGAATGGATTGTGGAAGGAAGATGGCATCTGTGTGAGCGGTCGCGGCGGCTGTGCTCTGCGGCGCTGGGCAGATACAGCATAGAGAATACTTCTCTACATTCCGGCACTACCAACATCAGCCTGCTATTACGGTTCCCCACCAGAGACACTCTGATCCGGGCTTTACCAACCTACAATGGTATTGTAATACTAAAATGCAAAGAGCCTTTAAGAGAACCCCCGTGTGAAGAGGAATCGCCGCGTTACAACCAGCATCACAATCGTGTGAAGAGCAAGTGAAAAGCGCTGCATCATCACTTCACAGCATAGCGGCACCGGGTAAGGATGACGGCTACATCCCGAATTGCAAACTAACTATTGACTTTGACATTTGACTTTCTGTGTGCCAACATTAATATCGGCCTCTGCTTCAGGCCTCCGCTTTGCCTCGCTGTTGGCACCAATGTTTGTGTATCCTTGGCTGCAATTCACTAAGTCGAATCATTTAAAAAACCGACCAACTGTCTTTTCCGCGCATATCATCTTGTGACTCTGACTCACCTCCCCCTCTTGCGGATATCTTACCGATGCCAACGCTTCCGTCAATTACTGCTTTCTCCCTACAGAGACACAGAGATACCGAAGCCTCTCCTCGTCCTCTCACCCTGGCTCCAAAGGCCCCTGCTCTCTGCTAACACGAGAGCAGGGGCCTCAAATCACACGCGCGCGCTCTCTGTCCCACGCCTCCCGTTGCCAGGGGACACGCAGGAGGTGCCTGCTGTAAGAAGGCAGAGAGTGAAGCTGAGAGAAGGAAAATAAACTGAACTGTGAAAGCGAATGCTGCTCATAGGCAGAACGGACTCAGTAAAAAGGAGCTGCAGTCTTGAACGCCGCACTGGGACTGTCCTATTTGATACAGTGACTAACATCGTTCTTTCTCCATCGATATTTGGGACAACAACATTTCAACTGTATAGATTCTGCTCCTCCATTACTGCTCTCTCACAGAGAGTATTAAATATCTGCTTTAAGGAATTTAAGTACAAGAGACATCAGAATAGCATTGATATTGTACTGAGAAAACTCTCCCATTTCAAGAAAGAAATAACTCAGCTGCGCTTACAGACTGGCTTACAGACGGGCCTACAGAAACCAGAAAACAATCAGAACTGGATTGTGACGCCATCTAAGGCTATAAATATGGAGAGGAATGAATTGACTTACAGCAAAGAAAAGGAGGTTGAAAAGGGGGTTGAAGAAGGCGCTCTCCTACAAGGAGATACACCGATCCAAGAAAACGCGGCATATTCAAAGGATGTGATAAACTTAGGAAATCAAAACCTTGAGAACGCCGAAACTGAGGAGACCCCTAAGGAGGCACCTACTCCGCACATAAATAACAGACATAAAGGCCCTGAAACCAGAGGGACCAGAGCTAAAGAAAAAGACCTGGCAAGAAATGAATCCCAAGAGAAAGGAAAAGTCAAAGATAAGAAAGGGAAAAAAGCAAAACGCAAGGAGAGAGAGAAAGAGAAAGAGAAAGAGAAAGAAAAGGAGAAAGAGCCTGGCAAAAAGAAGGACAACGGGGGGGAAACAGAGGAAAGCGCCAAATTGGAGTTAATGGCTAAAAAAGCACAGAGGTTACAGACCATAACATTTTTTAAAGCTGGTGCTAAGAATACTGGTCTACCTGCAACATCCCAGCCTAGAATATCTAATATATTTAGCCATCGCCCGAAGGAATGCCCGAGTGACACTTCGACAAATGAAAAAGCACAGAGCCAATTGCAAAGCAAGAACTCCATGGAGTTGAATGGAAACTGCAAGGATGCGCAAAGTATGGTCCCAACTACTCAACACCGAAGGGAATCATTCCACAGGGTCAGGCGAAGGAATTCTGAAAGTTGACCCAAATATGAGGAGCAACGAGACAAAGATATCCATAAAGGCTGATGCAATGATATCTAATCAGAGAGAGCAATCCGATCAAAAAGATGAATCAGAAAGCTGAGCGTCTACACTCTTCTCTCAACACGCAAACGCCCCCAGCTGGGAAAGAATCACACTCAGCTATTCACTCACTCTCTGACGAAAACTCCGAATCAGAACTATATGAAACAGGGAGGTCTATCCCAAGTGACTTAAGTGAACTAAGCGACTCAAATGAATCAAGTCCCGGTGCGCAAACTGGTTCTGTACCTCTGGAGATCTCGGGCTCCAACGACTCAAGATTATCCAGCAAAACTAACCTCAGGAAGAAAAGGAGCGGGGGAAAAAAGGATGAAACGTAAAAGAGAAAAGAATTATGATGAACGAAGAGACTACAGACCCCGGTGACAATACTGACTATGCCAAAAGTAGACCTAATTCAACCCGAAAAAGCCCAATGACTAAAACACCGGGAGAAACATCATGTCCAAAAACAACTGAGCCCTCGTTGAGCGAGGTGCTAAGCTCAATAAAAAATGTTCACAAGGATGTGAAGAAAGATAGTCATAGGAATCGCATGGCTATTGAAAAATTACAAGGTGCAGTGAAAAAAGTGGGCAACATTTGCTCTGAGATGTCCGAGAGGATGGTCATGGTGGAAACTCATACTGAGAATCTCGAAACAGGTATCGTAAAGCTAAAAAAAAAAATGAAGGAACAAGATGGAATAATAAAGGATCTAATGGCCAAAGTGGAAGATCATGAAAATAGATCTAGAAGGAACAATTTAAGGTTCCTTGGAATCCCAGAAAACTTTGAGGGAAACGACGCTAGAGGAGCAATGATCAACATTCTTAAAACATTTCCAGAGTTGGAAGCCTGGGATATGGAAAGGGAGATACAGCGGGCTCATCGTTTTCTCCTAATGCCATCAAAACATTCTAACAAGCAACATCAATATCCCAGGGCAATGCTGGTCTACTTTGGTAATTTCCTCCTCCGTGAAGCAATCTATGACCTTGCCAGCCTGACTACTCAAAGAGAATATAAGGGATTCAAATTTTTTGCTAGACCGGATTTCGCTCACTCTGTCGAGCGAAGATGGAAAATGCTCCAGCTATTTGAACCTTTTGAAAAAATTAGAGCAAAAGTATTTTTGCAAAACCCAGCACGCCAGAAAATCATATTCACGGGCTCAACAAAAAGCTTTAATAGCGAAGTACAGGGAGAGAACTATCTACGAGAAATCTCAGGGACTGGGCCACGAAATTCAGAGAAATAATGCAAACCACAGAGGGGTGAAAAAAACCACAAAAAAAACCTATATAAGGAATAGTTAAGCTGAATTAACTACTCCACTAGGTATTTATCAGGAATCATATTCTGCGGAAGCATTGAAAACTAGTAGAATGGATAAGCAGGGTAGAAAACATTTAGTTTGTAAAATCAAGTGTGAAAGGTTTTCATATTATCCAGGTTTTGGTTCATTAGATAGGTATATAATACACACTATTAAACTAGCCCAGCCCGCAGGGCCTGCCTTCACGGATGTCACACCCCTGGTCCAGATTTGGTCAGGTAACCTTCAAAGGTGGTGGTGGTGGGTGGGGGGAGCGAAAGACCTCGGGGTTGGAGGGGATTCAGGGGTAAGGTCAGAGAGGAATTTTAAAAATTACAGAGAAATGGAAAATCATAAAGCTATAGCTAACACTTTTCTTATAGGAGAGTATCTCTCTAAAATGGATAGCACAAACAAATGGGGGCACTGAAGATTATGTCACTTAATATCTGCGGCCTGAATGATATTAAGAAGAGACAAGCAGCTGCAGTTGGTCTACAAACTACTGGCCCCAACATAGTTTGTATGCAGGAGACGTATATTTAAGGCTCACAGCTACACCTTTTAAAAACATTAGGGTACAAATTAATCTGCGCTACTAAACAGGGAGCGCGTGTCAGGGGGGTGGCAATCTTAGCTAGAGGCAGAGGTCTTGGTTTTAACCAATGCAAAGCAGATAAATTTGGGATTTGGGCAATTACAGAATGCCAGATTGAACAATCACAGTTAGTCACCATCTGCTCAATTTATGGAAGCAATTGTGATGACCCCACCCTGATAAATGATGTCTCTAGCAAACTTACACATTGGCCATTACCAGTTCTCATCTGCAGGGATCTCAATATTAATTTACCCTCCGACAGGTTAATGAAGGATAATTGGGTGCATCATGGGAGGAAACCTAAGGTGTTCAAGGCCCTAAAACATCTATGTCATATGCATGGACTTCTGGATGGGTGGCAGATTTCTAACTCTGAGGATCCTGGCTACACCTTTTTTTCAAATCCACACCGGATGCATGCTAGGCTTGACTATTTTCTTATATCACAGACATTAAGCTCTATCACACAAATAGAAAAATTGCCTCGAGTACTATCTGACCACAATCCTCTAGTATGCACCCTTGAGCTAACACAAATGGGCCAGAAGCCAAGAAATTGGACCTTCGAGAAATCCCTGCTCCTTGAAGAAGATTATTGTAATCACATGCGAGCATGGATACCCAATTTTCTAGAAAATAATGTAGGGAGTACCTCTATAGAGATAGTGTGGGATGCTCTAAAAGCAGGAATCAGAGGGGAAACCACACAATACTCAATAGGGGTTAATAAATTGGCCAGAGACCTGTATAAATCGCTATCGGGAAAACTGCAGACCTCTGAAAAAGAACTCATTAGGGCAACCCATAATTCTTTAACGGTAGAAGAGCTCATTAAAATTCAATATCAGGTGGCAATTGATAAGGCTGCTATTATGAATACATTTATCACCAAAGCGGTTAAAAAAGCCACTGCACATAGTGAGAAAATCTACGAAGTAAGCGAATCAGTTAGCCACCAACTAGCCATACGTATGAGGCAACAAACTTCTCAGAACTTCATACGGGAAATAGCAGACCCAGTGGAAGGCTTAATCTCAGAAAGTAATAAAATCAGAGGCGCATTCTGGCACTTCTACAGCACTTTATACTCAGAGGAAGGAGGGGCTGATATAGACAGCATGAGTGAATACTTACTTCAGGGAACACCCAGCAGACTTGCTGAAGAAGACCGAGATGATCTAGAGAAGATACCAGTCCTATACTTTGGAAAAAACCCAATAAAGATATTTAAAAAAAAAAAAAGGAATGGATTGTGAAAGCTCTGCTAATGTGGCCCACACCGAAGCCTGTTCCTTTTGTTGTGTGTAGCGTGCTGTGCCTAAAATATATGCTGGACTTAATTGCAGATTGTATCCACATGCGCACAGTGATTACACCATGTCTAAATTGCGGATTTTGTGAGAGTTATGAAAGGGGCACTCGTATGAAGTGCTAATGTGCTCCACACCAAAGCATGTTCCTTCAGTTGTAAGTTGTGTGCTGTGGACTGGACATGAGTGTCAATTACAATCGGCAACAAAAGCAGTGGTACAAACACGTCAATGATTTATACTTGGAGTGGTGATGACGCACACGTTGACAAAGCCAATAGCTCTTGAATTGGTGCTTAGCCTTTTGGCTTCGTCAATGCTCATTGTGTTTTATCATGGTTTTCGTAATATTTATTGATGGGGCAATTACTATAACCTCAAAATATTTCTTTGCCCTGAAAATGTACGTATTGCCATATCAGTCCCTTGACTAGAGGGAAGTACTTTGAGAGTGGGTGTGATATTTGAGAACGAGCCGATTGCTCGAGTCTCTAGTAGGTAGAAGAAAAAAAGGTCAATGATACAACAGACCAGTGGCTGACGAGGGCTGGCTGGAAACCCATACAAATGAGTAGATTATGCGTATTATTTTAGTTAATAAAAAGTCTTGACTAACGATAGACCAAAAAACGTTCATTGTATTTTTGAAGCAGATGAAAAGGTTTTTTTTGTTTGTTTTTTGTGTCATAATTTTTTATTGGAGTTCAAAGATTTGTTTTTTATTTATCATTGCCTTTTGGGACATTTGATGAGTGTTACGAACATAATGTACCTTTTAAACTCTGTGTTCAAATGTGCTGTTCCTGCGCAAAAGGCATCTTGCGGTTTGTTTTAGCATGACTATCAGGACAGCAGCTTGTGAAAACATATGCAGGTGAAAATATTGCACATGTTTTCTAATACATTAAAATACTGTGCGGTGTGAATGGATGAGGAACCAAGTCTCATGCGGTGCCAACCGACAGAACAGTTGATTTGTGTATTCCAGCTTTAATGAATTATCATTTAAGCACTATCCAGAGCAATGTCACAACACACATTTGCTCTTACTTCCTGCATTTCTTAAATAAACGTTCCAAACTCCTCAAAAATTTAGAAATTAAACAAAAAAACGACTTCAGCATTTAGTCCCAGAAGCACAGATCCCTTAGCTAGGCGGACCTCATGGAAGCACTTGAACATGCAGCTTTATACCCAGCTGCTCTGTATATTGTGCAGAAAGGGACCCATGCAGTTTCTTCTACACACATTTAGAGAGCATGTGGTGTGAAACCGAGGTAGTCTAGTACCTACAGGACTCTTTACATGCGTTTTCTTGTCCCTAAAAAGGCACGGACACACTCAATGAGGTCTCTACAAAGATACTAACACTCAGAAGAGTTGCATGACAGAACTCTACGTCTCTAATGAAACTGGTACAGAAAAGTGAGGTTTAAAACATTGCCAGATGTATTAACTTCTATCCGAGTCCATATAAGTCTCTGCAAAGGTACACTGCAAGAAGGTCACAGTGAGGTCTGTGCTTTCGACACACATTGAGGCCTCTAGAAAGATGCCGACACTCGCAAGAGTGACATGACAGGAATCAGTCTTTGAATTTGGCTTAGGTCTGGTCTCCTTCGAATCAACAGTCCCTCAGCATTAACTAGATTGCTCCGTCCACCCCTACAATATATAAACCTGCGCCTATTAAAAAGATTACATACTGAGTTTTAGTGAATTAAAAAGTACACATTAAATGGGACTTTCAAGGTTAAAATGCATCCACTGAATAACTATATGATATAACGTCTTATGTTTGTAACTTCAAAGCGTCTTTCACATTTGTTGCGGTTTTATAGCAGTTCAAATGGGTAGCAAGTTGGTAATGTAATGTAAGAATGTAATCTTTTTAATAGGCGCAGATTTATACATCGTAAGGGTGGGCGGAGCAATCTAGTTAATGCTGAGGGACTGTTAAATCGAAGGAGGGGATAGATTAAGGTTTCACATACAGTTGAATTCAACATACAGGAGCCGTACCGGGGGTTTATGGGTCTCGTAGTAAAGTGGCAAAATTCATGTAACAATAAGGGGCGGGTCTCAAAGCGCAATGTGCTTAAAATGGAGGCAAATGTGAAAGCCGTTAACCGGCTCGAGGAATGAGAACTAGGTTTAGGAAAATCTTCACAGGTACAAGAGGGATTGTTATTTAATGTGGAACGAGAGGCAATGGGCAGGTTTTGTCATCTAAGTTAGTGGGGAGACAGTCTTGTAGATGTTTTCTAACGTGGGATTGTAAAACAGAAATGCAGGAGAGTTGATTTAGAGTAGTTCAGTGTTGGGAGGCACTAGAGGGGAAAGCTCTGATTGAGGTTTTTTTTTTAATAAAGTACATAATGGATAATGACATTGTAATGATAGGACATGTGTTTTAAACATGAAGTCTAAAGTGTTGTTGTCTAAACTTGTAGTGTACCCCTGACAAAGGTTGATGAAAGCGACCGAAATTCATTGGGAATAGGATACTACTGAGGATGAACTATGTATGTTTCCTGCCGTAAAAATAAGGCTCGGATGGGCATATTTACCGCATCAGAATTAAATACAGAATGGTTTTTCATGTGACGGACGAAAAGGAATAAAAAATTGAGAACTGGAATAAATGGATTAAAACGACCAAACTGGATCCATTTTTGGAATCTTTTGTGCGACAAAGCCTTTCAGCAGTGATTACGTTCACTAATCCATTGGAATTTAGTTATGCTTCAGAGAAAGAGGGAAAAAATAAAATAAAAGAAGGACATGCAAAATCCACACTCTATAAGTTTGGATACACGAGCAACACACATTCTCAAAAATAAAACGGTCTACCAGATAAATTATCTCCCCCCCCCCCCCCCCCCCCCCCATGACCCTGACTCCACAAACATACCATCAAAACCACCAACCAGCCAAATGGTATCTCCAGCCGGCTGAAATATTTCATTCCGGTCCAGTAGAATGAAGGCAATCAATATTGGTCTGCCGATAAAACAACCCAGGATGCAATAAAATCCAAAATTAATTGCATAACAACTTTGAAATCACAGACCAGTCTCTAATCGAAGCATATGATCAAAAATGCACAACAATCCGTTAGGATGGGCCTCCACTATACAAAATTAGCTGAACATATGCATCATAAAAAATGTCGCAAGTACCTAATCCACTTCATTTCTACATGCAATTGAAGGAAATAAGGCAGAAGTTCAATCCTTCGGATCAAATTCAAAAGCCTCCCATCTACACATCAAAATCAGTTTACCTCGAATTGCTTTTCTTCATCGTTACTGAATAACACTGCTTCAGTATGAAAATAATATACAGTAGGGACTTAAAATCTGATCCAATTTAGGAAAACATTAAAGGTTTTGATAAAACAGTATTTCTAGTTACTGGGCTTTCAGCAGTGCCCTCACAGCAGAGGCCCTGGGGTTGTGCTAACATGCTACTTTACATCATTTAAAAACTACATTCACCTATTGGGGAATGCTAAACTTTCACTAATCTATTGTAGAACTGTAAATAAGCACTCCAAGAAGAAGCAAAGCATCTGATGCCCTGTTGGCACAACTGAAAGCAAAGAACTCCAGGCATCAAGCCAAACGCCCATTAAACGACAAATGAAGGCTCATCAGCTCCTGAAATGCCATTCTCCAAAACAAAGAATTTCTACTGAATACACCAAACATATGAGTCTTTCCAAAACTTCACTCCATAAACTCTAACAAAATCAGATCCGGCCCTACTACTAAAAATATGCAAGGTTTGACACTGGACTGAAAGATGTTGTAAATTGGGCATGTGCGTAGAGTCTCATTCACCAGGTTACATAAATCGACTGAACGCTTGTGTTCTTAAATCTGAGATTTGAATTTCACAAATACAGAGACCTGAAATTACCATCAAAAGCATTTGCAAATTTTTAAAGAATGGTTCACAACCAAAAACTAATATTTTAGATACAGCTGCTGCCATTTTGCTTAATGGCCAAAGGTTCGGCAGCGCAAGTGTCTTTTTTGCGGTAAAGATATTTCTTTAGCAAGACCAATTTTGCTTATAGAAATAAAATTGGACAATAAGGGCTTTTATCTACAAGGGCATCGTTTTTTACATCAGGTGTGATATTGCACTTACAGCACTCTAAAAATTGTATGTGTGCGTTCTACTCATGGGTTAAACGCACTCATGTATTTTATCGTTTGCAGTGTTTTATGTTTATTAAGATGAATTTATTTACGCTATACAAGTATTGAAATTGTGTACACATTCAAGCAGGATTTTACATATATTATAGACATTTATAATTCCTATATGCATAATGTGCAGGATGACATTATACCCCTATAAATGTAACTGTGTGGCGTTTAAGTTGCCTGCACAGCAGACCTAGATCTGCAGGTTGTTATTGGTTTCGAATCCTTGGTTGCTCAAGAAATAATTAAATTAATCTTTTTTGTATGTGAAGACAGTATGTTCTCATCCTACTGCAGGTATTTGACCTCATTATTCTTGGTTTTAAGGAGATACCCTGAATGTATTTGAAGACGTCTGAAAAGCAAAAAGGGATGATGCCTTCCGTGCCTGGCCTATCTGAAACTCAAGGTCACCGAGCAGGAACTGAACCATACGGCTCTGGTGGAAAAGTACAGACAGAGGAGATTGAAAAGTTTTTATGTGATGTATTAGGGGCGGAACATTGTCTTTTTGTATGAGGCGCAGGTATAGAAAAAGACTTCTGCATTTTTCGGAGGCGAAGGAGCATCTTACAAACGAGCTCCATAACCTTAAGTTATCTGACCCATTTGACGGGAGTACTATTAGGAAGTCAACATGCGTGGACACCTTTGGGGTATGATATAAGGGAAATAGGCAGAACCCTCAGTGATAGCAGTGTAGGAAATGATAATCTTGGTTTTCTTCGTCATGAAAAAGGATTTGGACTCTGCTTCAATTCTGGTTTGCATTTTGATTTTGAAGTTCATTACATTATGCTTTCTATGCCAAATTAATTATATTTGTAGGTTCGACTCTGTATTGATTTTTATGTACCTATGTTCTCCGATTATAAGATGTGTGTATACTCAATTATTTTTGGACTCGTAATAATATCCATAAGCTGGAATTCGGAGTCTGTGGTCTTTTAAACATGACTAAATTGTAAGTATAATTTTGAGTTGTTTACTCTCCTCAACCACTTTCAGCAGGCAAATAAAAGACCATCTGTGCTGAATTTAGTTGGGAAGGCAAGGACTAAATTTAGCGTTATCAGGCGTAATTGCTTTTATATCCTTAATAGGTTATAAAACCTTGCAAATTTCTCCTGTTATTTTTCTTGTTGGATCTGCTCCCGTCCTTTTTATGGAAAATCTATGGGGGTGGCAGCAACTAAGATACTAAGTAACTAAACGCTGCAGTAAAAGACTGCCCTTGAACCTCAAGGCGTGTCTCAAAGCGAGTCAAAGTGTGTCTAACGAGTGCCTAGAACCCCTAGAACTCCAGACCCAGATTACAGACCTAAGACTCTAACGAGGGGGCAAGTCTACGCTTGAAGGAGTAATTATCCACTAAGGATTCACTACAGGATCATCAGTGGAGAAGTGTGGCTCACTGATTAGAGCGGCAGACCCTGATGGAGAGGTATGGCATGGCCCGGGACCAGGGTTCAATTCCCGACACGGCAGGGTCCTGAACCCAAAAATGTCCACGGACTCGATAATTCTCGCCTCGGTGCCTATTCTAATCATGGGGTCCCACGCTGCAACTCTGGGCAATAGCTTGCTTAATCTCCACTACGGCGGCCCACTCGCTGCGGGATGCCTGGCTTTCACCTTGGGGATGCCCAGTAGGGGTCATCTCACAGGGAAAAAGCCAGGACGGGTTCCCAAGGCAAGCGCCTTGATGCCTTCGAGTGATACGTGCGCTATATAAGTCGCAATACATTTACATCGTCTTAACCTCATTATTTTATTTCCAACTGTTCAATTGCTCCTTAAGTCAGCCTCCGCCCAGCCACTCTTCTGCCTCAATAGGGGTTTGGAGTGGGCAGGATGGAGTCTGTATTAGCTAGAAGTTAAATAAGGATTAACAAGGCTTAAAATGAGTTCGGGTAAAATCAGAGTTGCAGCAAAAACAAAAGGAAAGCCCAAGGAGAAAGGGAAGCAAAGTGATTCAGCAACAGTAACTTACTGCGCACAGAACCCAGCCTCAGAGTCAGACACAGACATCATCGAGAAAAGTGCAATCAGCAGGTCTTTCACCAGCGTCCAAGCCAGAAAGAGGGAGCTCATTAAAGATTTTTATAAAGTACACTGTAGGGGGTCAACCCCAGAGCTTTACGAGGACGTCGAGATAGGCACCAATCATGTCATCAATCATAATAAATCCACTGAGGAGAAATCCACCAGCAACAAGAACAAAGACCAAACAGAGCTCAAGCTTCCCACAATAACCAGCCGAAAGGGGTCGGCAAGCCATCCAGATGTTCAATTATCACACAACTGAAATCCTACTGGTAAAACAAAGGAATCGTCAGAAGCTCGTAGAGGTCCTGGTCCATACACAACCACTGCCGAGATGGCATAAAATAACGAAACAATCTATGCCCACAGCAATCCTATAAAATGGACCAGCAAGTAACCATGACCCACCAAGCAGCAACAGAGGAAATTCATGACGACCCAGCTGTTTGGCAAAACATTCTCCTAAGCCGGTTTGAACAACCACAGTTACTACCTCAGTTATCACCACCAGATCAGCCAAGACTATTGTCGGTATGTGAACATGATTTTAACTGCCTGCTCTCCCCAATTAATTTCTCAAGAGAGGACAACTCATGGAAGAGGAAGAGTGTCAACTAAAACTAAATAATGAGTATACAAACAAATAGTCTGCACTGGAAATAAAAAGGGACAACAGTTGCTCAAGCAACTCAAGAGCGTCAGGAGGAGGCATAAAAAAAAAGCTAAATGACAAACCGGATCGGCTCATGTTTGGGGTAACAATCCAGCCTCCTGACCCTTCAGTGTAGCATCATCTGTTAAACACCATGGAAGTCATCAGAACAGCAATTACATACCACGCAGATAAGCTCGACATACAAGTCAAGTTATTAAATGTAATAGTGATTTATGTTCAGGGGATAGAACAAAAGCTGCAGTCATTAAATACAATGAGAACCAAGTTCAACAGAAGTGAGGCAAACTTATCACACTTGTCACTGCCCATTATAATAGATAAACTTGC
The DNA here is from genome assembly GCF_964263255.1 of Lissotriton vulgaris. Classification (NCBI taxonomy): domain Eukaryota; kingdom Metazoa; phylum Chordata; class Amphibia; order Caudata; family Salamandridae; genus Lissotriton; species Lissotriton vulgaris. The sequence continues at coordinate 64,935,209 of NC_141686.1, read as the reverse complement.
AAGGGAGCGGACTAGATTGACAGAACTATTGGAGGAAGTCAATGAAAACCTCACAAATACTTCAATGGCCAGGAAGTAGCCCTCAAAAGTCAAAGGCAGTAGCAATCAAACACCGGCACAAAATAGTATCTCAAATAATATCTCCAACATTACACAATGGGAGCCTGTAGTTAAAGTCACCTCACAGGCAGAGCTAAAACAACCAAATAAGCACTAAACCCACTCCGAAAACAGCAAACTCCAATCGGAAAAGCAGCAGATACCTCTCCAACAACCAATTCACACCCCTCCCTCACGAAGAGAGAATGCAAACGCTTAAGGAAAGCAAGGAAAGACAAAGAGAAACAAAGTTCTCGTATACCATTCACACAAAAGCGATCCTCCGCTCAGAAGATCGATGAAAAACAGTAATAGAATTGGGTGTAGATAACATTAATGTAGCCTCCGAAGTAACCAGCAGAAAGAATCACACGCAGACAGTTACCGCCACAAAATCAATAACAAACATCCCCTGCCATTAGAGCTTACAATATATTTAAATGCCTGAATACCAATGAGGCAAATGAGACAACACCACAAGCTGAATTAATGACCAGTACAACTCAAACCCATTTACAGTCTTAGCAGTTCCCCACAGAACCAAAGACTTTTTAAAAACGTAAGTGGTAAGGTTTCCCTAGCAAGAAGCCTCCAAGCGAAATAACTCAGCAATCAAGATACAGTCATTGGTAGGCGATTTACAACAGAGAGGCTCGACAATGAAGGTGGCTAGACAACTTAAATAGTCTCAAGAAGCACAGGAGCACCTCCCACAGTAGAACGATAAAGTACATTACAGTATTCCGTGGGGCAAACTTCATATGCATCAACATTTCGAGAGCCAACTGAAGCATTAACAGAGACTCAGAACTGCTCTCCTGCTTTTTATGCCCCAAGTAACTTCAAGCCGGGGCAATGGGGAGATTGAGCTGGTCCCACACTACATTTCAGGGGGCACCCATGACATTAAATAGAAGCGCAATACTAAGGCTTCTAGAAGTCCTACCAGACCTGAAGCACAGAAAATCAAGCAGGTTAGAAAGAATAGAGTTTAAACCTAACCCAATCAGCCAGGGTCCGATATCACGATCACAAGCTGGTCAGATTAGAGTATAGCCAAATGTATATGCAGCACAGAGAATCATTTCCAACATTGAGCTAAAAAAGGCGGGACGACAAGCAACCCAAGCCCATTAGAATGGGCCAAACCAACGACAAGAATACTGAAGGGAGCAACAGGACCAGACAACCTCAGCATAGTTACATCAGATCACACATCATTAGGAAAATACTTATAAAAGTCCGAGTCCTAATTAGCCAACTTCAAGGAAAATCCACAAGCCGGGTCTCATGAAAACATACAAAGCAGAGTATGAGTAACATCCCAAGACACTTTTGCTACAGTTCAAGGTTGTAAGATCTGTTTTTGGAACAGCTTAAGCAGCAAAGCCAAAGAGGGAGACTTTCTAAAATTCCTTCAAGAACATGAGATCATACTACTTCAGGAAATTTGCAGCAAACACACCAATAACAAAGCCACAAAAGAAGCAAGCTCCGGGAGGGCAAAAGTTGGTCTATCGATCTACATCTTTACCGAAATCCTTTTGGAACACGAAGAGGTAGACTTGGACTCAACCTGGATGCAGTGCATCAAATCAGTAGCCACACCCTCCCATACTTTATTAATCCTGAACATTTACAGTCACTAAGCACATAAGCATAAGGCGAAAAAAATCTGTTATTTATAGGGTAGCTTAAACCTCTAAAAGCCACATATACACAGGCAATCATAATTCTGGCAGGGGACTTGAACAATGATCTACTACAGGGTCCAGACAGCAAATTACCTGGTCAAATAAGGGGGGAATAATATATCCAGATGTGATGTGTATTAGGTAAAAAAATGAATCTCATCGCTAGTAGATCTGGACTGGTTTACATTAAACGGACGAGGCCCTTTGGATCGCCCAGCAGCCTTTTCGAGAGTAACTAATAGAACTTGCTCCACCATAAACCTCAGCCTGGCAAATCCAGACTTGTTCACATACAGGGATGGGGAATTCCTATCTCCCGACGCCCGAGACATCTAGATTTCTTAGGAGGGCAAGAGGTTTTAATTTATATTTTGTCCAAAGGACAAGTAGACAGTTTTATGGTAATCCGATACACACCTGTTCAACCCTGTAGGTCACAGCCAGTTAATAAGATGCTCTGAGCAGTGTATTGGCAGTGAAAGGGTGAATGCAAAAGCTGGGGCCTGCACTTTAACTTCCCCAGAACAGAACAACAAAATGATAAAGCAGAGCTCGAAGTTGGAAATAGCTCATGCTCATGTAGCTTCCAGGCCCCATGTAAGAGGCTGCCTTATCTGCCTCTTGGCCCCTTGCTCTGACTTGAACTGTATGACCCCTGCCTTGTATTCTCTGCTCCACTCCTGGGCCTCATCTTTAACTCACTTTGCTTTCCCTTCTCATGCACCCCCTCCTTTGCACTTTGCCTTTCCTGTACTCCCAGGTGCCTGAACCAGCTCACCCCACCCCACCCCCTTAACCGCCCTCTCTGACATCTCTGACCCGCTCCCCTTGGCCTCTCATATCTTACACATCGAGGGCTTACATTAAAGCTCATTAGCTTCCCCATGGGCTTTCATGCAGGCCTAAGGCCACCCCCAATTCTGTCCTTGCACTAGGCCTCTCATGTCACGTTGTGCCTGCACCAGGGGCATTTTGGACACACTGCTGTAGAAACTACAGCAGCTGTGAACTTTTTGATGGGCCTCTTCAGTCTGCTGGTCCACAGACAAAGGCCCATAATGGACTTGAAAGGGTGGGTGGGTGAGTGAGTGAAAGGGTGGATGAATAGATGCATGTATGAATGAGTGAAAGGGTGGATATACAGATGCATGGATGAATACGTGCAAGAGTGGATGATAGATGCATACATTAATGAGTGAATGGGTGAATGGATAGATGCATGGATGGATGAAGGGTGGATATACAGATGCATGGATGAATACGTGCAAGAGTGGATGATAGATGCATACATTAATGAGTGAATGGGTGAATGGATAGATGCATGGATGAATGAGTGAAAGGCTGAATGGATGGATGAATGAGTGGAGCGTAAGGGTGGATTTTTAAATCCATAAATGGATGAATAAGTGAAAGGGTGGATGGATAGGTGCATGGATGGATGAATGAGTGGATGGATAGGTGCATGTATGAATACGTGAAAGGGTAGATGTATAGATGCATGGATGAATACGTGCAAGAATGGATGATAGATGCATACATTAATGAGTGAAAGGGTGAATCGATGGATGCATGATGAATGAGTGAAAGGCTGGATGGATAGATGGATGAATGAGTGGAGTGAAAGGGTGAATGGATAGATGGATGTATGAGTGGATGGATAGAAGGATGGATGTGTGAGAATGGGAGGAAAAGAGCAAGGGTGAATGAAGGGATGGGTGAGTGGATTGATAGGTTGAAAGTGGATTGATGAGTGAAAGGATTGACGACTTACTGAACGGGTGGATTAATGGGTGAGAGAGTAGATGAATAGATAGCTGACTGGGTGAGGGATGGATGGATGGGTGGGTGGCTGGGTGGAAGGGTTGACGGATGGCTTGGTGGGTGGAGAGTTGAGTGTAAAGGTGGATGGAGGGATTAGTGAAAGGGTGGATGGATATATGAGCAAAACGGAAGATGGATGGGTGAAAGGGTGGATGGATGAGCGAAAGCATAAATGGATGAAGTGAAAGGGTAGGTGGATAGATGAGTGAAAAGGAGGATGGATGGGGTGGATGGAGGGATGAGTGAAAGGGTGGATGAATAGGAGTGAAAAGGAGGATGTGTGGGGTGAAAGGATGGATGGATGAGCAAAAAGATGGATGAGTGAAAGGAAGGCGGGATGGATCAGTTGGATGGATAGGTTTGGAGATGGCAGGATAGGCTTTAGCAGCTACAGTAGAGGTGGTGGAGCTCTTGATGGGCCTCTTCTGTCAGCAGCTCGGCAGACAAAGACTTGTAATTAATTTGAAAGGATGAATGATGTGTGGGTGAAAGGATGAGTGAGTAGAAGTGTGGCTGGCTAGATGGATGGATGGATGAATGAGTGACCGGGATGGTGGATGGACAAAGGATGTTATAATGAAGGAAAGGGTGAATGAGTGGATGGGTTACAGGGTGTAAGGATTAGAAAGCGAAAGGATGGATGAATGTAAAGGATAAATGGATGGATTGATGGATGGGTCGAAGGGTGGGTGGAAGGATGAGTGAAAGGGAGGGTGGATATATGAAGTGAATGGAAGGGTATATAGATGGAGTGAAAGGGAGGGTGTATGGATGAGCGAAAGGATGGATGGATGGTTGAAATGGATAGGTTTGGAGATGAATGGGTAGGTTTGGATATGGATGAGTGGATCGAGACAGATGAACAGATGGATGAACAGATTAGTGAAAGGTAATGGATTAAAGAATGAATGGGTGCCAATGTAAAGGTGAAATGCTAGAGATCAGTGGGTGAAAGGATGAATGGATAGATGCTTAGATGGAAGAGGCAAGAGAGCTATTGTGGAGAGGATTCCAATTACTTTTTTTCACTTGCTTGGTGTCATAAGAACTTTGAATCAACGTGGGGGGTATTTAAATGTTCTGGTTACTCACTCGGCCTACATTGTGCTCCTTTCTCTACCTTGGGATTATCAGGTAGGCGTGGTGCTGTTTGCCAGCGAGTTCTTACTAGACAGCTAGTATTTGGTCTCATAAAGGCCACATTGCCATAGAAATTCCTGGCACTGAACAAAACTACTTTGTAAAAGAGCAGAATGCTGTCACACACAATGAAGCCAGCTCACAGATAGGAAGAGATAGCATTTCAATAAAAACAAAAGGTCTTGGTTAACTCAAATTTCATTAGGGGCTCAAATGTTGAAGTCACGAAAGTGCACCCATGCTATATGTCATTGTATTAAATATTGTATTAAAGGAGATTTAAGTTTTTCATGAATTCACATGAATTTCCTTAAGTAGGCCAGAAAACCGTAGTCCTAGAAAATATTTGTGAATTGCATCTTAGCATGAGCAAATATGCCCCAGCGGAAATCTGTTGAGTGTTTACAAGTTCACTTTTTCTCCAACCACATTTTTCCCAGCCCTGGAAGAAACTTTACTTCTGCCGTTGTCAGGGGTAAATTTCCGACCTTTCTTAGTATGAGAAAAGATTAGAGAAGAGCTGGTGAAAACCTTCTTCTATAGTATTAGCCTGACATAACCAGAGAGGCTATTATCAGAGCTCTTCTACAAAGAGATTGCAGCCATTATTTGACGGTGCACTACATGGCACCAAAGGGACAAGTGGATTTTGTTACAGGACAAGTAGATTTATGAAGCTACTTGTCCCATGGACAAGTACATATTTCAATAAATTCCACACCCCTGCACATACATTTCTAACTTGAACATAAAAGAAAGATCGGATAGGGATCACTTTCCTTAAACATTCACCCTGGAACTTACTCCCGAAAAGACCCAGGAAACCAATGTCCTTACCTCGCTAGTCCAGCCCCACAACTTAAAGAGTCTCAAATGGAACAAAGACTCAATAGATGGTATTATCGAGGCTTGGACAACCCTTCTGGCACTAGTCAACAATAATTCAACTTTGACAGAGATCTGGAAGGATTTCGTTACAAGCTTAATTTCAAAATTTCCGACCAAGCCCTCAAGCCATATAGCTGAAGAGATCATAGGTACAGCATGGTCACTCAAAACCTAAAGATCATTAAAAAAAACAACTTAAATCATTCCGAACGAAGCGGTCTCAAGATCTGCAACCAAGTCGGAACTATTGCAACAATCGCAAAAATGAAAAGTTATTTTAAAACAGCCATCAGGACGGCGAAGTACACAAACAATGAGGTTATCTGGATAAATATGCACCATGCCAGTCGGCATATAAATTCTAAACTTCACTGGGCCAATATAAACAGCCTAATAAATGTGCATAACAGTCACCTCAACTCAGAGAACATGGAATCCATATGGACAGTTCACCCTGTAAATACATATAATAATGTGGCTCTGCACTGCACACCAACTAGACGGAAGTATTGGGAGTGGTCCAGTCAGACCCAAGTTTTGAAGGAGGTTACCAATGCCTGACCTCCTTAATCAAACCAAAAGTCACTCCTTTTTTATCAGAAAGTGACAATGCTGCAACATTTCAAGCAAGTTTCACAGAAAGATGCACATTCAACCAGGTATTCAATTACGTGGGCAAATCATAAGGATCCCGCCCCCAGTTCACGTAAAAGCAGGTCATGCACATCATTTTTTTTTTTTAATGCCCTGAGAGGGCGCTGGTCCACTCATCTAATCCCCTTGTTTACCCACACACTGGACATGGGCATCATATCAAACTCATGGCGAGGCAGTATATTCCAAACAATATACAAAACAGGGGAGAGCTCAAACCCTAACAATTATAGACTAATTCCACTAATAGACGTGGAGGCCAAGATCTATGCCTCAAACCTGCTGTTAGATCTAGCTGACTGGGCGACCAGTATAAAATTAGTTGGCAAAACACAAACTGGATTCCTCGGTGGAATGTGCACCTTAACCAACTTATCAGTCACCCTCCTGGCCGGGCAAGCAATCACTAAATCAAGCACACTTCATGCATGCTTTATAGACCTCAAAGCCCTTTCAATAAGGTCCCTAGAGAAAAGTTCTCGGGGGATGATTGAAACATTGAGGTGTTCCTACAAAACCGTTCGAGGCAATCATTAACCTTTATTCAAAAACATGGATTCAAATTAAACTAGGAGAGGACCGAAGCATACCCAACAAAATATATATATCACCAATGACTTAAAACAGGGGTGCGTCCTTGCTCCCTGCTTGTTTAACATCTATACAGCAGACCTAGAGATCCATCTACACCAAGTATAGGGAGACCAATTCCCCGCCCCCCCCTTCCCCGAAATTGGGAAATGTATAAATAGGAAGACGGCAATATGCAGATTACACAACAACTGCACAATTGAACCTCAACGATCATAAAACGAAAGACCTGTGCTTCTCGAGCACTCACAAAAGTGAACCCAGATTTAGGGGGGCGTGGTTTGGCGCGCAAGGTGGCCGAAGCACTCTAATAAAGCTCCTGGACCCCTCCGAAATCCGCCCAAGATCCACCTGTCCCTGCAGCCATCCAGCCTTACAAATCGCTGCCAATTCATCATTACAACTACTGGCATATATTTATTTATTTATTTTTTGCTATTTTTAAAGCGCGCAAATACCCATACAGGTGTCTCGGCGCTGGTGATCACAGAACTCCCTACACTTTGACGGGATGGTTAGGCAGAGGAGAAAAGCCATGTCTTGAGGCTTTTCCGGAATTTAAGGAGCGTGGGGGCGGTTTTGATATGCAGTGGGAGGCCGTTCCACAATTTAGCAGTGGCTAGCCGCGGGACTCCCTGTGAACCTGCGTTTCGGAACTTGACACGCCGAGAGGGTGCCCTCGCTCACAAAATGGCGGCCTCTGTGCCCTGACTAGCAGCGAACAAATTCCTCCATAAGCGGATTAGAGGACTGACCGCCACCTGCTGCATGTTTGAAGCTCCCTACCCCGGCCGGCCGAGGCTCCGCTTTGGTGGCCCATCACCAGTGCTTCCCTGCCCCACTCCCGTCGTGGAGCCGGGCTTCCCGAGTGCGGTGTCCGGGTGCAGACTAAGGCAGCCAGAGACAACCAAGACGGAGCAAGGGGTGTGGAAATTTTTGAAAAATCTACTTGGCCAAGGGACAAAATTTCACAGAAATCTACTTGCCCTTGGAAGATATCTGCTTGCCCTACCTACTCCATAACTAACTAAGATAGATCTGCACGGAGAGAAGCTTCACTGCAATCAGTGCAACATACTGTCCAATATATATATATATCTAACGCAAGTCCAATTGTTCATGTGCACGGTCATGCACCCTTAAATGCAAGTGTTGTACAGGCTGGTTGTACAGCATGTGTGCAGATGCATCAGCTGGCACTGCACCCAATTATCAACCAGTTTGCATGTGACATTTTAAAATGTAGAGAATTAGTACCTAAAAAGGTAGACATGCAGACTAGTAATTGACTACATTTCTTGAAGCGTCTTTGGCACAGACTGTGTGTTAGAATATGAACCTGTAGGACAGAAGAAGGGTGTTCTCCATCCTAGCCCCAACTCGTATCTTTCCAGTTTCAAAAATACTCACATGTGATGCTCCGATATATGTGTGGATGGAAAGAACTGCACTTCTTGGCAGAGCTTATTAACTGTTCATGGGGCAGCAAACATTACATAGCAGAGGTGCTTTGATTCAGTGAGACAAAATCCACAACTAAAGAATACACAAGAGGATGGAATGGGCAATTAAATCAATCTCTCCTTTTACACTGCTGGATAGGTGTGGTGTGATTATATTATTGTGTATTCACAGCTACATCTCCACATTCTTCTCTCACAGAAGTATATGCAGCACTGGACGTAGCAGTACAGGGTTCTCTTGTTCATGGTACTGGTATAGCGATGGCACCAGCAGAGTAAGCTTCCCTAACAGAGGTGCAGCTCAGCAATAGACGTGCAAGTTTCTCTCACTGAGATGTGTAAAGTAGTCACTCTTTTTTCTTTAAAATCTGAGTTCTCTGCCACTAGTCACTCTCCTTCCAATGTCCTCAGCCCCCCACTGCCTACCCAGATGTCTGTTATCTTCCGGGAAATCGTGTAAATCTGTTGCTGGGTGCGGACATGGGAGTTGTGGGAAGCCAGGTGAAATATACAGTTGTAACGGTGCAGCAACTTGTTCAATCAGTTTGTTTCTTTCAGAAGCTGAGCATTCCAAGGATCTAAGGTGTGATGCTTAAGATATTTTAAAATGGGCACATGCATAAAGAAGGCAATAAGACAGGCACACAGGAAAAACAGCCAGTGACAATCATGTGGGGATAGAAAAACAAATATTTACGTCTTCTTTATAGGACGAAAATTCACACAGGTGGAAGAGTTACTTTTTCTCGGATCTGGTATTGACTTGTTTTTACTGCTGACGTAACCGCGCGACAAACTACAGCATTTGCATAAAATTCTGAGGTGGGAATATTGTATAATTCCTAGCAGTTGTCAATGAAACGTGATTGTGAGACCTATAGAATTATATTTAGAAAAATTGTTTGAAATATAATTCATCACATGCTGCATAAACGGAGCTAGAATCAACATTTTTTGTTCAAATTTGCAAACAGATCAAACGTTACTAAAAAGGAGGGGACACATCCTGCCGCTCAGTGGAAAGCCCATTGCAAGTAGTGACTGGTCACTTTTACATTGCTTATTGCTGTATTTGGGAGTTCATCTGAAAGTAATGAGGCAAAACATTTATATAGACAGCGTTAACGTGGACAGATGTGAAAATAATAAAGTAATACTTTCAAAAAATGTGCTGCATTATGCTATATAATTCTCATTTTATGGCCACATATTTTAGTCAACACTGCCGCAAAATTTAGACCTTTACTGCCTCTTCATTCGTGTGACTCTGCTTATTTAGCCCAAACCGCCAGAGCGCTGTGCACGGTGGGGGCCGTTTAGATTAGGTTTAGGAGACTAAAAATTGAACCAAATAAAAAGGTACAGGGTAACAGTAATGAGCCAAAATGTGGACAATAAACCGTTTCACAGGATTAAAGCCTATAAAATTGCCACGGGCGCAGTGGCAAGATTTAGGAGTAACAGAACATGTACTTTTGTATAGCGCACGCATCACCCGAAGGTCTCAAGGCGCTGAATAACAGATGTATATTGTTACCCAACTCAATGGTACTCATTTTATCTTTTGACAAATTGCTGCTTATTTTTTTGCATGGAGATTGGTGTATACTTTTTTTTCTCTAACTGCAAAGTGTGAGATTTTAAATTAAACAATGTGACAATATTGCTCGGGAGCGGAAGTGTGAAAGGAAAGGCTGTCATTTTTTGTAACAATTTAAAATACCTGCAAATGAACAGTACACATTTCGAAATATATAGGCAGCTTTTAAGGCAAAAATTAAGCTTTTTGTGATTTAAAGTGTAATGAAAACATTAATAGGATGAAAACAAACACATTGATTTTGTGACAAGCAAATAATATTCACTGAAAGCATATTTCCACACATTAACACTTGTGTGCTATATAGTTTTATCAGTAAAACGGTATGCCTGTGCAAATTTAGTGGCCATTTAAATGTAAAATGTGCTGCCTGTAAAGGACAGTGCGCTACTGCACAATGCTTTAGTAATATTTGTGACAGGGTACTCCAAAATGGACCACCTGCTAAATACTACACCATTATCACTCTTCTACTGAATGAATGTATACGGATCTAGGATTTTTCACAATCCCTGTAACTACAGTGATTTATCATGGATGACCACACCACCACTCTGAAAAACCTTTCCAGCACCACTGGTGCAAAGGTGCTGAACTATGACCCCAAGTCGAGTTCATTTAAAACCGAGAATGTGCTCACTATACATAATCAGATACAGTCATATCACGTATGTATGACTTTCCCAGATAAATTGACAATTATAGATGTGGCCTAAACCATAGCTGCCAACTTTGGATCTTGGGAACCAGGGTAGAGTCCCGGCATTGGCACTAGGCAAATCATTTAATCTCATGTGAATAAAAGGAAATGCATGTGACCTTATGTTATGTAAGCTGGTGTTTATGTAAAGCGCTTGAAAGCTCTTGCCTTTTAAATCTTTTCAAATCTGCAAAAATCACTGCTATCAACACGGACTTTTCAGAAACTGTGTGATTATAGTTAACAGAAGACACAGGCCAGCACCTCCTCTGAAAGTGTTCCAGCTCCATTTCACCAACTGCTACCTTTATGGACAGATCATTGCCATAGAACAGTAAAGACGTACTGAAGGGTGTGGTAAAGGTTGTGACATTTACAAAATGTTTGCTATTCGAGAGAAAGCCAAACAATTGGCAAGAGTATGCTATTTTGGTAGTTTGAAGCTTTTTAAAAGCAGGTCTACTATAAAATAAAATACAAAACTAAACCACCCCTTCCTCGTGCCTGTTAAAATTAGGTGGGCCGTGAAAGTTTGTCATTCCAAAAATTGGACTGTGGTTCTAAAAAGTTTTGGAATCGCTGCTCTATGTTATATAACACCCTAGACAACATTGTGCTTTGGGCTTTCAGGACAGCTTTGCTGTTATAGCACAGCAGCATGTCCATGTTTCATGTCATCTCTTCTTAAGGGAAATTCCCGTCACTCCTAAATGAAGGGAGCCACCAGAGGCTCAAACTGCACAAAGTTTACTTCCCATCTCTCTTGGCCTCACCCTTGATGTGGGCGCTCAGTGAAGCCCCCAGTCAAGACTACTTCAGACCACAGGGTGGCTACTTCTCCACTCCTCAGACTCTCCAAGCAACTGACTGGCCCAGTCATGTTACTCCATTCTGCATCACAAACTGCCTTCTTATCAGATCAAACCACCTTCACGTTATTTTATTTATTTTTGGAGTTGTATATAGCGCTTACAAGACACGAAGGGTATCGGAGAGCAGCAGCAGAACATAGCCATTAGAGCACCAAAGCATGAATAGAGACATGGGCATTAGAGCAGCATAATATGAATAGAAACAGACAATTTGGCTACAACGACTAGAGTCAAGAGTACTGGGAGTCACATAGATTGGGTTCATTGGCCAGATGCAAAGAGATGACGGATGAGGAGAAATTCCTTTAGTTGTCTCTTGAAGATCGTGAAGGAGGGATTAGTCCGGATGTGGATAGGGAGAGTTCCAGGTTTTCAGGGCATTCACAGAGAAAGAGCGGGAGAAGGCTTTTTGTTTATGTCTTTTGGAGGGGGGTTAAGAGGAGCGATTTGGAGCTTTTTAGGTTTCTTGATTGACCTGCTTTAGTGAGTTCGGCTGCGAGGTAGTCCGGTTTGCCTGTGTGTAGGGCTTTATCGGTGAGACAGGCAGTTTTGAAAGCGCAGCAGGCTTCAATGGGAAGCCCTTTTAGGTCCTGTAATGCAAGGGTGATGTGGTCAAATTTCTTGGTCCCAGTGACCATGCTTGTAGCTGCGTTTAGGGTGAATCTCATGGTGGCCATGTGTGTTTTAGCTGTCCTAGTTAGTGTGGCAAATCCGTAGTCCAGTCTGGAGAAACTAGAGATTGGTTTGTGATTTTTAGGTCATTGGGGGGTAATAAAGGTTTGATTTTGTTGAGGAGACTTAGGTTGTAGAGGGCACCTTTTGCAGTGGAGTTAATGTGGGAGCTCATGTTGAGACTTGAGTCTAGAGAGATTCCTAGGGATTTGGTTGAGTTAGCTGGAGTAAGTTTACAGTTCGTGATTGGAGAAAACAAGGATTTTAGCCAATTTTCTACTTTTGACAGTGTGGAGTTTAGTCGGAGGATGTCATTGAGGAAGGAGATCTTGAGGTATAGCTGGGTGTCGTCAGCATAGAGGTGATAGTCTTGGTTTGCTTGTTATGTCAACCATCAGACAATAGCTGCTGCCTGGTGTCATAATGGGTGTGCTTGACATATGGTACTTCATCTGTCAAATAGTTTCATTTTTTACCGCTACTGTTTTTAAAATCGAGGTAACTTCTGAAACCAGTGTTTAACTGTGAGGTCTCATTTCTAATTTCCCACTACCTATTCAAGCCATTTTAATAGCAAGAAATGGTCCAAGCTCCTCAGGCAGACTCAAGTCCAGTACCTATCGTACCATACGATGAGCTGTCAGAGGAGGTCTCACAACCTTCCTATTCAAACATACACAAAAAATGTGCTTGTCGCAACATAAAACTTGCACCCAACCACAACATAAAACTGTAATTCACACAAAGTAACCATAACACTGTAAGAAAGGCAATCTATGTGTTTAACAATCATTAAGGGCTGCCAGCATTCCAAACGAGGCAACTGTTGCACATACCACCACCACCTCTGTGTTGTCCAAGATAAGACAACTAATTCAAAGTATTACATGCTTTCAGCAAAATTATCTATTTTACTTACTGTTCTCCTCCTCCGATTTTGGATTCTGGTTAGGCGTTATATGTGTTGCTGTATGAAGCAACATACCGTCTCCCAAATCCACATGGTTCCGTGACACACATATATTGCCATCACTGCCAGAATCCCCAGAGCCCCCACCTTCAATGCTGGTTTCCTTATCTGCCTGCTCCTGGACTCCAGATGGACATGCCTGTCGCAGAGCACCACCTCCGCTAATCAATATGAACTTGTTGGGTCCAGTGCTGCCACATTCCTTGCCCTTGGCAGTTAGAGCAGCAATAATGTTTTGGACGTTGGCATGTTTGGGTATGAACACCACCTGTGTGTTGGGCATGCTGGGATGGTTCACAATCTTAATTCCAGCTGGAAATTTCTGATGGTCCGAGTCTGCATCAACACCATGTCGCCCACTGGGGACAGATTTAAATCTGTCATCTATCTCATTCTTTGTAAGGGCGTCCTGTGAAGCAGCTGCATCTTCCACGGGCAATGTCAGTTTCCGCCTCTTGAGAATTAGAGGCCTGCGAGGACTGGTCCTCATTGTGTATTAGTGCAGTCGCTCTCCATTGAGCCCCAAACAAAAGACCTGCAAAGAAAAGAAAAAAAATTAAAAGCCGACATTCAGCTGTTGTAGGTTGTGTTTTTGAGGAAAATGAAGGTCCCAAGGAACACAAGGCTCCAAATTTCACAAACTTTAAAGCACGCCTAAAATATTTGTGTACAGAGCAGAACGTTTTCTTTCATAGTCGTATCTTTTAAAAAGCTTTCAAAAATATACATTCAAAAAATTATTTTTGCGCTGGAAAAATCGGATTACCCTCACCCCACAAATTGTACCTTGTTTTTCTATGTAATACCAATATTTGTATAGTTTTGCAGAGTTATCAATATCATCAATTTCAGAAATCCAGTAGGTTTATTTTAGATAACTTGCACCAAAATCATATTTCAATTAGCAAACATTAATGGCGCTTAAAAAAAAGCTGCATTAAACCAGATTCGCGCATGTGCTGCACGTATTTACTTCTCTAGGTAGGAAACTTCACTGTTTATGTTCTTCCTTAATAAGGGCCATTTCTCTGAGGTAAGAGCAGTGCTAAATATAGACCCGTCATCTAGCTCCCATCCTTTCACTTCCAGCAAGCATCAGTATAGTTTCGGGTCTGTAGTAGTAAGATAAATAAAAAGGAATTTATCGTCATGATTCGATGATAAACAGATTCCGTTGCCATACACCTTAACTACCGATGCAGATCATTAATTTCAAGCGGGGAACGCGTGTTTAAACATGCTATTCGACTCTTGAGCTAGAAGCAGGATCCTCCTCTTTGCCGAGTAACCCAAGTGACAGCTTCTATAACCGGATGGAAGAAAAGTAGCTCGATCTGGGTATCCGTGGTCCCTGGACGTCAGGGCTTCAAAGGATGGGCCTCCATCCTGTGGCCCTAGCAGCGGCGCCTACAACACGGAAAACCTTTCAAAGCACGCATAGGCCTAGGTGGAACCAAAGGCCGTTTATAACGATCCAGGGTGGAACCTGACAAGTAGCCCACGGTGATGCACGGCACAACTGCGCGTGACATTCTGCCTACGACTGCACAAGTAATAGAGCGCTATAATGGGCAACGCAGTCCTCCCAATCTCAATAGAAGATGGGGTACTTGGGAGTAATTATCCAGGGAGAAAATGTCTTTGCAATGCCCAGCTCCATAATAATCCATTGGAACGAAGACGCCAGCTGATGACAGGTGATCACTTGACAGCGCAAAGCTGGAACAACATCTTTAAAGTAGTAATAGGATTATACAACACCCACCACTGACCAAGCTACCCCCGCCCACTATCGTCTGTGGATGGTACAGTAACAAGCGTGCACAGACTCAACACAAGCAGCAGCTACTATGTCTCTGGAGATCAAGGGGTCCTGCACAGCGCGTAGCCCAAAAGCAGCGGCCTACACGATCACATAAAACAAAGATCAAGCCATAACAAACCCGCCCCCTATACAGAGCCAACAACAAAGGCGTAATTCCCCTTTCTAGCCGTGATATTTACAATTACACCTCCCCCGTGATTTACTTAAAGGTGTCGTCAAAGGATCCTGACCACCTCCTATCCCACCTCAGCCACCACTACCTTATGTCGTGACTCCTCCTTTGGCCCTGTTTTCTTCTCTCTCTCTCTCTCTCTCTCTTTCCGTTTTCTTCCGCAGTTTGAATTTTGGCGCCCGCCCGACTCATTCCGGTCACGTGTCAGAGTCCTGGCCAATCACGAGCCTATGCAAAGGATAGTAACAATAAATGACACACCAGCAAGCAGTTCAGTAACTGACGGGCCGGCTGCGTCGCGATGAGAGATTGCGGCCATCTTGGAATGTCCATTTTATGCGGTGCACCTAATTATCGGTCCTTATTAAAATGATTTTTAGGACATTTAAAAAATAGATCACCATGAATCTTTCATTTGAGTGGAAGCACTTTATCCAGTCCTCTGTAGAAGCATTTTATTTACAGATGGTATAAAAAGAAATACCTAATACAAATGAGCTTTGTTAATACTTTGATGATTTTTGACGTAAGTAAAAAACTCCTAAAATATACTGAAAATGAAATATACTGCCTAAAAGTGTCTTTCTTTTCTGTCAAAGACCCGGGGTCCTTTCACATATGGTAGTTTCTTTTATTACATCGAGGAAGGGGGCTATGAAAAGAATTCTTTCTATGTCTATGACGTTTCTCAAATTCCTGTTTCAGAAGATGCAGATTATCCAATGGGAACCCCGTACCGGAAAACCTAGTTGACGCGGGCGGCTCAGGGTGCATCGGTGAGTGGAACAATGAATGTCCCGCAGATAATGGGAGAGAGATGAAGTTTGTTGGTCTATCTGGAGGGCTGAACGGAGTAGAAAGGGTATAACCCATCATTGCTTTCTCTCTGTTGTTGTCACGCTGCAGTGCCAAATCCGGCTATTTTAAAACCCGGAAGAACTTCTCTAAGAGTATATCTCAGAATAGCTCGCATATATGAAGAAACAATTGAAGTTAACTAAACAAAGCGTTCTTCACTTTAGGGACAATAAATTATTCCGCTGACATGTCACTCTTTCACCCCTAACTAAGCTGTCACGTAGCTGTAGAGTGCTTAGTGTTATGCGTTCTGTTCACTTGCACGTGCAGTTAGTTGTTGTGTTCGCGCATCTCTTGAAGAATGTTTATCTTCAAGAGATGCATTTTTCGAGGCGTCTTCATCCAGTAGCTTACAACTGTGGCTTTAGGCATTCATACAGTTGGAGGTTTCTGAGTGCAGACGTGCTCCTGTGGATATGCTGTCTTCATGGAAATAAATATTTCCTTACAACCAGTTCGTGCACACGAACTAACCATTCTACTTCACATCTTGGCGACGAAGGACTCTTTTTAACAAAAAACAGCGTATCACCTACTTTGCACGATCTTGAAATAAGCTCACTCATCGTCTAAAGGCTTCTCTGAATCTTCACTTCCTAAAAATCCGTCTTCAATTGACTTCTACGGCGAGAAAGCAGATATTTTAATCCTTTTTGAGGATTAACGAGCTCATTGGCGGTTCCTCTGTGACGTGAGCGAGATCGTAGTCTCGTCTCGAACATACGTCATCACGCACATACGTGCAGGAACCTAATTACACATCTGGGCCATCTTGTATCGTCCGAAGGAGTTACCATGGTAACGATTTACCGATCGGAAAGAAAATAACCGATCGTGAGGAGAGAGAGCCTTACTGGTGAGCGCTTTAAAAAGGATTTAAGTAAATCAAAGCGGATTACTCATAATTTTATTCCTTATTGAGAGACTTAAGCGATTTTAGTATTTTGAAGTGTTTAAATTTAAAAAGTTTTGAAGAATATTTTACGTGTTTTGCTGTCCTAAGTTTAAAAGGACTTTAACTACTTCATAAAAAAATAAAGAGGAGAATGGCTACAAATCAGCAGATTGTGAATTTGAATTACTTTTTACCAGTTCCTGGGAAACCTAAAGAACCATGGGCACTCTGGTTTAAAAAATTTGAAAGCTACTTGGTTGCCATAGGAGCAGATGAGTACTCTGCAAAGAGAAAAATGGCAATCCTTTACAGTAATTTGGGCAAAGAAGGAAGGCAAATTTTTGATAATTTACCTAATCCACTGACAGCTTCTGGTAGTGGTGATGAAATGAATGAATATGCTGCTGCAATTTTGAAATTGAATAGGAAGTTCCTTGAACAGCCCAGTGTCATACTTGAAAGGTATAATTTTATGAAAAGACGTCAAGAGCAGGATGAGACTGTAGAAGAGTTTCTGCACTAAGGAATCTTGCGGCAAAGTGCAATTTTGGCGCATACTTGGACACGGTTTTAAGAGACCAATTTGTGTACAAATGCTGCCACAAAAAAATACAAGAAAGAATATTGAGCTGCAGAGACCCTTCCTTGTCTGAAGTTTTAGAAATAGCTAAAGGGATTGAGAGGTCAATCATCTCTTCAAAGTGCATTACTGAAAACATTTCACCTTTTCATCAAACTGACTTGAATGTGAATGCAGTATATTCCAAAAATAGGCCATTTCAGAGACCATTTCAGAGGAGGTCAAGTGCATTTTGTTTTCGGTGTGGATCTAAGACACACCTTGGTAATAGTCCTGTATGTCCAGCTCAAGGAAAAAAATGCACCCTTTGTCAAAGAAATGGGCACTTTCAATCTGTTTGTCGAAACAGAAAAGGTTTTCAAATTAATAATATTTCTTCCTTTACAGGTGAAGATTCGGATGTTCATATTATTGACTCTGAAATGAAAAATGCAACCATTAGTTCTGTTGACATTGGTGCTTCTCAAGGTGGTCAACAGAGAAGTTTAGTAAAAAAGGAAATTCTTTCTATTCATTTCATTTCATTTCAAAAATCTTTATTTCGATCACAGATCATAAAAGATACAGAACAATATATACAATTAAAAAATTATTAAACACGGTGTGATCCAAATTTAAGATAGTTTGTTTAAATATTGAGTAAGACAGTGGAAAGAACCGCTGGTGGTGTCCATTATACCAGTCTTTTCATCATTCGACTTCGGGTGAACCACAGTGAAGTTAAAAATTTTGAGAGTGCAAAAACTACAGGAGGAGAGAGGTCTGATTTTAAGACTCTATAAGCGGTTTGGTAAGATCTAAATCCCAAGTTCCTGAACATCGGAACTAGCCAATATTTCCTGCTCCGCTCGTAGCCCTTGCAGAAGAAGACCGCGTGCATGTCGTCCTCCTTCGGATGTGCACACATTGGGCAAGATGATACGGTGGAGCACGATGTCCAGGACGCTGTAAACGAAGCTAGAGGAAGGCATCCATAGCGCCATTGTAGAAACAATTTCCTTGTTAGTGCAGGGGCAATCTCATCTAAAGTTTTTTCGAGGGAATAGGTGTCTTTCATTTTCAGGACTAAACTTGTCAGGGACCCCTCTCGAGTGTCATTAGAGGCTCTAGTGAGCATCATAGCATAGTAGGCACTCGCGAGTACCTTTTTTGGGATCTTAGTACATGAGTTAGAAGGATCGGACCATAGTTCCGGGAAACCCATTTCCTCGAGATTTCCCTTGACGTAAGTCAGCCAAGGAATCCTCTTTATGTTCCGTAGTTCCAGAAATTCCTGTAGTTCCTCTCTATAAGTTACCAGGTCTGGGCTGCACCACAAACGCCTCCAAAATTTCAGGGGTTTGAGTCCTAACTCTTCTGATATGGGTTTAATTCCCAGGTCTAATCTGAGTGGTAATAATGGGGTGCTCTGGGGGAGGGCAGCTACCTGTCTCAAAAATTTGTTCTCAGTGGACTGTAGCTTGGAATGCTGGGTGTGACCCCACAACTCACCCCCATATGTAACCCCTGCCCTGGCTTGTGTTTTGTATATGTGCATAATTGGGGTAAGTGGTCGATAACTTGATTTATTTGCCAGGCGCAAAGTGCCACCCGCCAACTGTGCCAGTTTGATGGTCACTTTGGCCTGGTGCGCCGTCCAAGTTAAGTGTTCGTTTATGGTAATCCCCAGGTATTCGATATTATGCACTCGCTCTAATTGAACCGTGCCTAGCTTGGGGGGGGGCTCTATTTCGGGAGTTTGGATTTAGAATCATGAATTTTGTTTTTTGGGGATTGACTTCCAGTCCCCGGTCAGAGCAGAAGTCTAGGAAGCCATCCAAGATGCGTTGGATCCCCATCGGGGATTTAGACCGCAACAGGGTGTCGTCTGCAAACATAATTGCAGGCACCCTGTTGCCAGTCAACTTTGGGGCGTCAGAATTGGCAATCCTGTTTAGGTGGGCAACAACCCCGTTCACAAACATACAAAACAGGGTGGGTGCGAGCACACAACCCTGTCTTACACCTCTGCGAACGGGGAACCTTTCGGTTAGTTTGCCACCTTTGCCACACCTTACGCGGGCGTAGTTGTTACAATGAAGCCTCATCAGGACTGCCAAAATATCTGCAGGGACATTCAGCTCTTCCATGACTCTCCACAACCTTGCTCTAGGCACTAAATCGAAGGCGGCGCGTAAGTCTACAAAGATGGTGTAAAGACTGCCGCCCTCGATTACCGCTGTTCTCCAATAGAGCAGGTGTAGCCTGAATATTTGATCTGTGGTGGATACACCCTCCCGGAATCCTGCCTGGTATGGTGACAGGATATCCATTTCTTGAATCCACGCTTGCAAGCGATTTAAGATCAGTCTGCCAAAAAGTTTTTGGGATATGTCAATCAGACTGATAGGTCGATAGTTGGATGGGAGCAGGGGGGATCCCTTTTTATAAATTGGGACTACCTCTGCTCCCCTCCAAGTATCGGGCACAGTCATTCCCCCCTGGATGGCATTAAATATTAGTGTGAGGTACGGTGCCCAGATCCCTGGTTCCTGTTTAAACAGGTCCCCCGGGACCCCATCCAATCCCGGGGCTTTTCCAGCAGCTAGACCTTTAATGGCCTCCCTCAACTCTTTTTCAGTGAATGCGTCCCCTGAGAAGGTAGGTGTAATCAAAAGTCTCTCACTACTAAGATCCCCACCTCCCTCTGCATACAACGCTTCAAAGTGGGCCTGCCATACTGAGGGGGCTATGTTGGGCTCTATTGCTGAAGATAACTCAACCGTGCCATTTGCTACTACACGCCAAAATTTGCGTGAGTCTCTGGTTGACAGTGCTTTCACAAGGTTCTCCCAATAGTCGTAGTCCCACTCCGCCCTAGCATTCACTAGAAGATATTTATACTTATTCCTCCTATCACGGATTTCTTCCCTGGTAAGGCGTCCCTTAATGGCAGATAACAAATGGGCCTTGGCCTTCCTACACGTGGCGTTATACCAAGAGATCTTTGGCTTGTAGCCCTTCCTTTTCATAGAGGTTGTGAACAGGTCTTGTTCAAGGGAGTCAATGATGTTTTTATGTATTAGTGCTAGCTCTCCTCTGGTGTCTTCATCTTGGTCTTTAGTGCCTAGATGGAAGGCACTCTCCAATAATGGGATTAACCTTTCAAAGAAGTAGCTAAAGGGATTGAGAGGTCAATCATCTCTTCAAAGTGCATTACTGAAAACATTTCACCTTTTCATCAAACTGACTTGAATGTGAATGCAGTATATTCCAAAAATAGGCCATTTCAGAGACCATTTCAGAGGAGGTCAAGTGCATTTTGTTTTCGGTGTGGATCTAAGACACACCTTGGTAATAGTCCTGTATGTCCAGCTCAAGGAAAAAAATGCACCTTTTGTCAAAGAAATGGGCACTTTCAATCTGTTTGTCGAAACAGAAAAGGTTTTCAAATTAATAATATTTCTTCCTTTACAGGTGAAGATTCGGATGTTCATATTATTGACTCTGAAATGAAAAATGCAACCATTAGTTCTGTTGACATTGGTGCTTCTCAAGGTGGTAAACAGAGAAGTTTAGTAAAAAAGGAAATTCTTTCTATTCACTTAGTTTCCATTCTAATGGTTGATTCCATTGGTATGGAACGAGTGAAGGATCCCACTTGTGAGGTAATTGTTGATCACATAGCAATTGATATGATGGCAGATTCAGGCGCACCCATGACAATTATATCAGATGTTTTATTTAATACACACTGGTCTTGCAAAGTTACACTTGAACCTTTGGATGTCATACCAAAGGGATATGGGGGAAAAGTTATTTATGTGGGGTTTCTTCATAACAAGTGTGACTTGTTTGGGCAGGAGTATTTATACTAAAGTTTATGTGGCTACTGATGGGAAATGCATTGTGGGTTGGCAGGATCTTGCCAAGATGGGCCTCAAGCTAGTTCCTGGATCCGAATTTCCTGTACAGATAAACGAAGAAAGTAACTTTTGCTCAGTTAATTCTGTTGATGTAGGAATTGTAAACAAAATTGTTTCTGATTTTCCAGAAGTTTTTAATGATTCTGTTGGCATGATCAAAAATTATGAACATCGTATTTGCCTTAAGCCTAATGCGGTCCCTGTTATACATAAGTTGAGGAATGTACCTCTTAGTGTGAGAGATGATTTGAAGAAAGTGTTAATGAAGATGGTAGAAGAAAGAATAATTGAAGCTGTGGACTCATCTTTGTGGGTCAGTCCGATTGTGGTCGTTAAAAAAAAGGACTCTAGTATTCGTTTATGTGCTGACCTTAGGTCGTTAAACCAAAACATCTTAATTGACTGTCATCCTTTGCCAAGGATACAGGAGCTCCTCACTGGAATTGCGGAGTCTAAATAGTTTTCTATTTTGGATTTGAGGAGTGCATATCACCAAATCCCTTTGACAAAGTGCTCAACGGAGCTCACCACATTTATAACCCCATTTGGGGCCTTCAAATACTTGAGGCTTCCTTTTGGGTTGGCGAACGCTGCGAGTGTATTTAAAAAATTTATGGATAGTGTTTTGTGTGATGTTAAGGGTGTCCAGGCGTATCGGGACGATGTCTTGATTCATTCAAAGTGTGTGGATGAGCATATCGGGGATCTGCAAGTTGTTTTGACACGTTTCAGAGATGTTGGCATTACCCTTGGTGAAAAGAAATGAACATTTTCTGTAGAGGAATTGGACTATTTGGGTAATTCGATTTCTACTATGGGTATTAAACCTAAACTTTCACTTACCCAAGCTATCTCAAATGTGCCCGTACCAAGTAATAAGGATGCTTTGAGATCCTTTCTCGGTCTCACTGAGTATTATTCTAGGTTCGTCATGAACTATTCCCAGTTGGTTCAACCCCTTAGAGTGTTAATTAAAAAGGATATTGCATTTTTGTGGAATGCAGAAGCAGATATAGCCTTCAATAACATCAAGAAGGTAATTGTGAATTCACCTGCATTATCATCTTTTACTCCAGGTCTGAAATGTGGCATTTATGTGGATGCAAGTCAGAAGGGCCTTGGTGCTATTCTCAGTGGAATGGTTCTGTGGAACATACTATTGGGTTTGCATCTAGGTCACTTAACAGTGCTGAGTGCAACTATAGCACCATTGAAAAAGAGGCTCTTGGTTGTGCGTGGTCAGTTGAAAAGTTTAGGGTCTACATTTGGGGTTCTCTATTTTTGCTTTATACTGATCATAAGCCCTTGTTACATCTTTTGAACGGAAATGGCACTGGAAAAGCCTCTTCGAGGTTAGTGAGAATTCTTTCCAAGTTACATGAATTTAACTTTAGTATTCACCACATTGCTGGAGGTAAGAACATGAGAGCTGATGCTCTTTCGAGGTTGCCTTTAGATAATGATGATAATGTGCTGGAGGATGATGTTGAGTGTGTTGTGGCCTCCTTAGAAGACTTGGTGTTTTCTCCACTGTCTATTTCAGAGGAGGATTGGTTTAAATGCTATTCGGATGATGATGTTCTTTTGGCTGTCAAGAATTTGATAGTATCAGGTTGGCCCAGAATACGTTCTCTTCCTGCCTCTTTGAAGTCTTTTGCGCAGGTATCTGGGGATTTAACAATAATTAATGGAGTTATTTTTAGGGGAGATCGATGTGTTCCTCCTTTAGCCTTGCGTAAGAAGTTATTTTTGGCAGCTCACCAGGGTCATTTAGGTGTTGGTGGGACTTCACGTAAGTTGAAGGAACATTTTTGGTGGCCTGCCATGGAGAGAAATGTAAATGAATGGATTGACGCTTGTAGTACTTGTTTGGTCTCAGATAAACACTGGAAGCTACAGAATTTACCACTGCACAATGTTCCAGTTCCTGAAGAGGCCTGGGACAAGCTGGCCATTGATTTTTCTGGTCCGTTTGAGATTCTTTCGCAGTCTCAGCGTTACATAGTTTCAATTGTGGATTATCATTCAAAGTGGTTTGATTTTGATTTTTGTGCAAATCCAGATTGTGTCAGCAATAAGTTTCTTGAAACAAGTTTTTAGGTCAGAGGGTCCTCCAAGAGAAATTGTTAGTGACAATGGTTCACACTTCTGTTCTGGTGTCATGGAAGAGTTTTTAAAGGGGTTTGATGTGAAACACTTAAGAGTTGCTCTTTATTCTCCCTCGTCAAATGGTTTGATTGAGCGTTTGAACAGGTTTTTGAAAGAGGGCATTCAGACTGCAACTTCATGTGGTATGGATGTTGAGAATTTTTTAAGGGAAAAAGTTTGGGCATACTTAGTTACCCCTCATTCTACTACAGGCATATCCCCTTTCAGGCTGTTAAAAAAGAGGAATCCACATGGTATTGTCTGTCCCTCCTGGATTAAGGATTTGGCTTCAGAAAAGACTAAATGTATAGCCTGTTCAGACAAATTAGTTGTTAAAAGTAATGTTGCAAGACAACAGGAAGTGCAGAAGCGGAACTTTGATTCTAAAGTAATTTCAATTCCAGAGTCATTTGTAGTAGGTGATTGGGTTATAGTGAAGACTGTTGATAGAGTGAAGAAGGGTTTGTCAAAGTTTTCACTTCTAACTCAGGTCCTCAAAGTATCTAAAGGATCACTGTTTTTGGATAAAAGAGGGTGGCGTAACAAACGTGCTGTTGTAAAGTTAACATCTGAACAGGCTAGGAAGGTTCTTAGAACAAAGCATGGTGATGAGAGCCCCTCCTGTTCCTTTTATGATTTTATAACTCAGCTGGAAGCTCCAGTTTTAAATGATGTTTCTTTTCCTTCTCAAGATATTTTAGGAAATGCTGAAGCTTCTTGTTCTTCCTTCCCCTCTTCCTCTTCTGATTTACCATCTAGGTCTCATAGAAATTGTTCGTTTCCTTCACGCTTTAGAGATTTCTATTTAAGTTAAGTTTTCTTGTAATTTCTATATTTCTTTATTTTGTGGGGAGGTAGGAGATGTAGAGTGCTTAGTGTTATGCGTTCTGTTCACTTGCACGTGCAGTTAGTTCTTGTGATCGCGCATCTCTTGAAGAATGTTTATCTTCAAGAGATGCATTTCTCGAGGCGTCTTCATCCAGTAGCTTCCAACTGTGGCTTTAGGCATTCATACAGTTGAAGGTTGCTGAGTGCAGACGTGCTCCTGTGGATATGCTGTCTTCATGGAAATAAATCTTTTCTTACAACCAGTTCGCCTCCTGAGTGTTCCTGCACACAAACTAACCATTCTACTTCACAGTAGCTGAGAAGTTTTCATTTAGCTTACGTGTAATAATTTTATGCTGGCAGTTGTTAGTTTGTAATATTTCAGTGTGATGTTTTGCCGTAAGTATAAAGGGAGTGCAACGGTTTAGAGGGGACTTTTGCACAGCTGTGCCACTCCTGGAGTGCTAATGCGAGCTATAACATTAACAATACTCATTCATAGACCTATGCAGCCAGAGATCGTTTCTTACACGCGATGACTACACTGGCACAGCTCAACAAAAGGGCCTGAAGATTTGACTTCTGGGGGGGGGGGGGGTTGGGGGTGGGGGGACACAAACAGCTAATGTACCCACTGACAACAGGAGCTGTCGTCTATTCTGAAGCTGTTTTTTCTTCCTTATTATTGCCTAACTTGTCATTGGATTAGTAGATCGCTTGCTGCAGCTGGTGTAGGCACTAAAATCCCTCTTAAGTGCCATGCCAAAGAATGTCTATAGGAAGGTGCTGGTTTGAGAGTTATCAAGTTATAAACCTGGGAAGAGCAAAACAGTAATCCAGAGCAGCAGGACTCGAGAGCCAGTTTCTTGGCATAAGGGACAGTCCGAGCATTTACTGACAATGAGAGAATGTAGTTAGGCCAGCTGCCCTCACATTATTCGCATCTGTGCCTGAGGTGAACTATTAAAGGTGTAAGTCGATCACTGGGGGAAGCCACAGCGCTTTAAAGACTGCCTGTGCTATTTTCATGCTGTCTTATGACGCCAACCGAGAGTGAGTGTCCGAGAGCTCTCAAGTGAGTGCCAGTAGAAGGTATGGTGTGAAATCTGTCGATGTGACACAACCTGCATTAGTGCGTCCACTCGACTGTAGCATCAAAGTGTAAACTGGCCTATTCTACCCTTTACAGTGTAGAAGACTTTAGCTTTCTATCAAAGCTAAGACTGTTAGCATGACAAAGTTGACTTCATGCGTTTGCTAAATCTAATAAGTCGGCGCACGCGGAGTTACTCAATTCTATGTTACTTATAACTATTCAAAAACATGTAACTGAATTGAAGCCTCAATAACGTAGTGATATACAGAAGACAAACATTTCCTACTACAGTTTTTTGCAGCACAAGTTGTCGTAATCCAGAATCATTGCATTTACTGAGTAGAGTAATTCTTTATTGCTCGCTTAATTAAAACCATTACAATGTATAGCATTCTGCGGCATTTAAAACAACTTTTAAGAAATGGGGAAGGAATAGTAAGTAGCAAAAGGGAAGGGGAAGGGAATTTTAAAAAAAACAAGGATAAAACCATGTTGCAAAAAGGCTGCCACTGGTTCCAGTGAGCTTTGCTAGAGCACAAAATTGTCATTCAAACAGTGTTCTTAAGTCTCGACGAAGGTCGATTCGATGGCTGTGGGCCTCGTTTTTTTCACAAAGCTGACTAGTTTTTTAATAATTTCTCTCTTTTATCCATATTTTAAAATATGCACTGTTAAATTTTGCATTGAAGTCTCTTTTGGGGGTAGACTAAACATGGGTACAACTCGGTCTCAGCCACCATAGGTAGCACTTTAGCCGATTACGTGAGAAATCATTGTGGGTAGTATTTCACACAAATTCCACACAGGTGGATGATTCTTCTTTCAACCATTAAAATACTGGAGCCAATGTTGACTCCCAAAGATTTTGTGTCATTCATTCAAACATCAAAATCAAGCCCTGCCATCATGTTTCGTCCTTAAGAGGACTTCATCAGGGATAAATATTTTATCCTATCTTATTTTCCTTCCTACAGAGTGTATGTTGACCAACGTGGAACTGAGGACCAGGTGGCAAATACTATAGTCCCCAGACGAGGGCCCACATGGGAAGTATCTGCCACCTGGACTCAGTTTAAGGACGAAACGGGTCAGCTAGGTTGTATTTCATGTTTGGAGGATAAAACAGAATGTTTGGGATTCAACATTATGTCTCCAGTGTTTTAATGGACTGAAAGAAGGATCATCCACTTGGATGTACTGTGTGTGAAATACTAGATATATATATATATATATATATATATATATATATATATATATAATGAACTATTAATTACTTGTGTGACACACTAAAGCGCTCCATATGGTGGTTGGGATTGAGTTATATGTTCAGGGTTCATTTGCAGTAAAACCATCAGAGGTGAAGCGCTACCTCTTCTTTTTCGATTGTGTGATTGATCCAGCGGCTTACCAGCAACAGGTACTCTAATACCATGTACCCACCTGGCCCCATAAACACAGATTCACACTACTGGTAATAAACCACTGGGGTCAATTGTTTGTACTTTTTATCATTCTAGATTAGAATCTAATTATTCTCAACTAATCTTTCACTGATCAAAAAGTTCTTTTCTCTGGTCAATGGACCAAATTAGTTGAACTAGTTGATGGTGATATTACATAAATATATTCTACTTACATTTGATGAAAGAACCACAGACTCTGGAAATATTTTGAATCTTTATCTAGATTAAGTTCATGTGAACCACTTACAAAGTACAGTACAGCCACCGTTACTTATAGGAAGGAAGATTCAATTATTTAATCAGTCAAACAAATGTATATCATTTTCTGCAATGACGTTGCTCAAAAAGAAGAGGATAGAGAGAACAGCACATCTGCACATACACGAAAATATAGTTACCAAGGATGGTGTAAAAACCAACCCCCTTGCCGAGGAGCTGGGAAGGGTCCCCGGGGAAGATCAGGTGACAAAGGCATCGGGACAGGATAGTTCAGAAGCGGTCACTCCTCACGCTGCTCCCAGCTCCCGAGTGGTATCGTAGCGCCAGACGACATTTGAGACTGCTAAACTGCTTTAAATTGCTTGGAATCGATTTGCATAGCTCACGCTACCAGTAGTGCCTGACTGCACAATAGATTAGTAAAATAGCGCTATAGTGCGAAAGTGCGCTTTGTGTATGATTTACTGTGCTGTGCTGCCATGCCTTAATCATTTGTCTTGTGCTTGATTGTGCCGGTGCCATTGCCAATTAACTTGCGTTTTCAGTGATTGTGCCCCATTCCTCTTTCAATTTTGGCTCGGGGCCATCCATTTTGTTGTTTATTATTGTGCCTCCCTGCCCGGCTCAACACCCTGCCATCCCCCGTCTCCCAGCTGCTCCGCCCTCGCCCCTCCCTTCCCACTATCCGCATATGTCAGATGCTCTTGCGCGCAGCGGTCGCGCGCCAAAGCATCTACGCCCATCTGCGCCTGGACCGCGCCCAGCGCCAGTCCCCCCGGACCTCGCACACCCCCCACCCCGCATAACATACGCCGCCGATACCCTCTTTGCCCTCAACCCAGGACGCACACCACAATGCTGCGCAGCTACCCCAGGACACACCAATGGACCATTCGCCTGCCACTCCTGCAAGTTCTCCTGCATCTGTACCCACACCAAACCCACTTCCTCCAAACACAACTCCGACTCTAACCACCTGAAGTGCATCCTGCTGAACACCCGCTCAGTCCACAGACACACCACTGAACTTTGGGATCTACTCGACACTACATCGCCGGACGTCGCCTTCCTTACTGAAATATGGATGAACGCCTCATCAGCACCCGACATCGCCATAGCCATCCCGAACAATTCTAAGATCATCCGAAAAGACCGCTCCATCCAAACAGGAGGAGGCATCGCCATCGTCCATAAGAACACCATCCGCATCACGACCAGCTCCGACGACAACCTCACGACCGCCGAACACCTTCACTTCCAGATCCACACCGACCCCAGGACCACACTTAGAGGCACCCTCATCTACAGACCACCAGGAACCCGCACGCAATTCAACGAACACATCACTGACTTCATCAACCCACATGCCCTCACATCCGAGAACTACATCCTACTGGGAGACCTCAACTTCCACCTGGAAAATAGAAACAACAGCAACACCACCACCCTCCTGGACAACCTGGCCAATCTCGGACTCAAACAACTTGTTGACACCCCCACCCACATAGCCGGACACACGCTCGACCCGATCTTCACCTCCAGCAAACACATCTCCTTCGATCACACCACGGCGCTTCATTGGACGGACCACTTCATCTACAAAAAGACCACGACTCACAACCCCCACAACCTTTTCCTCGAAGAAACTGGAACAAAATCTCCACTGACCAACTCTTCACATCGCTTACCCAAAACCCTCCTACCATATCATCGGACCCAAACCAAGCAGCCACCAAACTCACGCAATGGATCACCCACAGCGCGAACGAACTAGCACCCTTGAAAAACCACCAGATCAAACAAGGTAGCAAAAAGGCGCCCTGGTTCAACGATGACCTCAAGAAATCCAAGAAGTTATGTCGTACCCTCGAGAAATCCTGGAGAAAAAACCCAACCACTCACAACCTGACCACCTTCAAGGATGCCATCCGCAAACACCACCAATTGATCCGGTCCACCAAGAAATCAGCATTCAAGGACAGACTCGACAACAACGCCCACAACAGCAAGGAACTATTCAACATCGTCAAAGAATTTACCAACCCTATCGCCGGCACCAACGACATCACTCCATCCCAAGACCTCTGCGACTCTCTATCCTCCTTCTTCCACAACAAAATCGTCGACATACATAACCGCTTTGATAACCAGCCCGAAGATCAGACCACTCCACCCACCTCCGAACCAAAACAGCAATCTCACAACCTTTGCGCCTGGAACCCAATCACTACTGAAGACACTATCCGCCTGATGAACTCCATCCACTCAGGCTCTCCAACCGACCCATGTCCCCACCACATTTTTACCAAAGCAGACTCCATCATCGCACCCCATCTCCGCGATGTCATCAACTGCTCCTTTAACTCCGCTACCTTCCCGGAAAGCTGGAAACATGCCAAACTCAGCGCCCTCCTAAAGAAACCCACAGCAGACCCCTCTGAACTTAAGAATTACCGCCCCATCTCACTCCTCCCTTTCCCAGCCAAAGTCATTGAGAAAGCCGTCAATAATCAGCTCGCCGGAGGAGGAGCCAAAATGGCGGACGGGACGGACGTGTGAGCTCCCGGCTCCGCAAGTCGTCCGATCCTGCATCGAAATCCTGCCTTCAATCCTGCCTACACCGCGTCAAAACGGAGACACACACGCACTGATGTCACTGGCGTTCCTCTGAGACCTCTGCCGACTGTTTCTACGGTGAACTCGCACTGTTTGCCGACCTCCGATGCTGACCCGGGACCTGGAGCCGATCGCCGCCACTGGACGCGGCTGAACGTCGTCAACGGGACACGCTGGGAAGGTACCGACTAATGCGGGAGTGCAGCCGATCGCGGAGGTGGGTGGCATCGGCCCCTTCCATTGTGGTGAGGCTCCCTGCTGGGTCGAACTGATTACTGGCGAGACGGGAGCCCTTCTTACGGTGCTTTCCCCTGACACGCTGCTTGCGGGCTGGACGGAGTCCATCTTGGGGTGCCTTCTCTGCCGCGGTCCGCTCGCACTACTAGTTGGCGAGGGGGCTCTCGTTCTGCGCTGCCCTAGATCTGTGAGCCGCGCTTCCTTCGGTGGCATTCACTATCCTTGTTCTCGCCTGCGAAGTCGCCCCCCTCTCTTCATTGCGTGCTCACTGCATGGGTAGCCATGACACCCCCCCTGCAAAAAGAGATGGAAGCTGTCTCCCTGTCCCCAGCACGCGATGCCCTGCCTGCCCTCGGACTGGTGACTGATTTGAGGGAGCCGCCGTGCAATGCGAACCAGCTGACATTGCAGAGGGACCCGACTCGTGGCGATATCCTGGCTGCCCTTGCCGATTTGCGGGCGACATGGCGGCGACAAGCTTGAGTATTGGAGCGACAGATTGAGGGAGCTGCACCGTATCTGAGACGACCGCGACCGACTGCCCCCCTGCTGCTGCTAACTACTCCTGTCCCGGATGCAATGTTGCAGCGTGAGAGTGCGGCGGTACGGAATGATTCCGGCTACAATGTTGGATGTTTCTCTTTTGATGAGGATACAGTTGCAAAGTCGCCCTCCATTTCGATGCCTGATACTGTGACTACGGAGTCGTCACTATGGCATCACTTAACGACTTCCCAGGTGCTGGCCCCCCTCGCTGCCTTTGCCTCCGTAACTCTTTCTCTGCATTTGTGGAGTGTGTGTCATCCTGCGATGGAGGGGGCGTCCGTCATTTTGGGCACTGAACGTGCTGGTGACTGGGGGCGCTCATTTCCTCCTCCTCTGCGCCTTCTTTGTCGGAAGCGGCCATCTTGCTCCTTTGTTCTGCCTGAGGGGAGCTCACAGCGGCGGCCATGCCTGGAGGGATTTCGACGTTCAGGCCAGGGCTGATGGTGTTCCTTACGTTGGTTTTGCCCGATCGACTGGTGATGACCTGGACTGGAACGCTTTTTGATATATTGAATGTGCTGGGTGTGTTGCTTTCCTCATTTAAGGTCGCAGTTACTAAGTCCTGTTGTTTTATTTTTGTTGTTGGGATGGTGGTTCTGTGCGGTGTGGGGGGTCCAGGGGTAAACCACTCTGCTCTCATTTGATGCGATGTTTCCCAACTTTAGTGCTACATACGACGTAGGAAATTTTGTAATGACTGTGAGTCCGGGAAGCCTGGTATCTGGTGGCTCCTCCCCACCCACCTTCCTCATTTCATGGGAGTTATAGATTAGTCTACACTTTTCTTACTCCCTATATTTCAAGGATTATACTTTTTCCTCTTTCTTTTCTCTGTTTCTTCTTCTATATTTCGGGTTTATTGGGCGACAGACACACTGCTGGGGGGGGGTGGGGGGGGGGGCAGGCCGTAGCCTCTGCATGCGTGTAGGGTGGGGGGTTGGGGAATTTTCGTTTTCTGTTTCAGTTTCTATGGTGCCTTTTTTTATTCGTTGTTCGTCCTCTTTTCTTTATACTTTCTTGGGTCCGTGTCAGGGTTAGAATAGGGTGGGTGGCGGTGGACACTGGGTGCTATGTTAGTTCTGCTACTTCTGCTGTAGGAATTTTACGCCGCCATCCCGCCTGGGGGAACTAGCTTTTTGGGTAATTGGATTACTTGATACAACTGTTGGTAATGTTACGTCTCGCCTGCACGGGCTTCTTCTCTTTATTTGCTGTTTATGTGAAATTATAATGTCGGACTTCAATAGTTGCAACACAAAAAAAAACCTTTAAAAATTAACCTTCAATGCCCCTGAGACACGATACCACGTTGTTTTACAGTGTAACTCTCAATGTTTGCCTACGATCCTCATGTGCTATAGTGTCGCCGTAATGTATGCACCAGTGCCTCAACAGTTTTCGTGGCCGGCCTTATGGTTGTAGGCCCGTATTTGTACTTTTACCACTGCACAATAAAGGTTTTTAAAAATAAAAAAAATAATCAGCTCGCCGCCTTCCTCGAATCCAACAAATCCCTCGACCCTTCGCAATCCGGATTCCGAGCCAAACACAGCACCAAAACCGCCCTCATCGCAGCTACAGACGACATCCGAACACTACTAGACAATGGAGAAACAGCCGCCCTCATCTTACTTGACCTCTCCGCAGCCTTCGACACAGTCTGTCATAACACCCTCATACAACGCCTCAGCAACGTCGGAATACAAGGAAAATCTCTGGACTGGATCATCTCGTTCCTCGCAGGAAGAACCTAGAGAGTCCGCCTCCCTCCATTCAAATCAGAGGCCACCGAAGTCATCTGCGGCGTACCATAAGGATCATCGCTCAGTCCCACCCTCTTCAACATTTACATGAGCCCCCTCGCATCCATCGCACGACAACACAACCTCAACATCATCTCCTACGCAGACGACACCCAGCTGATCCTCTCCCTCACCAAAGACTCAAACACCGCCAAAACCAATCTACACGAAGAAATGAAAGAAGTAGCCGATTGGATGAAGAACAGCCGTTTAAAACTAAACTCGGACAAAACGGAAGTCCTCATCTTAGGATCACCCCCCTCTGCTTGGGACGACTCATGGTGGCCACCGGCCCTGGGTACAGCACCCATACCTACAGATCACGCACGTAACCCGGGCTTCATCCTAGACTCCTCCATATCGATGACCAGACAAGTCAACACCATCTCATCCTCATGCTTCAACATCCTACGCATGCTCAAAAAAATATTCCGTGGGATCCCCACCGAAACAAGAAAGACAGTCACCCACGCACTGGTCACTAGTCGACTGGATTATGGAAATACCCTTTACGCCGGTACCACAGCCAAACTACAGAAAAAACTCCAACGCACCCAAAACGCCTCAGCCAGACTCATACTGGACATCCCCCGTCATGCTCACATCTCCGGCCACCTTAAAGACTTCCACTGGCTCCCAGTACACAAGAGAATCACATTCCGCCTCGCCACCCACGCACACAAGGCTCTCTACGACCTAGGACCGGAATGCCTCAACACACGACTATCCTTCTACACACCCACCCGCCAACTTCGTTCATCCAATCAAGTCCTCGCTGCAATTCCGCGCGTCCATAGAACCACCATGGGAGGAAGATCCTTTTCCTACTTAGCAGCCAAGACTTGGAATTCTCTCCCCACTCACCTTCGTCTTACGCAGAACCACCTCTCCTTCAGAAAGCAGCTCAAAACCTGGCTTTTCGATAAGTATTGCACCCATCCTCCCACAAGCGCCTTGAGACCCTCTGGGTGAGTAGTGCGCTATACAAATTACTAAACTTGAACTTGAACTCTACCACCGACTCTTACGTAGCACCCCTCTCTGACACTGTCTTCCTCCTCAAGATTCTTTTGCGATCCTATTCTAAGTAAGTTAATTTAAGATAAAGTGGTTCTGTATTCAAAAGATCCCACCCCTTCATTTTTATTCACGACTTTTAATTCCCATCTGTTTTCACATCACATTAGAAACAAAAGTATAAACTTCATCCGTTCCCCATTCATCTTAGAGGTTCTCAAGCTGGTTCCCAGAGTATGTATCAGTTTTGGCCTTGGACGACGTTCAAGAGTCACATTACTTCTGTCAGCTCGGTCATTCACGCATGCGTGAAGAATCAGGTGACCCACAGACTTTAGTCTCATACGCAAGGCCCAAGACACGCACTAATAAGAGTCAAAAAGATTTATGTTAAATTTGAACATAAATGGTTTCACTGTATACCACCTATCTCTACTCTAATCCCATTCATTTATTTATGCTTTCCCCGCATTAGTAAAATAGCATGTTTTCGTTTCGGCAAAGCAGATGCTGTGAGCTTTCAGTCAGCCATATTAATAGCATTTACGCAAGCGCAAGAAATTCCCTCTAGACGACAGCTCGTCATACTGCGTAGATGCAGCTGATGCATGCGCAGTACAGTTTTTCTGTTAGCCGCCATTTACTAAATTCACTCAAGTTACTTATTAGTAATACACTTAGGCAAGCTTCTCTTTCTTGTATGTTTAATGTTGTGCTTATTAATTTACACAATATGTAGTTAATACAATATTAGAAGTTAAACAAGAGGATTATCTCTGAGCAAGTCTCTTTTCTACCAGTCCTCGCTCCATCATGACAATCCCTTGTGCGGTCTTGAAGGCCCATTTGTGCTGTTTTTGGAGGTTTTGTAAAAATGGGTACATACGCTCAGAAACTCATACGGTGTGAAGGAGCCTTGATTTGATATTGTCATATTAAGTATTGTTGAAATAGGCTGAATGTATGTGCAGTGTGAAAACTCTGAATGCTTTTTTTGCCAACTGGAAGTTTTGTAGATGAAAAACTAACTTTTTTCTATTTCATTTTTTAAGATCTGAAATCTGTCCTCCTCTGGAATGCCATCTGGTACAGGATCTGCTAGCAGGCATCATGTGGGTTTCACCTGCTGGTCTTTTGAGTGCTGATGCCTCGTAGGAAGAAATCTATTTGCAACCCACGCAAACCCCAGCTACCGTTCATCGAAAACCCATTGCATGGTCCCATTCATCAGTATGGATCGCCCTTACAGAAAGCTGAGAACCCTCGATATGTTCCTGCCAAACCTCTTGACCAAAGCACTTCAACATCCTGGGTATGTAAACGAGCGTTTCTGTACTAAGCTAATTTAAGGAATGCAGAAAAATTGGGTTCCAGGTTCTGGGATTGCTTTGTACACGTGTCTGCTTTTATTGCATTTCGTTTGATCTTTATGGTGGAAGCTTGCCTGACTGATTAGTACATTTATGTGACTGGAGAGGTATTAACTCTTTAGATCTCCCAACTCTTTTCTACCCCTGTGTTTTATTCATCAAGTGTCTTCATTACTGAATGACTACTATATCTGACATTTTTTAAGCTGTTTGTCCAGGTCATGTTGTGCCATGTTGATGGGTTTAGTTGACCAAAAGCTGAGGATCCCCTTGCAACTAACTCCAACTTTAGTGTGCAAGTGCATGATGTTCTCACACTTTACTTTCAATAGGGTTGGGGGCCTGTCCTCATTGATTTATTTTGTTGGGGTTTGAGTCTGATTGTGGTTCAAATATTTAAGGAAGGCACTACGTTCCAAACAACCCATACGGGGCTTCAGCGCATGTGAGCCTTCAGAAAACATGTAACTAATGTGTAGAGATGGGTTTGCAACATGTGTAGCTTGCCGAATTTTTACACCTTAACAAAGGGAAGTCCTTGGCTGGGTACCTGAGCTTGTTACCCTAGCTCTTGTGTGCAACTTTAGGAGTATTACGAAGGTAAAACAAAAAAAAAAAGAAAAGTTGTCCCAGTCTTCAGTTGTACTGGCGGCGGTACTTGGAGGCTTTGGCTTGGATCCTCAACCAGGAGAGTAATGCGTAGAAAAGTAGGAGTAGTGGTGCTCCACGCTGGTTAGGACAACAAAGAATGGAATGTCTTGCAGGCATGGTGGCTGGAGGGAGAACTCCAAGGAAGAATGCTGTTTTACAACTAAAAAATAATCTGTTACAGCAGCCGACCTGATTCAGAGGAGCACAATATTACATTTAATATTGATGCACAAAACATTACAGCCTTACGGAGGATGGAGGTCATGGTGTTTAATTACGCCGATGACCTCCAACTTATCTTTAACCTCTCTAATTCTTCTGACTCTATCTATAATTTTCAGTCGGTGATGGTCTTTATCAGGGATTGGATGAGCTTTAACCACCTCAAGCTCAAACCTGATAAGACTGAACTCCTCCTCACTGACGGCAAACTCAACCCTTGGTCTCCTATTTTTTGGCCCCCCTCTTTTGGTTCCTCCGCTTCTCCCTCTTCCTCTGTCAAGACACTGGGAATCACCCTCAACCAACAACTCACCTTACACTCTCAGATCAGCACAGTGGTTTCTTCCTGTTTTTTTACTTTGCGCACTATCTGGAAGATTTCACGTTTTTTTTCTTACTCTGCTCTTAAATTGATCCTGATGGCTATGGTCCTTTCCCGTTTAGACTACGGGAATGTCCTGTACAATGGTGCCCCTGCGTACGCCATCCTACGGCTCCAACTAGTGCAAAACCAAGCTGCCCGCCTGGCCTATGGCTTACCCAAATCAAACCACACTACTCCTCTCCTAAGATCCCTCCACTGGCTCCCTATCAGAGAAAGGGTCCTCTTCAAGATAGGATGGATTACCTTCCAAGCTCTCGCAGGAACAGCTCCAGCGTTGATCAAGTCTAAAATCAAACCTTATATCCCCAGCAGACAACTACGCTCTTCCTCTCTGTCCCTCTTGGTGGTACTCAGGTTCAAGAAGAGTAGAATGGGATGCTTCAATTTCTCCGTCCTTGCTCCACAATTTTGGAACTCTCTCCCTCTCCACATGAGAACTAAAACATCCTACTTGGAGTTCCGTAGCACCCTAGAAAACCTTTCTGTTTTCACAGGACTTTAAAAATTAAACCCTCTCCCTATCCAACTCAGGAACTATTCTCCTCAACAGCGCCATGAAACCGCCTGGTGAACGAGCGCTCAGCAAATACCTTTAAATTCAAATTCAGCAGCAACTATAAGGCGTGGAACTCCCACTTGCTTTTCAGACAGTAGAAAATGAAATTTGTAACTTTAAAGACAATTTGTAGTGTAAACCTTTGTTGAAAAGCACCGGCTGACAAAAGATTTGAAAATAATGAAATGAATGTTCCCATACCTATATAAGTGAGTATGTTTTAGAGGGAAGGTGGGACAGCCAAACCACATTTTCGAGATTCTCTTTTGTCAGTAAGCGAGAATAGCTGTGATATGTATACGGTATATCCCCAAATAAGTACAGAAGTTAAGGCTCTACTATTTTGTGGAAAATAACATGAGAATAGATGTCTTTTTAGTACCAGCCTTTTTGAGAGCTGCCTCGAGGCTTAATTAACTCTTAGAAAAACATAGAAATCCCTTTTCAACTAGAAAGACTGTGATGGATATGCAAGTAAATATTATAACCTTCTTCAGATTCGGATCATGTGGTATTGGTACTTAACAAACATATAAGCAAGCAATAATTTCTATAATTAATACAAGGAATTGAGGGAAAATATTCAGTGTTGAGGTAGTTGAGATATTATAACAGTGATTCCAAACAAGCAATTCCTTAAAGGACAATAAACATGAATGTGCTTCAATTCCAATAATTTTATTAAAAACACTATTGGTGTGAACCAGACACTTAAAAACCCAATGATTAAAAACCTATATCACAGTGATTTCATTACCAATTACATCTCTATCTTTATCTGTAATATTGTATCTAAAGGTAAATTGCAAATACAGATAGATTTAAAATAAACAACACAAAATACAAGTATTCTATCAACAGAAAAACTGTCAAAGTCGCGTTTCGGCGAGATTTTAGTAGTTCCTCGCCTCTTTCAGGACATACGCATTTTATTTCAGTTTCTCAAATAAAGGTATATTGAGATCCTTCAACAAGTCGTCTCTTGGCTGAACATAATTTTTACTCCCAAGCACATGGAATGGAATGGAATGGAATGGAATGGAATTGGATTTATAGAGCGCATGGCTGCCCTTGAGCGTCCCAGCGCTAAAACAATTAATAACAGAGCGAAATGAGGAAGAAAAGTTTAGGGAGCTTTGGGGAAAAGGAAGGTTTTAAGTGACTTTCAGAACTTAAGGTATGAAGGTTCCTTCCGTAGGTCCCTGGGCAGGGCATTCCACTTTTTTGCTGCATTCAGCGAGAAGCGACGACCTCCCGTGCGGGCCTTCCTTACTCTAGGAGTAACGGCCAGGTTTTCTTCATCAGATCGGAGGGCACGAGTGGCTTTGTAAGGACGGATCAATCCCCTGAGGGCTGGGGGGCCGTTACCTTGGAGGGATTTATATGCAATACAAAGTGATTTGAAGGAAATTCGCTCCTGGATTGGAAGCCAATGCAAGGCTCTAAGCAGGGGCTTGGCTGAAACCCATCTCGGGACTCCCATAAGGAGCCTGGCTGCGGCATTCTGGACCCGCTGTAAGATGTTAATCGTGGCCAGGGGTGCCGCCAGGAGGAGGGCATTGCCATAATCCAGTCTGGCCAGGATTAGGCCCTGAATCAGAAGTTTTCTTGATTCGAAGGGGAGCAGGGGGAGGACCTTCCTTACGGCCCGCAATGATCCAAAGCATGCTCCAGCCACCTTCTGCGCATGGGTCATAAAGGTGAGTTGGGGTTCAAACCAGCCCCCAAGACTCTTGACTTTCTCCTTTTGGGGGTGGTGGATCCCCCATACAGGGAGGCCAATGGTCGGAGGACAGAGATGGAAGTGGGTGACCCATGACCATGATCTCGGTCTTCGCTCCATTGAGTCTAAGTTTGGAGGCAGTCATCCAGGAGAAGATAGCTGACAAACAACCTGACAAATCAGATGGGTGTCCCCTTTGTGACAGCGAGACGATAAGTTGCGTATCGTCCGCATAGCTAACAGATTTGATCCCGAAGGGGGCTACTGCCTCCTCTAACGGGGCCATATAGACATTGAACAGTGTGGGGCTCAGGGAGGAGCCCTGCGGCACCCCACACTGCAAGGGGACAGGTTTGGACATTGAGCCATTCTCCCAAATCCTGAACGATCTTTTATCAAGGAAGGACTCGAGCCATCTAAGAGCCGACCCTGTAATGCCAACTTTGGCAAGACGCTGAACCAAGGTTGGGTGGTCGACGGTATCAAATGCAGCGCTTAGATCCAGGAGGATCAGGGCTGCAGATCCCCCTGAATCTAAGATGCATCTTGCTTCTTTAGTAGCCACCAGAAGGGCAGTGTATGTACTCTGACCCGGGCGAAAACCAGTTTGGGAGTCGCTCAGAAGACCATTCTTTTCCAAATATTCTGAGAGCTGCCTATTCACCAACTTCTCAGCCACTTTACCCATTCCTGGAAGCAAGGAAATTGGGCGGTAATTGGCCAAGTCCAAGGGATCTAATCCAGGTTTCTTAAGAAGTGTTTTAATTTTAGCTTGTTTCCAGCTAGGGGGGACAATGCCTGTGGCGAATGAGGTGTTTAGGAGCTCTGTGGCCTTAGGTGAGATCGTCCCCACAATTTGTTTGAGGATGTGCATAGGGGCTGGGTCAGAAGGAGAGCCACTTTTTAGGTTTCGCTGGGGGACGGAGCCGTTAGGCTCCTCCTCCAGAGAAATCTATTGAGTACAGTAAGCACTATGGAACACGCCCCCCCGTCCCATTGGCTAGCTCCATAAATGGAGCCTAGCCATTGGACGAGGGGCCTGTCCATCAATGCCGGACCAGACACGGGGGCGTTCCCGAGATTCTTTGGCTTTTGCCGACGTCACGCGACGCCGGGAACGCCCCCGAGTCTCCTCCGGCCGGGCCGTGCTTGCTGCTGTCCTGGGCATCGTGAGTGTTTTTCCCCGGCACGTTTCCCGCCTCCCTCCCGCCGTTCGTGTTCTCTCCCGCCCCCCCTCACGCCCCCTGTGTCCTCTCCCGCCCCCTCCCGCCGTCCGTTCCTCTCCCGCCCCCCCCGTGTCCTCGTAGGTGCTGCCGCCATTTTTTTTTATTTATTTTTTTAATCCGCGGCTGCCCACGCCGCACTTGTGCCAATTTTCGTGCCTCACGCCCCCTGTGTCCTCTCCCGCCCCCTCCCGCCGTCCGTTCCTCTCCCGCCCCCCCCCCCCGTGTCCTCGTAGGTGCTGCCGCCATTTTTTTTATCCGCCCGGGGGTCAACCGGCAGCTGCTCGGCACCTTGGCCGAGGCACGAAGGGGCTGCGACCGCATTGGTGGCTTTTCGGAGGCTCGTCGGCAGAGGCGCGCTCTGATTGGCCGCTGCAGTGGGCCTGTCCCTGTGAGCTGCGCCGCCGTTGGTTGGAGCCTCGCCGCGTCATCAGGATCTGCCCCGGGAGCCGCGCTGTGAGTGGCTGACTCCGGGGGAACCCTCGACGTCAGCGGAGGCCAGTGGGAGCTGCGACGGGGGCCGTGCCTGCGAGGGTGAGTCTTCGGCCCAGCCGCGTAGCTAGGGGGGGGCGGTCCGCCCCAGGCGGCACCATTTTTGAGGCGGCCGCTACGGGCCTACAGTGCCGCTTACTGTGTAGTCGCGCTCAGGGTTCCCACCGGCTCCATGCGAGCTCTCTGCGCCCACACACCGAGCCGCAGCCTCCTCAGCCGGGACCAGCATCTGCCCTGAATTGCATGCGTTTCTTCGGCACCATAGGGGGAGCCCACCGGCCCGAACCGCTACTTTCCTCCACCTTGCGTGACTTGCGTCACGGCTGCAGCGCTCACCACCGCCCGCGGCTACAGTTTCGGTTTCGCCAGCCAGGGCCCCCGGACGCCTGTGTTCTCCGAGAGGCCGCAGACGGTGTCCAGAGCAGAGCTCCTCACAAGTTGGACTCCCTATGCCAGCTCGAGTCGTCTCACCACATTTCTTGACGGTCAGCACCAGTTACTTGTAGGATTATGTATAATTGTGGGCACTGAGGTTGTGATGTTTTCTGTGCTGTCTCCCACAATTCTGCCCATCACTGTTGCAAAGTGATTTAAACTTGCTAAAAGGGCTGCTAGCCTCCTTAAATGTGTGTTTTAGGCACAGGAAGGTGTGAGCGTGTCCGCTTTGTAACCAGTTTAGAAAATAATCGTTTCTTTCGTCACCAAAGCCGGGTCAAATGTTCCTGTGACGTGGTTTGTGCTTCCCTTGTCATGGGTTTTTTGTGTGTTGCTGTACATCCTCCCCTGGCCAGGTTGTTATTGATGTACTGCCGGAAAACATCTGGAGAGGACCGGGTTCCTTTCATACCTCATTAAACGGAAATGGACTCTGCGACCGGACTGGTTTTCAACCTATGGTTTTACTAGGGTGTGTTTTTCTGGTTGTGAACGTTGGCCTTCAGCACGGTTGACGTGGCCCTCCCCCCCCTCGCTGTCCTGTGCCCCGTTCCCGCCCTCCCCCCCCTCGCTGTCCTGTGCCCCGTTCCCGCCCCCCCCCCCCTCGCTGTCCTGTGCCCCGTTCCCGCCCCCTCCCGCTGTCCGTTCCGCCCCCCCTCCCCTTTCACTCTCCGTTGCTTGTTTGTTTTTGGTGCCCAGGGGGTTGCATTCAGACTTGTATCGCCCAAGCATGTGGTTGCCATACTATTTAGAGCAAGTTTAGGCTTACTATTTGACTGCAGTTAACAAGATATCATCTGGAATGCACTCGGTTTACATTGCCACTGAAAACGCAAAGGTTTAAATGGTTTCTTCTGTATGGCTTTTATCTAATTGGGAGCAGGGCATGGTGCTATTAAGAGGATTAGCAAACTTTTGATTAAATGCACTATGCCTTGAATTTCTTATGTTGAAGTGGACTCTTTTGGCAGTAATCACATCGCCAGGAGAATAATTGAACACCGTGTGCTGTTCCCGCCCCCCCCCCTCGCTGTCCTGTGCCCCGTTCCTGCCCTCCCCCCCTCGCTGTCCTGTGCCCCGTTCTCGCCCTCCCCCCCTCGCTGTCCTGTGCCCCGTTCCCGCCCCCCCCCCTCGCTGTCTTGTACCAGGAGGTGAGTGACCAATACTCCTCTGACTGGATCCAAAGCCCACTGTGTACATCATTTTATTTTTATTATGTCTCACCTCTGTCTGTTGCCAGACGTTTTGGTACTTTACAGTGGACTTAGCGCCCGCCCATTTCTACTTCGGTTCATTGTCACTCTCCTTTGCTTGCTTGGAATTCTTAGCTTCGGTAGGTTGTCCTCCCTCTACTTTATTTCTTTTTTTTTTTTCTTCTTTAGCGTTATGGACGCACTGCTGTCCATCCAAGGCTCACTATTTCAGGTGGTACTTTTTTCTTTTAATTTAAGCACCACTTTATGAGAGTGCGTGTTTCCTCCAGCTGGCTCCCTTGTGTACTTCTCCCCCTCTGTGTTTCTCACTCATTCTGTTCCTGCCTTTCATCCTTTGTCATTTTGCTTGACCCAGCATCTCCTACCCATCCTTCGTTGTCAGTGTGCTCTCCCTACCCTCTCCTGCCCACCCTCCATTGTCCATGTGCTCTCCATACCCTCTCCTGCCTACCCTTTGTTGACGTGTGCTCTGCCCACCCTCTATTGCCCGTGTGCTTTCTTTACCCTCTCCTGCCCACCCTCCGATGTCCCTGTGCTCTCCCCACCCTCTCCTGCCCACCCTCTATTGCCCGTGTGCTTTCTTTACCCTCTCCTGCCCACCCTCCGATGTCCTTGTGCTCTCCCCACCCTCTCCTGCCCACCCTCTATTGCCCGTGTGCTTTCTTTACCCTCTCCTGCCCACCCTCCATTGTCCATGTGCTCTCCATACCCTCTCCTGCCCACCCTCTGTTGACCTGTGCTCTCCCTAACCTCTCCTGCCCACCCTCCATTTTCCGTGTGCTCTCCCCGCCCTCTCATGCCAACCCTCTGTTGCCCGTGTGCTTTCTTTACCCTCTCCTGCCCACCCTCCGTTGTCCATGAGCTCTCCCTACCCTCTCATGCCAACCCTCTGTTGCCAGTGTGCTTTCTTTACCCTCTCCTGCCCACCCTTCGTTGTCCATGTGCTCTCCTTACCCTCTCCTGCCCACCCTCTGTTGCCAGTGTGCTTTCTTTACCCTCCCCTGCCCACCCCCCGTTGTCCTTGTGCTCTCCCTGCCCTCTTCTGCCCACCCTGTTGCCAGTGTGCTTTCTTTACCCTCTCCTGCCCACTCTTCATTTTCCATGTGCTCTCCTCACCCTCTCCTGCCCACCCTTCGTTGTCGATGTGCTCTCCTTACCCTCTCCTGCCCACCCTCTGTTGCCAGTGTGCTTTCTTTACCCTCCCCTGCCCACCCTCCGTTGTCCTTGTGCTCTCCCTGCCCTCTTCTGCCCACCCTGTTGCCAGTGTGCTTTCTTTACCCTCTCCTGCCCACCCTTCGTTGTCCATGTGCTCTCCCCTCCATCTCCTGCCCACCCTCCGTTGTCCATGTGCTCTCCTTACCCTCTGTTGCCAGTGTGCTTTCTTTACCCTCCCCTGCCCACCCTCCGTTGTCCACATGTTCTCCCTACCCTCTTCTGCCCACCCTCTGTTGCCCGTGTGCTTTCTTTACCCTCTCCTGCCCACTCTCCCTCTCTCTCCTCCTCTAGCCCTCCTTCTCCTTTCCGCCCTCCCTCTCTTACCTGCCGCCCTCTCCTTTCTGCCTTTCTCACACTTTCCTACCTTCCCTCATGCCCTCACACTCCTTTATGCCCTCCCTCTCTCCTGCGTCTATTCCTTCCCTCCTGCTCTCCCTCTCTATCCTGCACTCGCTTCCTTTTGAGCTTTCTTACTCCTGGCCTCTTTCATCCCTTCCCTCTCTCTGCAAATAATTGCATCATAAATGCACTCCAGATTTCTGTGTAAAGTAAAACACATCAACGTTTTACACATAATTCAATGAAGATACAAAACACCATTTATCAAAAGCTCAAACTTTAACAAAGGGAGTGCAGAGTAGGGAGTGCATAGAGCAGGGGGAGTGCAGAGTGCATAGAGTGCAGAGTGCGTGCAGAGTGCGTGCAGAGTGCATAGAGGGTGCAAAGTGCATAGGCAGTGCAGAGTACATAGGGAATGCAGAGTCCAGAGAGAGTGCATACAAAGTGCATAGGGAATGTATACAAAGTGCAGAGTGCATAGGGAATGCAGAGTGTATAGGGAGTGCATACACAGTGCAGAGTGCATAAGGAGTGCAGAGTGCATAGAGAGTGCAGAGAGAGAGTGCATACAAATTGCAGAATGTATAAAGAGTGCAGAGTGCATAAGGAGTGCAAAGTGCATAGAGAGTGCATAGGTAATGCAGAGTGCATAGGGAGTGCATAGACAGTGCAAAGTGCAGAGAGAGTACATAGGGAGTGCAAAGTGTATAGAGAGTGCAGAGTGCATAGGAAGTGCAGAGTGCATAAGGAATGCAGAGAGTGCATAGGGAGTGCAGAGTGCATAAGAAGTGCAGAGTGCACAGTGCATAGACAGTGCACAGTGCATAGGTAATGCAGAATGCATACAGAGTGCATAGGGAGTGCAGAGTGCATAGGGAGTGCAGAGTGCATAGGGAGTGCAGAGTGCATAGGGAGTGTAGAGTGCATAGGGAGTGTAGAGTGCATAGACAGTGCAGAGTGCATAGGGAGTGTACTCTGCACTCTTTAGGCACTCTGCACTCTCTATGCACTCCCTATGCACTCTGCACTCTCTATGCAAAGTGCTGCATAGGGAGTGCAGAGTGCATAGGGAGTGCATAGGGAGTGCATGGGAAGTGCAGAGTGCATAGGAAGTGTGGAGTGCATACAAAGTGCACAGTGCATACAGAGTGCTGCATAAAAAGTGCAGAGTGCATAGGGAGTGCATAGGAAGTGGAGCGTGTAGGGTGCATATAGAGTACAGAGTGCATACAGAGTGCTGCATAGGGAGTGCAGAGTGCACA
Source organism: Lissotriton vulgaris (assembly GCF_964263255.1). Lineage (NCBI taxonomy): Eukaryota > Metazoa > Chordata > Amphibia > Caudata > Salamandridae > Lissotriton > Lissotriton vulgaris. The sequence continues at coordinate 64,890,751 of NC_141686.1, read as the reverse complement.
GGGAGTGCATATGAAATGCAGAGTGCAAAAAGAGTACTAGGGAGTGCTAGAGAGTGCCAAGTGACTGCAAAAAAAAGGTAATGGCAATGTAAATGACCATGCCATTTACTTATCTGTTTTCGAAACAAAAACATAAATACAAATTTTGGCATATACAATGCCAATAACTCTAACTTTTCCAAAGGCGAAACCATTGCATTGTAAATGCTTGTTATAATTGTTAACGTGTTACTGAAGTCATCCCTGGTGATAGTACTGAAGGCCTCGAGCTGAGGACTGGGAGAGACGGGGGTAGAGGCCTCTCTCGAGAGTAGGGTGGGCATTTGGGGCAGGCTATCTAGGATTTTTTGAATTTTGCTGTCGAAAAACTCCGCTAACTGGTCGCATCTTAGTTCGGGGTCCCTGTGTATGGTTATAGGGGCAGGGATTTTGAGCAATTGATTAACAATTTTAAAAGTTTCCCTGGAGGAGTTAGCTGATGTTTCAATTTTCTCCTTAAAGAATTCTACTTTAGATTTCTGCCGTGCAGCTTTATAGAGTCTAAGAGCGGCCTGGTAGGAGGTCTTACTAAGAGTTGACCAGTCTTTCCTCCACTTCCTTTCTAATTTCTTACAGGATTTTTTAAGGTCTCTCAGTTCAGTTGTAAACCAGGGGGATTTAAAGGTACTGCTCTTTTTAGTTTTTAATTTAAGAGGAAGAACCGTGTCCAGGGAGCTAGTGAGCCAGTTAGTAAAGTTTTCATCCGCCAGGAGAGGATCAGGTTCTGTGTCCGGAGTCGATTGTTCAAGGGCCCGAGTGAGATCTCCCACCGATAACCTTGGCCAGTCTCTCTGAAGTATACGAGGGCACGTGGGCCGATCTGTTTCAGGGTGGATTTCCCAAGAGAAAGGGACCAAAAAATGGTCGGACCACGGTAGGGGCAGAGGAGATTGAACTCTCAGCTTGGGAAGGTTGGAAAAAATAGGGTCTAACAGATGACCTTTATTGTGGGTAGATTCCGTATTTATGAGATCCAATTCAAAAGCTTTTAGATTTGAGATGACATCAACTGCTATTTTATCGTTAGGGTCGTCAAAATGCAAGTTCAGGTCTCCCAGAACCAAGAAATTGGAGGACCGAGCTGCAGCTGCTAAGGTGGATTCTAAAAGGGAATCTAAAAATTGTTTTAGGTTACCCGGCGGGCGGTAAATGAGGAATCCCGAGAGGGAGGATGTCGGAGTCAATTGGATGTTGAAACCCGTGCTCTCTGTGTCTAAAATTCCACTATCCTCCAATCTACAGGTCAGGGATTCCTTGTGAATTATAGCAAGACCCCCCCCTTTCCCCTTATCACGGTTCTGAGTCTGAATCCTAAAACCGCAAGGTAGGGCAGAGATGGTATCAAAATCAGTGAAAGAGGTTAACCATGTTTCCGTGAGGAAAAGCAGATCAAGGTTGCTATCCTCGATCAACAAGTTGATTTCTACCGCATGTTTTGGCAAAGATCTACAGTTAAGAAGTGCCATCCTCAGGACTCGGCTGGTTTTCTTGCCATTGATCCCCACGGATCCAGGCTCATGGCAGGACCGATAGCGGCAGAACGGAGCCATCGTCCAGTCCCTTTGAGAGCAACCTGAAGCCCCGTGGTTTTGTAATGCCAGCAATTGATCCCTAGTGAAAGCGACTGGATCTTGCCGAGAAATGGGCATATTCATATTTAAACAAGGTTTCCCCTCTTAAAAGCTTGAAAAATACAGAGAGAAAAAGAAATAAATCAACAGTATTAATTCCAATTTGATTCTTAGTCTCGTTTTATTTGGATCTTTTCCAAAACAGCCAGCAACAGCCAACGCGTTTCGTCGCAACCGGTTGTAATCCTGCGACTTTTTCAAGGCTGCACAAAATAAACATCCAAATTGTGTTGTCTTTACTCATGCCGACCACAAGATGGAGAGAAAGGAAACTCAAAGCTCCCATTGGTTCGCGATATTTCTACCTTATCGCCCAAAGAGTAAAAAGAAATTGGAAAGCGTGCTCAATATGCAGAGACTTAACACCCGTGCTCGGATAAAAGCGGTACTGTCCGTAGTGTCAGTTATTTTGATCTAAAATTAGTGCAGGGAAATGGGAAAAGCCACTATTTAGTGTGGTGTTTAAAATCAGGTTATAATACCTATACAATCCAGAGTAGATTCTCTGTGAAAAAAAATGAAAACCTGTCCGTATACTGCAGGTACCTTAAGTTACTAACTACTTGTAGATAAAGAGCGTATATATGTGAAATCAACCTACTGTCAGTGATACTTCCAACCCACACAGGGGTTCCGATGAGCGTGGAAAACGCTATATATGCGCAAATTCTTAGTGTATCCAATCAAAGTTTTTCATCCCTTTTTTAATCCTTTCTTTCTAAAATTAAAATCATTTGATCAGTTGTGTATTCGACTGACCATACAATAGCAAAAGAAACCTTCAGTAAAACCTAAAGGCCACATGGGTACTCACATGCTCAATACACTATTACGACACAGATTGACACCGTAATTTAATGAGTAATCTATTGTTCGTTACGAGAACAGCCCATATATTAAATCACCTTCTAATTAACCATAAATACATTATGGCTGCCTCTAAGTACTATCGTAAACGCTAACAACAAACACGCAACACAAAGATCATTCTAAGGCGGATGTTATGAACATCGGCTTGGTGTTGCTCCAAGTATTAGTATCTTCAAATAGCAGCAATAGTAATAGGTCCAAACGTGCCCTGCTAATGGCAAATCTCATAATAACGTCATTGGGTTCAAACGTCCCCCGCTAGCTTCTAACCTCACAATAGCAATATTTAAGTAGTGCACCCGGAATCAAAGTTTCTTCTTACCTACACCGCAAAACAGAGTACTGCCATGCCGTTCTCAATTCCTGCTTCTTTCGTGTTCCGTGTGCACATTCCCGGCGTTCGGCGTCTTTCGATTATATAATGTCAATTACTAACCTTACTTCCCATTGGATACTCTTTCCGATTACGGAAATGAGAAAATAGACAAAGGACTGTCGTCAGAAGCGGCAGACATTTTGAAAAGACTTTTGGGCGTATAACGAGCCACCTGTTGATCTAAGATGTTGGATGCAGATCTCTAGTCTGTCCTGGAGTTGAAATAATAATTCATATCGTAATTCCCACATTTATTAAAGAAATGGCTCAAACTCGATTGGGAAGATAAAAACAAATATTAAGGTGGCACGGTTAGTAATTCTCTGATATGTCAGGATAGAATATGGTATGTGAAAAATTATAATGTAGAATTCGCCTCATTTCACTAGTGGTGTATAAGTAACATCTATCATAACAATAAGATTAAGAAAGTTATAGGGTGAGTTATGAAGTGATCTAACTCTATAGTTGAATAAGGGAAATATGCAAAACCATGAGCTCCATCAACCAATGTACCCAACAGGGTAATATAACTGCATTTTTCAAAATATGTATATTAACCAAAAACGGTAAATGTCACCAATGTTGAGAGGTAAATGTCATAAATTGCAGAATTACTGTTCGGGCTGGGTATGATCAGACGTGAGTCCCAGGCTCTCCACATCACTGGAGTCAAGCTATCCAGGCTGAAGAAGGCTGATAGCCAGAAACCGGTCCTTGGATGCTTGATTCCGGTCTAGGAAAGACATGGCTTGGTAGTTCGAGCTGGACTGTTCCCATGAGGCACAGGGTCAAGGCTGATTTGCATATAGCCATTGTCTGACCTAGGGTGGTGTGGAGTGCAAAAAAACGATGGATTTAGGCCCAGATCTTTGTACTGGGGTGATTGTAAGACCTTGTTCTGCATTCTGTCCATCAACTGTGTTTTTTGCAATTTTCACCCCGAGTGGGCTGGGTATGCTCAGACGTGAGTCCCAGGCTCTCCACATCACTGCAGTCAAGCTATCCAGGCTGAAGAAGGCTGATAGCCAGAAACCGGTCCTTGGATGCTTGATTCCTGTCTAGGAAAGACATGGCTTGGTAGTTCGGGCTGGACTGTTCCCATGAGGCACAGGGTCAAGGCTGATTTGCATATAGCCATTGTCTGACCTAGGGTGGTGTGGAGTGCAAAAAAACGATGGATTTAGGCCCAGATCTTTGTACTGGGGTGAATGTAAGACATTGTTCTGCATTCTGTCCATCAACTGTGTTTTTTGCAGTAAACTACTGCACATAGAGATATGTTCAGGCATCCTAATAATCATACGCGATAATTATCATCTATCCTCACCCAGGAAGTAGTGTAATTCTTGATCTATGTTAAGGCCCAACTCAGTGCTATGCATTTTCAGTATCCACCAAGCTTCCTTCCTACGCAGGATAAGTTCTCTAGTACTGCCTCTTGGGGGTCTGGGTGTCATGTCTATTCCATAATATTCAAAGCGCCTATTTGTAGTTTGTAATGGGCATATTGACATGTGCGCTGCTAGGGGGTACCTCGTATACCTAGTTTGACAGCCCTCATATGTTCACATATCCTTTCCCGCAATGCTCTAATTGTGCTACCTATGTAAATTTTCTTGCACTTGCACTCAATAGCATACACAACGAATTTAGAGAGACAATTGATATTAAATCTTATCTCATATTTCCTGCCATTGGGACTATGAAAATGTGTGACCTTGGGGGTTGCTCATTTGCAAGCTGTGCAGTTGTTACAACTGTAAAAACCTTTTCCGTGTTCCGTTAGCCAGGTACCATTAAGGGGCACTGTACGGTAACTCGGGCTTAGGATATTTCTGAGTGTTACAACTGTAAAAACCTTTTCCGTGTTCTGTTAGCCAGTTACCATTAAGGGGCACTGTACGGTAACTCGGGCTTAGGATATTTCTGAGTGTAAGTCCCCTTCTGTATGTAATGGCTGGTCTTTTGGCACGTATTTCTCTAGACATCTGTCCGCTCGTAGTAAGTGCCAGTGTTTGTTCGAACTTCGACTCCATATTCTAGACCATTTATTAGGTCTCGCTCTTGAGACCTATTGTCGCCCACTTGCCTCTCAAGGGAGACAGAGCGGTGCACGAGCCTACCAGGGTCTGTGGACGAGCTTACACAGGCCGGCCGAAGGCACACACTCACGCGCAGACACACACGCGCGCAGACACACACACTCACACACGCACAGACACACACACGCGCAGACACACACGCGCGCAGACAACGACATACCAGAGCCGGGAGCCCTGACGTCAGCCAAGAATGAGGGAGTAAGTAGGGAGGGGAATGCAAACGTTAGTTTAAGGTGCTTTTTAAGGAGGCGCCCGCAATACATTTTGTTGATATAGAGTCTGCAGACACAATCTTGCGGATTTGTTGATCTGCAAAGAACACCTTGCTTAAAAAACATACCATTGCGGAAAAGCTAGGCTATCAGGCAAGTAGACAATGTATCGAGTGCACAAATATAGAGTACCCATGTGACCGGATCCAAGACAAAGTGTCAGAAAAATAAAGAGTCGTACATGCTGGAAGTTGGGGTGACAGCAAAGGTGGGAGTGCTGTACGCAGCATAGGAGGGCCATGGGGGGGCTTGTTTTGAGGCACAGTTGAAGGGCAGTAGCTAATTGTGGATCCCCACCTTGTTATATCTGCAGTTTCAACTTTGGAAGCGTATTTAAATAATTAGCAAAGTGATTTGAGGGTAATACATTCTATGTGGCCGCGTGAATGCAGCACATCTTGCGTAACTGGTGAGCGCGTGATGTATCGTGCACCATGATGGGGATTTGCTATGCGCCACAGGGTTCCATGAGAGGGGTGGGTTTATATGTGTTTGAAAGGCTCCTGTTTGAGTTCCATGCCGATGAAAGATGACAGAAGCCGTTTGTGATGTTTTGTTTTTCACTTGAAAAAGTTGTAAATGGAAGAGAAGACGTTGGTGTTATGCGGGCGATGTGCTTATAATGGAATGCATGACATTTATGCAAGTGTCTAGAGTATTTCTTTTAATAGGGTGCCATATGGAAAAGGCACTGCGATTGGTGGGAGACGATAACAGTTATCTGCGTGCTGGTACAATTTGCTGCCACACCACATATGCGTGTGTAGAGAGTGCGGGTATGTTTATTCAGTGTTTGGGATTCCATAGGTTTCGTAATTGACCCTATGGCCAATAATGTTTCATGCTGCCTTGATTGATTGAGGAGAGGAACATGCAGGAGATTTACCCCCTGTCTTCACTTGTCCAGCTAGCCTGATAGATATTGTTTCCGACAAGGGGTCAGCGGGGGTGCCGGTCATTACTGGTTGACGAGAGTCGTGTCAGGTAGGGGCTGGTTATTGCAACATCATGTTTTGTACACAGGAGGGCAGAGTTCTGCTAGTTGTAGTCATCCTTCCGCATATGCCTGTTTATGATTTTGTACTAGTAAAACTCTAAAAACTGTCAGGGTCATCCTCCTTTCCTAGGTTTCCTTTCATTTTAAACCGCTGTCACATTCCTCAACGGTCGCTCTTTCCTCTCCCGTGTATCTTTTTACTTATCTTCTTTAGGTCTTCTCAGCCCCATCTCTTCCTCCTTAAATATATTTCATAATTTCATATTACATCTCTCTACCTTGCCTAAAAACTTCTCCCCGCCCCGTCATTTTCCATCGTACCCGTTTCATCCACACTGTCTTCACTTCTGTCTTTATCCATCACACTGCGCAGAAGAGAATCTGCACTCCCAAGATTCCCATAGAGGCCAAGGAATTGGTGAACTATGCAAAATATATAAAAACAGAATCTCTCCTCCTTCTAATTCGCTATATAAAATATTTTCCAATTCCTTTCTTAATTTTACTTTTATCCCACCGACCCTTTTTTCTTCATGTTCACTTCTGCTGCCCCGTTTTCTCCTTCTGTCTCCTTGTTTTACATTTCACAGTGTAACTGAGAACATCTCTTTTCATCTGCTTATTGCTGAGGGGGTCACTGCTTGCCAGCTATGTTTGCTCCATGGAAATGCTCCTGGATGCGCCCTTCTCAAACATTTGTAACATGTTTTCGGTCCTCGTGGTTCAGCTGATGTGCTTAAGTACTACTGAGGATGTAGCTGTCATTAATACAGCAGGAGTAGTGGTGCCTGGGGTCTGAAGAACAGAGTAAAGATGGCCACGTCACTCTGTGCCATCACATACTTTCCAGTCCTAGACTTTCATATGACAACTTAATGCCTTCTGGGAATTGTAGTTTTATAGTGCTAAAATTGCACTATTTAGACAAAAAATTGTGATAGTGGTGATTTGTAAATCAAAAGTGCAAAAATAGAAACACTATAGCATACTGCACCTCAGATATGCCTTGTACTCCTCAAACAGTCGGGCGGTGTGTCCATTTTCCTTCATTGCATTAGGACCTAAGGCACTCTATTGGACTGTCTAATGTCCCGTCGCTCATCCGAGTCCCTCACTTTTCAAGCAGTCTCCAAAAAGGGAAGCAGAGGTTTTCTCCATCACATTTTTGTGTACTGTTATTGTTTTTTCCTTCCTTATCCCATCTAGTTTTGCTGGTCTACAAGCAGTTTTATTTATCATCTTTTAATCTCCTTCTTTGGTTATCAACCTTCATTTCACTACACTTCCATCTTACTTTCTGCAATTTTGAACATGTGGTTATCGTTGATTTATTTAATTATTTCAGAGTTTAACATTTTTGTTTTTTACTGTTGTCCCTTGGCTTCTTCTACTTCGCATTCTATTTAGGTCAAAAGCTTAGCATAATGTCATAATCGAAAGGCAATCTTTGTTTGTGTGATGCTGTCAAGCCCATATGGGTTGGGGTAACTACCTTGCATAAGACCCACACACGTGTTCATTTACCTTCTAGTACTCAAAGTATTTTCTACTGCATATTTGAATGGATCCTTTTATACTTAAATTTGTACTTACTTTTGCCTAGATGTCATTTGATTGCTGCCTCCGCTCAAGTTTCACTTCTATCGAAATATGTGAACTGCATCACTACAAATTCCCACACATGAGAAAAAAACATGTCTGTGGTTGTTAAATAGCTTTGAGATTTGGCTGTATTTGGTTGACAGTCACTCATAGAATGAAAATTGTGCTTGGCATCATTTTGGAATCAGTGACTTAAAAAAAAATGTGGACCTCTGTGGCAGTTTGGAATTTGAATGAATGACAATTCTGGGCCAAAATTGCCTGGAACTAGTTCGCCACATAATTAAATTGGTTTGGCATAGATGATGATAATGCTTTGCTAAAGTCTCCCTGAAATTAAGTTTCTGAACTTCATATTGTTGAGCCCTCTATCTCGAGGTATTAATAAGTGTAGCAAACTGTTTATTACATTTGTGTAGTTTCACATACCCCTTTCAAAACGCCAAATTGCTTTTGGATGAGGTTACTCCATTTATTGGACTTTTTCTTTGTGTAGCATAAGTTTAACCCCTTCCATGCTCATGATGAGCTGAGTTCGTCATGACCACACCCGTTTTTATTGCTGTCCAGCACAGCAGAGGATTTGTTAAGCAGCGATGTGGTTAAAGAGGGGCGTATGTGGTAAGAGTTGTGGTGTCAGACATGAATTTTGAAGGGTTGTTCCAAACCTGTAGTACTGAACCACTTGCTGCATTGATTATTGTAAATATAAATGTAAATCCGTATTTGTAAAGTGCGAACTACTCACCCTTACAGGTCTCAAGGCGCTGGGGGCCGTTGTGGAAATTAAGTGAGCTATTGCCCAGTCGCATGGTGCTGAGCTGAGCTGCTGCTGGAGCCGCGGATCGAACCGTGAACTCTGTGCTCCGAAGTCAGCTGCACTGACTGCACAACACCTCTCCACTCTTTGTTACAACCTTCATTACATTTCACTCAGTACCATACAATTCAACTCCACACAATTCCATTGCACGCCACACAATTCCACTCCACAACACATAATTCCCCTACACACCACATATATATCTAATCCACCCCACAAAGTCCAAATAATGCCATGCCACATAATTCCACTCAATACGTGCCACTCTACGACACACAATGCCATTGCATAAAAGTCCACTATATTTAATACCACATACTCACTCACTATCCACATAATTCCATCACACACAAACACACTGATCCAGCATTACTCATATTGCTTAGCCTCTTTATGTGTCTGTAACCTTCTCTCCACTTCGTTCTCTTTCTCTCCCACTCTTTCCACTACTCTATCTAGAGTTCATTCACCACTTCATACACAAAGTATTTATCACTTTTGTTCTTATTTTCTATTTTATACAACTCTCACACCTATCAATTCACCATCCCACTTATTTCCAATACGCAAATACACTAGACACCACACAATTACACCCCAAACAATTCCACAACTAACCATTCCAATGTAAACCACACAATTCCACTACAAACATCCATCCACTTCACTACAAACAAAAAACGAAAGTAAATAAGCATTTGCAATACAATAGGTCTCGAAATTGCGAGATTTTGATCGATTGGCATTGTAAATGACAATGCCTTTTATTTGTTTAAACAACCTGCACTAATGAAAGCCATTGTCATTTACAATACCAATAGTTCAAAGTTTCTAAAATGCGATCTTTTAAAAATCATTTTTTTTTTCAACAACTGCAAATTATCGCACTTTAAAAATAGCGCCCGTGGCCACTGTCAGCAGCTTCTAAACACTTTCAACGTCCTAAAGGCTTTTGAGTATTCATAAGAATGCATTTTTGTAGTCATGTTTTTTAAAATAAATATAGTGCTTCTAGAGTTCACAACTTGAGCAGTAAACCATATATTCACTTTGTTTTCTGTCTCTGTTCCCTTAATCTACACATCTGTTCCCTTAATCTACACATTATCAATAGCCTCCACCGCTTTAAACATGGTATTTTAGTATGGTATTTATATACTACCCTTGGGCACTAAAGCAGTTGTGTAAGGCTAAATGAGAAGAGTAGATATAACACCAAGGATAATGTGCTGCATGGCTAAATACTTTTAAGGTCATAAAGGCGAGACCGTTGCATTGCAAATGCTTGTTGTATCTAGTAATTAACCTGATGGTGTCAACCCCCTTACTCTTTTTGTGATGGTCCCTTAGCGTATCCTCACCTTTCATGTTGTCTATTCTAGACTCAGCCTTCCTTAGAGTGATTCCATCATAGCCTCTATTGCGTCATCTCTTTAAGGTTCCTTTCTTCTGTTCCTCAAAATCTGTATTGACACTGCAGTTGCGCCTTACTCTCATCAATTCCCCATATGGGATTGTCTTAATTTGATGTGGCGGATGTGCACTTGTTGCATGCAGTAATACATTACATGCAGTTTCTTTTCTGAAAATCCTACACTCAATTTTTTCCTTCTATTATGAAAAGTTCAATATCCAAGAAAGAAATGTTAGTTTTACTAAAAACTGAGGTAAATACAATATTGCTGTCATTGTTATTCATATACTCCATAAAGCCTGTTAGTTTCTCCTGGGAGCCTGTCCATATCATTATGCGGTCATCTATGTAACGTCCCCAGTATAAAATGGAGTCATTCCACTGTTTGCCCTTTGGGCCCCAGATCATCCTCTCCTCGAGCCAACCCATGAAAAGATTGGCATACGAGGGAGAAAATCTGGAGCCCATGGCCACTCCCTGTTTTTGTCTAAACCATTTATCCTCAAATAAGAAAACATTGTTGTCGAGGATAAGTTTGACCATCTCAATAAGCATTTCTATGTGTTCCATGCACTAGCTGCCCTTTTGTTTAGCATCCTCCTTATTGCTAGTAATCCAGATTCCCTTTTGATGCTGGTGTACAGTGCTGTAACGTCTTAAGTTACTAAGTACATATTATCATCCCAGTTAAGGTTGGATAGGATACCATAAATGTGTTTAGTATCCCTTATGTATGAGGGTAGGCTTTTTACCAAGGGATTTATAAAAACATCCACGTATTCAGAAATTCGTTCTGTAGGTCCCCCAATCCCTGAAATGATTGGGTGGGAATGGTAATGCCTTATGCACCTTTGGCAGTGTATATATGCATAGGTATCTAGGTTTGTTAGGTTTAAAATATGTAAACTCATTGTCGTCTATTAGTCCCAAACCATGCCATCTTTTGAGTTGGGTCGGAATATATTCTGTCAATGCCCACATCGGGTTAGTGTTCCAACGGTTCATAACAAAGTGGGTCACTAAGTTGTGTGAGTATTTCGTTGTTGTAATCTCTGGAGTTCATCAGTACCATGTTACCTCCCTTGTCAGCCTCTCTGATGGTTAGTTCTTCTCGCATATCTTTTAATGCTTGTTTTTCGCCCCATGTTAAATTGTCTTTTCTATGTCTTGTCCAGTTATCTTTGTCCTCATGTTTGTCCAGGTCAGCTAATACCAATTTGTGGAATAATTCTATATTGTTACCTGAAGTTAATGTGGGTGACCATTTGCATTTTTCTTTCAAATTACTAGATATACTGTAATCGTCACTAATACCAAAGTCTCTCATAACTATTTCTGAGGTGATTGTGTCATCCTCACATTCACTCAGAGATCACAACAATTTTGTTTCCAAGACGTTTTGAATACTTAGTGTCTGACGAAATATCAAGCCCATGTTTTTGTGCAATTATTTTATTCCCAGTAGTCATTGAATCAAAATGTTTTTTAAGTTTTAAACGTCGTAATAATTTAAATAAACCCATTTTGAAATCACCTACATCACCAGTTGTATTAGGGCAAAAACTCATATGGCTGAGATACCCGCCACCCCCTCTCAACACAATCCCCAAGGATGGGAAACCGGAAACAGTTCTGAACTTTTGGAAGACGGGAGGGAGTGACCCTCCCGGCCGTATTTATTAAAATATGAAACAAAATTAAAACATTAAAATAACAGTTTCATATTATGTACAATTTCATTACCACATTGCGATGTTTGGCTAACCTTAACATATACTCTAATACAAAGGTTCTCCTAGCCGAACTAACATCCTACAAAACATCTAACTTGAAATTTTGAAATTGTACATCCTAACGTTTAAGGGCCAACGGCAAGGTCGTAACCGGTGTCAAGATCCCTAACCAGAAATATCCCCCTCACTTGTGAGGGGCGACCGCACAGAGGTGTACCTCGAGTGCAACTACCAATTTCCCTTGGCTTGACGGGGGCCCCAATAAACTCGACGCCACTTAAAGGTCGTCCGAGGACTCGTGTGAGGAATCTAGAAGGTAGCGTAGACCCCCCCCAAACCCCACACAACTTACCACATCTGCCGTCGCAGATGTCCTGGCCCCGGGAAATTCTCCGGGAGGGGGCTGTAGCCCCTCCTACCCAGGAAGGGGCCTTGACCGCCTTTCCTTTCCTTTCGGCGTCCCATCCTTAGAAGGGACCGCCTTCCCCGTTGAGGGGCCAATGGCCACCTCCTTCGAGCGCTCCCATCCGTAATGGGTGACGCCCACTCATAGGGATCTTCCAATTAGTGCTCACCGATCATGACCTTACCGCCACAGGCCGGATAGTTGACCGGCTATCCGGACCCCCCACAACACTCCTACCTAAAGGTCATGTCTTAAAGTCTTTAGCCAAGCTATACAGTCTCCTATGAGTAACTCGTTCCCCACCCGGGACAAATGAACACCATCCCCCAAATACATACTGTCACCAGTAATACAACCATGCGAAATAGAATGCAGTGTATTGGAACGGAACAATCTACTCACTTTATTATTAATTTTTCTTACTGAATGATTCAGAGCAGAAACAGAAATAGCCCCCCGCCATACTTTTCGTGGGATCATATGTGACCATGCAATCGTGCACCCTGGAACTCTCCTCGCCAACCAACTTACAGTGGAAAGCATCGCCTCAAGAAGAAGTCGTCTACCAGTGGTGACCAAATCATTGCCCCCAAGATGTACTATGACTATAGACGGCGGTGACCTCGTCCGCCCTAGCAAACCCTCAAAAATTGATTGAAACTGGTCAATACAGAGTCCGCCCTTTCCGTAGAAGGACACACTGTACCCGTATTCCCCAGCCACGTGATTCATGTCACCTGCTTTGAATACGTCCGCGGCACGCCTCACGTATGAGTGGCCCACGACCCACACCTCCTTTTTCACAGCCGGTGAAGTGTGACCGCTGGCCCGGTGTTGGGTCGACTGCATAGTCCGCCCCGCCTCGTAGGCTTGCGCAACTGAAACCAAACAAAAACAAGAAGCGTGAGTACATCGTTACGGCTTCACAACATGTGCAACCGCACATACCTCTTATAACAATTGGAGGACCAACGCCCCACACGTTTAATTTGTTCAATATTCAGACCCCTGGCCGTAGCCTCTGTAGCAGCCCCTATCCGAAAGGAATGGGTCCCAAACTCGCCCGGGTTCAAGCCCGCAGCAGTAATCGACATCGCAAGCACCCGCTGAAACTGAAACCTCGTCAGTGGGGTGGCGTCAGCGTGTCTCAACAAGGTCCCCCCCCATGATGCCACCCTTTGTGCTAAATACTCCTCTACACAACTCACCGGGCACATGGAGGACCCGGGGATCCTTCGTATCATTATGCAGTCCCCCATCGAACCCTGATCGGTCTTGGACTTGACAAATGAGACAGTCATTGTCTCCCCCCTGACTTGGACGTGCTCTCGGCACAGTCCCCCCATGGTATCCTGCTTGTTCCTTGCCACTAGTTCGCTTACCCGCATAGCCCCATGGAATGCTAGCACAAAAGCGGCTCGGAATAACACTGCTTCATACTGGGATGAACATGTTGCAGGAAGTACAGATAACAACAAAGCCAACCTATCCAGACCTATCGGGCGCCTTTCATCTACTCTGCGACCCTCAAGGCGTTGCCACCCACGTAGCGCTTTTTGCACAACGAAAGACGCTGTCGGGTCCTGGATCCCATGAGCCCTAGCCACAAAGGAAATGGCGGCCCGATGCCTCTGGGCCGTAGCCACTGATTTGCCTGCCTGACGTAAAGACAGCAGGAATTTCACTACCAACTCCTCCTGGCCCCAAAGCTCCCCTCTAGCTGCCCCCAAAAAGGCCCAATAGGAACGGAACGCCCCTTCATATGCCTTCCTCGTCCTGGGTGCTAAACTCTCTCCCACGAGGTTCTGTAGTTCGGGGCACCGAGAGACCAGAGAGCTTCGGGAAAGGGTGCTGCCACCGGGTCCGCTGTGGGCAGAAAACCCCAGAAGGCCTGCATACGAAAACGAGAAAGCGCATCAGCCGCCTGGTTCATCACCCCCGGGACATGTCTTGCCTTAAATAGTACATTCAATTGCATACACAATAACACAATTTCCTTGAGCAATCTCAGAATCCACTTGCATCGTGCTGCCTGGCTATTGATACACTCAACAACGGTCATGTTATCAGACCAGAATACCACAGAGTGATCTCTGAACCCCTCGGGCCAAGTTCTCAGGGCCACCAGAATGGGAAAAAGTTCTAGGAAAGCAATGTTACTTGTCAGACCACTCTCATGCCACCATGACGGCCATTTTTGTGCCGACCACTGAGTGCCGAATATGGCACCAAAACCAATGCTCCCTGCCGAATCCGTCCACAGCCCCAGCTCCTCAGAGGACACAGCCGGTTTGTTCCAGACAATTCGGCCATTGAAATCCGCCAGAAATGCCAACCAAATGCGCATGTCCTGGCGAACCTCTGCCGAGAGCCTTGTGCGATGATGACCCTCCTTCAGGCCGACCATGGCTTGAGCGATCGAGCGAGAAAAGGGGCGGGCCATCGGTATAACTCTTAGGGCAAAATTCAACTGTCCCACCAATTGCTGTAATTGATGTAGGCTAACCTTAGACTCACTTATACACATTTGCAGGGATGCCCTGAATCTTAACACTTTGTCACCTGGTAGACGAAAACAACCTTCCTCGGAATCAAGCTCGATCCCCAGAAACTCGAGGCAAGTCGAGGGACCCACAGTCTTACCTGGTGCCAATGGCACGCCAAACTGATTCATCAAAACACAAAATGCAGTCAAAGCCTGTCCACATTCGGGATCCCCGGCTGCCCCCAGAAACAAAAAGTCATCGAGATAATGCATCACATGTTGAAACCCCGTTTTCCTCGTGAAGACCCATTGCAGGAAGCAACTGAACTTTTCGAAATAGGCACAAGATATAGAGCACCCCATCGGCATACACCTATCCATGTAATAATGACCCTGAAACATGAAACCAAGGAGACGCTGATCGTCTGGATGTACCGGGAGCAACCGGAACGCTGACTCGATATCAGATTTTGCCATCAGCGCACCGGGCCCCAGGCGATTCAATATGGCTACGGCCTCATCGAAGGATGCGTACCGCACCGAACACACTTCCGGGTCTATCGCATCGTTTACTGAAAGACCACGTGGGGCTGATAAATTATGTATCAGCCGAAACTCCCCCGGGTCCTTCTTGGGGACCACCCCTAAAGGGGAACAAACAAAGTTAGCAACTGGTGGCACATTAAATGGACCGGCGACTCGACCTCGAGCCACCTCCTTCCCGATCTTTTCCTGTACCACGGTCGTATGCTGTAAGACCGATATCTGGTTTTTACATTTTGCTATACCCTGAAACTCTCCCACTGGGATGCGGAAACCATATGAAAATCCGTTCCGCAACACCCCAGCGGAAGCGTGATCCGGGTATTCGCTGAGCCAGGGAATCATTGCCATGGTATCAATCGGGGTAGGTAAAGGCGCCCCTCGGACTATGTCAGACCTGTTTGGCGCCTCCTCTACCCCCGTTATCACCCGTTTTGGCTCTGCACATGGACTCAGGATGGGATGATTGCCCACACCCCCCACATTCGTGCCTAAATTTGCATGACCCCTGGGGCCTAGTACATTTCCCCCTGTTAAAGTTCCAACAAACCCCCCTTTTACCTGCGTTGCCGGCTGGCCTCGAGTGATTGTCGTTACTCGTACCTGATCGAAAGGGCGTCCCCGCATATTGGCGGGAGGATTCACCCACGTTACTCCCTACCAATGGCACCTTCAACCTACCAGAGTCCTCCATTTTGGACCAGGACACAGAATCATAACAATCCCAAGTTAAGTTTTTATCATGCTCTTTCGCTTTTCTGAAAATATTATCGTAACAAAACCAATGATTGCCCTCGTGAGATACTGAATACCCCATGATCCGTGACTGATAAATCGGCAATTCGGGCAGCAATTCGGGCCTACGTTCACCCAAGATGGATGTAAAAACCCCCCATGCCTTGCCCCAATTACCAATGTTTTCATTTACCTTAAAGGCGGCCATCTTTGCGCGCCAAACACTCGGATGCATGAGCTCCTTCTGGCTCTTAACATGCTCCATTTCATAATGGTCGGTAAGCAATGAGAAGATGTTTATATATTCCCCTGCCCATATCTTCTCTTTGATAGCCAGAGGGACATGTTGACCCAATTTTTCCCTTCGAGAGGGTGCCGACTCATCCCTCGCAATCGGCAATGGCCGCTTACCTGAACCGGAAGCTGTATCTGCGACTGGAACTGATGGCGATGGTGCCTTCGTCGCTTCCCTTGTTTCCCGCAGCTGCCTCATCAACACCTGCGCGTCGTCAGCCGTGGCGCCCTTGCTACCTTTACCCAACCACGCTGCTAATTGTGCTGCCAGCTCGGGCGGCATATCCTCCCCGGACACGGGGGTGACCACTACGGGAATCGGATTCCCTTCCTCCGGCACAGGAGTGGGTGCTTCGAGTGGGGTACAGGGAACTGGGACGTCTCCCCCAGCTGTTCCCCTTCTGGGCCTCTTGCCTTTGCCTCCTGGAGCTGCTCCTGCCAGAGGACGTTTCGGCCCCCCTTCCTCGTCTTTCTCCGCCATTCGCTTCTTTAGGTCGGTCACCTCCTTCATGAGAACACGCAGCATCTGGTCGGTAGTCATTCGCTTTCCCGCCTTCTTAGGCATTCTCCGACAGAGTATCTGAAAAACAAACAAGAAAGATTACAACGCTCAAAATTGGCTCTTCGTTCCGTCTCGAGCTCACGTGCAGCGAGGTGGTGCAGCTTCAGAGCACAGGAACAAGAGGATGCTTCCTTGGCTTGTTGCTCCTTTTATCCGTCTTCAGGGCGGGCGTAAACCCGCCCCGGCCTGCCCCGAGGGCGTGGCCCGGCCGCGTCAGTGTCTAGGCCAGCCCACTCCTGGGCGGGAAAAAGGCGCGCCCCGGCTACGCCGCTTCGGGCATACCAGCCGAGACTCGCCTCCCGCCCAAGATGGCTTCCCGGGGGGATCGTGGTACTCCGCCATACGTTCGGGGGGACCGAATGGTCGCCCCTTTCCATTCCCTTTTTGAGCACAGTACTTGCATCTTTGGACAAACAAAAATCAGACAAATTCACAATATCCATATCTCTCATTTCTTTTGGGTCCAAGACCTGGTCCTGACACCCTGTCTCTCTTCCCCTTGAGCCCTCTCTTTTTCCCCTCCTTGTTTTTCTGCCATAGCCGGACGTTTGAACTCTGTTCCCTCTCTTTATTCGTCTCACTTCCAATAAAAAACTGTTGTTACTACTGGCATTGCCATTATTTTCAGGTTTGCTTTCTTCAGTATGTACAGTGTCAGGAGAAGTGGAGCTGGAACTAACTCATTTATTTTCTGTAGTACTACGTTGGTTGGTCTTGGGGACTATATGGTCATATTTACGTGCGAACGTAAAAATTCTTCCACTCAAGTTATCTTGTTCATCTCTTCTAAGCTTTCTCGCTTTACGAATTTTTATATCTGTTACATGGTGAAAGATAATTTTATTCAAAATGGCATAGTTTTTTGCCGCTACGTCAGGTAAATTTAGATCATTCATCTCACTCTCAACTATAGCCATGTCCTTCTGCAATTGTGCAACCTTCCTCTCACAATTTTCAATCAAAATCCCCATCAAACTGTTGGAATTATTGGTCAATTCCTTTTCCCAATGTAGAAGTAAATCCTCTTCCAGGTCTTCATAAATAGGGATTATTTGGGATCTTAATCCTCTAGGGATTCTCTTTACTTTGATATATTGTTTAAGTGTGGCTGCATCCCACCACCCTTGCTACCTTTACCCAACCACGCTGCTAATTGTGCTGCCAGCTCGGGCGGCATATCCTCCCCGGACACGGGGGTGACCACTACGGGAATCGGATTCCCATCCTCTTCCAGGTCTTCATAAATAGGGATTATTTGGGATCTTAATCCTCTAGGGATTCTCTTTACTTTGATATATTGTTTAAGTGTGGCTGCATCCCACCACCTTGATTGTTCATTCTTTCCAGCTTAATGAATTTCTCTTTCATGCCCTCTGGTTTCAAATTTTGACCACCAGCGGGGACGTTTGAACCCAATGACTTTATTATGAGATTTGCAATTAGCAGGGCACGTTTGGACCTATTACTATTGCTGCTATTTGAAGATACTAATACTTGGAGCAACACCAAGCCGATGTTCATAACATCCACCTTAGAATGACCTTTGTGTTGCGTGTTTCTGTTGTTAGCGTTTACGATAGTACTTAGAGGCAGCCATAATGTATTTATGGTTAATCAGGTGATTTAATATATGGGCTGTTCTCGTAACGAACTTAGAATTACTCATTAAATTACGGTGTCAATCTGTGTCGTAATAGCGTATTGAGTATGTGACTGACCCATGTGGCCTTTAGGTGTTACTGAACGTTTCTTTTGCTATTGTATGGTCTGTCAAATACACAACTATCTGATCAAATGATTTTAATTTTAGAAAGGAAGGATTAGAGGGATGAAAAACTTCGATTGGATACACTAAGAATTTGCGCATATATAGTGTTTTCCACGCTCATCGAAACCCCTGTGTGGGTTGGAAGTATTACCGCACTGACAGTAGGTTGATTTCACATATATACGCTCTTTATCTACAAGTAGTTAGTAACTTAAGGTACCTGAAGTATACTGACAAGTTTTCATTTTTCTTCACAGAGCATCTTCTCTGGATTGTATAGGTATTATAACCTGATTTTAAACACCACACTAAATAGTGGCTTTTCCTATTTCCCTGCACTAATTTTAGATCAAAATAACTGACAGTACCGCTTTTATCCGAGCACAGGTGTTAAGTCTCTGCATATTGAGCACACTTTCCAATTTCTTTTTACTCTTTGGGCGATAAGGTAGAAATATCGCGAACCAATGGGAGCTTTGAGTTTCCTTTCTCTCCATCTTATAGATTATTTTGAATTCCATGTCACGATTTGCTAATAGATGTTTTTTTTTTTTTTTAAACTAAGTGATGTTTGTGAACTTAACAATAAGGATCATCACTAAGACATGCTCTTTGTTTTTTGAACATGACACTCACTAAATTGCATTTTTTGTAGTTGTTAACCCCTTGCGTGCGGCGGAAATTCCCCGCCCATGCTGACTCCGCCTTGCGCGGGCGGAGTCATGACGGAACGGTTCCGTCATCAGCACAGCTCACCCGCAGCTGATGACGGAACCGCTCCGTCATCAGCATGCAAGGGGTTAATTGAGAAAGTGGTCGGTATGAGTAAACACAACACAATTTTGTATGTTTATTTTGTGCAGCCTTGAGAAAGTCGCAGGATTACAACCTGTTGCGACGAAACGCGTTGGCTGTTGCTGGCTGTTTTGGAAAAGATCCGAATAAAACGAGACAAAGAATCAAATTGGAATTAATACTGATGGTTTAGAGGGGGAGGAGCCAAGATGGCGGACGGGAAGGACGTCTGAGCTCCCGGCTCCGTAAGCCGTCCACCTTTGGCGGAATATCCTGACTTTACTCCTGGCTCACACCGTGTTTAAATGCTGGAACTAACACGCAGAAGCCGACTGCTTTCCATTAAGACCTCCGCGGTCTGAATTGGTGCAGGAATCACTGACTTCGTCGTTCTCCGGAGCTGCCCGGGTAGCTGTGTTGATCGCTACCGCTGGACGCCATGGGACCGAGCTGGTGAGGCGAGTGGGGGAGGTGCCGTTGCCTACGGGAGTGCTGCGATCTCGACACTGGGCTTTTCATTTCTCTCCCGATGCAGAGTGCCTCACCTTGGCCGAGGTGGGTCTTTGTGACTGGATCCCCTGCGAGGCGCTTCCCCCCGCTCTGCTGCATATCGCCTGGGCATTCCCCGTTTTGGGGCGAATCTCGGCTGCAGAACACTCGCATTGGCGGGCAGGTGATTTTTGTACTGTGCAACCCCTTGCTGTGGGCTGCATTATCGCCGGAGCATTAACGCCTGCCTCCCTGGAAAGTGAGATCGCCCCCCCCCCCCCCCTCATCCTTGCGGATTTCCTGAGTGGCGGCAATGGCGCTCGCCCTTCATGACAAGGCGACGGCTGCTTCATCATCTCTGCCGCGCGCTGCCCTGCCTGTTACTGGGCTGGAAGCGGACCCCAGGGCATCGCCGCTCGCCGCGGACCTGCTGCTGACTCAGGACACCCTGACCTATGGGGATATCCTGCTCGCCCTTGCGGACTTGGCGACAACATGGCGGCGTAACGTCCAGGAGCTGACGGAGAAGATTGAAGGTGCTTCCTCTTGTGTAACGCGACCAGGGCTGACTGAGTCCCTGCCACCTCCGGCGCTGTTTGGAGCTGATACAAGGTTGCAAGATGTGAGGGCGGAAATGTGCTGTGTCCCTGACGACAATGTTGCTGATCCTCTCCTTGGTGAGACTTTGGCTACAATGTTACCCCCCACATTGGGAACTGTGACTCTTTCCCCACAATGGCTCTGTTCACCGGCCTCCCAGGGCCTGATTCCCCCTAGGGTCTTTGCCTCTGGAGCCGCTTTTCTACAGTGGTGGAGATTGTGCGTTGCGGAGGGGGTGCTCAACGAAATGGATGCTGGACCTGGTGGTGACCGGGGACGCTCCTCTCCGCCTCCTGTGTTTCTTCCTCGTTGGGAGCGGCCATCTTGCTCCTTTGTTCTACCCGGGGAATACTCGCAGCGATGGCCGGCCCAGACTGGAATTCGCCGTTCAGGCCAGGGCTGATGTTCTTTCTCGTGCCTTTGCTCGGATGGATGGCGGAGACTCGGACTGACCTATGTCTTGATCGGCTGACTGCACAAAATGTACTCCCTTTTTCCCGCTTTGACTCGGAATCGCTATGTCCTGTCCTCTATTCTGGTTGGGGGGGTTGTAATTAATGTGTCGACCTGCGACTCTAGATACGGATGTTTAGACTCTCTATTGGCTGACTGTTTTTGAATCTATTGGAACACGGTGTGGGAGCTGTATGGGGCTGTGTGAGTTCGGGAGTCCGGATTTTGTAAGGAAAGTGTGGCCCTCCCCCGGGGTTAGGTTTCCTGGGAGGATTAGATTAGACTTGTCTTTTCTGGCTCCCTATATTAATGGTGACATTATATCTTCTTTTTCTTTCTTTACTGTCTCTACTACATTTCGGGTTTATGGGGCGACAGACGCTGCTGGGGGGGGGTAGGCCGTAGCCTTTGCATGCGTGTAGGGTGGGGGTTGTGGGATGGGTATTTTGTTTCTTTTTTGTTCCTATGGTGCCTTGGTTTCTTCTTCTAATTTATTTCTTCTTCTTTATGTCTTGGGTGAGTGTTGACGTTCTTGCCGGGCGGGTGGCGGCGAATACTGATAGGGCCTTGGGTCTAATATCCTGGTAACGTACATCCTGACCGCCATTCTGCCTGGTGGGTTTTGTTCCCTGAGTTGCTGGGGTGTGTATACCTGCGTTGATATCTCTATCTTACGTCTTCACGGACCCTGTTCTTTCTTTTCGCTTATGTTCCCTTCTATTGAAACTAAATAGTCGGACATTATTGCTTGCAATGAAACTTTGAAAATTAACCTTCAGAACTCCTGAGACGCGCCAGCAAGGGTTCCACAGTGTAACTGCTGAATGCTTACTGATCATATTGCTGTTATGTCGCGTCACCGTATTGCCTGTGTAAGTGCTCAACCGTACTTGTGGCCGGCCTGACGGTTGTAGGCCACTATTTGTAATTTCTAGATGCACTAATAAAGGTTTTCAAAAATTTAAAAAAAAAAAAAAATACTGATGGTTTATATCTTTGTCTCTCTGTATTTTTCAAGCTTTTAAGAGGGGAAACCTTGTTTAAATACGAACGTGTGCTTGGGAGTAAAAATTATGTTTTGAGAGTTTCTTGACCTGTGGCGTTTAGTGGTTCTCCATTCCTATGAGCACTGTGTAATAAATTCTAGAATAACAAAGATTTAGTGTAAATCTAACTTTAGGCTCCAAATACCTGTACGCATAACCACGTCGCAATTATTCTGTCTCTTGGCTCAACGTCCAAATGGAAGGGTCCTATTTCCCTCAAGTGGTATACTCCTGATAAAATTCTACATGGTCATCCGTGAAGTTTACCCAACAGGCGGTTGTGCGTTACATACCTCCGTTCTCAAATTGTTCAACACAATTGGAGAACGGAGGCACATAACGCACAAACGGCAGAGCGTGAATACGATCAGAAGTTAATGACCGGTGTATTTGGTTACCTGCAACAAAGCCACAATGCAATATTGAACAAGCATTGGCATAGCCAACAGGTCTCGCCTTTGGGACCTATAAGTGTTTAGCCATTCAACAGTTTAAAAAAAAAATCTTTTTATCAAACAAGAACACCATAACCAATAAAAACATCAGGTGCGCAAATCTTGACAATATGATGGGCACATTACTGTCTATCGTGCAAATAATCATTACAATATATATATATAATAATTGGGATCACGGGGAGTCCAGCATTGCATCATCTGTGTCTACGGGGGCGTACATATTTCACCCCGGTGGCTATTCCAAGCCCACCAAATCTTCCCCCATTTCTCAGGACAGCCCCTAGCCACATATACAGCCCTCTCCCGAAACATGCAGCAGTCCAGATCCTGAAACCACTTGGCAGGCTGTGGTGATTGGTTGGATCCCCACAACTGAGCAATGTTACATTTCGCCACCATACACGCCAATGTCACCCTTTGTTTCTGGTAGCCATTCAAATCAGTGGTTTCCCAAACGTTCAATATACATCTACGGTCTTCCGGTCGAATCACCATCCCCAGTATTTCTCCCATAACATCATGCACCTTCATCCAGTAGGTTTTTATCTCGTCACAGTGCCATAATAGTGTATGAACGTGCCCACTTCACCACACCCCCTCCTACAATCCCCGCTAGTCACTCTCCCCATCTTAACCAGCCTTGGCCCTGTGACGTATGATCTATGTAAGATTTTATTTTGCACCAATCTGAGCCTCATCTGGACCGCTACTACTCTCTGGGATGAGACCGCCTCCGTCCAATCCTCATCGTCCAGCTCCAACCCATCTGCACTCCACGCCTCCCTGATACTACCAAGCGGATTTTCCATGTTATTAGTTAGTTTCTTATAGTTCAGCCAAACGGTCTTCTCAGGGAGGTGCATATCAAGTACTTGATCTTCAAGGGGAGAAGCCTCCGGTAGCTCTGTACCCCACGGCACATGAGCAAGAAGGGCGTGCCTAACCGGACTATATCGAAAGTGTTCATTGGTGTGCAAGTTATATTGTATTTGAAGCGACTCGAAGGTCTGCACGCAGCCCCTCCCCCACACATCCTTAATCTGACTGATATCAATGAGATCCCATTTATCAAACCCCTTGGTACGCCACAGGCTCCCAGGCCTCTCTGAGTAGAACAGGGGAGTAGCCATCGTCCATTTCCCTCCCCATCCCAAACCCCTGGTGGCCGCATGCCAGACATGTACCACATGCGTCGTCGGACCCGACAGAGCAAATCTTCCCTGTCTGGCATATAATGCTCTGACTATGTCTCCACCCGGGGCGAGCCCACGATCCATGACGAAGCCAGGGTCTCTGGGAGGGCCGTAGATCATGTGATTTACTGCCGCGAGATGAGCGGCCCAATGATATCTCTTCAAGTCTGGCAGTCCGATTCCACCATCATACCAAGGAAGAGTACATTTAACAAAGGCTATACGAGCCCTTCCGCCCCAAAGAAGCTGCCGCTGAAGCGCCTCAATCTCCCGAAAATAAGCAGCATGCACAGGGTCCATGGAGTTTTGAAGTATGTACAAAAACTGGGGCAGGGCCATCATTTTAAACAGAACCGGCCTACCAAGTAATGACAAGGGGAGGGCCCTCCAGCGTTCCACATCCCTTCGAAGCAGACTCAAGGGAGGTTCTAAATTGTTAGCATATCTCACTTTTGGATCCAGCGTTGTATATATCCCTAAGTACTTAAATCCCACCTGTTCTAGCCTTATAGGGCACGCCTGTGGGAAACAGGCGGATCACCGGATATGACAAATAACACCGACTTCGTCCAGTTTATTGCGAACCCAGAATGTCTGCTAAATATCGCTAGAACATCTAGGAAATTACTCGGGGACACTATGGGTTTTGTGAGATATAACGATATCTGCGTATAGCGAGATTTTATCCTCCCAGTCCAACGTCCACCGCAGTCCATATATTGACCGGTCCCATCGGACCCATACTGCCAGCGGCTCCAATGCTAGCGCAAAAAGAAGTGGGGACAACGGACATCCCTGCCTCGTGCCCCTTCCAAGAGCAAAGTCGGCTGATTTGCAGTTATTTACAATCACTCTGGCAAGTGGAACGGCATACAACAATCTAACCCATCTGATGAAGTCAGGGCCAAATCCCAATTTAGTCAGAACGGCAAAGAGAAAGACCCATTCAACTCGATCAAATGCCATGGTGGCATCCAGGGACACTAAGACTGATGGTTCTAATATTTTCGGAGAGCCGCCCAGTATTCCATGAAGTCTACGCAGATTCAGGGCTGTATTCTGGCACAGCATGAAGCCAGACTGATCTGGGTGTATCAGAGTAGTGATGACCTTGGCCAACCTAGTGGCAAGCAACTTTGCCAGTCTCTTGGGTTCATCATTGAGAAGCGAGATGGGACGGGGACGTACTAACCCTGCCTGGTTTATGGATGACAACAATATTTGCCACCCGTTGATCATGAGGCAATTGCCCCAAGTCCCTACTTTCAAGGAACACGGCACGGACATGAGGAGCGATTTTACTGGCATTCAATTTATACAGTTCTATAGGCAGTCCATTAGGGACCGTCACCCTTCCGAACTTGATACCTCTAATTGCTTGTACATCTTCGTCATCTGTAATGGGTGAGTCTAAGAATTCACTATTTTCTTCTGACAGGCAGGGCATGGCAATGTCTCTAATCATCTCTCCATTCTCTGTCTCGGTGTAACCATTCACAGAGGTGTACACTCCCTTATCGTATTCAGAAAAGGTGTCTGCCACTGCCTGTGGATCTGTGACTTTATCAGGTCCCGACCCCTCCAACTCCGGTACCAGACGAGAGGCACGCTGTCCACGTTCGAGCCAGGCGATTACTTTACCAGCCTTATCGCCATGTTCATATATTCGGTTTTGAACCTTGTTATTCTGTGCGATTGCTCGTTCCCTCGAGAGGCCTTTATTTATATCTTGTTTCACCTTTAACAGATGCATGTCTTCCTGAGTCGCCACCTTTTTCTCCAAATCCACTACTTCCGCTTCCACTTTGACCACCTCGGCCTTGTGCCTCTTTTTTTCCCTGCAATCAAAGAGAGGACCGCACCCCGCAATACTACCTTGTATGCCTCCCAAAAGGGACTGTGTTGAGTCCACCGTGCCTAGGTTGTCCTGAAAATAATGTTCCGATACCTGGCGCACCTCCTTTTTTGTGGCAGGGTCTCTCGGATACCAAGAATTGATCGGTGCAATTCTACCCACTGCCGGCTGTCACATCTCAAGTTGCAACCACACTGGCTAGTGGTCTGAAATGCCCCTCCCCAAGTGTCTTACCTCTCTAAATGTATGTGCCATGGCCGCCGGAACCAACATGTAATCTATTCTAGACATACTATTGTGTGCCGCAGAGACATGGGTGTAGCCTTTCGGAGCAGGGTTGCGCAATCTCCAGCCATCTACCAGTCCCAGCGATTCAAGAAAGTCGGAAGCCACCTATGCGATGCCACACATGGACGTGGAGGGAATCTATCAATTCCACCATCTAAGACTGCATTAAAGTCACCCCCTAAAACAAGAAGACCCAAAGGCAGGGTCAGAAAGATAGATGTCAAGTCTTTAAAGGTGTCAGTCTGAAGGCCCGGCGGCACATATATAAATAAGAAGGTAACTGTCCTACCCCCTAGCTGCCCCGAAACACCTACATATCTGCCCCTCTGGTCCGACCATGTAGCCTGTAGCTCAAACGGGCAAGTGTTTTTAAGCAGAATACCAACCCCCCTAGAACCAGACGTAAACCCAGCATGCGCTACTAGTTTATATCCACCTCTGTGTAGTGCCATACATTGATTTCCAACCAGGTGGGTCTCCTGTAACAACGCCACCTCCGGGGAGTATCTCCTAATTAGCTGATTCACCATCCCACGTTTGATCTTGTCACCCAGCCCATTGACATTCCAGCTCAACACTTTCACCCCCAATCCCTGATTAAC
The DNA here is from genome assembly GCF_964263255.1 of Lissotriton vulgaris. Lineage (NCBI taxonomy): Eukaryota > Metazoa > Chordata > Amphibia > Caudata > Salamandridae > Lissotriton > Lissotriton vulgaris. The sequence goes on along the minus strand of NC_141686.1, from coordinate 64,864,317 downwards.
ACCCGACATGTACCCCACTGTTAGACCTGGCACCTTGGCGTGAGTTTCCCTTCCACTTTTTGCTGATGTGCCTCAAATGTTTTTGCTGGTGTCCGCTGCTCAGGGCACTGCGCCACGGCCAATCCGTGCCGCAGTGCCAGTGCTCCCACTGTAAAGTTTAACTGTGATTGATGTTCATGATTGGTTCATTGGATTTACTGTCAGTCCCCAGTAAAGTGCACCAGGAGTGCCAGGGCTTGTAAATGCCAATACTGGTAGCGGGCATGCAGCGCTGGTTGCGCAACCCACAGAAGCAGCCTTTTAAAATGTGTCTAGGGTCTGCCATTGCAGAACCTGCGTGCAGTCTGGTACTGTCATGCTAGCTGGGCAAGTGCACACACTTGCTAGCCTCAAAACCTTCCCTTTGCTTCATATTAGTCACCCCTATGGTAGTCCCTAGGGCAGGGTGCATTGTAAGTGTAAGGTAGGACAAGCCCTGATGTGTGTGGCATTTCCTAATAGTGAATTACAGCCAAATTCGTTTTTCACTATTGTAAGGCTACCTGTTCTCTTAAGCCAAGATGATCTGCTGGAATTATTACACCCTATAATCCCAGCAGGCTCAGGGAACATGGTAGAAAGTCAAGTTTAGTATGCCTGAACTCAGAATAATAAAATACTTCTTTTAGTAAAGTTTATTTTAATATCCTGTGTTTGCAAATGCTACTTTTAGAAAGTTAGCATTTGCTTGCCTAACTATTTCAGCCCGCCTCTGCTAGGATGTGTATCTGCTGTCTGGGTTATGTGAGTGACAGGGCTGGGGGATGACAGGTGGTGAATGCAAGGATTACACCTAGGTGGGAGTGCCCCTGGACTCTGAATAGGGCTGTGCTCTGCCACCACAATGCTGGCTCCGCCCCCTGGGGAGCGACTGATGACTCAGCCCGACACCTGGCCCAGGAAGGGAGAAGCACTGTCAACAAGGTACTCCTGGCTGCCCCTGTCCACACAATGCTGGCTCCACCTCCTGTGGAGCGTCTGATGTGCCTGCCCCTCAAACTGAAAGAAGAGACCAGAGTACACCCAACAAAGTGCTCAGAGACTGAAAGAAGTCATGCAGAGGCCCCCCTGGCCTGCAAGAACAAAGAAAATGCTGTATAAAAGTAGGAGCCCTGCTCCTTGTAAATCAGAATCCTGTTTCCCACAAAGAACCTCTGCCCAACTAGGAGAAGACGACGCTGGAAGGACTGGCCTGCTGCTTGCCTTGCTGAGGAAGGAGAGGAAAAGACTTTGCTGATTTGTGCTAAAAACTTTCTCCAAGGGCTTGCTTGAGCTTGCCCCCTGACCTGAACCCCAGGAGTAGTGGGTTCTTGGTGCCTTCGCTCGTTCTCATCTAATCCGTGTGCTCTCTCCTGCTGGAGCTGAGACATTGTGCCCCTTCGCCCCCTCCTAGGGCTGACACCCAGGAGCCTGGCCGCCCGTGTCCTGTGAGCCCCGCTCGTGCAGAGTCGCTCTCTTCCCCGTGGACCGGGCCGCCTGCTCCCCTGTTGCCTGCCTGTCACTGGAGCTCGCCCCTCCCGCTGGAATTTCCTTACCGAGTGTGATCTATGCCCCGGGCAGGCGCCGTACTTCTCCAGCGTACCCGACCGCCCCGCTTCGCCATCTGACCTGGAAAAAGGCCGTGCTGCCCCCTGAAGCGCCCTCAGTACGGACCGTACTGGAGGAGCTGGGCCGCACCTGCCTCACAAGAGCCGCTGCCACTGAGAGTCCGAAGGCTCCCCCTGCCGCGCACTGAAGGAGTGCGGGCTGTCTCTGCTTCCCCGGATAACCTGAATCGTGCCAAGACATCTTCACCGGGCTTGGGGCCCGCCACGTTTTATTTCCCCGTACTTGAACGAGAGAGCAGCGCCGGTGCGCGTCGCATTGCCAGTAAGTGAGTGCATGTCGCATTGCCAGCAAGTGATTGTGCGGTCCTGATTGCAAGTACTTGGGCGTCCCGTATCTCACCGTAGAAACTGTACGCGCCGCATCTGAACTGCCTCACTGTACGTCTCGTATCTCTTCGAAGTAGACGGACCGCCGAGTACGCTACTCACGCTAGATGCGTGGGTCGCGGTAGGGTCGAGCACAAGTTACCCGGGAAAGCGCGTGAAGCGCTAGGAAGCGTCCCGTGAACCCCCAGAGAGGTCTCCAGGGACTAAGAGCTGTTTCTAAAGAACTAAGAGAACCATTTTTTAAGTAAACTGACCTAAAAAGGAAACCTGTTAAACTGTAACTAAGAAACGCTTGTCTATTTACAATCTTGTGGCCTACTAAAAAATCGTTATATTGGTCTTGTGAGAAGTCTTAACTGCTCCGATATGTTTTTATATAAAGGAACCGTATTTTTACATAAGTACAGCCTGGTGTCCATTTGTGGGGGGGATTGGTATATTTACTGTGTGTGTGACTGCAAATGCTTAACTCAGAAACTCCTGGAGAATAGCCTTGGCTGCTCACGCCACGCACCTAGAGGGTGAGCAAGGGTAATTCTAAGGGGTCATCCTTCACCCTGACTTAGAGGAGAGGGTCCCTCCTTGTCACAAGTGAATACTTGCGCCAACCAGAGACCCCCAATTCTAACACCCACACCACCACATCGAAATAGGATACTGTCACCTGATGCAAAAAGAAGAAAAAAAACAATAATCAAACCAAAAACCAATCCAACTCACAAAACTGAGCCCTCCACCCTGCACCCCTGCATGTACATAACGCAATCCCCAACTAGCAGTGTACCTGTCGCCCTTAATCTAATCTAACATTAACTAAAAGTAGTAAACAGAGGAGGGCAAACGGAAAGACCGCAGGTCCGCTCTTATTAACCCCATCTCAATTGTGACGGTATCAAGCTTATTGTGTAAGACTTCCATTATCTGGCCCAAGGAAGTCTGGACCCCGGTGATGGCCGCCATAAGATCCGCCAGCGTCAGCTCTCCGCCAGTAAGAACGCCCTCCGCACCTCCACCCCACCCCACCCCACCCCGCAGGGCCTTTCTTCGGATCCAACGGGGACCCTTTAGGTAGAGTGTAACGGTCCAATTTGTTGGACTGTATATTTCTGGAGCCTCTAGCGGCCTTGCACCGGGATTTATCCAAGTCTGCTCTTGCCTCCATATTACCGTTTGATATAGTGTGCACCTTCTCCTCCACTCTCGTGAAGGTCGTGTGCACCCCCTTATCAGATTATAAAACAAACAAAAGGACGACTCCAGATGCAGCATATTCAACTCGCCAGGCCGGATCCAGTCAACACATCAGGTTGCTTACTTCAGATTGTACTACACCCAGGGGTTTGTGCTATTATTCTGGGGCGTCCCCCCTCCTCAGTTTCCTCTCCACAGGCATGGGACGTGCAGCAATGTGGTGCCACACCCTACTCTCCACCGGGTCAGACCCCGCTGAACAGCCGACTGCCTAAAATGTCTTCCGGGCGATTCTTCACCCAATTCATAAGACAGCACCTCACCTCTTCTCCACGGCCGCTTGCCCGAGGGTTCTGCGTAGCTCACTCCGAGTGGGCACGGAGATCCCCAACAGAGACAGTACCGCCGCAGCGGCCCCCACTGAGGAGACCAGTCAAGGAAAGCAGCCGCCACACCAGCGCACTCCTCACCACCCTCGGCAACAGTCCTACCCACCGAGGGCCTCGAGATCCATGCCCTCAAAAGCAATGCCTCCAGTCGGTGTCCCAAGGCGAGGCCGCAGCGTCTGGGTCACTCGGGTACCGTATGTAATGCGGCTGGCGGGGTCAGATATATTCGAGCTCCAGAAGGAAGACGCTGCCCCCTTCCATACGTGACAGCAAGCTATTGACGCAATCTCAGCGCTCACTGAGCAGCCCCCAAGTCCCAATCAACCGGGGCTCTCAAAAGTAATAATATGAGTCAGATCCCGGGGGCTGGGCAGCCTCATATCCTCACCCTCGTGCCAACCCCCTCCCCCTGTCCAGTCAACCTTCCTCCGCGGTGGGGGCCTGCCGCTCACCTCAGGTCAGCCACAGCAAGACTCACGGCCGGGTCGACCCCACCCGGCGGCCGATGTTGTCGCACTGAGAGGCGGCCACTCCACCACGCGAGGTAGGCCGCTATCTTTGCGACTGCTTTTCTCTGCCGTTTAAGCTCGGAGGCAGCTCGTTAGACCTCCCGTGGGCATCGCTTTAGCTCCCTTTCAAGAGGGTCTGCCCGGGGCTCAGGATATTGCACAGGATAGCCGGGCAGGCGAGAGGGGTCGGCGGAGCCGAGTCCCTAAGCGGCCATTTTGGTCGCCGCCGCAGCTCCTCCTCCTAGCCATGCAACAGTTAATGTTTTTGCAGTAAGGATATTGTGCTGCATAACTAAATACTTATAAGGTCCCAATGGCGAGACCTATTGGCTATGCCACTGCTTGTTGTATTAAGTGTAGGAGGATATATGTCTTCCTTGTACTTGAAACCACCCAATAATAGCCACTGAATATGTGTCAAAATGAAAATAATGTAACCGGTTGCCTCACCTCAGCAGGTTGGAGGCTTCATTTGTGCTAAGAGAGAAGAACAGTCTTCTGGTGCATCTGGCTCCCCCCGGATTGCCACCCCTTTTTGAGCACGGCCCTATTGTGCTGGAGGAAGGTGCTGGCATACACTTCAAACACAGTGCCCTTTGCGGAGAATATTCCCCTGTTAGGTATCTCATCAACGCAGGGCAGACTTACACAGTATAGATTACGACCTTGGGCAGAGGCTGGGGTGGAGGATGTAGGTGCCTTCGGGGACGACATCCTGATGGATCATGACTCCTTCCTGCTGGTCACGGGTGCTCCCCAGCGACTGTACCGGCTACATGCTGCGGTGTCCCACTGCATACGACGCACCTGGGCTCCACAGAGGCTTCAACCCACGAGACATGAACTGGTCCACTTGATATACCACGTGGGAACGGGGGGGCCACCTAGTACGATGGCTATACCTGGGGATCAGGGAACACGCTGCAATCCCACTCATTACACTTAGAGACACATGTACACAGGACACGGGAGAGGTGATGACAGATCAGGCTTGGCAGATGGTTCTTGAGCATCCCAGGAGGGTGTCGAGGAACGTTAAATTTAAATTCATACAGGTCATGGTGCTACATAGAGCGTACCTCACCCCACCGAGATTACACAGAATGTTTCCCAACTCCCCCCACTGCTGTCCACGGTGTAAAGCGGATGAGGCTGGCTTTCTCCATATGTTGTGGTCATGTCCGCACCTGAGTACAGTAACCGCCCTTCCGGTCCCGGAGGATGCGTTATATTGTTTGGTGGGGTCCCGTAAAAGATCTATAAAACAAAAAGCTAAATTAAAGTTCCTAGATATGGCCCTGCTATTAGCGATAAGGGTCATTACGATGAGGTGGAAGTCACCCAGACCGCCTACAGTATCTATATGGGAGTCCGAAATGCTGAAATGGGGCAGGGCAGAGAGCGCAGTACTGAGACTGGAGGAGGGGAGGGGGTAAAGGAAGCATCCCATAGCGCAGGATTGGGAGGTTATGCTGCTAGAACTAGAGGAGATCGAAATGACAACATCGCAGATAGAGGGTGTGTGAATGGAAGAATGGTACAGGGTCTGCAGACGCGTGCAATATCGGTGAACTAAAGCCCGTTGGCGCACAGGTGTGGTTTCTGTGAAATTAAATATATGCTATGACAGTCTGATTCATTATGACAGAGTGTTGCATTCTGGACTAAATATGAGCAGGAGACGTACGGGGATAGGGTGGGTGTTGTGGAGAGGGGGTAGGATCCTTTAGTTTGTTGATTACTAAACTTGTTGAGGTGATACTGTGTAATGTACCAATGAACGTGCAAGCGCCCTCATGGAAATGTAGATTGGGGAAGAATATGATGTGCTGTACTCCTGTATTTCTTTACTTATGACATCTATAACACGCTGGAATTGTACATAACCGCCTTGTTTGGTTGGAAAGAAAATGAGAAAAAGACTGTACTGTGTAATAAGAACAAATGATAGGACGGTGACACTACTGTACAGTTGCGAATATAGAGTTAAAAAAAACTGTCTTCTGGTGCATTATCCTTCACTTCTGGTACCCTAGACAATACTTTTAACACAAACAAACATCGATCAAGGGAACAGTGTGTTGTTTCAGGGTTAAAAGCATTTACCCTGCAACCTCATTACCTTCAAATATGAACCTGCAAGATTTATTTAGAACATCTCCCGCGGGTTATATTTCATATCCTTAGTACTTTTCTCTTGCTGGGGGATGCTCTTAACTTACACTGACAGATTTCGAGCAATCGTGCATTTGCCATTATGTGCTGTTTTCCAAGATTACCAAAATAAAACATCTAGCTCTGCAAAACCATGCAACAAAGCCATGCAACAAAGCCTGGATCTCTATTTGCAAGAACAGTGCTCGGGAGCATTTTATACTGGGGCTTCGACTGTGAAGCTAAAGTTTCTCAATGCTTATTTCAAAAGGACTAACCTCACATGACCCTCTACGAATGCACAGGAACTATGATAATAAAAGATATTGGCAGCTAAAAAAACATTTTCATCAGGCTTAGCAATGCTCTCTTCAAGGGGCTTCAGTGGCCATCATTTGTGGGGTCCATAAAGGGTTTCATGACAGACATGGGCAAGAGAAGACGTAGTGAGTAATTCTGCCACCTGCTAGGATAATTAAGGCTATGTGTAAGAACTAAACCTGGGTATGGAAGAATGCATCAAAATTATTCAGAGGGAAAGAGCTACCAGGCTATTCCAATCGGCAAACAAGTCTTTGATTCCTGGTGGTGGCTTTTGCTTGTACTCCAGTGTGTAGCAAAATACCTAAGATGGCAATACAAACCAGAAAAATACCTGAATAGTAAAATCTGTGAATTGTTGGCCAGGTGATCAGTAGCTTAACCTAAATGAACCTTGAAGAGTACTAAAGGCCGATGGGTACATAATGAACTGACAAGGTTTACAGGGCGGAGAACTAGCATTTTAAGAAAAACTCAATGGGGCCTGGATACCCGCCTAGGTAATGTTGCTGAAAAAGGTATTGGCTCCGTTCTACTTTCAAGTACTACAATAGGTGAAATAACTTGACTCCATGCCCCCAAACACCATATCTTCTTCACCATCAATGTTAAGCAAGTTCAAATTTAAGAAGGGCCTCCGGCACCATTGGTTCTGAACCTGATGCCGAACAAATCTGCTAGTTCCTACTCCTCAAGTGATAAGTAGAGTGTTGCATTGCACCTAGCAGATGCAGTGTGAGCCTCTCTGAGCTCTGGAAAAACAGTGGTACTGCAGAGTAGCCAGAAATTCACAAAGAAGCAGGATGACACTGCCTCATAAAGGTTATAGACGGGGCCACTGGAATTATGTGATTCAGCAGCCACAGCATCTTTCACATTATTAATGTGCAATATTTGACACATAATCTGTCGTGCTGCATTATCTGCAGATTTTAACAACAACAAAATGTCTAGCTCAAAAGGATCATAAACAGAAACGTGGCGACGTGTTCCTGCGTAATGGATAACTCATTGCAAAGATTGACTAAACATCTTTCAATTGCTTGTTGACGTGTTTGGGTGTTAAAGTAGTGCTAGCAATCTTTAGCCAGACAATATTACCATGTGTAAAAATGTTAAAAATAACTTAGTAATACGAACACAAAATGTGCCGCATTACACCGAATAAGTTGCCTTTTCTTGCCACATAATTTAGACCTACCTTGTCTCATAACTCAAGGAACCCTAGATAGAGAGCAGTTTCTAAAACCCAGATGAATAGATTTTACCTAAGTCAACTGTCCTGTTTGAGAGTGATATGACAAAAGCCTGCTTTTTGAGAGTGATAGGACAAAAGCCTGCTCAACTTCCCTACAGCTGGTACTTTTAGAGGGAGATGCTTCTCTCACCCTGTACCAAAAACCTGGATTTAGTAAAAATAAACTACCTAGAATCGAGAAGCAATTGATCATACTACACAACCCATAGGTGAGCACTGATGCACATCTGAATGATCACTGTAACCAGGAAGAGATTAACCCCTTCGACGCTCATGACGAGCTCAGCTCGTCATGAGGTACACCTCTCGTACACTCATGACGAGCTGAGCTCGTCATGAATAATGGGATTTACACATTCTTCAGCGCAGGAGGGGAAAACCATAAGCGTTGATGGTGTTAAGCATGGGCTCTGGTAAGAAAGTGTCATCTTTCTTACATTGGTATGCCCCCACTTTTTTCTGAACGGCTGATGTGCATTGACTGAGTGTGCCCTGGGCTCCTGCCAACCAGGTACCCAGGGCCTGTGTTCCTTCCCTAAAACTGTGTTGAGACTAAAACCTAATTGGCATCTCTGGCCACCTGTCAGCCCCTAGTAAATGGTACATGGTGACCAGAGAAGACCCCTGAGGTCTGCAGCACTTATTGTGCCACCCTCTGGGGCCCTGTACCTTGACACCCACACCCTGCCTTTGCAGGCTAAGTGTCTAAGTGCAGAACTAAACAAAGAGTCGACATGGCATCATCCCTGTGTGCCATGCCCATAGAACCCACTGCCCTGGTATACTTCAGTCACCCCTCTAGCTGGGTGCCCTATGCCAGAGGTGTTGGCACAGGTGCATGAGCCCTGCGCCCCTACAGTATACAGGGCCATTCCTGGGCACTGTAAGTGCAGTGATGCCATTAAGAGTTTATGGTGCTGGGAGGTTGTCCTTACGAACTCCACAGCACCATAATGGCTACACTGAAGACTGACAAGTTTGGTACCAAACTTCTCAGCACATTAAACCCGCATTGATGCCAGTGTGGGATTTAATGTAAAATGCACCAGAGGGCCTCTTAGAGATGCCCCATGAAAACCTAACCTACAATCCACGTCTGGGCTGAGGGCCGCTCTCCTGGGCCTGCAACAATGCACATCATGGGCGAGGTGCTAGGTCCCCTCCCCCAGGATGGGCAGGGGGAAGCTTCAAAGGCATGCCGCCTCTGTGAGCTTCTCCAGACCATTTGCTGTACTCAGCAACTGGCCCCCACCAGTTCTAATCCCACTCTGGCGGGAAAACCTATGTCAGGAAGGGGGGGGGGGGTGCCAGCCTGTGCCAACCCCACCCCTCAGGTGGGGGAGGCGAAGTGAAGCACGACCCCGGGCTCCAGCCATCTTGAAGATGGGGAGCCCTGCCCAATCACAGCTAGGCTCCTGTCCCCCTCCCACAGGAGAGGAGCAGGCTAGAGGGTGTACCCACCCCAGGACAGGGACCTATTGGTCCCTGCCCTTGCCCTACCTGTAACGCCCCTAAATTTAGTATTTAGGGGCACCCTGAACCTTCCTTCCTCAGATCCCGATACGAAAGGAAGAAAGAAGATCAAGAGGAAGAAGACACTCCGTGCAGCTGCTAACAGGACTACCACAACTGACTTGGCCCCAGCCCTACCGGCCTGTCGATCCTGGAACCTGCTCCTGCCCAAGCCCCGGCGACTCCAGCGGACAGCACCTTGGGACACCCGGAGGACCAGCCTGCCTTGACCCTCTTGAAGACTGGGACTCCCATCAGCAGAGGCTCTGCTGTAACAACACCCCTGGTGCCAGGCAGGAAGCTGCGGACCAGCCCACTCTGCACCCGCCGAGCCCGGCCCGTGCCAAAGGGATCCAAGACCTCGAGGACGTCCACCCCCCGGTGACTGGGAACCGAAGTCTAGTGCCCAAAGACCCTCATCGACGAACCAGATGACGCCTACAGACTCAGAACCAGGGGCCCCTCCAACCGCGACCAGCTGAGGGTAAACTTTCACGGACACCTAAAGAAACCCATGCACCTGGCGCCCTACAGCCGCCTGTGCCTTCCTTTGGGGTACCTACCTGTGCACCAAGATCCCAACTTACCTCTTGATGTGGTGGTCGCCCCTGAGGAGTCTCCGTCCCCGAGCCTGCAGCCTTTATTCGTTTGTTACCTTTCCCATTGAATAACATTGAGCGCCCGACGCCTCAAAAGCACCCTGCACCCAGCCGCCTGAGTGCCGCTGGCCGTGGCACCTTTGCCCTATCCTACTTCCCCATTTGCACTGAGCAAGTGACCAGGAGTCCCGCTCCCACAGCCGCGTGACCTGCTAGCCAGCAGCCACCAACCGGAGGCCCCCTTCCCCCCATTGGATAACATTGGGCCTGACTTACTCTGTGGCCGCCCCTGTGCCGCTGAGGGTGAACCAACTGTGCCTACCTGACCCTTGGGGACCCCTGAGTCTATGCCCAGAACCTTAACTTCACAAGCCGAGTACTCATCTAGAAACCGGTAACTCACTTACCTACCATTAGATAACATTGACTGGTTTGACTCAAAATCTTCTACGTACCTACTTTTGAAAACTTAAAATATTCCTATCTAATCAGCCAAGGAACGAATTCTGAAGTACTCTCCTGTGATCAGGAAAGAAGCCAGTACTGTACCTTGTAGCCCAGTATTGAACCACAAAAGTAATCCGAACCGGGCTTACCCTTAACCTGTACTTTCTCCATAGGAATCCATTGTCTGCTTTTCTAGGAAATTTCTTCTAAGTGTCTACTTTTGAAAACTTGAAATATTCTTTAAAAATCATAGGAAATACTGAAACGTAATTACTTACCGGTTTTAAGTTGAGACTCCAGTGCTGGACCTAGGAGCCCAGCACTGGATTACAAAAGTAACCTGAAGTTTCTCCCATTGGATAACATTGACAGATTTCTGTTGAAAAGTTTCTAAGTGTGAACTTTTTAAATAGCTTTTATATTCCTGAAAAATCACTGCAATAACTAAAACGTTTTTACTAAATTGTTTTCGGTTTAGACCCCAGGACTGAATCTATTTATTTTATTTATAAAATTTCTATAGCGCACCTTCCGGTGTCTCGGCGCTAGAGCTTACAGATTGCAAAGGGGTTCCTATTGGGAGTTTACTGATTAAAAAGCCAGGTTTTAAGATGCTTTCGGAATGTTAGCAGTGATGGGCTAAGTTTGATGTAGGGAGGGAGCAGGTTCCACAGTTTAGAAGCGGCAACCACAAAGCGTTTGTCTCCTCATGTGGCTTTTTTTGTGCGTGGGATTTGACGCTGTTGGGCTGCAGATGAACGTAATGTTCGACTAGGCGTGTAAACACAAATGGCCTTTTTAAAAAATTCTGGTCCAATGTTGTTCAATGCCTTATATGTGATACACAAGGCCTTAAACTTCGTACAGCTTCTAACCGGCAATCAATGTAGTTGACGAATGATGGGAGAAATAGATGAATACTTCGGTGTGCCGGTTAGAATCCTTGCAGCAGCATTTTGAACAAGCTGTAATTTGTTCAAAACTTGCTCCTGCGCGTTCAACAGTAGGCCATTGCAATAGTCCACCTTAGACAATACCAAAGTGGACATTAGGGTCTTGCCTGCATTTGGGGGAAGAAATGGAAGCAATTTCTTTACCATTCTTAGGGTAAAAAAGGAGGCTGAGACCACTGTGTTGGCATGGCTGACAAAAGCTAGCTTGTTGTCGAATAGAACCCCCAGATTCCTAACTTTGGATACTGGTGATGGAGGGGTTCCTAACTCCGCAGGCCACCAAACTGGGGACCAAGACTGGGTCAGCTCACCAATTAACATGACCTCAGTCGTGTCAGAATTTAACTTTAGACAATTCTGATCCATCCAGGTACTGATGGATCCAGTCCTGGAACTACCAAAGTAATCTACAAAGTAATCAACTGTGTTTATACAGATAAACCTATTGAGCTTAATGCTAAATTGTGTGTAGAATTGTTGCCTACTGCAACCCCTGTACCTATGGTGTTTACAAAGTTTATTGCCTTTCTGCAAAGTACTCATCTGAGACCTCTCATATTGAGAACCGTATATTTTGATACCTGTTGGTTCTAAGAATAAAACAACTATATCTTTGATATAAAAATAATTGGCCTGGAGTTCAGTCTTTGAGTATGTGAAACCTTTTGCTGACTGTACAACAAATGCTTTACTCTGTCTTCTGGTACTGCCTTGCTGCTCGACCAAGCTACTACTTTAGAGAGTAAGGCCACACCTGGCTTTAACCTCTGTTATACCTCTGGGTTTTGTGGACTCTATACGCACTGTACCTTATTCCAGTATATATAGAGCCACTTTCTCACAGCTCGAAAATCTGACGCTCTTAGTGCCACACTGACTTTCCAGTCTACATTAGTAACTGCGTCCAATAGATCAGTGTAAAACCCATAATCTTATGTGGATGAAAGTGGTTTCATACCCTGCCTCAACAATAGAAGATTCAATAAAGATCTTAGTACAATCTCAGAACACAGAAGACCTACCTGACTGCAAAGCTCGTATATAAACAGGTGTCTAGACCTGGGGATGAATAGGACAACTTCCATAGACCAACCAGCATAAAAGTGAAGGATCCTAGAGAGTAGTGCTTGATAATCTCCCCCGAACTCAGTTCATTTTCACCTTTGCAGATGAAAATAAACTTCTTCCATCAAAACTCACATTTCTGCTTTGGCATTTAAGAAAATCTTAAAACCAACAATACAAGGAAGCTAAAACAATAAATGCACACAAAGTGCGAAAATGTTCTGCCTCTCAACACTACCAGTACTTAAGTTGACAACAGCAAATTACAGAAACACTAGCCCTATCCCATGAAACAAATGTCCAGCACGGAGAGTTCCTGCAGGGGCGTCTGGTGAGTGGAATACAAGGCCAGGGGGTTTAAACAGCGCCCCTGCTGGCTCATGTTTTAAATTTTGCAATGCAGTGATACTAGTCTAGCTGTTAGGAAGCCACCCATGACTAATAGCTGAGCGATAACCAAGAACAACAAGTGCAAAGTTCCAGCTTTTAGCCTCTGCTTCTATTTGAGTTTGCAGAGGTAGCTCAGTGTATCTAGGCTCGGAGATTACAAACCTGTGTCACTGGAAAGAGAAAAATCTTCCATTATTTCTGGCCCAAACTCTGTGACCAGTCTACAGTCTGGTGAAACCACAGATCCTCAGTCTCCGTGAGGTACTACTGGAGCATGTACTAATTCATCAGAGAGAATATTGTTTTCATAAGGTCCCACAGCGATCACATTGTGGATCGCCTTAAACGGGCTCGCACCATCGAACGCGCTGCCATAAAAGCCGCCAGTATTTACTGTGATGGTTATCCCACAAGTATCCAGAAGTAAACACAATATTATGGTTTCCGAATAGACTCGTGACGATGCCCACGCCTAAACGCCGGGCGCCCTAGAGTGACACTTGTTGTACTCCATACTCCCTCCAACGCCGTGACCGCACTACAACCTAGTGCTCTGGCTTGTATAAATACAATCAGGCAAAGCTTTTAATTGTAGTCCTGAAGATGATCCCAACTTAATTTTGGAGACCGGGATCGAAACGTTCATCGACTGTTTGTACAGTACTGCTCCCTTTTTCATTTTGTAATATGTGTTGCAGTTACTGTTGGTTAGAGCTTACTTAAGATTTCATTGTATTGTAAGCCACCTCTTCCTCCAACTTGTTTGCCTGCTACTCTTCTTTCTCCCCCATGTATTGTCTTTTTCCTTGACTTGGTACAGGCTTGTGCCCAGTTATTAAAGTTTGATGTGTTCCACTTTAAAAATTGTATATATCCACTAAATTCTTTGAAATAAACACTTCCTTGTCCGGCTGGACACTGGAGGCAAAATACACACAGTTCTTATTCAAAGCCTGTGCTTATTATTTGTTCAAGTAGCTTCAAGCTTAGGACCTTTGTTAGCCCTAAAATTCATTATTACCCGAGGTCCTTCGCAACCGTTACGGGTTCCCTTGTTTTATATACTAATGCGGCATGAAACCGTAGCAAGTGCCGAACTTCCCTTTTAAAACACCTGCAGACACCAGGGAAGATCACTTGACATTTTCCTCTCTAAAACTGTTTAAAACAAAAAGTCCATTCAATGAGGACTTTGTTAAAGTGCCCATAAAAGTCTGGAAATTTATTCCCATTAAAATCAGCTGGGAAATGGCATTGTAGCGATTTAATATCCATCCACACAGAGTGAGATTATTACAAGTTTTTAAAAAACATTTTTATAGACTCCCTACTTTGAGCGAGATGTTTATTATCCACACTGTTAAGTGTTTGTCTTACCTGAAACTGAGGTGTTTTACCAAAGGCAGCTTACTAGAGTCAAACACTGTTCGGGTTCCTCTGTACAATGAGCCACGAGGAGCGCGTGAAGTGGATGGTGGGTGGCAAATGGACTCAAAGCGGCCGGTCGCTATGATGTTCGGATAAGCATCAGATAAGGATCTGTCTGGCCTCGAACACCTTCAAGCAGCGGCAGCCTGCCCTTCACACGCCGGCCTCCCAGCCAGCCTGTCTCCGAGTGCCAGCACCAAAGAGGGGGGGTTTGATGCCCTAAATGAGTATTCCTTAGAATTTTTATGGGCGCCCCTTGCAGTTTGTAGTTACATATTTACAACTGCAGCTCGCCTGAAGAGCAGAGTGTGTGCTGGGTGACTGGCAAGCGAGCAGCAAATCCAACAGGCTGCTGCAGTGAACTGAAGGGACGAAGGAATACGATAAATCATATTTATAATAACAAGAAGACAAACCTTTTGTATGACAGGTGGGGAAGACCCCGGAGCTGTCGTGAAAGTTAAAAAAGAAACTTAAAGATAGTCACACAACGCCGAGAAGAACATATCTTCAAATATTCGCGCCTCATTTAGACGATATTCAACAACTGTACCTAAGACAGGATTCCTCGTTCCATTTTTTTATCTTGCAATATTATACTTTTTGGTAGAAGCCGGGTTGCTTTGAATCTGGAGCGGATTCACTTATTTTTCAGCTCAAAGTGCTGCGCATCAGGCACTTTAGTGTAATTTCTCTTTTCCAAGCCCCACACAAATATAATTTTATGTATTTATGTGGATAGATTTGTATAATGCTCACAGACAGTCGTACATTACAGATCGTGTCATCCCCACATCCCTTTGCCTTCAGAAACGCCAAATGCACCCTGCTCCCGCCAACATATTTTGATTTGTAGAAGGTATATGCCCACCACAAACCCCCACCTCCAGTGTCCATAGAAGGGCAGCAAAACCACCGCTGATTATTCGGCAACCACCAGTTCTTTTTTGCAATTCGAGTTTGTTCTGATGCTCGCACTCACTCTACCGCTCTCACTCTACCACCCTCACTCTGACACCCACACGCCCTCACTTTACTGCTTTCACTGTACCACTCTACTGCCCTCACTCTACTGCCCTCGCGCCCTCACTCTACTGCCCTCACTCTACTGCCCTCACTCTACTGCCCTCACTCTACTGCCCTCACTCTACCGCCCTCACTCTACCGCCCTCACTCTACCGCCCTCACTCTACCGCCCTCACTCTACCGCCCTCACTCTACCGCCCTCACGCCCTCACTCCCTCACTCTACCACCTTCACTCTACCGTCCTCACGCCTTCACTCTACCGCCCTCCCTCTACCGCCCTCACTCTACCACTCTACCACCCTCACTCTACCACTCTACCGCCCTTACTCTACCACCCTCACTCTACCGCCCTCACTCACTGCCCTCACTCTACCACTCTACTGCCCTCACTCACTGCCCTCACTCTACCACTCTGCCGCCCACTCACTGCCCTCACTCTACCACTCTGCCGCCCTCACTCTACCACCCTACCGCCCTCACTCACTCTATCGCCTTCCCTCTCTTCCACCCACCTCCTGTAACTCCCTGTTCTCTTCTCCCGTGCTGATCTGCTGCTCTCTTCCACCCTGCCTCCTTCTCTAACTCCCTATTCTCTTCTCTTCTCCTGTGCCGATCTGCTGTTCTCTTCCACCCACCTCCTTCTTTAACTCCCTGTTCTTTTCTCCCATGCTGATCTGCTGCTCTCTTCCACCCCGCCCCTTCTCCAACTCCGTTTTCTTCTCCCGTGCTGATCTGCTGCTCTCTTCCACCCACCTCTTTCTATAACTCCCTGTTCTCTTCTGCTGTGCTGATCTGCTCTCTTCCACATGCATCCTTCTCTAACTGCACACACACACACATACATACAAGCACACACATATACAACCACGCACACATATACAACCACGCACACATATACAACCACGCACACACACACAACCACGCACACACACACAACCACGCACACACACAACCACGCACACACACACAACCACGCGCACACACACACACACAACCACGCACACACAACTACATGAACACACAACTACACCGCACACACAACCACACACACACATAATCACACCAAACCACACACACACATAATCACACCAAACCACATACAACCTCACACACACACAACCACACACACACAACCACACACACACCACACACAACCACCCACACACACACCACACACAACCACCCACACACACACACACCCACACCCACACACACCCACAACCACACACCCACAACCACACACCCACACACACAGCCACACACACAGCCACACACACACACACACACAACCACACACATCTATCTGTCGCCCTCACTCTATCTATCTGTCGCCCTCACTCTATCTATCTGTCGCCCTCACTCTATCTATCTGTCGCCCTCACTCTATCTATCTATCTGTCGCCCTCACCCTATCGCCCTCACTCTATTATCAGTCGCCCTCACTCTATCTATCTATCTGTCGCCCTCACTCTATTGCCCTCACTCTATCTATCTATGTATTGCCCTCACTCTATCTATTGCACCACCACAGCCTCACTCGGGGGCACCACAACATCACTATGCGGTACTACAGAATCACTGATCGCAACAGCATCACTCTGCGCCACCACAGCATCAATGTGTGCAACTATTCAACAAGAACTTGATCAAATGTTCTCTCAATGTGTCAAGCTTTATTACAAATGTCGCCAAAATATGTTAATATTTCATTTCTGTTCTTGGATTTTCGCCACAATAAAATTCACTGAACATAATCTTCACAGAAGTTATTTACCGAAGTTTAAGCTATTGCCATTATAAATTACAATAACTTTTATTTACTGAAGTTTAAGCTATTGCCATTATAAATTACAATACATTTTATTTAAGTATTAATTATTTAAAAAAAATAAAAGCCATTGTTATTTGTAATATCAATACATCTAATTCACGTAAATACAAAGCATGTTGCATTACAAATGCTATAGATGTCACTTTTGCAAAAGTTAAAAGTATTGGCATTGTAAACGACAAAGCTATTAATTTCGTTATTTTCAAAACCAACACATAAATAAAATATTTGTCATTTACAAGACCAACAGCTCAAACTTTCCTAATGCGAGACCTATTGCATTGCAAATGCTTGTTTTATTTCTTCAAAGGCAATTACAGCCATGGTCAGGTGACCTCAGCAGGCTTCCATCCCTACAAGCAATCTATATTTTGAAAGCTGTGCAACTGTCCCTTGGTTCTCTCGTACAGCAACTATTATGCATGTTGAATTTGTCTGGGTTGGTTTTAAGCTCTACTCAGTTAACTCGATGTTTTTTTTTTCTAGCATACAAACGCCACTAATGACGACGTTTAACCTCTTACATGTTTTTTTTCTCTTGTTTACCCTCAGGTGTCTCCACAGTTTGATCATACAGTCGACTTGCATTTCCCGGGGCGTCGACGGAGGCATGTTACAAACAGCACTTTAGATGCGCCGGGCCGAACACGGAAAACTAATCAGACTTTGCTGAATGCAAGTAAAGCATGTCGAAAGCAGAGTGTCTGCAAGTTTCCCCCGTTAGACTTTAAGGACATTTCAGGTATTCCACCCGACCCGACGGACTCTCTTTTAGATCTGAGGCCTTTAAGGCGCAGCAGGGAACTAGAAACATGTAACGCCGCTCGCGGGAATGACTCTTCACTTGTCACAAAAACAAGGCAAAGAAATCATTTGGTACAAGCCGCTACCCTTCCATCGCTTCTTGAAATCGACAATGATAACGGCTTTTCTGCGGATACGCTCAGCCCACCCGAAGTAGATACACCAGAACCTACTCCCGTGCTGAGACGTAGTAGCGTACAGATACGCAGGGTGTTGCTCCCACCAAAGCACACCATCGAGGGAGGAAGTCCGACAGAACTTTCAAGAAGAGCGATGACGCTGCGTTGTGAGACTGATGATTTGGACAGTTCCTGTGGAACTCCGGAAGGGCGGACGTCACTTCCCGTGCTTGTTCAGGACACTCCAGAGCACGAGTACGGCTTGAGGATAACCTGGAGGAGGCGCCGTGAGCTCATGAAGTACCTAAAAGAGAGAGGGAAACTCAAGAGCAGTGAAATACTGGTGAAAAGAGGGCCGTTGACAAGTCTGCCTTCAAATTAACTGCTGTGTCTGAGACAAAAAAACAATCTGCAGGCATCTTTTATAATGTTCATAAAACACAATGAATTTTCTTTACAGAATGAATAAAGGCATAATGAATTTTGTTTGCAAAATATAATATTGCCAGGGTTGGGGCTTGTTAACTGTGTTTTGTTAGCAGACGGAACACATTTGGTATGCTTTATCAAGTGATTTGGGTCTACTGTTATTCTGAAAGGCGGTGTTTGATCTCAGACGTACATTTTTACTGAGTGGCATATATCCGAGACAGGCTTGGCCGTATTGCTGGTCATTTCGGTGCAGAATGCTCCACTTCCTGATTTGTTTGCCATAGGTAAGTAGCCTGCATGTGTGTCGGTGACAGCTGATTGAGCACTACAATGTTGGCTCCTTGAGGGGGAAAATGGAGACTCAGTCGCTATTGAGGAAGGAGATTGCATCCGCTTTCTGGCTTCTTATGGTTGCCATCATAGTCCCCGTTAGGAGCAGGGCTGGTGCTGAGAGCGAAAACACATCTGGAAAACATCTTGAAGGAATATGTTGGGAGACTGCAGTGTGGACTGACAAAACACAGGCAGCTTTTAAACTGAAATCTCTATGCTGGCAAGAATCGGGCATTTTTTGTATCTATTTTTCTAGGAATATCTATTTTTTCAAAATGTACGTGGTTGTTTAAAAGTGATTTATTTCAGTTTTACTCAATGACCACCCTTTAATGAACTGGAACTTGGTTGCTGCTTAAGCCTGAAACTGGGCGGTTGTCTGTTTTGAAAGGATTCTTGAATGCTTCTTGTTCTAAGTTGTTTACATAACTCTTGTGCATGTCACTGACTCGTACAAGGACTGCTTTTTTTGTTTCGTTTTTTAACAATTTTCACTTACATGCACATCCATGAAACGGGGAAAAATAGGAGGGAGACCTTACATTTCTTTTTAAGGCCTAAAAAACGGTCTTTCGTACCAGGTGATGCAATCCATGGTGTTTTACATCTTTCTAGAACACCACACTCCGTTTTATTTATTAAACGCGAGAACGTTTAATCAGAAAAGTAAACATTAAAAAATCTGATAAACCTCTACGTCTGCTGATCACCTCATCCCACTACATGGTTCCATTTGGAGCCTACCCTGGTGGTGGGTAGTGCACAGATGAGTTAATTTGACACTTGTGTGCAACAGACTCTTGTTCTTCTACAGTTCAATGTAAATGTGTCTTTATCGGTATTGATTTATTAAGTAATAATCTGCCAATTAGCCCTGTAGCACTTTGAGATCATATGGTAATAGCATAGTACAGGGCAGTCATCTATTCAATGTTTTTTCCCTTTTGTACATGGTTTAAAGGAATATCTTAGTAGACGTTCTAAAGGAGGAGGCCTCTGGAAGGTTTAAAAAAGTTGATGTTTTTGTGCTGGTTAATCATAGTTTGCGTACCTTGTGTGTATTATTCTTCAATAGTCCAATGAATAATGTAAGCCCAACTATTCTCCCCCATCCTTGCCATTCCTGTCAGTAGATTTGACCTGTGTTATATCATTTGGTGAAAATGCTGTTGACCTTCAAAGCAAACACTGGTTGGTGGGGCAGTGTAGTCCTGGTGGCTATTAGTAATTTGTGAACTACGTGAACTGTATAGTTCCACATATAGAACAACAGAATGGGAAAGGCCACCATGAATCCAAAGAGATGTGTGGATGTTTCAATTATTTTACAAATGATTCTTCTCTTTGTAGAGTTAGAAAATTCGAAATATAGTGTGTAAGGGATCACTGTATAATGTTGTTTCATGGTAAATATCACCATGCATGTTGTTTGTAACAAAATGAAACATTGATATTTAGCAGTGTTCTAAATCATGAATATGTGCAGTGTTATTGTCTGGCTGTGCTGGTGGTTAAGACAGACTATGTTTAATTTTTTGCGTGTTCATTGGACCATTTCTAGTCCATGAGTACACTTATGTGCAAATCCATGGGTCTGCTTCTGTGTTACATAACATTATAGATTCTTCATATGTATCAGGGTTCTGAGTTCCTTTGTCTGTTTTAGTCTCACACTTCTCAGGACATTCGTCTCTTTTCTCGGGTTATCTTGTGATGACTGAATCAAACCATTAAAATGATTGGATTAAGTTTCCACTACCTGGTCACTTGAATCCTGCAACCTTGACCACTGTACCTGTCCCCCTGGGTCTTGTGGGCCTAAACACTTCCACTTGGAGGCAATTCACCTCCAATTGTTTAATGTATGGGGATCTCTCTGTCACTTATAAATTCATCGAGCAGCATAAGGGCCTCTTAGTTTTGCCAGGTCAGCACATTGGGGGGAGGATGACACATTTGCATTTGAAAATATTTTGAGAGTTTTTTTTGAATGGTAACAAGCGTTTCCTTGAGGTCAAGAAGGCAAAATGTGAGCATCACATGCTGTTTATAGGTAACAAATAGTTAAAATGCAAGCATTTACATAGTAGTGCTTTCTGCGTAGTTAATGTGCACCAGGGATCTGTATTTTAGCTCTATAGCCTGGTTGCATACTTTGGTTACCAACGATCATACTGTTTTCACAAAAGAGAAGATCCCACTAAGTTCCAGGGAACAGGGTACTGTTGACAATTTAAGTCTAAAAGGAATCCCTGGACTACATATGCTTTTCTCCACACTCTTATCTTTCATACACCCAAATCTTAATAGCAACACAATTTTTAAATATGTATCAAACCAACACGAAAATATGATGTTTACAGTCTTTGTATTTGATTAATTTGTGTTTTTTCATTTAAAATTCAGATCACTTTCTGAAGGGCATTAAAAAACATACATGATATTATCACATTTGAACCAATTAATCACACTATTACACAAAATATACAATGTTAAAAAACGAAATCATATAAAAACCACAAAATTGTTGCTACTAAACTTCCACAGTTTCCAAGTACATAATAAATCACAATTGACAACCCCTCCAAACCTGTTGGCACAAAAAATTCCTACTACCGTATTTTCCTGACCCAATAACCTCATATGATTTTAGAGTAGTTAGAAATTACAGTATCCAAAATTGTGGTATATCTGCTATCTCGTTGGGTTTTTATTGGCTTCTATTTATCCATGCGTCAACGCGTTTCGGTGTTATTTCATTGATATAGTAACACCTTCTTCAGGACAGCAAAATTCATGGGGTCATTGTTTATAAATTTCCTTTAAAAAGAAAGGGTGGCAATGCTTAGTTCCCTCTTTTTCCTGCTCAGGAATTGATTGTAATCCTAGGGGATTTTTGTTTCAATCAGGGTGTTGACTTCCTGTTTTATGAATCTCCCTTTTCTTAATCCGGTCAAAGTTGGCAGAGAGAGAACTGTGTAGAGCAGGCCGATGTTCCTGTCACACTCTTCTCTTTGGTCTTGTGATTCTATAGTTAACCTTGGAGCAACCTGCCTAGGAACTATACGGTTTTCTATTTTCCCCTTATCTTTTCCTGTGTACTCTTCTGATCTTTGTTCCAGTAGCTATCTTCTTGTACTGAATTAAAATTCTCCAAACGAGGTATGGCGTCTTGTTTCTGTGTTACAGTGAACCGAATATGTTCAGAGTTCCTTTCGATGCGCGCGTCTACCTCGTTTCCTCGTTGTGGAGAAAAGCACCTGTAGACCAGGGATTCCTTTTTGACTTAAATTACCAACGATCATACCACTGAACTATTGTATCCATTTTACATTTGGCTTTTAAGTAGTGAAAAGTTCTAATTTTCTTGAACTATATAAAATGAATGAAAAAGATATACATCTTAGAATTAAACTAAATTGTAAAACTAAACCATTTCTTAGTGACGTGCTCAAGTGATTTTTTTTTTTTATTGCTATGCACAATTCTCATGAAATTTGGAGAGTGGAAAGAACACCTAACTCCACTGGTCCGACCACCGCTGCATCCATTTCACCTTCAAGAAACCAACCACACACCACCGCACCCAAAAGCTACCTCGCCGCTGCTGGAGCAAAGTCACCACCCTCACCCAGAACGCCCCCCCCCACCAACCCAGACGCCGCAGCCCCCAACCTCAGATAGTGTATCGAAGAATGCGCCAACACCCTCGCCCCGCTCAAGAAACCATCTAACAACCACACCAGCAAAAGAGCCACCTGGTTCACCGACGAGCTCCAGACCTCCAAACGTGCATGCTGAAAACTGGAGAAGACATGGCTCCACGAACGCACACCGGATAACTACGCTGCCCACAAGGACGCCACACGCAGACATCACCACCTCATCAGACTAGCAAAGAGAACCTCCTTCAAAAACCACCTGGACAACAACACACATGACAGCAAAGAGCTCTTCAACATCGTAAAGGAACTCTACAACCCCAGCACCAACACCAACGACATCCCGCCCTCACAAGAACTGTGCGACTCATTAGCCATCTTCTTCCACTGCAAGATCGCTGGCATCCACGACAGCTTCAACACCACGACCGCCCCTACCACGCCAGTCGCCACCTCCCCTGCGAACACTAGGTGTTTTGCTGCCCTAGGCGAGAATTGAAAAATGCCGCCCCCTCCCTTTCACTCATCAGCTACAAGTTCGTAATCCTTGCTAAGCACACTCCGTCTTCCATCCTGCCGAGGTAGGTAAATAGAGCAATTATGAAACCTGTTATTTGCAGCCTTTGGAAACTGTAAACGCTATATGAAAATAACTATTTTTTTTGTTTGCGGGTGGCAAAAGGACCGGATGGGGATGGTTGGGTGGGTGGGGGTAGCAGCGTTCTTTGACATCACATGATATAGTCTTTGCTTGATCAAGTCACCAGAAAGAAGAGCGTCAGTCAGCGCACTAGTGCATGGGAACCTAGTATTCAGAGCCTGAACTTGGGTTTCATGAGGCACTTTCTAAAGGTCTATCTGTTTGAGCTATGAATTCACCGACTGTAAGATGCAATTGGCAAATAGATTAATGCAGTAAAATTTAATTTCAATATTCAACTTGGGAAGAAGAAATGTTTTCAAGCCGAGCATGAATAATTAATTAATATTATTACTAATAATTCAGGCTGTATATGCATCAGTGAATATTATATTTATTTACACACTATGCCTACTATCAAGAAACCGACAGTGAATATCTTCTGCTCCTTTAAATGAAAGTGGAATTTCACTTTGTTGTGGCTCTTACAAAAATCCTGCCTTCCCATTTTCTTTTCGCCTGTTTAGTAGAATGCCAATAAAAGTATCACTCACTTTTGTCATTGGTTTTGTGTTAAAGTTCCTACAATCAAACGTACTTTCACATTGTTATTATTATAACTCTCGCCATAATAAAATACATAGATATTTTTGTTAGAAAATAATTTACAATAAAAAAAGATTTAATTTCCCTTTTTTACACTATTTTTACAATAAAGGTAATAGTTTACTTAGTACTGGGGATGTGATAAACATATTTCGATAGTGTTATTACACTGTTTCTTAAATGAATTAACAAAACTTGTTTTTACACTTTTTGCATTCCTTTGTAATTAATATTATGATAAAAGTACCATAAAATGTTATTTAATAATTGTTATAGCAATTACCATGTTTTTATGTGTATCTATTGCTTCTCATCATTCTGTAGGTGCCTTAAAACACTATTGCTCCATCACATTATACGTGGAAATTCCACAGTTGGTAATTTTGGGTGCTACCTAAAACCACGCTATAAAAGTTAATTTACTTTAATCATAGCACAAACAATCGCCACCTAATGCATAAACTACAGTACATGGCCAAAGTGTGGATAAGCACTTACTTGCTAAAACCATTTGGGAATTAGTAGCATGTTATTAACATCATTAACAGCGCTACGAAACCAGAAAACACCATTAGCAAGCGCCTGGCTCCTCACTCCTGATTCACTGGTATAATCTTCTTGGTGCACTGAATTATTGATGCCGCGCAGATTGAGGGTGGCGCAGAGCTCTTTCATCCCTGTCTGTGCCGAGCCTGATGTATGGTACCTCTCCCGGCCACCGACCCACTTTTGCCGCCGGATTTCTGACACATTTCTTACCGGCGCCTTTTAACAATGAATGCGAATATCTTAGACAAAAGAGGGACCCCAGGCTGAGCGCCTGCGCGAGGAGCACGACCGGAAGAAGACCTCTGCCAAGCACTTTGCCGCCCTGGCCTGTCCGAGGGTCCCTGCGTTCTGATAGTGGCGTAATTGGTGAGCCCCTTACTGCGCCTCACATGTACACTCCCTAGGCAGTGCTCGGAATCCCTACACCTTGAGAGAGGGGCTTAATGACAGTGACCTCAGCCCTCTTATGCACCTCACGCAGGGCGGTTTCTAGGTTATTTTGCCACCCCCCTCCTTTTGCCTAGTCCTGCCTAATGGTAGAAACCGCCCTGCGAACACCACCAGCGCCAACCACCTGACCTCGTGGGCCAACGTCAATGACGACGAGACATGCAAGGTCATGAACTCCATCCACTCAGGATCTCCGTCGGACCCTTGCCCACACCACGTATTCAACAAAGCAGACGCAACCATTGCAACCCAAGTATGCAAGGTCATCAACATCTCCTTCGAAACAGCGACATTCCTGGAAAGCTGGAAGCACACCGAAATCACTGTCCTCCTCAAGAATCCCAAAGCGGACCTCAAGAACTTCCGGCCCATCTCCCTGCTCCCGTTCTAGGCAAAGTTCGTCGAGAAAATCGTCAACATGCAATTGACCCGCCACCTGGAAGACAACAACATCTTAGACCCATCCCAATCCGGATTCAGATGCAACAACAGCACTGAGACAGCCCTCAGCAACAGACATCAGGCGCTAACTAGACAATGGCATAACAGCATCAGCCCACATCTTCCTGGACCTATCAGCCTCCTTCGACACGGTATGCCATCACACTCTAAAAACACGCCTCCTAGAATCCGGAATCCAAGAGAATGCCCTGTACCGGACCACGTTGTTCCTCTCAGGCAGAACCCAGAGAGTCCGCCTCCCACCCTTCTGATCCGAAGCCACCAACGTCCTCTGCGGCGTCACCCCAGGGCTCATCCCTCAGCCGGACGCTGTTCAACATAGACATGGCCCCCCTCGCACAACTGGCCCGCCACCACAACCTCAACATCATCTCCTACGCCGACGGCACCCAACTCATCCTCTCCCTCACCAAGGACCCACTCACTGCCAAAACCAACCTCCACGACGGAATGAAGGCCGTGGCCAACTGGATGAGGAGCAGCCGGCTAAAGCTGAACTCGGACAAGACGGAGGTCCTCCGCCTTGAACTTACCCCCTCAGCCTGGGACACCTCTTGATGGACGACCACAATGTGAACAGCACCAACACCCACCGACCATGCACGCAACCTAGGCTTCATCCTCGACTCCTCCCTCATGTCGAAACAGGTCAACGCCGTCACCTCCTCCTGCTACAACACCCTCCGCAGGATCTACAAGTGGATTCCGACTGAAACAAGAAGAACGGTTCCACATGCCCTCGTCAGCAGCAGACTGGACTACGGCAACGCACTCAACGCCGGAATCCCAGCCAAACATCTATGCCAACTAAAACGCCTCTGCCCGATTGATCGTCAATGTCCCCCGCCGCAACCACATCACACCCCACCTGAGAAACCTACACTGGCTCCGCGTCGACAAGAGGATCACCTTCAAGCTCCTTACACACGCACACAAAGCACTCCACCGCCGGACCAGCCTACCTGAACAGCAGACTCAGCTTCCACACCCCCACCCGCCAGCCTCTCCCTCGCTGCTGTCCCCTGCATCCAATGTACTACCTCCGGCAGCAGATCCTTCTCCTATCTTGCTGCAAAGACCTGGAACAGCCTCCCTACCCGCATGCGACAGACCCAAGGCCTACTCTCATTCAGAAGACTCCTCAAGACCTGGCTCTTCAAACAGTAGCAGCCCCCCCCCCCCTGCGCCTTGAGACCCTCACGGGTAAGTAGCGCGCTGTACAAGTATTCTGATTGATTAATTATGACTCGACTCAAACGTGACACAACATGAAAACCCATGACCCCTGTGAGAAAGAGGACGTCTGTGATAATAGCGCAGTGATCATGGTATCATAACGTTTTGACCCATAGGTACAAAGGGGCTGTGAAGAAGCTAGAAGAAAAGATAGCTCAGTAGCTAATAACCATATTGAACATACAATATTAAGCCTCAGACTGTTCTCCAGAAGGCTTTTTGCGTGATAATGGGTTGATGGACTTGCTACTCAGTTGATGGCTACAAGGGAAATAATGTATCTTTTTTTTCAGAAGCAAGAATTCACTTTAATAAGGCTATCCCTGCACCCTTTCAGAACTGAATACAAGCAACGAGTGGTGGCAAGGGAATGAGGGGGCACTCCGAAGGGAAGCTCACTTTCACCTGTGCAGAATGTCGTAGCAAGTTCCTTGAATAAACTATGGTCCGGGGTACAATTTGGATTAAAATGGCCAGTAGGCTCCCGATTTGCCTCCTTCCAGCCCTTCAATATTATTGACGCTACTGTGATGATTCTGAGCACTAATGGTAGCCATCATTCTTGAGTTTAATGTTTTCCCTGTTTCTATCGCTGACCTCCTTACCTGATTTACTGGTACATGTATTAGGAGCCCAAGAAAGAAAATATATAATTAACCAGAACGTCATCAGTTGCTTTTTCAATTAATGGAGGAGGGACAAGGGTACCATTCTATTTGAAGGACTATGAGATGTGCGTAGTAATCTACAAAATTACCGGAAATTCCAGAATGATTTTGATAATTTAAACAGCTCATTGGGGGAATAAGGAATCATATGACACATATTCATACACGCAACCTCTATTGTCCTCCATTAACACGAGCACGAGGGGAAATAAACTAAAAAACGTAAATTGTAAACAGACTGAGAAAGAAGCGAATGCTAAAAAAGGATGGGTTACGAGTAGCTGATGCAAACAATGCAGCAAAAGTTGATAAATTGAAGGTAAATTTGGGAAGATTCATAGCAATTGGTTGCAAGAATCCAATAACTTCTCACCATATTCATCTGCAGAGGAGTGTGGGAAATATCCAGCGTCTGCCAAACAGCATTTTTGGCAGAGAAACTAATAGATAAGAATTGGCATTCCTTCTCTGACTAGTGGAAATGTGCATTCAAGTGACGACTTGCGCAAGATATTGTTTTTTTACATATTAGAAACTTTTGCAATGACACAAGAGATGGGTCATCTAGCTGTAGATCTAAGCATAAGGTGTGCAGTAAAGTTGTCTTAATCTTAAAGCACCGGAGTTCACTTAATCTTAGAACTATAGAGCTGATTCTCCAAACGAAGTGTTAAATGCGCACCCCACAGATGTACTTCCTTATGCTGCTGCAGGGTTGCAACTTTTGGGAATTCTCAAGACTTTTACAGGTTATGCCTGGAAACTTGCACAAGTCTCGTCTATCAAAGTGTCATTTCTGAAATGTTTTTAGAATTACATTTTCGGATGAGTCATAAAAAAAAAGCAAAGGAACGTACTCTATTTAAGATAATGTTTTTAATGGTTTCTAAGAGAAGTTAAAACAAAAACCGCAAAAGGGTCCTTTAAGTGAGATAATCATTTTACTACACCACCATCGAACACAGCACTCCAGCTGCGGCCGATTAATTGCAGGAAAATTAAAAATTGCATGAGATCTTGGTGTTTTAATATTGGGAACGTTTAAAGGCTCACTTAAAAGCACAAGTAGGGGAAGGCCGTGCGGGGAGAAAAAGCCCAGGGCGATTGCTATGCCTCTATCGTCCTAGCCTATGTATCTAACCAAGATTTACAATGTATTTACAGCTGGCCCTTGCATTCACTTTAAAGCAGGCTACTACATTTCCATTTTTCAACAATGCAGATTGTCAGGATCCAGTCTGTTAAAGGCCAATCTCGTTCCTTGATTCAGCAGTGTGAGAAGTACATTTGTGAATTGGGTGTCAGAACAAGGGATTATCTCCGACCTGCTACGTGAAACATCACCTTTCTCAATTTATCGCTCATTGGCACACACCAACCTACAATATAGATCTCAGTCCCAAACAATTGTTTCCTAGTGTTTCAATATTTAGAATAGTCGCAAAGTATGTATCAATTGAAAGGCAGACATTGTAGTTAAATTTGAGTCAGTAAACATAGTTTTATTGTGCACCATTTCTGGGTTTTAGATGAAAATTTCCCAAATTGGATAATTTTGTTCTATACAGGTAGTTCAAGGATGGACATGGTAGGGAACGTGGCTCTCCTTACAGAAGAATTCTTAGTACATTAAGAAGCATGTTAGAAGAACTGACCTGCTTTTTAAGTCATAGCGCTTTAATTTTTCCTAACCTTTAGTCCTGTTGCACAGCCAAGCTGCTGTGCAACATTGCTAAATGTTATTGACATAGGTGGCACAAGTGAGACCTGTTGGCTTTTCCAATGCTTCTTAATTACAATGCATGAAAACAAATTAGATACATGTTCAAGCCATTGAGCAGACACTCTGCGTTTGGAGAGGGGGGATTCATTTTGTCTTAAAAAAAATAAAAATGGATGACCTAGTCTGATCTTGTATTGCAGCTTGTCGGGGCACCTTGCATTTTACCTTTGCTGTAACATTTCCAGTTTGTTCACATTTGACTCACCGTTTAGCGTGAACAAGTGCTGGCTGCCATTTTCACTATTTACTGTTCTAGTCTTTCTCATTTAGGGACTACATAAGTCCGGGGATGGTACGACTGCACTGGACCTAGTCCGATCAGTGGTCGAAGTGGGGAAAAAAAAGTAGGGGAACTGTGGGTGGAGAATCAGGGGGCGGGAATAACCGAAGATTGAATCAGTGGGCGGAGTCAGGGGCGTGGCTAGAAATAGCAAAACATACCAATTTTTAGTATGTTTAGCATTTCACTGACCAGTTACAGCTTATAACGTTATTTAATTAAAACAATGGATAAACATGTTTGAGGTTTAATTCAGGAAAAAGCAAACAGTCATAGGGAATACAGGTTTATGTAAAGCATGTGAAATATAAGCAGGAACAACATGCTACCTTAATGCTTTTACTCAATGTTCAGAAATCCATGATTATTTTTTGTCTCAAACATTGAGGTCATGAATACAGGGCTCCTCCTGTACACATGTGTTAAGCAGGGCTCAGAAGAGAAAGGGACTCTTCAGGAGAATCTAGACTCACGGAAACCCACAAAGGCTCCTTCATATTCATGTCGCCAGCTAGCTGCTCAATCATAATATAGCAAAAAGAACAACTGAATGCAGAACAATATCATACATTCACCCCAGTACAGAGATCTGGGCCTAAATCCATTGTTTCTTTGCTCACCATGCCATTCCAGTTTGGACCCAGCCATATGCAAATCATTCCAGATTCTGTGCCCAATGGGAACAGTCCTGCCCCCTCCCTTCTCCTGCCTCCGTCACCGCACCTGCCCCCGTCACCGCTCCTGCCCCCGTCACTTCTCCTGCCCCCGTCACTTCTCCTGCCCCCGTCACTTCTCCTGCCCCCGTCACTTCTTCTGCCCCCGTCACTTCTTCTGCCCCCGTCTCTTCTCCTGCCCCGTCACTTCTCCTGTTCCCGTCACTTGTCCTGTCCCCTTCACTTGTCCTGTCCCCTTCACTTCTCCTTCTCCTGTCCCTTCACTTTTCCTGTCCCTTCACTTTTCCTGTCCCTTCACTTTTCCTGTCCCTTCACTTCTCCTGTTTCTTCACTTCTCCTGCCCCGTCACTTCTCCTTCTCCTGTCCCGTCACTTCTCCTTCTCCTGTCCCGTCACTTCTCCTCCTGTCCCGTCACTTCTCCTTCTCCTGTCCCGTCACTTCTCCTTCTCCTGTCCCGTCACTTCTCCTTCTCCTGTCCCGTCACTTCTCCTGTCCCGTCACTTCTCCTGTCCCGTCATTTCTCCTGTCCCGCCACTTCTCCTTCTCCTGTCCCTCACTTCTCCTTCTCCTTTCCCGTCACTTCTCCTTCTCCTTTCCCGTCACTTCTCCTTCTCCTGTCCCGCCACTTCTCCTTCTCCTGTCCCTCACTTCTCCTTCTCCTTTCCCGTCACTTCTCCTTCTCCTTTCCCGTCACTTCTCCTTCTCCTGTCCCTTCACTTCTCCTTTCCCTTCACTTCTCCTGTCCCTTCACTTCTCCTGTCCCTTCACTTCTCCTGCCCCTGTCACTTCTCCTGCCCCTGTCACTTCTCCTGCCCCTGTCACTTCTCCTGTCCCGTCACTTCTTCTGTCCCGTCACTTCTCCTGTCCCGTCACTTCTCCTGTCCCGTCACTTCTCCTGTCCCGTCACTTCTCCTGTCCCGTCACTTCTCCTGTCCCGTCACTTCTCCTGTCCCGTCACTTCTCCTGTCCCGTCACTTCTCCTGTCCCGTCACTTCTCCTGTCCCGTCACTTCTCCGTCTCCTGTCCCGTCACTTCTCCGTCTCCTGTCCCGTCACTTTTACTGTCCCTTCACTTTTACTGTCCCTTCACTTTTACTGTCCCTTCACTTTTACTGTCCCTTCACTTTTACTGTCCCTTCACTTTTACTGTCCCTTCACTTTTACTGTCCCTTCACTTTTACTGTCCCTTCACTTTTACTGTCCCTTCACTTTTACTGTCCCTTCACTTTTACTGTCCCTTCACTTTTACTGTCCCTTCACTTTTACTGTCCCTTCACTTTTACTGTCCCTTCACTTCTCCTGTCCCGCCACTTTTGCCCCGTTCACTGCTCCTGCCCCCGTCACTTCTCCTGTCCCCGCCACTTCTCCTGTCCCCGTCACTTCTCCTTCCCTGTCCCTTCACTTCTCCTGTCCCTTCACTTCTCCTTCTCCTGTCCCTTCACTTCATTTCTCCTTCTCCTGTCCCTTCACTTCTCCTTCTCCTGTCCCGTCACTTCTCCTGTCCCCGTCACTTTTTCGAGTGGAGGATGGGCACATTTACTTATTTTGCTTGGTGTGCATCAGAGGTTTACTGCAAAATGGGGGGCATTCTAATTTTCTGACCACTCCCTTGGTTGGATGGAGCAGTGAAGGCCGCTCTTTTAGGGAGTGCAAAGGACACTCTCATCACATGCTGCTTGCCATTATAAGTGTAGTTCAAAGTTCGGGGCATTTTGATTTTCTGGCTTCTCCCCTGAGCAGAGCCTCACACCTTAAAGGCCACAGGATCGCAGAGGAGGGCTTAAGATCACGTTGTCCTCCAGTTAAAGGGTTCTGTCAGTTTAAAGGAAAACCCCGTTCTGTTTATCAAGACCTGTATTTTGAACAATCCCCAACAATAGGCATCCCACGATGGTCCCTTGTTCAATTACGTCTGCTGGGTGTTGAGACTAACGTTATATTTGCCGGATTTCCCCTGTAATACATCAAGTACCAAGCAGCAAAACACACTTATAAAAACACAGCTTAGAGCACTAAGCAAAATATATATTCCATAAAACGCATTAGAAGAAGCAAGGACCTTCAGGCACGCCTTTGACAGCCACAAGTGTATTTACAAGTATACTGTCTATAAAAATAGCTTGATCGAATGTAATGCTTTTCCTCGCCTCCTCAGCGTCGTGGACGTCAGGGTTGTATTTTCCAAACAGCAGATTACACTGCCCACAGCGCACCTCTCACACCCCAGCGGGATTGTTTTAAGGTTTTGATTACCCATTTGTGGACCCATCTCGTATATTTGTTGCACAACGAGCCATGGCCTGCACCCAGATACCAGAGAGACCTCATGCAGATCTCGCTGGCATATGCTAAAGGCAGGCAGCGGGCGGGCGCATTGTCATTCCAAAGGTGATAGTCAGCCTCAATCGGAATGACAATGGGCCTGCCCCAGTCTGTGCGAGCTCAGAAAGGGGCTGCTGCAGCCTCTGGAGGTCAACAGAGAAGTGCGAGCAGCCCCTGGAAGCTGGAAAAAAAGTTATTAGTAGGACTATTCTCTCCGTCCCGGGATGCTTTTTTCAAAGAAAGAAGTAGGGGAACGGTCTGAGATTATTTTTAGAAGTAGGGGCACGCCGTGCTCTTCCGTCCCCGCCCACTTCTACTGCTGAAGTCCGATCATGTATTGCATCTTTGGGGACTTTGTAGGGGTATGTTGTATTTTATAAACTGTTTTATCTGTACTGTAACATTTCCAGTTTGCTCACATTTACCTCGCCTGTTAAAGCAAGTGCCGGCTGCCATTTTCTGCCATTTTCAGAGGTTGCCATTCTAGCCTTTCTCATTAAGGGACTACTGGGGATGGCGTGACCACGCAGCAGGTGTGCCAAAGGCGCGCCTAAGGCAAGCCCTCCTGCATCTGTTCATGCCTTGACAGCGCCAGGGGACGGGACCCCTGCACGTTTGGAGACCAACATCAGGTGCTATTTGATGAGAAAAATCAGACCACTTGTCACTACCATCTCAGGGGACTGTCGGCAAATTCTGGGTGCCACCCTTGGAGCTGTGGTAGGTGCGAGTTTGTATTTTTGGCCTGCGAACAGTAATCCAAAGGGGAAGTAAGAGCCAGCCTACTCTGTCTATGGCACACGGTTACATTCTGAATAGTCATTCTCTTGCTCAGCATAAAACTGAGGTCTTTGACTTTCTGGTAGACCACCAGCCAGATGCTTTGTTTTTCTCTGAAACTTGGTTAACAGAACACTCCGCTCTGGATATTCTTGCCGCCATTCCGCATGGTTATGCAATTGTGAGACATGAAGACAGACAGACAGACAGACACAAAGAGGGGGAGGGATTGCTATTATTTTTAGACATTTTCTTTGTACTGTTGCAGAGATTAAAAAAGGGATGCCTCACAGACCGCAGTAATTCTCTGGCTCTTTCAACTAAATTCACCTTAGGGAATTATTTGATTTATCAACCACTGGGGTTGGCTTCAAACTTTATAACGCTCTGAGCTGATATAGTACCCTCTTTTTTTTGTTGCGTTATACACATTTTCTAGTTTTGGGTGATCTTAATCTTTGTTGAAGCTGTATTGTGCAAGCCAACTTCTACGCTTGTTGAGGACTTGGATGCTCTCCAGTTAGTCTAACTGATCCATGCTCCTATGTATATTATGGGCCATACATTGGATCATTTGCCATGCATCTTCAGATCCTCTTACCCACTCTTATACCTATTGCAAGTGAATGTAGGCAGAGCTGGTCCTGAAAATGGATGAAGGTTACCCCCGCTGTTTTTACGGAGGCTCTAGTTGTAAACCATCTAATTTTATGTGGTTGTGTAGAAACGACTGACCTATAATTGGATTACTGATGCACTTGATCACATTGCACCAGTGATGAATTGTATAGCTAATCACCTTCCCGAAGGCTGTTAGAGAGACCCCATGCCTTGAAACTTGGGCTAAACCATTGGATGCTACGGAGGACTCGCTAGTTTTAATACCCTAACCGTGGAAGACGTGCGTGCTCTGATGCTTATGGTGAAGTCAGGCTCCCCTAATGACCCTGCCTCCGACATGATTCTGGAACGAGGGAGGCAATCCAACTTGGATTATGTGACCTGCTCAATCCTTTTTTTTTTTATTGGGGCAAGTTCCCTTGAGGTGGAAAACTGGCTGTTGTGCCACCACTGGAAAAAAACGACCCTGGAAAGCAGTGATATTTCTGGCCTATCTCTCTGCTTCCTTTTTTGCCAATAAACATGTAAATGAACAGCTGATGAGTTTTGTTGAGGCTGACGAATTACTGCTCGAGACCCATTCTGGTTTCTGCACGGCGTCAGCACTGTTAGCGTCCGAATCCCTTCGACAGATAACTGATGGGAATTAAACTTCTGCTCTTATTATGCTAGACTTAACTGCAGCCTTCAACACCATTGTTAGGGGAGTCCACTTTTGCATTAGCCCATACGTACACAATGACCAAAGTACCTACCAAACAACAGAAGGCAGGCCCAGGCTGTAATCCAGGTTCTCTGGAAGGAAGGATGCTCATTCCCTGTGGGCATCTCAGGAGGCCACCATGGACATACTGATGCCAAATGTGTATCAAATTGTGACCACGATGGGAAGGGCATCTTTTTACCACATTGGATAGGGCAAATGTATAGCCTTGGGAAGTGCCATAGAGAGTATTAAAACAACCGTGTCCATAACTGTTCATTTTACATACCAGTTTGGCCAGAGATTTGGCTGTGTTTCACAGTGTTAACATTTTCAATAGTATAAAGTATTTATTGTATTATTAGACAATATACTAATGTCACCCTATGCTACCACTATATGTGTATATGAAGCAGATCAATCAATCAAGAAAGCTTTATTTGATTGTAAGCAAACAATCATAGAAGCGCAATGGCAGCATTTCATACATGTTAAAAATACATATAATATACACTTAGACAACTTGATAAAAAATTATTAAACTTTACATGCTTTCCTGAAATTCCTGGAAAAAAAGAAAATTAAGATGAAGACAGTTGTTTTCTTAAGTGCAAGACTTGTTTCAAATAAGTGACCATTCAGAAAACAATGTGGACATTATCTAGTTTTTTTAATGCCAAAAGAGCGGATCAACACTTGGCGAAGCCCAAACTGTTTTAACCCCTCCCATGCTGATGACGGAACCGCTCCGTCATCAGCTACAGTTGAGCTGTGCTGATGACGGAGCGGTTCCGTCATGGCCCAGCCGCTGCGCCTGCGCGGCGCTGATTTCGCGCCTGCGCGGGCGTTCTAATGAGCGGGGCGGGTCATGACGGAACCGCTCCGTCACCAGCATAGCTCAACCGCGGCTGGTGACGGAGCGGCTCCGTCACCAGCATGCGGCCGCCCCGCCCCTTTAGCTCTGCGGCGGAATAGCCGCCGCAGCGAAGGGGTTAACACAGGGACAATGCTCGTTCTTCTGGCATCCAAGTAGTATTTGCAGAAGAGGATAACGTGGATCGATGTCTGCTTAGAGCTATTATCACAAGGGCACAACTGTAAAGTTTGGGACCAGTTGTTCGCTTTAGGCAGGGTAACTAACCTGTAGAATATTCCCAAACGGAAGCGAGTTAAAAGGAACCTGTTGAAATCACTTAGGACCACGGTGAGGTTGGGTTGAATATTAAAAGTAGTTCAAATCAGTTGATTATTCAGTACTGTAGGTTTTAAAATTTCATTTGACAGCCTAGCAGAGTCAAGTAGAGACAGGCCCATTAGTTTTAGTTCCTTCCTGGTTAACGCCTTTATGGTACTGGGGTTGGTAAAATGCTCAGGGTGATCGAGATCTTGGAAAAACTCTTGCACATAGCTCATCCAAGGGATTTTCAAGGCCCTATCCAATTTCAAAACGTCCAAAATTATCTCTATTTAATTTAGTCTCATCCTTTGAGCAAAGTCTGTGCCATAATAGCACTGGCTCGATTTTTATTAAATCTGAAACAAAGGAGAGCCCCAACTCCGAATGACATTTGGTTGCGGAGGTACCATTAGGGACCGATAAGAAATACCTTAAAAAAGAGTTTTCAACTCTTTGAATGGGGAGCAAATCAACGGGTCCCCTAAACCCCAGTCCCATAGATTGCTTCAGAGACGCACTTAGCTCTATACATTTTAATAAATGCCTCCGGTGGTCTTTTCCAGAGCTTAATGGCAAAGGCTCTAAGGGCAGACGTGGTGTGCAGTAGTGCCAATTTTTTGGCTGCCACCACCTGTGACCAGGAATCATTATGGGCAAAAACAATGCCCAAATATGAAAATTTCTTGGTGACCCCTATCTTTTGTCCAGATACAAACATACTTTTAGGTTTTTTAGTACTCGAGCCACAGCGCATAGTGAAGGTCTTGGAGGAATTAATTCTTAGGCTGATCTCATGCATACATTTGGAGAAGCTATCCAGCAGCCTCTGCAGTCCAATACTGGTGTGGGACATAAGTACCGCATCGTCTGCGTATAAAAGGGCTGCAATAGGTCATCCTGCCACTTGGGGAAAGTCATGGTTATCTTTTAGGAGAGCCTCTCCCAGGGTATTTATGTACAGGTTAAAAAGAAACGGAGCACAGACACAACCTTGTCTAACTCTGCTATTAATTGGAAAGGAAGCTGTGCGTTCACCCTTCAGCCCGCAACGCACACGAGCGTTAGTGTCGCTATAAAAACGTTTAGGAAAATAAATAACCTGTAAATCAACCCCCATTGTGTCCAAGATTGACCAAAGTTTATCATGGATCACGCAGTCAAATGCCACTGTGAGGTCCATGAAAGCTAAAAATAAATTCCCCCCCTCATCCCCCTTGGCCCTAGTATATTTTCCGAGTAAAATGGACAGGTTCAGGCCCTGCTCAACGTTACCTACACCGGCTCGAAAGCCGTATTGTAAGTCCAATAGGACAGAGTTTTCCTCCGTCCATGCTTGGAGGCGTTCTAATATTATTCTGGCTACTACTTTTGTTATAGCATCTAATAATGATATGGGCCTATAACCTGTCAGGTCCTGTCTGTCCCCCTTTTTAAAAATGGGGACAATAGTTGATTCTACCCAAGTAGAAGGGAAGTCTGCTTCACAGCTGGCATTTAAAACTAACATCAGGATGGGTCCCCAAAGAGTAGTATTAGATTTAAACAAATCAATGGGTGTCCCATCAGGCCCAGGTGCCTTGCCGCCCTTACTTACAGACAGGGCCCGTTCTACTTCATCCAAGTGAACATGAGAGCATTTGCTTAGACGGGGGGAGTTCAAATTGCGAACATCCTGGTTAAGACCGTTTGTCAAAATGGAGTTACTCATGCCCTGGTAGACCTTGGTGAAGTAGTTAATCCATTGCTCCTCGGTTATAGCTATTTCGAGTGATGGACTATCCTCTCTAGACAGGAAAGGGGCCGTAACCACTTTTCAGAAGGCCGCACTGTCATTAAACGTTGACGCAGTGATTAATGCTTCCCACAACTCCTTTTTAATAGTGGCTGAGACGCTGTGCTGTAGCTGTCGACTGAAGCCCGCCCGCCCGCCAGCCTGCCGAGACCGAAACCGCTGCACATCGACCGCAGCCGGTGAGCTAGAGGCTGGACTACTTTCTACTGCAGCGGTAAGCGGTAAGCCCGTGGATTTCTCGTGACACTTCGTGTCATTCTGTGCCGCCGCGGCGGTGGTTAATTCGGGGAGGAGAACGTCAGGATCACGTCCCCTCACCGCAAGCAGCAAGGAGCGGTGGGGGGAGAGGGTTAAGAGTGGCTGAAAGTGGGCTATTTTTTCTGAAAGTGAACAGCGGGTATTAGCCCGGTATATCTACCTACCTGCCCTCCTGGCCTCTCCCAGGCCCCCCCAGTGGCAGCATTCAACCCACTTGTCCCTCTGTTCCATTTGCCGGCCACAAATACAACGGGAGCTAATTGTTTGTGAATCCTTGCAAGTTCCGTGGCTGGTCACTGGGGGGAGCTCACGAGCTGGAGTTGGATCAGAAAACGCTATATACGAAAGAGACGATCACGAGAGGCACATCATTGGATCACTCTCGTTTTTTACTAAATACCTGGTAAAACTGTCTTTCAGAAGTGTCAACTAAAGTCAGAAGTCACTACACCTTGCAAGATACTCGATACAGTCCGCAAAATCGTAATTGCACCTCGCTATCCTCCCTGACGGCAGCTATTCCTATTAGAGGGGTAGATAGGCTTGGGAGGTGGGGGAGTGCAGGTGGAGTGGGACTTGGAGGTGTAGTGGTAGAGGTGGCACAACGGACACCAGGATACCAAGTCACCAAGGTACCAGTCTGCCAGGCTTACTATTTAATAGACCTAGAGAATGAGATCTGGAAAACTGCGTCTCAATATAAGTGCTAGAACAAGAAAAGACGAAGAAGACCGGAACCAGGGCTCAAATAAGTCAAGTAAAAAAAGGAAGAGGATGGCACAACAAAGAGAGAGACTAGTGTCGGCTCCTGAGCTATCAACCCCTTGCTCAAAACAACGTAATATAGGGATTCAGAATTTCTTTTCTCCAAAGGACCACATGACGTCAACTTACGGGCGAACGCAGGAACAAGCCCTCCAATCAAGCCCAATCACACCGGCACCATGCGTAAAGGAGAATGTGCAACTCCAACCAAATAGTATAAAGGAGAAGAATAAGGATTCACAGGACACCCACAGTGAGAGTTGTCCAATTAACAATTCATCTGACAAGAAACAAATCTCTCAGTCTCCAGACAAGCAAAAAAGCAACATTGTCTGCGGCAATCTCATTGTGGCCATAGCCCAAATAAACAAGAACGCCTCTCAACCTCAGGAAAGTGACAAGGAAATAAAGTCCATGGACAAGGGCAAGGTGGAAGAAGTAACACCAAGGAATAAATTGGTGGCGGGTCAAATTGCCACACAGGAAGACTCATGGCCAACTTCCTTCTCCCTACCTGACGACATAAGCTTGGACATTCAAACAGGAATGGAAAAAATCACCGAATCCCAGTTACAAGTACATACAAAGCCCAGCCAAGGTCCACATGTCACCTACAGATCACAAGAACATGTGAAAAACGGACCAGGGTGTAATGGAAGACTGGAATTGACACCTTTGCACCCAAGTGTCGACTCCCACGAACGGGACAAAGACCGAAATAAAAATATAGGATGGACCAATAACATTTTAAACCAGGAATCTCCAATTACGATATCTTCAATGAGCAGGACAGATGAAGATATAAATGTCCAGGAAACATCGCCCAAAGAAGAAGACAGGTCCCCATGGAGCAAAACACCATTAAACACCTTAGACCAGGCAATTAAAGCTCTGAACTTCCAGTCGGACAAAATGGACGTTCAAATTGATTTAATAAATCTCATAGCGAGCCATATCTCTGGAATAAACATCAGGCTGGACCACATGGCAACCCTGCTCCAAGGGAGGGCTGATAAGGGTCCTTGTACAGAGATTATCCAACCAAGCTGTGTTTGTGGGAAATTAGTGGATAATATGTCAAATTTACCATTAATACTAAATGACATATTAAGGGCGGTCCAGTCATCAATGGATACAAAACATAACACCAAAACTATGAGCAATATTGAGATAATAAAATCAAATGTGGAATTTGGAAGCCAACACATAGCAATAGATTCCACCCAAAACAGCTATGTAGAGGAAGAAACAAGCAAGCAGTGTAAAGAAAAATCTGACTACGAACAAGGTCAAAAAGAGGAAGCACAACACGCAATAACCCAGTCTAAAATCAAGTTAACAAAAAGACAAAGGAAGCGCGCAAGAAAAGGGAGGGTTCAACTTAAATTCCAACCTTCAACAGATACTCATACCTATCCCATCTTTCATCACATTGCTAATAGGAAAATTAAACTAACACCTGAAGTAACTGTCTCAAAACATATCAACACGCCCCCGGTCCAATCAAACCAGTCAAATGCAGTGAATGGGACTAGCCTGAGTATAGAATCCTCACCCCTTCAAACCTCCTCAAAACCAAGCCAGATACAAGGGATCACACAACTGAAAAATCAGATAAAGAAACAAAAAAAAACTCCAGGAACACAGGATAAAGACAAGACGCAAGATGAGTCTGATGAAAGGGTCTTAAATAAAGAAGTCAATGTAAATCAGATAGTAATGATCCACCAGACAGACGAAACGCAATCACTCCAGGTCAAATCAACAAACCAGGAATCAAGGCACCAAAATGGCCCAATCTTCGTAGATACCGAACAAAATATAACAGATATATATAATCAAAGTCAATCCATAAAAAGAGCAGACGAAAAGGTAAATAAAAGATCACCAATAAAAATAAACTTAAACGAAGATGGACGAACCTGCAGTATTCATCAAACAAATAAACAAATAAGGTGCACACACATACCACAAAATTCGAACATCGATAAACATACGGACAGGATTAATGAACCAACCACCTATCTGAAAAGAATGGACGGTCCATACGAAGATCTAATAATAAAAACACTAAGCCAAGGGAGAAGAATAATCACAAGACGGGAACCAACAAAAAATATAAACCCAGAACAAGAGACACACGTTAAAATGAGCTCACAATTACAAGCAGAAACAAATAACAAACTGACATTTATACCGGAATACCAGACATCAGGACCCCAAGATTTTCTGAATAGAGGTAATATAATGAGGCTATTAAGAGAAATCCCAGAATTGAATGACATAGAATCTCAAGATCTTTTGTCAGTAGAATTTAGATGCACCAAAAACATGTCAGAGGTGGAAGAGTCATTAACCGCCTGGTCAACTAAAGAAATAGTTGATAGAATATTTGAAAGGAGTTTGTCATTTGAAGCCTGGGGCATTAAACTGAGGCGAGACGATCAGAAAAAATATCCATTTCCACTTTTAAAAACTTTAACTATATGTAAAAAGTCAAAGACAGAGGGGAATAGCCAAAAATCATGTTTAAAAGGAGCGTGTGCGGTATCTCCGCAAAAAAATACACCACAAAGTAGACACGAAAATGCAGTGGCTGAAGGAGGCGCCCATGAACAGGCAACTGACTGGACCTGGGTGGCTTCGGCCTTGAGCAAAAAATGCTCCTAACACGACGAGTCACTTAGAAAAAGACACCACGTTAAACCCACGGATAATAGCTGATAATCAAGTTGAATCCATTGCAGCAAAACCGCATACGATCAGCCTCTGTTCCTGGAACGTCCATGGTTTCAACAGCTTGTGTCATGACCACGAAACTGCAAACTTCTTGGATCAACATGACTTAATACTGCTACAAGAAACCTGGAACCTGCGCCAAATCTCCATCCCGGGATATATCGAATTTCACGTCCTCGCCGAAAAACCTTCTAACTTTGGTCACCCTAGAGGAGGCCTATCGACGTATATCGCCCAACAACACAGATGGCATACGGAAGAAGTAGACTCTATGGTAAACTGGATACAAGTAATAAAACTCACGGAAAAGTTGGTCGCCGGTTCAGGTTCCTGTAATCTTCTATTGCTTAACGTTTATGTTCATCCGGAAAAGAAGGAGAAAAATGAAAAACTGATTACTTTACTAACCTTGATCAGGGCTTTGCAAATCACTCATGAGACGTACTCCATGGTTATATCAGGTGATTTTAATAGCAACCTAACAAAAGATGACAAAACAATGCAAGCTCTTGAAGAACTGGGCCTTTTTATCCTAAATAAGAAAGTCAGTGGGGATAGTGGTATACCTATAACCTTCTTAAGCGGTAACCGAAAGTCATCAATAGACTTCACAATACTGAGCAACAGCCTGTTATCAACGGTGAGTGCATTTTCAGTGGAGCAACGTGTGGAAAGTGACCATTTCCCTCTAATTACCAAAATGTTAATGTTGGTTACCAAGACGGAAAAACAAAACACCGTCATCCAGTATACTGAAAAATTCAATCTACGTAAACTAAAATGGAGAGGAAAGGATTTAAAACCAACAATGGATAAATTCAAAAATAAACTGCTTAGTTTAACACCGGAAGAAAAAGAAAATCTGGTAAAAACATGGGAATACCTATGTGAAGCAGTAACAAGAAACCCACCACGTACAAATCAAAATTCAATAAGATTCAATACTGGCAAAAAGCCTTGGTACACAACTACCCTGAGGGAAGAAAAAAGAAAAATTGCACGAGAAGTCCGCAAACAGGCATTATTGATAAAAAGTGGAAAAATAACAAACAAATCGGAATTGAAAGCTATGCGAAAGAAATATAAGATCATGCTGAGTAGCGCAAAAACACTGTACCAAGAGGAAATGTGGACTAACCTACTAATCGCTAGCAAACACAAAAATGCCAGAACATTTTGGGGTATTATCAATAAACTGACAAGGGGGAATACCCTAAAACAGGAGGCAGGTATCGCAGAAAGTATATGGACCCAGCATGTCGAAAACATGTTCAGTGACAGGACGGGAGGTGAAAAAAGATACTGTAAATTGGAGTGCAAAGTATGCACTAGAAACTGCGAACATGCAGAAAACTTGCTTGGAAAACGAGTTAATGCACCAGGAGACAAGCTGAAGCAATCGTTGGGTAGTGGAAATGAGAACAATCCTGAACACTCACAGTTCAGCAAATCAGAAAAACTAGCGAATGCCGTGACCGACACCCTAGTAACAACAGACCAGCTCAAAGACAAGATAAATTGCCTGAAAAAAGAGGGTGCGGCGGGTCCAAACGGGCTTCCAAATGCTATCTTTAAATATTCACCTGAATTTTGGGCAGAATTCTTAACTCCACTCTTTAATGCAATCTACAATCAGAACAAACCACCAAGATCCTGGACCGGGAGCATAATTCCCCCCATTTTTAAACAAGGTGACCACAACGAGCCAGGGAATTACAGGCTGATATCGCTAATGGACGTCGAGGCAAAACTATATGGATCATGCCTATTATCACTCCTTCAGGACTGGATGGAAGATGCGAACATAATACCAATGTTCCAAACTGGTTTCCGGCCAAGGACGGGTACACTGACAAGCTTGATAACCCTGGCGCTCTTGAAAGAAAAAGCTGCAAAAAGGGGAACAAGACTGTATGCTTGC
Source organism: Lissotriton vulgaris (assembly GCF_964263255.1). Taxonomy (NCBI): domain Eukaryota; kingdom Metazoa; phylum Chordata; class Amphibia; order Caudata; family Salamandridae; genus Lissotriton; species Lissotriton vulgaris. The sequence continues at coordinate 64,821,495 of NC_141686.1, read as the reverse complement.
TTTATAGACCTGCGAGCAGCCTTTGACAAAGTGAACAGATCCCGGCTATGGGAAAAACTAAGATCATGGGGTATCCCGAAGAAGTTATTGGAGGCTATTATAGTCCTGCACAGCAACACCTGGGCTCGAGTAAAACTGGGAGACGGTGGCAGCGTAACGGCCGAAATAAGAACACAACAGGGCCTAAAACAAGGCTGTGTACTGGCCCCAAGTTTATTCAACCTGTACATGGCAGATATAGTCAACCACATGGAGATCGGGGAATGCCATCCACCCCACATGTCAAAAATCCCTATCCCTTTCCTGCAGTATGCAGATGATATTGTTGTTCTGAGCCAAACACCGATAGGGTTGCAAAGATCGATCAACAATTTGACAACTTATTTGGAGCACGAATGCTTGAAACTGAATAAAGATAAAACTAAAGTTGTTCGCATTGTGGATCCAAAAAAGCAAATATTCAAATGGTATGCAAATAGTTCGCCAATAAAGGAGGAAACATCATACAAATACTTAGGTTTGAAATTGGGGCGAGGGCCGACGAACAAAGAACATAAAATCGAGCTAAAAGCAAAAACACAGTCTTTGATCTATGCATACCGGCAATTACAAAAGAAACTAAGTTGTCCAAATTATACACACCTGCTGAAAGTGATAAAAGCTCAAACCTTACCAACCTTGTCATACGCATTGGCCACCTGGTGAGGCAAAGAAGCAGGGCTGTTAAACAGCCTACAAACAAAAGTATACAAGGCAGTCTTAAACCTACCAAATTCGTCGGCTCCGGCGCAGGTCCGTCTAGAATTTGGCCTTCTAAATCAGAAGTTTCGCAGTATGGGAACCTTTGTGAAACTCTGCCATAAAATACGCTTGTCGGAAGCCAATTCATTGGACAACCTGTGCTGGAAAGAAATCGAAACCCAGCAGAAACAGCAAGTTTCAAACAGTTGGGGAGGCTACCTGTCTCAATCCCTAATCTGCATAGGAATTGAAGAAACTTGGGACACGAAGCCAGATAGATCCACTTTTGATAAAATTGTAAACAATGCGGTAAAATGGGAATCCTACCTCGAAGACAAGATAAATATCGCAAAAAGACGACACGGGTGGACTGTGATTAATTCATATTCCGGGATAAAACCACAGACCTACTTAGAAAGCCACTTTAACAGTTCGTTAAAACAAAGATATATAAAACACCGACTAGGTCTACAGTTCTCAAAGGACTTGCTACCAGCCTGGAAAAATTGTCATACTGACCCCCATTGTCGTCTATGTGGATACCGAAATGAAACTCTAACGCACTTACTATGTGTGTGCCCGGCACTTAAGGACCTGAGGAGACGACTTTTAAAGAACATTTTTAACAAATTGAACATTCGGACTTGTAGGCAAGCCGTAATCCGATGGCTAGATGGATCATGTCCTATGTTGGCCTGCAGGGGGGTCAAATTTATGATGAAAGCCCAATCTCTCTTACAGCAAGGTGACCTTGGAATTATACCACCAAACTGAAATATTTGACACTTACTTTGCCACTTGACAAACCGTTTTAATTGCCAATATTTTAAAAAGTGTTTTATGTCTTATGATGATCTAGATGCATTTTGTAATGATTTTTAATAATTTTATACAATAAAATTGACTAATAATTTAATAGTGGCCTTCCTAGCCCTTAGTTCTAATTTATGAGTCTCTTGCCACCTTTACTTCAGTACCATTCCTCAGGATATTATGTAGTACCTTTTTCAGATAGGAGAGAGCTTGAGTACATCTTGGGTTAAACCAACCCTTATTGCGACCCTTAAAATTACATGGTCTAGTTAAGGACTCTCTGACGGCATTTGTGATGGGCTGGAATGAAGCGAAGATTGCTTCTGGGGTTGCTGTATCACTCAGGCACAGCTCTATCGCTGGTTTTGTTTTACCCAGTACTGATTTATTCAAGGTGTCTTGATCCACCATAGTCCAGTGCAATGTAAACCCGTTGGTGCTCTTTATTGCTAAGTTGCTCAGCAGATGGTTGTTCTTTTCCGTCTTAAGATGGTATTGGTCGGGAGTAAGAAGGCCAAGCAAAGAGGGAAGTGATTGCACTGAGGGTTATCAGACACATAGAATGAGTGACTAAAACATAATCGATGGTGGAGCAAAAGCCCCTTCCATTGAATGTGGGGGGCATTTGACAGGGATTGGGCACATTTCATTAGCAAATCCCAGGTCGAGGTTAAAAATGAGCTAGTTGAATTGTTCCCCCAGTACTAAGTGTCGAAAATGAGCTATGCATGCCCCATCATCGTTTAACGCTTCACATAGTTTGTCCCCAGCATTCTGACATAAAGTAAAATTAAAATCACCAGCCACAATCCGCATTGCATCTTTACTACTACTTATGTTTTTTAACATATTTAACAGGTTGTAAATCACAGCTTTCACCTTGTCAGAAGGAATGTTGTTATATAGATTAATAACTACAAGACCACCCTTGGCCCTACCGCTCAGACTGCTATTCCTGGCGTATGGTAGGTCCTTTAGCCGTTCAAATGGACAGGGTCCTTACTCCAGGTCTCCTGGAAGCACAAGATCTCAAACTGATTAATCAATTCTCCCCATAACGGATTGTGCAACTTGGAGGCTATACCAGTAATATTCCAGGAGAGAACTTGACAAAGGTCAGAGTTACTTCTCACTGAGGGTATAGCCACATTTGTCCTGGTTACTGCCTTACAGGTGGTATTAGGGGCTAGAGAAGTAACAAGGGGGTCAAGAGGATCATAAAGGGATCTAGTGTTCCCTGCTAGCTTTTGTTGAGCCTTTGGACTATCACATAACGTGGGACTGCTAAATGGCTGACTAGTTAAGTCCTTGCTATAAAGGTTAAGAAGTGAACCCGCACTACACTGTTTCACTACAGGGTTTACATGGGCTTGATTTCCCCTAACCAGTCAATCTATATCCTCCAGTGAGTGCAGAGCCTCAAAACGATTAAACACTGGGATTGGGTATCTTGGCTCCCTGAAACTCCTCAAGTGGTCACCCAGAGTAGTAGTACCTCTGAATTCATAGGGATTTGGTGGTCTATAAAAATAGCTCTATGGTAAGGTATGTATGTCACTAGCTTTGGGGGTCCCTAAGTTTCTTCTCTCCAAGATCGTACGCACCAGCAAGGGTGAACTAAAAGTTAAAACAACCCAGTCTCCATTAAAGATCTTCTTTGGGGGGGCCAATCCAACCTATTCTACAGGCCATTTTAAAGTCGGAGAAGAGAGTGATGCCTAAACCAGTTTTTTTGACTCAAGTAATGGAGTGACTTATTTTTTAGCGCTGCCAAGTGTTCATATGTGTTATGAGGTGGGGGGGGGGACATTTGCCAAAACCACGATGGAGGTAAGTTTAAGGTGGACGGAGGTTGAATGGGGGAGTCAGAATGAACCCTAGGGACAATACCTCTATCACAGTCTATCGGCTGACTAGACGGCCCAGGAGTCAAGTCTCTGATCACTGCATCAGAAGTACCACCAGGATATTCCGTGGGGGGTACTCTATGATAGGGAGGCTTTCTAGTACGACAAGAACTGGTTGCTGCACATAGATCGTTACATGGAGCAATGTTCTCACCCAGGGGCTGTAAGCTGGTAATTCGACAGGAATTGCCAGGCCCTGTGGCAAGCTGAATATTATTCGGAATGCAAGTGTTAGGGGTGGTCGGATTCACAGACCCTCTGTAGCATGTAACATTTGGTTCCCTTTTAACCAGAATTGCATGTTTTTAGATATCCCCTAATAGAGTTTCTTGTATTTCCTTGTGCCCTGTCCTGTAATTTGAAGATGATCACTAAGGAACTGAAAAGGCCGTCTCTCATGTGAATCCCCGCTTGGCTTAGGATTGTGACGAGACCATGCCCCTTTTAACCAATGTTCGCTCTTCATGCTTCGTAGAAGCTGCCGGAGCCTTGTTTCCTGGTTTCCTTCCTGCTTGAGTTTCTGATATTGTTCCTTGGCCATTGGTTTGGTGGATAGATCATTGGTATCTTGCTGTCTACCTATTTTTCCCCGGATTCCCTCACCCTCCCTCGAGGGGCGGGATGTTTTGGCCCCGCTATCTTGCACTTCGCATTCCGCCTTCTCCTGATTTTCCCTCTATCACCTCCACCTGGTATTGTCTACACCGTGTTCGAGAGTAAAGTCTTTGTGTGTGTCTGTCCCGTGAAGTGCTCGTTCCGCTCCATCTTCAGTTTAAAAGTCGGATGGCACTCCATTGTGACTTTTGTAAGTCCGTGTCATTCTGGCCATTTGAGAGCCTCGTACCACTCTGCCTTCAGTTTAGGGGTTGGACGGGGCTTCTCATTTGTGCGCGTGTTTGGTGTACACCCGTTCCGCTCTGTCTTAAGGGTATGAGTCGGACGTAGTGTGTGTATTCCGTTCCATTTTGTCATTAGCTCCATAAGTGGGGCGGAGAATTTCATCTGTGTTTCTTGTATTCCCGGTCTGCTCCGTCTTTAGTTTAAGAGCAGGACTGGGTGGCCTCTTTGGCTAGTTCATGTTCTTACCGCGCTAAGTTCTGTGCATAGCCGGTAAGACTTCCCCTGGTTATGAGTGTGTCTTTCACTTGTGTTGCTATTAGCCGGGTGTCACTCCGTTCCTACCTGCCTCATTGCCTCTCTGGAGTAATCCTGGTGTCTCTTCACTCAAGATCAGATGCTCACTATCCTGTGGTAAGTGGAGCTTCATGTTGAACACCTGTATGTACGTTTTGGAGGTATACTTGAGGTTTAGACGCACTGTATATTTGTTACAGCTTTCTCCTGACTTCAAGACTGCAGCTACAACGTCCTGCTGGGGGAGAGTTGGTACACTCCTTGGATTATTCCCCCACACTTTTTAGGAGCAGTCGGCATTGAGTGTGTTTATATCCCACTCTTGTCATTGCTGTTTGGAAGTGTGGGGGACTTTCATCTTCCCTTCTGTGGAACTTGTCTCCTCCCCATTGTGGGGACCCTGACAGAAAGCCAAGCCCACGAAGATATTCCACCAGAGCGAAGATGAATATTGATAACACCCGCAGTCCTTCCGACCCGGCAACCCTCTTACCTAGTCAAGCTCCTACAGTAGAAGACCTATCTATAGTGTTAATAGAGTTGCAAAATGAAGTAGCTCATTTACGTTCAAAGAATCTGAAACTACAGGCAGAAGTCACCCAATTAAAGTCCCAGGATCTAGGTGCAACTGGAGGGTTGGGTGCCATTCTCAAGGGAAGGAGAAATTATATTCAGCCTGCACACTTTTCGGTTCCGACCTCTTCTGCAAGTGTCACAGCTGGTGACACAAATGCTATAACTCCTGTTCAGGTTACTGTTCATACACCTAGTCCGGTCCCATTAGCTATGCCAGAAAGGATCACAGGGGACCGTTCTAAGTTCAATAGTTTCATGATTCAATGCCATCTCCAGTTTATGTGCAAAGCGGCTGATTTCCCTGATGATGCTGCAAAGGTAGCATTTGTTATTTAATATTTAGCTGGGAATGCAGCCGAATGGCAGTACCCCTTGTGGAAACTAATGATCCCTTGTTGTATGATTATAACACTTTTCAAGAAAAATTGAGAAGTCTCTTTGCTAAACATACATACATGCAGGCTAGTGACAACGCCCTTCTTAATTTAAAGCAGGGGTCTAAATATTTTCTCACATATATCACACAATTTAATAGACTACTGGCAGAAACTTATTGGCCTGAAGACAAGAGAACATCTTTGTTTTACAGAGGATTATCAGATGAGTTAAAAGATATATTGTCTCAGGTAGTTAATCCACTTTAAGATTGTCCTTCATTCATTGAACTCGCTGTAAGATTAAATCATCGATTACAAGAAAGAAGAGGAGAAAAATCTTGAGTAGGTTTCCCAAAGTATGTCATACAGAGACCAGACAAAAAAGAGTCTAAAGATATGCCAGAGCCCATGCAAATTGGCGGTGTGAGAGGTCCTATATCAGAGGAAGAGAAATCAAGGAGACGTAAAAATAATCTATGTCTGTACTGCGGAAAAGAAGGACATTTTGCAAGAGATTGTCCAGTTAGGCCTTCAGTTCCTCCAAAGAAGATTGCTAGCATTCAGGAAAAGTAGAAAACTTGAAGAATAAGGAGATCGATTCTTCAAGTTCATCATCTTGTCAGATCTCAAAATCCAACAAAACCCTAATTAGACCAGTGAAACATTTTCTTCTAAATATGACCCTCATAATTTCGAATCAAGACAGACATAATATGTTAATATAACGACTCTGGAGCCACGGGAATTTTGCTTGATATACAGTTAGCTCATCAGATGAGCATCCCTTTCATTACCAAGAGTCATCCTTAACCAGTTAAGTCAGTAGATGGTTCGGAATTTTCTTCCGGTTTGATTGTTCATCAAACACCTCCCCTTACATTGGTATGTGGCAATGGACATTCCGAACATATAACCTTTGATTTGATTGACACTCCTAATTTTGGAGCAATATTGAGCGTCCCATGGCTACAAGCTCATAACCCACAAATTGATTGGATAGAACGTACAGTGATCCTAAAATCTCAATTCTGTATGTTGCATTGTTATCAAGAAGCCAGTGACAGTCTATACCCTTTATGTTGTACCGTTCAATCTGTGGCAGCCACATCTGTGGTACCTGATGTCTATTCAGAGTTCGATCCAGTATTTAATGAAGAAGAGGCTACCAAACTACCTCCACATCGTAGTTACGATTGTCGTATCGATTTGATACCAGGGGCAGAACTTCCCAATAATAGAATATATGCTCTGACCGCTGCTGAAACTGACTACCTCAAGAAGTATTTGGAAGAAATGCTGCAGAAAGGTTTTATAAGGAATTCATCATCACCTGTGTCCTCGCCTTTATTTTTTATTCCCAAACGGGAGGGAGGCTTGAGAGCCTGCCTGGACTACCGGGCTTTGAACAAAATCACCATTAAAAATAAGTATCCTCTGCCACTCATTCCGGTCCTTCTTGACCAAGTACGAGGTGCAAAGATCTTCACCAAAATTGACTTGCGAGGTGCGTACCATCTTATCCGGATTAAAGAGGGTGATGAGTGGAAAACTGCATTTCGCACCCGGTTTGGGTTATATGAGTACTGCTTCATGCCCTTCGGCTTATGTAACGCTCCAGCTGCGTTCCAATATTTTATCAATGAAGTCATGCGAGAATTTCTTGATGTGTTTGTCATCGTTTACATCGATGATATGTTGATTTACTCACAAACTGAAGAAGAACATACGACTCATGTAAAAAGAGTATTAACGAAATTACAGGAGAATTTTTATTCGCCAAGTTAGACAAAAGCACTTTTCACACCGATACCATTGATTTTTTGGGATTCATAATCTCACCTCAGGGAATCCAAACGGATCCGAAAAAGATCAAAGCCCTAATGGAATGGCTAAGTCCCACTACGATCAAAGAGGTGCAATCCTTTCTAGGGTTTGCCAATTTCTATAGGAGATTCATTGATCATTTTTCTGATACCATCACTCCTATTACAAAACTACTCAAGAAAGGTACCAAGTTTTCATGGACGTAAGATGCGGAAAAAGCCTTTTGTGTTCTAAAAGACAAATTTACTTCCGCTCCAATAATCCGTCCTGCCGATAACACTCAGTCTTTTTTTTGGAAGCCGATGCTTCTCAATTAGCTGTCGGAGCAGTGTTATCTCAGAGAGATAAGAGTACAGGTCAACTGCATCCAGTTGCTTATTTTTCAAAGACCCTTCCTCCAGCAGAACGGAATTATTCCATAGGCGAAAGGGAGTTACTAGCCATTAAGTTGTCTTTTCAAGAGTGGAGGCATTACCTTTTAGGAACCCCACATGTTATCACCATTTTTTCCGCCCACAGAAATATGCAATTCGTTAAGTCTGCCAAAGCTCTCACACCGAGACAGATGAGATGGGTGTCATTCTTCAGTGAATACGATTTTGTCATTACTTGAAGACCAGCAGCACAACCGGGCAAAGCAGACGCTCTATCGTGTATTAATAACCCTCAAGAAGAGCTCAAAGAAGAGGTGCCTCCTATCATTCCTGAGTATAAGATCATTGGAGCAGAAGAACACAATACCAAAACATTTTTTGAGTTATTAAGAGAGCATTATGCCCTTATTCCTGCTGAAGAATGGAAGAAGAATCCTTTGCATTCTATCAAAGAAGGATTATATTACCATGAGAACAAATTGAACATACCCATTCCCTCCTTACAGAATCAAATACTAGAGTGGTGCCACACCAGTGTTTAAGCAGGACATCCAGGGGATGTCAAGACTGCTAGTACATGTCAAAGATGGTTTTGGTGGGACAACATGAATAAAGAGATCACTGCTTTTGTAAAAGCCTGTTCTGTTTGTGCCAGACAAAAAGCATCACATTGTGCCCCCACAGGGTTATTAAAGGTGATACCTGCTCCTCCCAAACCGTGGCATACTGTAAGTATGGATTTTATAATGGAGCTCCCCTATAGTCAAGGGTATAATACAATATTTGTAGTAGTGGACATGTTGTTTAAGATGGCCCATTTTGTCCCTTTAAAAAAGATACCGTCTTCCCAAGAGTTAGTACAGATCTTCTTGACTCACATCATTCGATTACATGGCGTCCCTGCTGTTATTGTATCGGACAGAGGTCCTGAAATTGTCTCAAAGTTTTGGCAAGGGGTGTGTTCAGTGTTAGAAATGGATCACAGACTGTCCACGGCGTATCACCCTCAAACAGATGGGCAGACTGAGAGAAAAGATCAAACATTAGAGCAATATTTACGTTGTCTTCTGACCAGTCTGTCTACTACCTGGGTGGAGGCTCTCCCATTGGCAGAATTTGCATACAATAATGCAACACACTCTTCCCTAGGGGTCTCACCTTTCTTTTTTTAATTATGCAGAACATCCAGGGTTTCTACCCATCCCCTTTCCAAAAGAACTAGACAATATCCCTGCTTTAAAAAAACATCATCAACATTTGAAGGCAGTTTGGGAAAGTGCCATTCAAGAATTAAATAAAGCCAAAGAAAGTATGAAACACCAGGCAGATAAGCATCGTCAAACAGAGCCACATTATGAGATAGGGGAAAAGGTTTGGTTATCTACCAAGAACCTCAAACTTCCAGGATCCAAGAAATTACAACCCCGTTTCATAGGTCCGTATGCAATCAGCAAGGTCATAACTCCAGTCACTTTAAAATTGCATGTACCCTCACACATAAAGATTCATCCTGCTTTTCATTGCTCCTTACTCAAGAAATACATACCCCCATTGAAACCTGAACAACCTCCTCCTCCTACAGAGATAGAGGGAGAAGAAGAATTTGAAGTACACCAAATCCTAGATTCTAGGAGTCAGAGAGGGAAATTGCAATACTTAGTGGATTGGGCAGGATACCCTCCGGAAGATAGAACTTGGCAACCTGCAGAAAATGTTCATGCCCCCAATCTAGTGAGAAGGTTCCATAGATTACAGCCCTCTAAACTACGCCCTGGAGGGAGGCTTTTGCGGGGGGGGGGGGAACTGTTAGGGGTGGTCGGATTCACAGACCCTCTGTAGCATGTGTTCAACATTGTGTTCCCTTTTAACCAGAATTGCATGTTTTTCGATATCCCCTAATAGAGCTCCTTGTATTTCCCTGTGCCCTGTCCTGTAATTTGGAGACGATCCCTAAGGAACTGAAAAGGCTGTCTCTCACGTGAATCCCCACTTGGCTTACTGATTACTGATAGAGCGCGCAGGTCGCCCGACTCTTTATCTCACCAGATTTCACGCACTTGGGCCCATGACGTGTTTATGACTGTATTTATGTGAATCGGGCGAGTTTACACACCACCATCAGTAATTCTATGTGTTTTTCTTACCACTATTACCAGAGTACCTGACTTACCACAGGTACCTATTTTCCTGACGGATCAGGAGCTAGCAGTGGACAGGAGATAAGAATAACCATAATACTTTATACATTTAATAACACTTTTATACCTTTATAATGACCACAGACACCTGAAGGGTTTTAAAGATTTATATAGTAATTTTAAATCAGAATGACATGAGTATAAAACTAATACAGATTAGAATATCAATAATTCGGATTATAACGATAATATAACTGTGAATGAGGGCAAGCACCATTGAGTGCGAGTGGAAAACTACTGGGTAAGGGTAACCGGGAACATACTACTACAAGTGATTCAAACTGATCTTAGACTAAACGCTGATTAAAGCATAGATCCTAACATAAGTAAATTAGATCACACTAATTAAGTAAACAGTTTCAATAATGTCCTACAGGCAGGGGGAAAAATGGAACATAGCTAATAAACAGTTTGCATGTAAGTCTTTTGAGATGACAGAGTGAATACCATGGGCAAGGATACTTTAATAAAAGAGAAGAAGGAAGAAGAATAGATAGACGGACACCCACAAATTTATATTTACCTAAGACAGGAATGAGGACTAACCCTGGCCACGGGTCAGCTTGGGAAAGGCGAGGACAAGGATCCTCAAGGATTTTGGATGCCAGTAGGCGAGCAGGTACAGCTCATGGACAGTCAGGACAGGATACCCCTCAGGATTTGGGTCAGGACTGGGCTAACCAAAGGGCACGACCAACACCTGCAGCTTCGGATGCAACGCCTGCGCTACTCCCTCTCTGCACGGAATCCGCCAGTAACCCCGATTGGGTTCTCGAATCTCCCAGCAAAGTGCTTCGCCAGCACTTAAGACTATTTCCACCCCTTGGAGTTTGTGGAAAATTTCGGACAGAGTGCTCCGCAGCTCCCTGTATCAATCACCTATAGAGTTCGTAGGGTCGGTGACAGGTCACCTACTCGGACAAGTCGGACAATTTCTCTAGCTAAAACTAGGCTAGTTATACCATTTTCGGGTCCCTAGACCACCCACAATTGTTGCAAGTGACAGGATCCCAACTTAGTATTGGTCAGGAGAGGTGGTTAGGTCATTGTCACCACCTAAAATTCTGGGTTCCCATAGTTAATATTCAAATTTCGTACCCACCCCTTACATTCCAGTTCCCATGGCTTGAGAAAGGTGTAAAACAATAGAACACACATAAAGTATATACAAATGTAACATATTTAGGTACAGCCGTAATCTTCTCTCGGTGCACGGAAGATTTTCCCAGGCGCATCTCAGCTTCAGAAGCCAGCTGGCTGGGTTTTGCTTCTGCGCGTTGTGGGTTTTCCCTTATCACGTGTTTGGGGTGACATGGGTTTCAAAGATGGAGCGGCTCCCCACTCCCAGGCCCACAGATACGCGGTACATGAAAAGTAAGCGAAAACAAATTAGAAACACAGAAAAAATGAGTACACTGTACACCATGATGAGCTACACTGTACCCCCAGGGATGGGGAATTCCTATCTCCCGACGCCCGAGACATCTAGATTTCTTAGGAGGGCAAGAGGTTTTAATTTATATTTTGTCCAAAGGACAAGTAGACAGTTTTATGGTAATCCGATACACACCTGTTCAACCCTGTAGGTCACAGCCAGTTAATAAGATGCTCTGAGCAGTGTATTGGCAGTGAAAGGGTGAATGCAAAAGCTGGGGCCTGCACTTTAACTTCCCCAGAACAGAACAACAAAATGATAAAGCAGAGCTCGAAGTTGGAAATAGCTCATGCTCATGTAGCTTCCAGGCCCCATGTAAGAGGCTGCCTTATCTGCCTCTTGGCCCCTTGCTCTGACTTGAACTGTATGACCCCTGCCTTGTATTCTCTGCTCCACTCCTGGGCCTCATCTTTAACTCACTTTGCTTTCCCTTCTCATGCACCCCCTCCTTTGCACTTTGCCTTTCCTGTACTCCCAGGTGCCTGAACCAGCTCACCCCACCCCACCCCCTTAACCGCCCTCTCTGACATCTCTGACCCGCTCCCCTTGGCCTCTCATATCTTACACATCGAGGGCTTACATTAAAGCTCATTAGCTTCCCCATGGGCTTTCATGCAGGCCTAAGGCCACCCCCAATTCTGTCCTTGCACTAGGCCTCTCATGTCACGTTGTGCCTGCACCAGGGGCATTTTGGACACACTGCTGTAGAAACTACAGCAGCTGTGAACTTTTTGATGGGCCTCTTCAGTCTGCTGGTCCACAGACAAAGGCCCATAATGGACTTGAAAGGGTGGGTGGGTGAGTGAGTGAAAGGGTGGATGAATAGATGCATGTATGAATGAGTGAAAGGGTGGATATACAGATGCATGGATGAATACGTGCAAGAGTGGATGATAGATGCATACATTAATGAGTGAATGGGTGAATGGATAGATGCATGGATGGATGAAGGGTGGATATACAGATGCATGGATGAATACGTGCAAGAGTGGATGATAGATGCATACATTAATGAGTGAATGGGTGAATGGATAGATGCATGGATGAATGAGTGAAAGGCTGAATGGATGGATGAATGAGTGGAGCGTAAGGGTGGATTTTTAAATCCATAAATGGATGAATAAGTGAAAGGGTGGATGGATAGGTGCATGGATGGATGAATGAGTGGATGGATAGGTGCATGTATGAATACGTGAAAGGGTAGATGTATAGATGCATGGATGAATACGTGCAAGAATGGATGATAGATGCATACATTAATGAGTGAAAGGGTGAATCGATGGATGCATGATGAATGAGTGAAAGGCTGGATGGATAGATGGATGAATGAGTGGAGTGAAAGGGTGAATGGATAGATGGATGTATGAGTGGATGGATAGAAGGATGGATGTGTGAGAATGGGAGGAAAAGAGCAAGGGTGAATGAAGGGATGGGTGAGTGGATTGATAGGTTGAAAGTGGATTGATGAGTGAAAGGATTGACGACTTACTGAACGGGTGGATTAATGGGTGAGAGAGTAGATGAATAGATAGCTGACTGGGTGAGGGATGGATGGATGGGTGGGTGGCTGGGTGGAAGGGTTGACGGATGGCTTGGTGGGTGGAGAGTTGAGTGTAAAGGTGGATGGAGGGATTAGTGAAAGGGTGGATGGATATATGAGCAAAACGGAAGATGGATGGGTGAAAGGGTGGATGGATGAGCGAAAGCATAAATGGATGAAGTGAAAGGGTAGGTGGATAGATGAGTGAAAAGGAGGATGGATGGGGTGGATGGAGGGATGAGTGAAAGGGTGGATGAATAGGAGTGAAAAGGAGGATGTGTGGGGTGAAAGGATGGATGGATGAGCAAAAAGATGGATGAGTGAAAGGAAGGCGGGATGGATCAGTTGGATGGATAGGTTTGGAGATGGCAGGATAGGCTTTAGCAGCTACAGTAGAGGTGGTGGAGCTCTTGATGGGCCTCTTCTGTCAGCAGCTCGGCAGACAAAGACTTGTAATTAATTTGAAAGGATGAATGATGTGTGGGTGAAAGGATGAGTGAGTAGAAGTGTGGCTGGCTAGATGGATGGATGGATGAATGAGTGACCGGGATGGTGGATGGACAAAGGATGTTATAATGAAGGAAAGGGTGAATGAGTGGATGGGTTACAGGGTGTAAGGATTAGAAAGCGAAAGGATGGATGAATGTAAAGGATAAATGGATGGATTGATGGATGGGTCGAAGGGTGGGTGGAAGGATGAGTGAAAGGGAGGGTGGATATATGAAGTGAATGGAAGGGTATATAGATGGAGTGAAAGGGAGGGTGTATGGATGAGCGAAAGGATGGATGGATGGTTGAAATGGATAGGTTTGGAGATGAATGGGTAGGTTTGGATATGGATGAGTGGATCGAGACAGATGAACAGATGGATGAACAGATTAGTGAAAGGTAATGGATTAAAGAATGAATGGGTGCCAATGTAAAGGTGAAATGCTAGAGATCAGTGGGTGAAAGGATGAATGGATAGATGCTTAGATGGAAGAGGCAAGAGAGCTATTGTGGAGAGGATTCCAATTACTTTTTTTCACTTGCTTGGTGTCATAAGAACTTTGAATCAACGTGGGGGGTATTTAAATGTTCTGGTTACTCACTCGGCCTACATTGTGCTCCTTTCTCTACCTTGGGATTATCAGGTAGGCGTGGTGCTGTTTGCCAGCGAGTTCTTACTAGACAGCTAGTATTTGGTCTCATAAAGGCCACATTGCCATAGAAATTCCTGGCACTGAACAAAACTACTTTGTAAAAGAGCAGAATGCTGTCACACACAATGAAGCCAGCTCACAGATAGGAAGAGATAGCATTTCAATAAAAACAAAAGGTCTTGGTTAACTCAAATTTCATTAGGGGCTCAAATGTTGAAGTCACGAAAGTGCACCCATGCTATATGTCATTGTATTAAATATTGTATTAAAGGAGATTTAAGTTTTTCATGAATTCACATGAATTTCCTTAAGTAGGCCAGAAAACCGTAGTCCTAGAAAATATTTGTGAATTGCATCTTAGCATGAGCAAATATGCCCCAGCGGAAATCTGTTGAGTGTTTACAAGTTCACTTTTTCTCCAACCACATTTTTCCCAGCCCTGGAAGAAACTTTACTTCTGCCGTTGTCAGGGGTAAATTTCCGACCTTTCTTAGTATGAGAAAAGATTAGAGAAGAGCTGGTGAAAACCTTCTTCTATAGTATTAGCCTGACATAACCAGAGAGGCTATTATCAGAGCTCTTCTACAAAGAGATTGCAGCCATTATTTGACGGTGCACTACATGGCACCAAAGGGACAAGTGGATTTTGTTACAGGACAAGTAGATTTATGAAGCTACTTGTCCCATGGACAAGTACATATTTCAATAAATTCCACACCCCTGACCCCTTACTTTATAATATCTATAGCATTAGGGTTTTAGGCAGAAATAGACAGCTGGGCAAAAGCAGCAGTAGCAAGTGGAGAGCATGTTAAAGACAAAGCGGCCATATTAGCAATACTGCGCATGAGCGAAAAATCCCTCCAGAACTGCGAGTGCGTCACATCACATGGGTATGACCGACGCATGCGCAGACTAGATTTCTGCGAAGCAGCGATTCTGTAATATGCAAGCCTTATTACGATTAATAGACACATAGGCAAGCATCTCTGGGACACCCGCGTGTAGTGTAAAAGTGCAAGATTAATGACAAACAGGTTGATTAACGATATTACAGGTTAAACGAGGTTCTTGAATGTGAGCAAGGCGCTTTACGTGTGAATCCTTGCTCCATCAACCACGCCCCCTTTAACCAGCGTTCGTGCTTCGTAGAAGCCGCCGGAGCCTCGTTTCCTGGTTTCCTTCCTGCTCGAGTTTCTGATATTGTTCCTTGGCCATTCGTTTGGTGGATAGATCCTTGGTATCTTGCTGTCTACCTATTTTTACCCCGGATTCCCTCACCCTCTCTCGAGGGGCGGGGTGTCTTGCCCCCGCTATCTTGCACTTCCGCATTCCGCCTTCCCCTGATTTTTCCTCTATCACCTCCACCTGGTATTGTCTACATCATGTTCGTGAGTAAAGTCTATGTGTGTGTCTGTCCCGTGAAGTGCTCGTTCCGCTCCGTCTTCAGTTTGAGTCGGACGGCACTCCATTGTGTCTTTTGTAAGTCTGTGTCATTCTCGCCATTTGAGAGCCTCGTCTTCAGTTTAGGGGTTGGACGGGGCTTCTCATTTGTGTGCGTGTTTGGTGTACACCCGTTCCGCTCTGTCTTAAGGTTATGAGTCGGACGTGGTGTGTGTATTCCGTTCCATTTTGTCTTTAGCTCCATAAGTGGGGTGGAGTTTTTCATATGTGTTTCTTGTATTCCCAGTCTGCTCCGTCTTTAGTTTAAGAGCAGGACTGGGTGGCCTCTTTGGCTAGTTCATGTTCTTACCGCGCTGAGTTCTGTGCATAGCCGGTAAGACTTCCCCTGGTTGTGAGTGTGTCTTTCACTTGTGTTGCTATTAGCCGGGTGTCACTCTGTTCCTACCTGGCTCATTGCCTCTCTGGAGTAATCCTGGTGTCTCTTCACTCAAGATCAGACGCTCACTATACTGGGATAAGTGGAGCTTCATGTTGAACACATGTATGTAAGTTTTGGAGGTATGCTTGAGGTTTAGACGCACTGCATATTTCTTACAGCTTTCTCCTGACTTCAAGACTGCAGCTACAACGTCCAGCTGGGGGAAGAGTTGGTACACTCCTTGGATTCCCCCCCTCCCCCACACTTTTTGGGAGCAGTCTGCATTGAGTGTGTTTATATCCCACTCTTGTCATTGCTGTTTGGAAGTGTGGGGGACTTTCATCTTCACTTCTGTGGAACTTGTCTCCTCCCCATTGTGGGGAACCCTGACAGCAAGAGCTTGGTGATGGTACAGGTGAGTGTATATGACTAATGTGTTCCTCCACCTTAGCTAACCTCACTTCAACGATTCAGAAAAGGGGGTGGTGATGAACAGAGTGTCTGAATTAAGCAGACCACTCTTACCCAGTCCAAAGATCAGGGCTTGATCCATCACCGTTTTTTAGCTCACTGCACCATCCCAGCTCAGAACTTGGCTATATGCAAATTAGTCTGACCCTGGCCCAGTGCATCATGGGAACAGGGCAGACCAAACTACCAAGCCAATTCTTATACTGGGAAGGAAACAAGCTACCGGGGACCGGTTTCTGGCATTTCAGCCGTCTTCGGCCCGGCTTGCTTGAATCCTGATGGTGCAATGAGCTAGGGACTCACATCTGAGTATACCCTTCCACGCTTATGGTGGACAAAAATGATTCAGAAAAGGGGGTGGTGATGAACAGAGTGTCTGAATTAAGCAGACCACTCTTACCCAGTCCAAAGATCAGGGCTTGATCCATCACCGTTTTTTAGCTCACTGCACCATCCCAGCTCAGAACTTGGCTATATGCAAATTAGTCTGACCCTGGCCCAGTGCATCATGGGAACCGGGCAGACCAAACTACCAAGCCAATTCTTATACTGGGAAGGAAACAAGCTACCGGGGACCGGTTTCTGGCATTTCAGCCGTCTTCGGCCCGGCTTGCTTGAATTCTGATGGTGCAATGAGCTAGGGACTCACATCTGAGTATACCCTTCCACGCTTATGGTGGACAAAAATGATTCAGAAAAGGGGGTGGTGATGAACAGAGTGTCTGAACTAAGCAGACCACTCTTACCCAGTCCAAAGATCAGGGCTTGATCCATCACCGTTTTTTAGCTCACTGCACCATCCCAGCTCAGAACTTGGCTATATGCAAATTAGTCTGACCCTGGCTCAGTGCATCATGGGAACAGGGAAGACCAAACTACCAAGCCAATTCTTATACTGGGAAGGAAACAAGCTACCGGGGACCGGTTTCTGGCATTTCAGCCGTCTTCGGCCCGGCTTGCTTGAATCCTGATGGTGCAATGAGCAATGTTGCAATGAGCTAGGGACTCACATCTGAGTATACCCTTCCACGCTTATGGTGGACAAAAATGATTCAGAAAAGGGGGTGGTGATGACATGAGTCCCTTTCTCACTGCACCATCAGGATTCAAGCAAGCCGGGCCGAAGACGGCTGAAATGCCAGAAACCGGTCCCCGGTAGCTTGTCTCCTTTCTGGTGAAGAATTGGCTTGGTAGTTTAGTCTGCCCTGTTCCCATGATGCACTGGGCCAGGGACAGACTGATTTGCATATAGCCAGATTCTGAGCTGGGATGGTGCAGTGAGATAAATACCGGTGATGGGTCAAGCCCTGATCTTTGGACTGGGTAAGAGTGGTCTGCTTAATTCAGACACTCTGTTCATCACCACCCCCTTTTCTGAATCGTTTTTGACCACTATAGGTGTGGCAGGGTATACTCAGACATGAGTCCCTTTCTCACTGCACCATCAGGATTCAAGCAAGCCGGGCCGAAGACGGCTGAAATGCCAGAAACCGGTCCCCGGTAGCTTGTCTCCTTTCTGGTGAAGAATTGGCTTGGTAGTTTAGTCTGCCCTGTTCCCATGATGCACTGGGCCAGGGACAGACTGATTTGCATATAGCCAGGTTCTGAGCTGGGATGGTGCAGTGAGATAAATACCGGTGATGGATCAAGCCCTGATCTTTAGACTGGGTAAGAGTGGTCTGCTTACTTCAGACACTCTGTTCATCACCACCCCCTTTTCTGAATCGTTTTTGGCCACTATAGGTGTGGCAGGGTATACTCAGACATGAGTCCCTTTCTCACTGCACCATCAGGATTCAAGTAAGCCGGGCCGAAGACGGCTGAAATGCCAGAAACCGGTCCCCGGTAGCTTGTCTCCTTTCTGGTGAAGAATTGGCTTGGTAGTTTAGTCTGCCCTGTTCCCATGATGCACTGGGCCAGGGAAAGACTGATTTGCATATAGCCAGGTTCTGAGCTGGGATGGTGCAGTGAGATAAATACCGGTGATGGATCAAGCCCTGATCTTTGGACTGGGTAAGAGTGGTCTGCTTAATTCAGACACTCTGTTCATCACCACCCCCTTTTCTGAATCGTTTTTGGCCACTATAGGTGTGGCAGGGTATACTCAGACATGAGTTCCTTTCTCACTGCACCATCAGGATTCAAGCAAGCCGGGCCGAAGACGGCTGAAATGCCAGAAACCGGTCCCCGGTAGCTTGTCTCCTTTCTGGTGAAGAATTGGCTTGGTAGTTTAGTCTGCCCTGTTCCCATGATGCACTGGGCCAGGGACAGACTGATTTGCATATAGCCAGGTTCTGAGCTGGGATGGTGCAGTGAGATAAATACCGGTGATGGATCAAGCCCTGATCTTTGGACTGGGTAAGAGTGGTCTGCTTAATTCAGACACTCTGTTCATCACCACCCCCTTTTCTGAATCGTTTTTGGCCACTACAGGTGTGGCAGGGTATACTCAGACATGAGTCCCTTTCTCACTGCACCATCAGGATTCAAGCAAGCCGGGCCGAAGACGGCTGAAATGCCAGAAACCGGTCCCCGGTAGCTTGTCTCCTTTCTGGTGAAGAATTGGCTTGGTAGTTTAGTCTGCCCTGTTCCCATGATGCACTGGGCCAGGGACAGACTGATTTGCATATAGCCAGGTTCTGAGCTGGGATGGTGCAGTGAGATAAATACCGGTGATGGATCAAGCCCTGATCTTTGGACTGGGTAAGAGTGGTCTGCCTAATTCAGACACTCTGTTCATCAACCACCCCCTTTTCTGAATCGTTTTTGGCCACTATAGGTGTGGCAGGGTATACTCAGACATGAGTCCCTTTCTCACTGCACCATCAGGATTCAAGCAAGCCGGGCCGAAGACGGCTGAAATGCCAGAAACCGGTCCCTGGTAGCTTGTCTCCTTTCTGGTGAAGAATTGGCTTGGTAGTTTAGTCTGCCCTGTTCCCATGATGCACTGGGCCAGGGACAGACTGATTTGCATATAGCCAGGTTCTGAGCTGGGATGGTGCAGTGAGATAAATACCGGTGATGGATCAAGCCCTGATCTTTGGACTGGGTAAGAGTGGTCTGCTTAATTCAGACACTCTGTTCATCACCACCCCCTTTTCTGAATCGTTTTTGGCCACTATAGGTGTGGCAGGGTATACTCAGACATGAGTCCCTTTCTCACTGCACCATCAGGATTCAAGCAAGCCGGGCCGAAGACGGCTGAAATGCCAGAAACCGGTCCCCGGTAGCTTGTCTCCTTTCTGGTGAAGAATTGGCTTGGTAGTTTAGTCTGCCCTGTTCCCATGATGCACTGGGCCAGGGACAGACTGATTTGCATATAGCCAGGTTCTGAGCTGGGATGGTGCAGTGAGATAAATACCGGTGATGGATCAAGCCCTGATCTTTGGACTGGTTAAGAGTGGTCTGCTTAATTCAGACACTCTGTTCATCACCACCCCCTTTTCTAAACCTCACTTCAACAGCAGAAACTTTTAGGTTCCAGAAGAGTTGTCATCATAATTTCAAGCCTACCCCAGAAGTTCCCAACTTGCAGGCTATTTAAGGATTTAGCTGATACATTTGGAATTAAGGGCAGTTGTTTGGACTTCACTCTGCGCACTGGGGCTGTCTGGGGTTTCCACAACCTTTCCATTGAGCCAGGGGGGCGCTAGGTGGCGCCGGACTAAGATGGCCGCACTAGTGTAAGGCTCCCAATCGGCCGAGCACTCTTTCCCATGCTGAAGGGATCCTGACCGGGCAGACTGGCTCAAACATTGCCCCTTTACCTCCGCTTCACCGTGCTGAACACAACGGTGTCTCGCTTGCCCTGCGGGACCCTACCGGAGAGGTGCCGGCGGTCGGAGAATCCTGAGCGGACTGCTGTACAGCGGGGGAGGCTCTTTCGCGCCGGCTCATCTCTCTTGGGAGAGGCCGGTGCTCTGCGGCCTTCCCGTCACTGCCGGAGCGGCCTTGCATGCTGGAGGCGATCTGACCGCTGGACGATCGGGAGGGCCCGACGGGCTCGGGGGGGCCCCAGCTGCTGATTCAGGTGAGCGCTGCTCGCGATCTGCCGCCTCACCCCGACGGTATCCTCCCCCAACGCTGTGAACGCTCATCACTGTGCCCAGGGCCTCGCTGACGTGCCAGTCATCCGCCATCATAGGTTCCCTGCCTCCCGGACTGAGAAGCCTAGGGCCTAATCTCCTGACGGTACTCCAACTGCTACGGGGCTGGGACCACTGACCCTACCGGCTGCTGCTTCCCAACCACCATTTGCTTCACACTCTCCTGGCAGACGCCTCAAGGGGATACTGTGTCTCTCCAACTGCTGTAACTGCACTGCTCCTGCTGATACCACCGCTTGGGCCACCACGACAGTCAGTGCCCAGGTGCCTATCTACCAACGATCTCGAGGCACCCCCAGGGCCTTTACACTCACCTGGCACCAGCCAGACCACCCCATTGGAAAGACCACGCTGCAGTGCCAGTCACCGTGGCAAAGAACTGCGCACTTACGCATTCTGAAGTACCTCCTAGGGTGATATGTTCTTCCACACCCTCCCCTCCCCCTCAGGGGAGGCCCACATAGTCTCCTGGCATCTCTTGTTGATTTGTCCTAGAGTAAGATAGTAGACGCTACGCAGCAGCAGGCCTGAACCACAAGCGACCGCTGCGTGGGAAGTTGTTCCGCGGTATCGCCCATCCCCAGGCCTGCGCCTCGCGTTGCCTTTTCTGCCTGTGCCTCCCATCCACTCGGAGCCTGCGACTACTGCTGCTCTTGACCGTTATCCACTCCACCGGCCCTGCCCGAGACGGTCCCTCCTTCCTCCTGCCACGACATTGCTGCGAGCTGGCGTCGATTTCTCCGACTACATCGCGGCCGCCCAGACGCGACATGGGCCGCAATGACGCACGCCAGTCTAAAATACCGTTTGAAACCAAAAAATCTTCCAAAACGCCGCCGGAGACGGAGGGCAGCCCTGCGGCCTCGACCCCTCAGGAAGAAGACTGGAAAACGCTACTGCTAGGCATGAAGCAAAGCCTCTCCACTATCGACGCCAAAGTAGATACCATGAACATGCGTATGGACAGCGTTGTGGCCAAGCTTGAGCAACATGATACCCGCATAAAGGAGACAGAAGACAGGATATCTGTTCTGGAAGATGGCGCTGCTTCCTCGGGCAAACAGGTCACCCAAATGGACAAGTTGCTCAAACTCATTGCAGATAAGAATGAGGATTTGGAAGCGAGGTCCCGCCGCAATAATGTCCGCATTTTAGGCTTGGCGGAGTCCACCAATACTGGTAAAATGGAGACCTTCGTGGAGAACCTCCTCATGGACCTCTTCGGGAAAGAATCCTTCTCTCCACACTTCATCATCGAAAGGGCCCATAGATCTCTAGCGGCCCGCCTGCCTCCCGGAGCTCAACCTCGCCCTATCATCGTGCGCTTCCTGAACTACAGAGACCGAGATGCAGTGTTAAAACGCTCCAGAGAACTGGGTACTGTGACCTACTGCAACACAACTCTCTCCTTTTTTCCAGATTTTACCCCCACTGTCCAGGAGGCAAGGCGCAAATTTGCAGTGGTTAAAAAGAAACTCCAGGCGCAGGAGCTCCCATATGCCATGTTATACCCAGCCAAATTGAAAGTATCAGTTCAGGGCAGGCACCATTTCTTTCAAAACCCGCAACAAGTGGAAGATTTTCTTAAACACTATAGGAAAGAACAAGACAGTGGTGAAGCTACTCGTCGCCGATCCAGGTCTCACTCACCACTGTCGCAGCAGGACTGACTGGGAGCATTGTGACATTGGACCTTGTCGTCTAGCACGCTCTGTCCATCACCTAAATGGAGCCAGCCTTCTTACATACTATGTTCCAGTTGCTTGAACTGCGCAAGATTCACCGGTCTAAGATATACCTAAGTGCTCGGTCACCCACCTCCGTCCCACGGTAGACGCCCGGTAAGAACCCGGTGTCTGTGGGTGTAAGTAGGGAGGTGGTTGGCAGGTCTAGTGCCCCTAGTTTCTGTCCCCCAATGGGCGAGCCCCTAAACACCCCGCACCTTCTAAGGGAAGGGGCAAGTGTTATATCATTTCTGGTCTTTGTTTTGTTTGGTTTTTGGGATGGCGGGTGGTGGTTGTATTCCCGGCTAGTTGGGGTTGCCGGTGTGGGTGGGAAGAAACTTAGTTCTGATACTGCTGACCTTATTATGTTTACTGTGCTGTCCCGGGGGTGGATTTCTGGGAGGTATTTGGGGGGGGAATGTCATTTGAATAATGGTGACTGTGCTATGGCCCTTACTTACGGTATTACATGCCACAGGATTTGTTCTAAGTTAGAATGGGTGACGTAGAGGATGTGCGACCATCACAACAGTGTCGGCTGGTGTCATGGAACATACGTGGGCTGAATAATCCTAGGAAAAAGAGGCAGATTTTGGGATACCTCGACAGGCAGGGAGTATCGATTGCCATGCTGCAAGAAACACATCTCTTGCCAGATAGCTCTCCCCTCTTTGCGTCCAGGTGGGCCTCTTGCAAGGTTTTCTCTTCCTACTCCAACTATGCCAGGGGGGTTACGATCTTGGTCAGACGTGGAATGAAGTTTACGCCTGCCGGGACAGAGGTGGATTCATGTGGCAGATACTGCATGATCTGGGGGAAATTGTACTCGCATACTGTTCTTTTTGCATGCTATTATGGTCCCAACACCGACGACACTTCCTCACTTCTCACACTGTGGGGTAAGATCCAAACATTGGGCATAGACCATGTCATATGGGGTGGGGACTTTAACACCGCGATTACACCGGCCCTTGACAGATCTCACCCCCATGCCGCGCACTACTCTCACACTCAACGTGTTCTATCCTCTATTGTTGCTGACCACCACTATATTGATGCTTGGAGGCACCTACACCCCTCCCTCAAGCAGGGCACCCATCATTCTGCAGTACACTCCACATGGGCACGGTTAGACTATGTGTTCCTATCGGCTGGCCTCACGCCTTGGGTAGTCAGTGTCCTTCATCTAGCCAAGACTTTCTCTGACCACTCTCCGGTCCTGATATCGCTGCGTATTCCCACTGAGACCTCCCCTTACTTGAGTTGGCGCCTTAACCCTGCTCACCTCACCGACTCCGCCTTTAGGGCAGAACTAGAACAGGACATACACGACTTCTTTGAACGCAATGTGGGGTCTGTGCCGAATCTCTCCACGGTGTGGGAGGCCTTTAAAGTTACGGTGCGGGGCTGGTGTATCGCTAAAGGGGGCGGAGTCCTTAAATCAATGCGCGGGGAATTGCGTAAACTCGAATCCGAACTTCGAGACCTAGAACAGAATAGTACTCGCGACGCCCGAGACCATGCTACCAAGGCCCTTCTTCGGGAAAACCTGAACGAATACGCGGAGGCGGCAGACAGGGAATGTAAGTTCCTCGGCAAACAGCACACAGCTCGTATCTTTGGAGAAGGAGACAGGCCCGGCAGAGCGCTTGCCTCAGCTGTCAGGCCCCCTAGATATACTAGCTACGTCACCACCTTGCTGGATGAACAACAAGTCCCACAACGTGACCTCACAGAACAACTCCGCATCCTTACAACTCACTATTCCACTCTCTACACGTCCCACAGGTCAGTGCCTATTAATCTACATCCATATCTTGAAGATACCGCCATCGCATGGCTCGGCCCCACCCAGCAAAAATTCCTACACCACATTCTTGAGATAGATGAAATAAAGGACGCTATCATGTCGATGAAATCAGGCAAGTCGCCTGGTTCTGACGGATTGCCAATCGACTTTTACAAGGCCTACATCCATATACTCGCCCCAATATTACAACAAGTGTATTATTCGGCCCTTGAGGAGGGGACTCTACCGCCCTCTATGCGCGAAGCCCTTATAACATCCCTCTTGAAACCGGGCAAGCCACCGGAGCACTGTGACTCCTACAGGCCCCTCTCATTGCTCAATACGGACGTTAAAATACTGGCGAAGGTACTTGCATCACGTCTTAACCTGCTAATGGAACGCCTAGTCTTGCCTGACCAAGCAGGATTCGTCCCCAATAGGGCGACTTCCCATAATTTACGCACCCTTCAGGCTGTACTGCAGGATATCAATCCTCGCTGCGAAGCAGCTGCTGTGTTTCTAGACGCCACTAAAGCGTTTGATTCCCTTGAATGGGACTACTTATTGGCCCTTCTTGAACGAATGGGGATCCCATACAGCTTCCTAGATTGGATAAAACTGCTATATAATAACCCGTGCGCTTCAGTCCTGCTCAACGGCACTAGGTCAGCTCCCTTTGCCATTCATAGAGGCACCAGACAGGGATGCCCCCTTTCCCCTGTCCTCTTTGCGATAGCCATCGAGCCATTAGCGGCTAAACTCCGTCAGCATCATAACCACCGCTCACTAATATACCCGGAGCGCCAGCTGCTAGTGGCACTGTATGCTGACGACATGACCCTATACGTACACAAACCACATGAGAACCTTAATCCTATTCTGCGCGAGATCACTAAATTTGGTGCCATTTCGGGAATACAGATTAACTGGTCAAAGTCTGCTCTGTTCCCCTTAACTGATAAAACTGTGCATTTTCCCCTGGACTATCCCTTGATATGGGAAACAGAGGAACTAAAATACCTCGGCATCATTGTATCCCGAAATCGAGAGACCCTTATTCGGGCTAACTATGGCACTGTCCTGGATAAACTGACCGATACCATTACTAAGTGGCTCCATCTCCCACTTTCAATAGCGGGACGCATTTCCCTTATCAAGATGGTTGTCCTAAACTGCTCTACCTCTTCACCAACATACCGTACAGTCCGGGTCCCCACTTCTTTCGTTCCCTTAATTCCCAATTATCGCGCCTTATATGGGGAGGCAAACAGGCCAGGATTAGCCTGAAGACGCTCATGTTACCTTACCATCAAGGTGGGTTTGATGTCCCGAACTTCCAACGCTATTACGACTGTGCCCAGGGCCACTTTGTCGCTTACTGGCTACACCCTCCCCCCTTCATGGCCCACTTGGCGGTGGAGGACGGGTACATGAGACCCGTGAAGCCGTCGGGATATTTATACACCACGCCCCACATCACAGACCGAGACCCTACCACGGTTGATTGCACAGTTCAGGCCTGGAAGCGCCTGGCGGATCACATGGAAGTCGGGTTTTTCTATTCCCCACTTATGCCCCTAGCGCATGATCCAAGACTGCGTGTAGCCTGTGAAGAGATCGGACGTAAAATGCTCACGAAATTGGCGATCCACATGTGGGGCGATCTATACCTCCAGGGACAATTTCGAACATCGGCACAATTCTTTGGTGAAAAGGCCCCCTCCGTAATGGACACGTTCCTCTATGTACGGCTTCGTCAGAACGTCAAGGCGGTTACTCCTAACTTCCCTGATGAGCCGGACACCCTGGCCCCCCTGCACACGCTCCTGCAAGCGGACACGCCTAAACATGTTGTGTCTATGCTATACAAACATGCACAGCCGGCCCCATCGCCCCCCCCGCTCAGAGCCCGCAGCGACTGGGACGGCGACCTGGACGCCCCGCTGTCGGACGAGCAATGGGAGGAAAGCTGCTCTCACACTAACGCGGTGACCGGCAATGCCCGTCTCAGGCTGCTGCATTTCAAATTCCTGCACCGAATCTACTTTACTCCTTCCAAATTATTCCAACTAGGTCTCCGAGATAACGACAAATGCCTTAGATGCTGGGGCGAGAGAGCCGACTTCTTTCACCTTGCATGGACATGCCCTGCTGTAGCGGAATACTGGCATGCTGTTTTCAGAGCGTTGTCTGACATGGTCGGGTTGGATATCGATCCCTGTCCCAAAGTTGCCCTGTTGGGTCACATGGCCCCAACGCTGAAGTCACATAGAAAATTTTTTGCACTGGGCCTCCTGTTGGCCAAACGTCATGTGGCATGCAAATGGGGCAGGGGCCGCGCGCCAAAATTTAAGATATGGCTCGACACCATGGTTACTTGGCAAGAACACCTACACAACTATGCCGACCTCTTACCGCACAAGTCACGTCCTAAAGATCTCTGGGGCCCCCTCACTGCCTATCTCCTTCGCGAGCAGGGTGAGGACTCTTCGGACGCATGAAGATACACTAGAATGCTCTTCACCCACCCCCTCTCCCTCACCCAAACCTCGCCCTGATCCCCCCCACCTGCCTTGCCTCCAGTCTTCCCTCCCTCCCATCCCCCCCCTCCCCTCCCCCCCTGAGTATCTTCCTACATACGAATGTGCCTGCATACTATACCCTATGTCGCCTCACCCAATACTTCCACGTGCTCTCTGAACCAGTCGGCGGCCTGACTGCATATCCCGTCAGCTTCTGAAGCCCGGCTTTAGGCTGATCCACGACTAGTTCCTAATACCAGACTACTTGCCTACTTAACTTGCATGTTATACGTACCTCTTCTTATGTGGCCTTCGCACTTTATTTCCCTCGCAGGTTTGATTGTACATATCCCCCTCTCACCCCCCCCCCCCTCAGTCCTTCCCCTCCCATGTCAGCCAGGCGTGTTACGCGGGTGCGGAGCAACACTAATCCCGACGTCGGTTGCTCCACCTTCTACTTGTTACCACCTTCTCGCTCCTCACCTCAAGGTCCTTTTATCCACATACAGTGTATGGTGGGATATCATGGGAGGGGTCAGTTTTGTTTGGTGTTTTATAGTTGGTTTTGAAAATGATAAAAGAAACCTCAAGATATATTGCTTGTACACACAGTGTCTCCTTACAGCAATTAAAATGCACATGTCATGTGACTATGCCACTTTTACATCGCGGCCGGCCCTTGTGGGGTTGTAGGCGGCATGCTGTGTTTAATTCCTGGTGACTACTTTTTCTGCTGTTGGGCCCATCCTGGGCCTATTATATTGTGGCTGCCGGCCTGCCACCACAGGTTGTAGGCGTGAAGCTGTGTACTAACCTCTCCTTTGTCATCAATAAAGGTTTTAAAAAAAAAACTAAAAAAAAAACCTTTCCATTGAGCCTATGCACAGGTCGGCTCTTCTTCCGGGTGAACCTAGCCTTCCTTTTATTAGGTGGGGCTGCCATGACAGGGGCTGGCTTGGGCTTAAAACCAAGCTTAAGCCAGCCCTTGTGGTAACTGTGGGCCTGATCGGACTAGCTTCTGAATCCATAGATGACAAGGGCACAATATCTACTGAGTGTTCTTCTAATGTGTGCTGAATAGTACCAAGCCAGGAGGAAGATACATCAGTATTAGTCAACATACACGGACCATTAAGCACAGGGGTCATAGAAAGTCTGGGGGGAGGTACAATCGAATACAGTGACCGCCTCCTTTCCGTAAGTTTGATTTAATTTATTAACACTGATTCTGCCCTCTGTAGGAAAGCGTCCAGAGTCCCTGCAGCCCCCTGGCCATTAAGTACCCTTCGTTTACTCATTTTGACCCCAAATAAACACTAATGTTCTGAAGACTAGATAAGAAGGAAAGAACAATGGCCCAATCCTTTTCAGGCAACGCAGTGAGACTCTGGAACTCGTTTCCGCCTGAGCTCCGGACCACCGCCTCCTCCCAGGCCTTCAAAAGGGACCTCAAAGTTCTCCTCCTCCAGAGACACCTCCAAAAGTAATTCACGTCCTCTTGCTATTTGGAGGAAGACTCCCCACTACTGATATTTTCTACTTTCCATGACCATGGGAGTGCCTTCCCAGTGTTTTCCTGTGGTGGGAGTGTCTGCCTTTTTGCAGTATTCTCCATGTACTTGTGTTCGGTGCCCTTTTGTAACATGCACACTACACTTTGCCCATGTAACACACGGTTGCTACCTCTCACATGTTTTTACCTTTGATACTTGCACAAGGGCCACCTTGCCTACGTAACGCCTGTTCTTGTGCCAGCACTTATTGCAGTATTATACCTCAAATTATACTCTGTTTTCTCTTTTAACTGCACACTTGTCACTTTTCCTCTTGTGCACTTTTGACTACCTCATGTATTTTTGGTTGTTCACAATTTTTACTACCTCAAGTATTTTGTTTGCTCACAATTGTCACTATTACCTTTACTACCTCATGTATTTTTGGTTGCTCACAATTTTTACTACCTCAAGTATTTTGTTTGCTCACAATTGTCATTATTACCATTATTACCTCATGTATTTTTGGTTGCTCACAATTTTTACTACCTCATGTTTTTTTGTTTGCTCACAATTGTCACTATTACCTTATGTAAGTAACGTATGTTTTAGTAATCTGCTCTTTTGTAATGTTTCTCATTATGTTTCATTTCTGTTCCTAATGTGAAGCGCTCTGACGCCTTCGGGTAAAGTCCGCGCTATTTAAAAATGCATAAATAAATAAATAAATAAATAAATAAATAAATAAATAAATAAATAAACCCAATGCAAATCACAGGTTAAATGGGACAGACCTCAAGTCCAGGCGATAAGATGGATGGCCCAGCCCAGCTTCGTTCGGGGCTGTCCGCAGAGGCCCGGGGCGAAAGAAGGGTGGCCCTGCCCTGCCTCTTCCGGGTGATGACTGGCAAGGACGGGCCCGCCCTTGGTCGACCGCGTGCGGCCTGCGCCGCTAGGGGTGAGGCTGCGCTATGTAGCGTGCTGACACTGCCTCCCCCGTGGTAGCGGTGACTTGATGGAGAAGGCGGGAGGATGTCGCGTTGCACCCTGGGACTGGAAGTCCCACCAGGGTGAGACTCGGCGAGGCTGGTGAGCTTGTAGTTGAAAGTTAGCAGGGCCCGCTGCAACAATCCGTCAGATCTGCAGTCCCCTTATCCTTGAAACTCCTGCAGAGGTATTGCGGGCTGTAATGCTCAAATGATGAAGTGCCCCACACTCGCGTCTCACTGTCTCCTGAGGGCAGGTCCGAATTCCACTCCTGTGCTGCAGCTTCGGAGGGAAACACCTGCACAGCCAGTCAACCATGCAGATCAGAATCCATTGAGCAGCCCGGGTCTCTCCACTTACACGCAGTCTGCCAGCCTGTGCACATCTGGCGAGCAAGCGTGTCTAAAAGCACGGCCACAGCAGAGCGACAGCTCAACGGGACCAGAGCAGTACCCCCCTCTCTTCCCTGCCTTTCACCGCCAGAGCGGCAAAGCCAGCAGCAGCCGCCGACAAATCCACCTCTCCAAATCTCTCAAACGCTGCGGAGCCAGAGAGCAGATATACGTGAACTGAATAGGAAACTAGAAGTGCTTGTAAAGATACTGAAATAAAGTAGTATTACTATAAAGGTGACAAAATACGGGTATGCACTCGTTGTAGTATTTAGTAGATAGTGCCAACAGATGGTATCAAACAAAATAAAAACTGTTGGTTGAGCTTCCTTAGAATCAGTATTGCCCTGTAAATAGATAACAAATTGTGTGTTTTTTTTTTTTAATGTTGTAAGTATTACTTGAAACATTTACAGAGATTTGCAGTTAGAAGCTGAATCACGGAAAGAAGTACTAAAGGAAGAGGTGTCCTATAAGTGAGGCAGTTCTTATCTTGAGCCGGTGGGGCCCACCAGCACTTATTTTTGGGAACCGGAACTTATCAGCCTCAGATATTTACCAAGCACAAGAGAGGGGAAAAAACACAAAGCAGAAAAATGGAGGAAGAGAAAAACTGCAAAACCATCACAAAAGGAGAAATCAGGAACCTGCAAGAGTGAGATAAAGGGGAAGGGAATGTCTCGCAATGGATGAAAGAGGCATGTAGTGTATTTAATGCTAAAAGCCTCTGTATTCGCGCACCAACATTTAATTACACCAGCCATGGGTGCCTGAGCAGAACTTTGGGCACCAGCACACTTTTTTTGTTTTTTACATATTAATCACTGGAGTGGTTTATGGATGCTGAGCATGCATTCAAGGGCATCAAAGTAAGTACTGCAAGGTTGCCAGTGGCCAGGGGCCTTGGATGAAGTGGTGAGGGGTAAGAAACAAGAGGTGGCGATTGTGTAACGAACACTCTGGCTGGAATCTCCCACCCCATAGAGTAGAGTCTTTAAAAAATAAAAAAAAGAACACAGGTAAGATGTCAACAAGGGCTGCCAAGGAAGGCTTGCCGGGCCACTGGGGGCCAGCGGGCTGTACTATGAGTACCCGTGTCCTAGATAGTAAACTAACATAATACAACCATTTCTATGCATGTCTTAAAAACTTCACACTTTCTACGAGAGAGAAAAAAGTCTGAGGATAGGCACATAATAGAAATAGAAGAGCCAGACAGAACCAAGTGCTGGAAATAAGAGATACATATGGGCACTGTCACAATGTTCATGACATAGGGTTACACGTAGAGGTGATGAATTTGATGTATAAGCAGCACCTAGACATGCCAAGCATAAGCATTAAGGTTCAAGTAACGGTTTAGGCAGCTGTCCATCGATGGTGAGATAGAAAGTAAGGAGAGTAGGTGTGGATTGTTCATAGTGACATGGTAGTCAGTTCCTGGGTACCATCAATGATTGAGTGTATTTGCTTTAAAAGACATGGTGGAAGTCAGCCATTAATAGTTTGAAACTGTGCATGCTTTGTCTGCAGACCAACAGCTATGTTTGGTGTTGACAAATTTTCAAAAGGAAAATGTGAAAAATCGCACAATAAGACCTAAATAGCAATAGGTAAGCTGACCGCTATGTTGGAAAGTAAAAGACAGAAAATGGAAGGGGAGAAGAGAAGGGAAAAGGAGAAGTTTCCGTAAAAACACACCCAGAATATACGTATATGCCTTAGCTTAAGAGTGATTACGCTAAATTTAGACATTGCCCTCCCTTCCAAATTTAGCACTGATGGTCTTTTATTTGCCAGCTGAAAGTTGTCAAGGGGGATAAACACTTCAAAATTATACCAACAATTTCATCATACTTAAAGTACCACAGACTCCGGATTCAAGTTTATATATTTATATAAGGCCAAAAATAGTTGAAAATACACGCATCGAAGAATCAATGAATATAGGTACATAAAAATCAAAACAGAGTCGAACCTACGCATACAATTAATACGGCACAGAACACATAAAGTGACATTCAAGGAGTAAAATACAACACAGGATGGAGGCTGAATCTAATTCTATGTTCATTAGGAAGGAAAGCATGAATTATCTTTGCCTACACTACTCTCTCTAAGGTTTCTGGCTTGAGTACCCTCACTTCTTTCCCAAAGGTGTAAGCACATGTAGACTTCCTAAGAAGTACTCACTTCAAAATGGGTCAGATTGCTTAAGTCTATGAAGCTCACTCTTAAGGTGCTCCTTCTCCGAAGAAAATCTAGAAGTCTCATTTTCTGTCCCTGCGCATAATACTAAAAGACAAGACTCAGCCCCTCCTAAATGCATCACATGACAAATTATTTTATTTGCAAGGTTCCCCAGCAACTTTCCGTTACTTCTGTAATGACATTTTCTTGTCTTCTAGTGGCCTTGAGGTTCAGATAGGCCATGCACAGGAGATATCCTCCCTTCCCTCTTCTCAGACTGTTCAAAGACATTACTTTTATCTCCTTCAACTAAGAATAATGAGGTTGAATTCCGGTACCTGTAGTGGTGTGAGAGCATACTGTTCTGGCATACACAAAAGATACATTTAATTAGTTCCTTAGTAACCAGGGCTTTCGAAACTGTCAACAACTTGTAGATCTGGGCCTACAGTGCAGGCAACTTAAACACACACAATTACATTTTTATGAATATAGGCATCCTGTACATTATGCATACAGGAATGAAAATGTCTCTAATACTTATGAATCCGAATTCATATACATTACATTTCTATGTTTAAGATGTAGCATAAATGCATTTACAAAACACAATACACTGCAAACGATAAAAACACATGTAGATATGTTTGATTATTAATATAATGCACCAATACAATGTAGAGTGCTGTAAGCGCTCTAACAGTTCCCCCCCTCTTACGACTAGTGTCATAACACCAACATCTTTTACTCTCTTACAGTTTTCTTTCTTGCAGAAGGGATCAACCTAAACAGAAGTTGTAGCTTGCCGTCCCTGTCTGAATCTTTCTAACCCCTTAAGATGCAGATAATGACTGTCATTCTAACTGCTGCTCTCGTTTCTTCAAGGATCTTTCATCATGGCATACCTTTTGCTATTTGTAAGCTTTGATGGCTCCTAATAATACAATGATACATATGACTGCTATTATGATGGGTTTCAAAATGTATCCCATTATTCCTTGTCCCAGGCTTCCAAACCATTTACCAATCTTCCCAAATCCCTTGCCATATTGTTCCCAAATTCCATCTGCAGCCAAATCACTTAAATCTTGATGTATCTCTGAAATATTAGTGATATATTTTCGTGTATCCCGACTATTGTCAGGAATATACGTGCAGCACTGTTGAACTTTCAGTAATTTACAGACTCCTCCGTATTTTTCCACAAGGACGTCTAAAGCAAGACGATTTTGAAGAACCATAGCCTTTATCGATACCATCTCTCCATCAACGAGTAATACAATTTGGGCCGTATTCACAGAGAGTTTATCCACTATTGTTGCCAACTTTCAGATTTTCACATCATTCAAGATCACACCCGCACTCGGTATCATGGCTCCAAAAACATCTCCAACAATTTCTCCAGCACTTGCACCACGTTTTCCTCTGTGAACGCCTTTTCCTTCTTAGGGCCATAGATCATCTACATGGAAGATTTTGGGGAATACCACTGCTTAATAGCATGTACAAAACCAATTCTTGGGCAATTTCACATAAGCACTTTTACCACAGACAAAATACTCATTTGGTTCTATGGTCAATTTGTCCAATAACGCTTTTCTTATTGCGTCCTCTATTAAGAAGATGTGTTCACAATCACTCTCACCCACAAATATTTTGTCATAATAAATTGACGCGTGTCTAATGCATAACTTTCCTTTTTGCTATTAGACCTGAACTTTCCTTTGCCTTATGATCTAATTCTTCCTGTGTCCATGGGATAACTTTATGCTTTGGGTCCGGTCTAAATGAGGCCTGTCTATGTCGATCTTCTATCTGATCCACAAATTTCTTTTCAATGTCAGTCAACATGCAAGTCAAATTGTGTATATGAGCATGCAATGTATCTTAAGTAATAGTAGGCACGGGGCGTGGCTAAGAGCGATAAGATGGTGGTCTCACTTTCGTAGTGCACTGGACCACTCCGTCATCCGCTCTTGAACCCATTGCCATCGAGGTGCGCCTACCATCCCAGGCCACTTATCTGTCTGTCCTGAGTCCTGTGCCTCCCTCAGTGACGGTCGGTGTGGTGCCCGAGCACCGCGTGACACCCCTGCAGAGAACCTTGGCCTCGCTGCATCTCCAAGATGGTAGCTCCGCTTCCTGGCTCATCGGCCGTCCTCTGGCTCAGATCTCCTCCTGAGGTGTCTGCAGTGCGGTGATTTCGGGGGTCCGGTGGCGCTGTCTTGGCCAGCGCCGGAGGCGCTATGTTTCCTCCCTCCTCCGGTGGTGTATGTCCGACTGGGCAAAGGGCGCAAAGAGAGGCACGGGATCCTGCCCGCTGCATCTCCTGGGGCGGATCTCACGCTGCGGTGTCTGGCGCGACTGAGCCCGGGTGAGCGGGGCCCGCGGTTGGCGGACGGGAGAGGTGAGTCTTATTCCCCCTGCCGCATCCACGCTGCCCTGCCCGGTGGTGGCTTCTGTGGGCTGCTGAGGCTGCGGCTTGGATCCCATCTGGAGGCCTGGAAAGGCGGCGGCCCTGATTGTCGGGCGGCAGTGGTGGTGAGGGCAGGTGCATTCCTCCTTTGAGCCCTCCTCCCACGCCGCACTGCTGGACCTAAATTGCCACCAACGGGGCCCTGACTGATTAGCGGCTGCGTTCCTGAGTGCCTGTTACAAACTTAAGAGGGTACATGGCCTGGAGGCGAGCACACCCTGCGTCATAGAGACAACACTAGTAGTGCTCCCCCACTGAGTGCCTGCATGCTGCTGTTAATTGATGACTAACCAGGAAATCTGGGAGGATTAAAGTAGGAGTAATGAAGATAATTTAGACACTTACCACTACAGCTGCGTTGTGGGAGTTACTGCTGCCTGCTGCGAGCCTGACTCCACCACTGGTTTCAACGCGGGGACGCCGCGGAGGCCTCGCCCCGCCCTGCCACGGATTGGGAACTGTTGCTTCTCCGGCCTCCTGGACGGGCGCAGGGGTCTGCGTGTGGTTACTCCCCGGATCATTGACCTCGGAGGCTTGCAGACCTGAGGCCCTGCGACGTCTACTGTGAGTACGGTGTGCCCCGCTGCGAGGGAGGATCTTCGGCGCTGCCCTGTGCGCCGAGCGGATTCACCTGGCGCTGCGGGCCTTGCTCGAGGTTCTGAGAGTGACAGTGTGAGCCCTGCTGTCCTGGTCTGAGGCGCTGAGGGACCCCACTGAAAAGAAGTCAGGAGACCTGTGGTCTGCTTTAGGCGACCACCTGGGGCCTAGGCCGGTGGCCCCGGGTGCTGCGGGCTCCCTGCTGGCTTTCAGAAGTGGCTGTGCTGGGCTGGTGCTTGCCCGGGCCAAGGTGGATTGCGTCCTGCGCCGTGGGCCCTGCCGGCTGTGGGCTCTGCTGGGGGTGAGGACAGCCAAGAAGAGTCACCACCACTGCCCTGGATGGCCATTGGGGCCGGGGGGCCCCTTCGCGTTGACCCCTGGGCCTGAACGATATCTCTGGAGGAGAAGGATCCGAGGAGAACATGTGGTGGTGCCATTGCTCGTCGCCTGCTCAAGTTTGATATGTAGCCTGGGGCCCGGCGAGCTTCAACGCCTTGGAGTGGTGGTAAGGAGTGGGGGTGCTGCGGCATCAGGGTGGGGTGGAGGATTCGGCCGTCTGTCGGGCGGCAGGCGGGTGCGTGGGGGCCCTGGTCAGTGCGGCTTCCCTCCTTTCACCCTGTCTCCTCCCCCTCTCCCCCACTCACAGCACTTCTCCTGTGCCCTGCGGGCAGGGTGGACTTACCTGGCTGGGTCTCTCCCTCCTGTGCATGGCCCTGCCTGGTGCTGCGCCTCTGTGATCGTCTGTCCCTTAAGTCTTGCATTTGGGATTGTACTTGTGCACGGAGGGTGTGGTCAGGAACGGAGTCTGCCTGGGGGGTTCTTGAGCGCCCGGTCCCCACTGAGGGTAGAACATGGGCAGATCGGACAGATCCACAAAAGTCCCTGTCAACCAAACCAAAATGGATCGCTTCACCACCCCAGAGGGGGTGGGGGCTGCTGGGGGTGGGGCCGGGCAGGAGGCTCCTCCGTCCGCAGAACTGGCTGCCATCCTCCAGGCTATCCACACATCCCAGACCTTGGTGGAAGGCAAAATTGCGGAAGTAAGGTGTAACAACCTGGGGTTGTCCCAAGCTTTGGTATGTGGTCAAGCTACGAAGACAAAACGGACAAACTCTACCTCTAACCCATTGTACCCTCTGCAGAATCTCGACACGAACGTAGACTTTCAATCAGAACACTGGCCCTTTAATGAGGATTGGGAATACCAATGGGAGGAGTCACGTCAGGACACGGAGACGTCTTATACCATGCAGAACGTATCAGGAGTGTGCTTGTTCACCCAGGAGGAGGAGACGGAGAAACGGAGCAGAGTTGGAGAAAGCATCGAAGCCGAGCGGAGTGCGGAGACACGGGACGAGACGAGAGCAGGAGTCGTTGAAGGGAAGAGTGAGGACGAGAAGCCAGGAGGCCACCGACACTACGAGCCGCTTAGCCATACACCAGCGGGAGGTGTATGGCTCAGCCAGGTACGTGACAAACTCCGGGGCTGGGTCAAAGGCAAAACTACGAGTACCGACGTACCCTGAGGCATCCCCACCCGGTCGTGGGGTACCCCTTCCTGAGCACTAACTCCCCTCACTTCGGCATTTAAGTTAGGCGTGTTGCACCGTTAGGGTGGCCCTCACTCCCTTTTCCCTGTAAGCACGTAGAACCTTGGGGACAGACCACTGATACTTGCTATCTTTCTCTCCCTGTGCATTCAACCGAGCGGCAAGACGGAGATTGACGAACCTGTTCCGTGAAGGAGACTCGACAGGGAACACCGAGCCTCGGCAGCTGAATCTGGGATCAGAAAGGCCGCGAGAAGTCGTTCTCCAAGGGGGAAGATAACATCCAAGAAGAAAAGTTCAGACTCATTGTATTTGAAAATAAACCCTACGAAAACTAAGATCAGCGTCTTGCCTATTCCTCCCGCAACCGTAACAGTGGTGGAGAATGCGGGCATAGGCACCATCTGTGGAGTGAAGATGGAAACAGTAGTACAACAGTTAGTGAAAGGACAAGAGCGGATCGAGTGGGTACTAGAACAGCACTTAGTATCTGCACAAGCGGATAGGGAAGTTATAAAAAAAGCCTTTGAGGAAAAACATGAACAACCCTGGGTCGACCCCGTTAGCCGAGGAGGAACCACGGAGAGAACCATAACCCATGGAACACCATCAGTTTCCCTGCAAAAATATCGGCCAGGAGAAGATCCGGATGCCTTCCTATTAAATTTTGAAAGGGCCGCCAGAGCTTGTGGTTGGCCAGTAGCAAAATGGTCGTTTTTTTTGGCGCCACTATTAGGAGGAGAAGCACAGGCCGCCTACCAAGTGGCCAATCCTAATGGGAATACTCCATACACCGAAATAAAGAGAATAATTCTCGACCATCTGGGACTAGATCCAAAGGCATATCGGATAAGGTTTCGGAAGGAAAGGGGCTCAGTAGGGGAAAACCCCAAAACTTTGTTTGTAAGACTTAAAATGGCAGCAGATAAATGGCTTACCCCCGCTACGAGTAGCAAGGAAGAAATACTCGACCGCATTTACTTGGAACAGTTTCTAGAGGCGCTCCCCTATGCCACCCAAAAGTGGCTAAGGCAGCATCATAGTTTAACCACTGCTCAAGCGGTCGAAATGGCTTCCTCTTTTGCTCGGGCTCAGCCAAAAGGTTTTCCCTTTGAGCAGGATCGGGAGCGAAAAATAATGGTAAGACCTGAAAAAGTTGTTGCACGAGGCAGAGAAGTGACACGCCCTCGAACATGGAGAACAGAAAACACCATCCCTTCAGGTCCACAATGCTTAGACTGTGGACAGTGGGGACACATTGCAAGGATGTGTCCAAGAAAAAGAAACGAAGAGGAACCGATGGAGGTTGGTTACCTCCCCAAGGCCGTGCTGTTTTCAGCGGAAATGGGTGGATCATTTAGAGTAAGTGTCACTGCAAATGGATACCCCCTGTTGGCGCTGTTAGATTCAGGCTGTCGCCAGTCAGTAATAAGAGCATCTTATGTAAATCCAAAACAGTACATCTTAAATGGGGTTGTTAACATAAAGTGCGTCCATGGGGATGTCAAACCTTATCCAATTGCCGACATTGTTATAGTGTCCACCGTAGGGACAACTCCTGAAGTCCGAGTGGGGGTAATGGAAAGTTTGCCAGAAGATCTTATAATCGGAACTGATAACCCGGGTTTCTTGAATATGTTCAAAGACAAACTGGCAGCAGCGAAGGGACACCCCTATAAAAGTAATACGGAACTAAGGGAACGGCCCCACGTAAATTACCTCAGTTTTGTAAAATTAACCCAAAATGCAAGCTCTCCCACAAAAGGCTCGGCTATGGCAGCTGGTTATGATTTATATAGTGCATACGACTATATAATACCGAGTAGAGAAAAAGCTCTAATTAAAACGGACTTACAAATTGCAGTTCCCCCAGGGTCCTACGGCAGAATAGCTCCTCGGTCAGGCTTAGCCGCCAAATATTTTATTGATGTGGGAGCGGGGGTTATCGATGAGGATTACAGAGGTAATGTGGCAGTCCTCCTCTTTAATTTTGGAACTGAAACATTTAGGGTCACCAAAGGAGACCGTGTGGCTCAACTAATTTGCGAGAGCATAGCCTCTACGGCATTGAAAGAAGTAGACAGTTTGAATGACACGGAAAGGGGGGCTGGAGCTTTCGGATCCACCGGGTTACACGGTAAACCTGTACATGCGATACTCCCTCACGACCCATGGGTGTTAGATAAAAGCTTTAAATTTGCTCAAATTAGTGACCCAACCCTGCTGAATGCGTGGGAAAAGGCACACCAGAGAGAAGTAGGGTCCAAAAATTTTCCCGGCTTCATCATACAAGATGACCTGTTATACAGAGTTGGGAAGGAGGGGGCCTCTGCTCAGCTTCTTGTACCGGTATCGTTCAGGGAGCAGGTTCTTTTTTTTGCACATAGCCACCTTGTGGCCGGACATTCCGGTGCTGAAAAGACGACCCAAAATGTGCTCCGACAGTTTTTTTGGCCCGGGATCTATAAAGATACTGAATCTTATTGTCGTAAATGTGACATATGCCAGCGGATGAACATGGTCAGACCCCCTGCCGTACCCTTGCAACCCTTACCAATTATTGGGAAACCTTTTGAAAGGGTCGGCATGGACCTTATAGGTCCGTTGCCTAAAACAAAAAAGGGGTTTCAACACATTTTGGTCGTGGTCGGCTACGCCACTAGGTTTCCGGAGCCCTTTCCCTTGTCAGCTGCTAACTCTAAACAAGTGGGTGATAAAATGATCGAGCTGTTTAGCAGGGTGGGGTTCCCGAAGGAAATTCTGACCGACCAGGGTACTCCATTCGTCTCTAAGCTGATGGGAGAAATTTGTGGTACATTGAACATCCACCAGATCCGTACCTCTGTTTACCATCCTCAGACGGACGGACTGGTGGAACGTTACAACCGTACCCTTAAGTCGACTCTCCGTAAGATGATGGAAGTCAGCGGGTCTGATTGGGACAAAATGCTGCCATTGGCATTGTACGCCATTAGGGCCCAGAAACAAAGTAGTATGGGAGTGTCAGCTTTTGAACTTCTCTACGGCCGTCAACCCTGCTCATTATTAGAAATGACCAGGGATGCTTGGGTCAATGAACAGACGGAGGAGGTCACTGCTACCCTTGATTACGCCACGGCCTTGAAGTCCAAACTAGGTAAATTGAGAGAACTGGCGTTAGACCATCTTGCGACCAGCCAGACTGTCCAGAAAAGGGCTTATGATAGGGGTAAAAAGTGGAGACAACTTAAGGTGGATGACTGGGCCTTGGTTCTGCTGCCTTCCTCCTCCAATAAATTCAAGGCCGAGTGGATGGGCCCATATAAAGTTATCGCGGTCATAGGGCGCACTAGCTATAAACTACAGATCGCTCCAAATAAACAACAGTCATATCATATCAACCTTTTGAAGAAATGGCTGGGGCCGCCCCCTGCCAACGTTAACTTGGCTGAAAGTACAGGATCGGAGAGCTCGACCATTGACATGCTGGTACAGAATGAAGAATTGCAGGGTCAACAACAAATTGAACTGAAAGCTACTCTGAGTACTTTTGAGGACGTATTTTCAAACCGCCCAGGGAGAACGTCTCTGGCTGAACATTGTATCGATACCCCACCCGACAAGAAAGTTAGGATTAAACCATACAGAGTCCCCGAAGCCAGAAGAGCGGCTATCAAATCTGAGGTGGAGGAGATGCTTCGGCTAGGAGTAATCAGGCCGTCCAAAAGTGATTGGTCTAGCCCCATCGTAATGGTCCCTAAACCGGACGGCAGTCGTAGATTTTGTATGGACTTTAGGGCTCTGAATGACATCTCGCTGTTCGATGCATACCCTATTCCCAGAGTGGACGAATTAATTGAGAGGTTGGGCAATGCTAAATACATTTCGACCCTCGATTTAACTAAGGGGTATTGGCAAGTGCCCCTTCGACAAGAGGATATGAAAAAAACGGCATTCTCGACTGAGGAGGGTCATTTTGAATTCACTGTCTTGCCGTTTGGCCTCCATGGGGCACCAGCTACGTTCCAACGTTTGATGAACAAAGTTCTGGCTGGGTTGAATGGTTTTACGTCTGCCTATTTGGATGACTTTGTCATCTACAGTCCAGATTGGCAGTCGCATCTGAAACATCTGTCCACAGTTTTGGATACTCTACGGACTGCTGGCCTAACGGTGAACGCTAAAAAGTGTAAATTGGCCTTCCAGAAAGTCAAATACCTTGGCTATGTGTTAGGACATGGAATGATTGAGCCGCAAATCGAGAAGGTGAGGGCAATTGCTGACACCCCTTTTCCATCAACTAGGAGGGAAATGAGATCTTTTTTGGGCCTCGTCGGCTATTATCTGAGGTTTATTCCACAGTTTGCTGACATAGCCGCACCCCTTACCGATGCATTGAAAGACAAGGGCAAGGCGTCAACTCCGGTACATCCTACTGAACTAATGCAGGAGGCTTTTAGCACATTGAAGTCAATCATTACTTCAACACCAGTGTTGTCTTCTCCCGATTTCTCTCGCCCTTTTTCGTTGCACACGGATGCATCAGATTACGGAATTGGAGCTGTACTTTCACAAATAGGGCCTGATGGGCTTGACCACCCGATCTTGTACGTAAGCAGGAAACTCTTCCCCAGGGAATTAAAGTACGCTACAATTGAAAAAGAATGCCTTGCAATAAAATGGGCCATTGAGAAACTTGCATACTACCTAGAGGGGAGGCATTTTGATCTCTTTACTGATCATGCTCCACTTCTGTGGATGGCCCGCAATAAATCAAACAACGCAAGGGTGCTTTGATGGTTTTTGTCACTACAACCATATTCGTTTTCTGTTCACCATCGTAAGGGTATTGAAAATGTGGGGGCAGATTTTTTGTCACGCCACCCACTCACCGATCGTGAGTGTCCGGAGGGGGAGGTATGTAACAACCTGGGGTTGTCCCAAGCTTTCGTATGTGGTCAAGCTACGAAGACAAAACGGATAAACTCTACCTCTAACCCGTTGTACCCTCTGCAGAATCTCGACACGAACGTAGACTTTCAATCAGAACACTGGCCCTTTAATGAGGATTGGGAATACCAATGGGAGGAGTCATGTCAGGACACGGAGACGTCTTATACCACGCAGAACGTATCAGGAGTGTGCTTGTTCACCCAGGAGGAGGAGACGGAGAAACGGAGCGGAGTTGGAGAAAGCATCGAAGCCGAGCGGAGTGCGGAGACACGGGACGAGACGAGAGCAGGAGTCGTTGAAGGGAAGAGTGAGGACGAGAAGCCAGGAGGCCACCGACACTACGAGCCGCCCAGCCATACACCCGCGGGAGGTGTATGGCTCAGCCAGGTACGTGACAAACTCCGGGGCTGGGTCAAAGGCAAAACTACGAGTACCGACGTACCCTGAGGCATCCCCACCCGGTCGTGGGGTACCCCTTCCTGAGCACTAACTCCCCTCACTTCGGCATTTAAGTTAGGCGTGTTGCACCGTTAGGGTGGCCCTCACTCCCTTTTCCCTGTAAGCACGTAGAACGTTGGGGACAGACCACTGATACTTGCTATCTTTCTCTCCCTGTGCATTCAACCGAGCGGCAAGACGGAGATTGACGAACCTGTTCCGCGAAGGAGACTCGTCAGGGAACACCGAGCCTCGGCAGCTGAATCTGGGATCAGAAAGGCCGCGAGAAGTCGTTCTCCAAGGGGGAAGATAACATCCAAGAAGAAAAGTTCAGACTCATTGTATTTGAAAATAAACCCTACGAAAACTAGGATCAGCGTCTTGCCTATTCCTCCCGCAACCGTAACATAAGGGTAGACATGACTCTCATTAGACAAGATCTTCGCAACACAAATGCCCGGATTAAAGAGACTGAGTCCAGGATCTCAACTGTGGAGGACGGCATGCAGCAACTTAAGGGGCTGGTGGCCCGTCTTCAGTCCCACACTCAAGAGTTGCATCGCCGGGCGGAGGATGCCGAAAACCGGCCCAGATGCAATAAATTCCACCTGGTGGGCTTTCCGGAAGGGGTGGAGCAGGGCCACATGGGGGAATTCCTTGAGAGGTGGCTGAAATCGTGGGTCCCTGAGGGAGCCTTGTCCCCTTAGTTCATCGGTCCCTGGCCCCCAGGCCACCGCCGGGCGCTCCCCCCACCCTATTATCATGCGGGTTCTTAATTTTAAAGACTGTGACACTATCCTGTCCAAAGCCCGCAAACGGACTCGGCTCCTCCATGAGAACTGTGCTATTACGATTTTTCCAGATTACACCTGTGAAGTCCAGGGCCAACGGCGCTCATTCGGAGAGGTCAAACAAAAGTTGAGGGCACTTAACATTCAGTACCCGCTCCTCTTCCCGGCTCGACTGACAGTGGTATTTGAAAATAAGACATTCTTCTTCGACAGCCCGACGGAGGCCGGGACCTGGGCAACAGAGGAGCGTGGTCTACGGGCTGATGGTCGCGCCATGAGGGGGAGGGAAGCGGGGGCGGGCCTGGCTACTCCACTCCCTCCGCTCCTCAGCCTCCCCGTAATCGCTCCAGTAGGCGCCGCATTCGGAGACGGGCCCGCTCGGACTCCTCACCGGGTCACACACAACAGCCTCCCTGGACCGAGGAAGGAGCATTGGGGGGAGGCGTTCAGGTTCATCTGGCCGACTTGAGGATGGTGGAGGTGTGTCCCGGCCCTCCGCGATTGACCTACCAGACACAGACCTCTCCTGTAGCCCGATGCTGTTGAGGGACCCCGCTTGAACTGGTCTCTGCTCGCCAGGCCTTGCACCGTGGCCGTATACGGTGCAGCGTTTCTGATTTGTTCCTAGTTTTCCGATGGTCTTTGTAATCACGCATCCGCTCACGAGGAGGGGTCCTTCATGCTTCCCCATTCCCAAGCGTTGTAGTTTGGTTGCTTGTTTGCCCTGTGTACTGGGTGCTGTTTGATAGGGGGTCGACAAATGCTTCTGTTCCTGAAGTGTAGGGTGGGGGGGGGGTTGAGATTGTTTTTCCCTGTATGTTGTTCTGTTTTGCATTGGTTTCTGTTTCAGCTATCACGGAATGCCACAACGTATTGGTGGGAGGGGAGGGTGTTCCCCGCAGTGCACAATCACATGCATCACCTTAGGCTCACAGGCGCGACTGTACACTCCAAGCCACGCGCTCCGCTTAGACCAAGGGCAGTCTACCATGACAGATAACACCTCCTCTATGGGATCTCTCCAAGTGTTGTCGTGGAATGTAAACGGTCTGCTGGACCGTCACAAACGTACAGAAGGTTTAAGG
Source organism: Lissotriton vulgaris (assembly GCF_964263255.1). Lineage (NCBI taxonomy): Eukaryota > Metazoa > Chordata > Amphibia > Caudata > Salamandridae > Lissotriton > Lissotriton vulgaris. The sequence goes on along the minus strand of NC_141686.1, from coordinate 64,778,069 downwards.
TACGCGCAGCATCTCCACATAGACATCTTCCTGCTTCAAGAAACGCACCTTCTGGGTATCTGCGGCCCCTTCTTGGCTCATTACGGCTACAACAGGGTATGGCACTCAGGCTTTTCCAGGGGCTCACAAGGGGTTGCAATCCTCCTAAGACGTACATTGCCCTTAGTCCTCGCCCAAGTTGTGCATGACCCCCAAGGTTCATTTGTGACAGTTTATGGGTCTCTGGCTGGTACACCCCTCACTCTCATGTCGATATCTGCTCCTCCCACCTTGCTTGCGCCCACCTTGGCACACACAGCTACTTTGCTCCACGACATGCCCGCAGGCAACATGGTCATTGGGGGAGACTTCAATGCAGTCTTAGCCCCTGCCCTCGATACATTGGGAACCCCTTCAGCTGCTCGGGTGGCGAGCGCGAAACAACTGCGGAAGTGGTCTGAGTCTCTGGCGCTCTATGATGCGTTGCGCCTTTGGCACCCGCGCATCATCCAATTCACACACACATCTGCGGCCCATCACACCCAAGCCCGCATAGATGCGATATTCGTCCCCGCGCCTGATTGTTCACTGATTGCCGATGTCCATATTCTCCCTAGAGGCATTTCTGACCACTCCCCAATACTCCTTAGTTCAGGGGCCCACCCTCCTGCGGCTCGTCCAACATGGAGGATGAATGCCTGGTTTCTCCAAGATAAAGATTTCAAGAAAGAGATAGGGAAAGAGCTTACGCGATACTTTGATTTCAATGAGGGTTCTGTGGCATCCCCGGGTACGCTGTGGGAGGCTGGGAAGGCGACAATAAGAGGTTTCGCAAAGCGGCAGCATAAAATTCAGAGGCAAGCACAGCTGCAGGAGATCTCTGCCAAGGAAGCGCAGGCGCTTCACTTGGAACAGCTCCTATCCACATCAGAGGATGCCGCTCAGATTGGGCAGTTGGCCCATATTCGGGATGATATTAAGCAATTGTCCCTGGATGCTGCCAAGCTCCTCTGGAGGTCTTCGGTGGCAAGAGTTTACGGCTGGGGAGGCAAGAACGGTACGATATTACACAGGCTGGCCACATATCCAAGGGCTAACCGTATCATTCCGGAGGGGGTTGACACAGCCGGAGTGGTACACCGTGCTCCCATGGCAATGTCATACACCTTTGCCGCGTACTACCGGAAGCTGTGTACCGCACACGCCCCTGAGCTGACCATTGCTGCTCTCCTTGACTCAGGCAGGGTGCACCTCCCTACGCTGGAGCCGGTGACCCAGAGGGATCTAGAACGCCCCATCTCCCTGAAAGAAATTGAGGAGGCGATCACCCTGGTCTCCCCGGGTAGGACCCCGGGTCCGGATGGCCTGCCGCAGGAATACTATGTGGCCAACCGAGGCACTCTAGGGCCCCACCTAGCAAACTTATCAAACTTATTTAAGGAGGCAAAGGGCAGATGTTCGTTTCCACGAGAAACTGATATTGCCACCATTGGGGTTCTCCCAAATTCCCAGCTCCCTCCCGATTGTGTGCAGTGTACCGCCTCATATACGTCCTTAATACCGAAATAAACTCTATGCCACATTCTGGCCCAGCGGTTGAAACCCTATTTGGCTTCATTGGTGCATCCGGATCAGTGCGGGTTCATGCCTCAGCGGGGGACCCGCCACTGCCTCCGAAGACTGCAGAAGGCCCAGGCGTATCGGCTCCTACTTACCCCTTACTTGGCCCTCCTGTCCATAGACTTTGAAAAAACTTTTGATTCAGTGGACTGGGCTTATCTACATTGCGTGCTGGTCGAGATTGGGTTTGGGCCCCACTTCTATTCTCTGGTCCGGTTCCTGTACGCCCATCCGCAAGCACGCGTCCTGGTTAATGGGGTACTGTCAGAGGCCTTCCTTAATTGCCAGGGGCACTAGGCAGGGATGTCCCCTTTCTCCCTTGCTGCTCGCCCTGGTGATGGAACCCCTGGCGTCCTTGGTGCGGGCAGAGAACCGCCTCCGCGGATGGGAATGGCCAAACACCGAGGCGAACAAGATCGCTTTATACGCGGATGATGTTCTTGTTTTCCTGTCCGACCCCGCCTCCTCCGGGCCACAGTGCCTCCTGATCCTGCATGATTTCGAGCAGGCCTCAGGGTTGCGGCTTAACCTCGGGAAGTCCGTGTTGGTCCCCCTTCATCTCTCTAGAGAGTGCTTCGATTGGCAGTCCACCATACCACTCCGGAGGCAATCCTTTAAATATCTGGGGATCTGGATCGCCCTTCTTCCCGAACTGGGTTGGTCCCTCAACGTGACCCCCTTGGTTAAGAAGGCTAAGGAGGATCTCCTCAAATGGAAATCTCTGCCTCTGAACCCCCTAGGGAGGGTGGCCCTATTTAAAATGATGATCCTGCCCAGGTTTCTTTATGTCTACAGAACACCCCCTTCTGGTTTTCAAGGACCTGGTTTAAGAAGCTGGACAGTCTAATTAATAAGTTTCTCTGGAGTGGAGGACGGGCCCGGGTGGCTCTGTCTGCTTGTCAGATTCCGCCTTATGACGGCGGCATGGGGATGACGCACCTTTACTTGTATTTTCTGGCGGTACGCCTATTAGTGGTCCACGATTGGTTTAGTGGGGGTTGGTCAGACCCAGCCTATAGGCTCGAATTGAGCGAACTGGGGATTATGGACATCCAAGCCATGCTATATGGGGCGCTCATCACGAACCGACTACCTGCTGTAACGCGCTCGGTGTTGCTGGCGTGGCGGACCTCGCTCCGACACACAGGATGGTTGGGGAAGCTAACCCAGTGTACTCCCCTTTGGCAGGGGGCTTGGCTTCAGGAGTTTAGTGGGTTACGGGGATTTAAACCTTGGGACCTTATTGGTATCTCCCAGCTAGGGGACGTGTGGGCAATGGGTCAGATGTTGTCCTTCCAGGAGCTCCAAACTCGATACTCCCTACACTCATCCCAGCTCTATAAATATCTGCAGTTGAGACATGCCCTCCTCATACACATTGCGGGCGAAACGAGGCTCCCTGAGTACAGCTCCACCGAGGCTCAGACTCTATTGGGAGACTTGGGTAGAGGGGGGTCACCCGAATCTACCTCACCCTAAATAATAACACTCCCACATCTCTGGACAAATTGAGGGTCCAAAGGGTTGGCATGGGCAGGCCCCCTTAATGATGTAGACTGGCGCAATGCCTTTATGGCCCCCAGAATAGTCACTGTCTCTGACAAACTCAAGCTAATTCAGTTATACTACTGACATGCTGCGTACCTCACTCCGTTGTGATTACAGCGAGCCGGTTTGCACCCAGACGCGGCGTGTACCAGATGTAAGCATGCCCCGGCTGACTTCCTCCACATGGTTTGGTCATGCTCCCTCTTGGAGCAGTTCTGGGGATCCATTGAAACGGAGCTAACTGAGGTATTGGGCTGGGAGGTTCCTCACAATCCACGTCACTCCTTGCTGGGGATCAGTGATGGGCTGGATGGGTCCAGGAATGACAAGCGGTTTTACAACATAGCCATGATGGTGGCCAAGCGGGATAATGCGGCGGCCTGGATAAGCCCTGATCCTCCTACCCTGTAGAGATGGCGAAGAGGGGTGGACTGGTGTGTGACCCAAGAAAAAGCCATGTATAAAGCTAAGGGGCGTGTTAAGAACTATCGTACAGCCTGGGGGCTGTGGAAGGTCCGGATTAACTGGACTCGAGTTTCGACTAGGTTATTTTATGGGGATCGTGATTGGGGGGTATAGTGATGGTGTAAATGAACTTATATCTTTGATTTCTGTGCATTGGCTGACTTGTTTTTATATTTTAAAATCAATAAAAATTTGCTTATCAAAAAAGTAATAGTAGGCACGAAACACGAAATACCTAGACATCCTCTCTACCTCCTTATAATAATCATACTTATTCATGTACTTCAGGACTGGAACTTCTGAGAGTGCCGCATCATAATTTGAGAAATAATACTCAAAATGGGCCTTAATATAAAACATGCTCAGCAACACACTACATGTGATGCCATAAGTCAAAGGTAAGTGATGATATTGGATGCCCTCTTCTACTGATGCTGGTAATTGCATACACACATACCAATCTTTTGCTTCTATTGTATCCACATATTCGTATAACAAACGAGCATATGCATTCAGTATGAAATCTCCTATTGACAAATCTACGTGTAGCATCCGACTAGTTTATCTTCTCATATCTCTATCTTTGGCAGATGCACCCTCTCATACATCTACGGTAGATGGGGTAGGTGTCATTTCATTCTTTTCAGCATCGTGAGATCCAACCAAAGATGTAACAATCACCACAGCTATGCCAATAAGCACCACAACGATAAGGGTATCAATTATGTATTTCTGCTTGCGTCCTGATTTTTCGAACTTCATTTTGAATCACTGTGTTGATTTGAAACGTAACTGAATTCAACAAAGTCTCTGTTTTCCTTTACTTTCTTTCTTTTAGTTATTTACAAAGTCTTTATATTTTCCTTTCTCCATTGATTTTGCAATGTCCAGTTCAATGATACTAAATCTATTGAAGAGATGTAGTCAGCCCTAACCCTCAATTCTTCTCTCTATTGAAAGGCCCTAATTTTACATCTTCTTCCTCTTGGGGCTAGGTTATCTTCTTTCTAAGGCTAATAACATTTATTTTACAGTTCACTCTTCATCATTTATGATATTAGATCCAAGCATAGCGAGAACAAGCTGTAAAATTTCAGCACAGATTTCTTCCATTTCTTGAGCGGTGCTGTCGACCAAAAGTAGGGAAAGCAACTTGGTTGAGGATCAAAAAGCGTAACCCACTCAGTCTTGGTGGATCGCTAATTGTCAGAGTCAGGATTCCGAAAGCATCAATTCCAGGGACTATTAGTTGAAGGTCAATCGTCAGAGTGCTCTCTCCATGACTCACTGTGCCGTTCCAAAACCTCCCATATCTCTCTACGGTCTCTGCATCTGCAGCCAGATACGTCCACTCAGGAGATGCGTACTTTCGAGACGGTGCTCTCTTCCTTCTGGATCGTCTTAGACCATCCGGTCCTTCTTCAGTTTCACTTTGATCGGATTCAGATGTTTCAGGAATTGCAGCGAGATTTTTCTCAGATGTAAGCCTTATGTTCAGCCTTTCTTTCTTTGTGGGCCACTTTGATGCTGCAGCATCTGCTCTCCTCTCTTCCTCTTGATCTGATCCTTCGACACCAGACTGCTCACTCTGCTCTGGTTCAAAGTTCACCTCTGCAATGTCGTCACTTTCTGAGTCTGAATTTACTTCGAGAGCTGTCTGGTTTATTCTTTCTTGCTCAGTTGATTGTTACTCCTCATCAAGAGTTCTCACGATCTGACTTGTTCTTTCTGTTTCTGTTGCACTCTCGATTACATTTCGGGGAACAAGAGGAGTTGTGTCCTCAACAGGTTCTGGGACTCTGCGAGTATGTGAAGCATGGATCCAGTTTGGCAATCCTCCACACTTCCCGGCTGTTCATATGACAAGAAGTACTTGATATGGTCCTCGCCAGCGAGCATCAAGGCAGCTCTTCCTCGCGTGCTTTCAGACAAGCACCCAATCACCAGGATTTAGATCATGCAGCAGGTCTCTTGAGGTGAGGACACAGAATTAACCACATCAGCCAGTCCCTTACAATAATCCATAACCAAATCATCTGTGATGTTTATCAACGCTGTAGCTGGCACCATAGGCAGTCACATAGCTCTTCCCATCAATATTTCGTGTGGAGAGAGCCCTGTCCTCCTATCAGGCGTCCTACGCAGACTCATTAGTACCAGCCGCAATGCATTAGACCATTTCAATGAAGTTGGCGAACACACCTTTGACCCTCTCATCTTGATTGTACCGTTTATCTGTTCCACAAGACCAGAAGCCTCAGGCCTGTAGCTACAATGCAGTCTCTGATCAATGTTTAAAGCTGTACACAATAATTTCATGAGTTCGCAATGGAATTGTGTTCCTCTATCAGTCTCCACCGAGGTCGGAAATCTGTTCCCTTAAGAGCAGTTTTGCCACTATGAGACTGTTACATCATCTAGATGTATACGCCTCAACACAACGTGAAAAGATGCACACCACCACCAAAACATATCTCAGCCTATTATATCTCAGCATCTCAATAAAGTCCAACTGTATCCTATTGAAAGGACCTCCTGATCCACCAATGTGACTCATTCATTTGTTGACACGGAACACATCGGTGACAGACTGCTTCAGCATGCACATGAAATCGGGGGTTAAACCACTTTTGCCTGAACACTTGTACCATGGCATCTCTCTCAAGATGAAGTGCTCTGTGAATCTGACTTGCCCGTGGGCTCAAAAAACAGTTAAGTAACACTGCCCTTTCATCTGTCGATACCCAAATGCCACCTTCTGTCTTTTCACATCCTCATCCCATGTATCAGCTACAGCCAACAACATACTGAACTCGGTTTCTTCTATGCTCTCTCCTACATACTCTCCATTGAAAATACAAACATGTAGTGCACAAAAACGGGCTACTTCATTAGCATAGTTTTTACCCTTGGTGACAAAATCATCTCCTTTCCCTTGGGCTGCACATTCAACTACAGATATGGCCTGGGGTCTCTGTAAGGCTTCCAGGAGCTGATGTACATATTCTCCATTTCGGATAGGGGATCCTGATCATGTTAAAAATCCCCTTTGAGACCATAACTGTCCAAAATCGTGAACCACTCCAAACCCGTATTGGCTGTCTGTATAGATGGTTACTCAAACGCCATCTGCGATCTTACAGGCTCGTATCAGAGCAATAATTTCGGCCACCTGGGCAGAATATACTCTGTTCAAACAGGCAGCTTCAACCACCCCCAAAATGGTACAAACAGCAAAGGCTGCTCTCAAGCACCCTTCATTGTCTCCTAGTCATGAACCATCAACAAAGAGGATCAAATCAGATTTGGGCAACGGCTCATCGACAATGTCAGGTCTGGGTTTGGTAGATAGTTTAGTAACATCCAGACAGTCATGCTGTTCACAATCTTCTCCTTCCTCTTGTGGAAGAGTCAGGGTTCAAAGTTGTACAATGTTTTAAGGTAACATTTTCAGAAGCCAATATAACCTGGTAATACTTTGTACGTCTATTATTTGTCAAAATGTTGGGTCTTTGTTCTTGTCATTAGTAGTTCAGCTGAATGTGGCACATAAACGATAAGAGGGTGACCCATTACTATGCTCTCACATCTCTCAATGCTGACACCTGTGGCAGCAACGGATTTGAGAAATCCGGGCAACGCAGAAGCTACAGGATCTAATGTAGCGGAAAAAAGCCACTGGTCTACGGGCACCTCCATGTGTCTGTACAAGTACCGCTAATGCACATCCTTCTTTCTCACAGCAGAAGAGAAAAAACGCTTTGTTGTAATCTGGCATTCCCTGAGCTGGAGCGCGACATTGGCTCGCTCAGCTCATGGAAGGCTCTCAAGCAATCCTCATTCCATGGTACCGGATCACTAATGTCTTTTCAAGTCAACCTCAAAAGTGGCTTTGCTTGCAAAGAAAAATTTGGGATCCACTATCAACAATAGCTGACCATTCCCAAGAACATGAAGACTTCCTTCTGTGTTTTCGGAGTTCCCATTTGCAGAATCGTTTCTATGCGATCTGGTGACACCCTTCGTTTTCCCTTTTCGATTCGGTGACCTAGATACTGCACTTCTGCTTGACAATACGGAAGTTTATTTGGGGACACCTTGTATCCATTCTCCGCCAAATGATTGAGCAACGCCACTGTATCGATCCTGCAAGCATCTTCAGTCTCTGACGCGACCAACAGGTCGTCGATGTACTGTACCAGGACTGAATTTTGGGGCATTACTAGCCCTTCAAGATTATTTTTCAAACACTGGCTAAAAATAGAGGGACTTTCTGTATAACCTTGAGGGATCCTACACCATGTGAACACACGGCGGTCCATCCTAAACGCAAACATTTATTGGCTATCTTCATGCAATGGCATGGAGAAAAACGCCTGACACAAATCGATGACTGCGAACTATTCGGCCTCACATGGTGTGGCGATTTCCTGCCTGCGTATTAACATTCCTAGGTTAGTTCCCAGGTTTTGTCATGGATTGGCAGCAGCGCAGGCTCACACACGCCACTAACCTTAGCTCAGGGTGTCCGGCAGAAACGACTTCGGATGCTAAGCTCTCCTTACCCCACCAGACACGGAACCCACAGTGGAAGCGAAACACACTGTGCGCACACGTACCTAGCCGGGAAAGGGGAAGTGGATAAAATAAAAAATGGGTAGCGATGATTCCTTGGGATCCCCCGGGAGTCTGGTCACCAAGATGCTTAGGACAGCAGGAGAGGACCCACCTGATTAGGGAAAAGTAAGGAACACAGTCAACACTACACTTCAGGTGTCTCGGACAGTATATGAAGCAATTTGTAGGCACACCACTCACCGGAATCATACAAAACCCTGGCAGTGAATAGAGGACACCACAGCAAGCCTGCAAGGACTATGACTCGTTCTGTAATGAGTTCAGAAACTGTGGCCTGAGGTAGTCAAAAAGGAAGTAGAAAAATAGCGGTTGTTTAAAATGGCACAAACCGCTCTCAGTGTCAGCCACAAGATTGCTTCAGGGAACCCACAAGAAAACGTCCGTGGAATAATGTCTCTTTCTCTGTGTGGCAAGAACTGTCCGTGAACAAAACAAACAAAATAATAAACAGTTCTGAGACTACGTCTCCCAGAAACCCTCTCTGGCGAGACAGCACAAGGAATATTAGCGCAGCGCGTCTTCAGGCAGAACGCTGCCTAATATGAGTTTCAAGAACAAGCAAACGTCCCAAGAGTGCCCTAATCTAACTAGCTAGGGACTTTTAAACAACAAGGCAGAAAACGAAAACAAGCCCGTTTTTCCGTTTTTTGAGTACTTATCAGAAAAGCGCTGACAGTTCCAAACGCTGGGTAATCACGGCTTCTCAAATCCAGGAATCTTCTAGCTTCTCGCTGGAATCCGGCGGGGAACACCTTCCGCCACTCCGATCCTCTCAACAAACAAAAATTGACAAGCACCGTCCATGAGAAGGGGAGGGGCTAATATGCCTTAGGTCTCATGGCTCTTCCTGCTTGCCCCTTGGAATGCTGGTCACTGTAGTTCACTCTGCCTCTTCTACAAACGTCCCCACACGCATACCATCTTCGGGATCTTGATAGTAGTACCATCCCTCGACCCCCGGGCACCACAATCGCTACAGAACCCCCTCTCGAGGACTGCCGACTCGGCGGTCGACCAGGCTTGCCCGGATGCAGGGCATGGAACCGGTCAACCAGTTCCGGACAGTGCAGATTCCCTAAGGGTTCCCAAGACCGATCTTCCGGGCCGTAACCTTTCCACTCCACCAAGTACTGGATCCTGCCCCTCGCCATACGGGAATCTAGGATGGACTGCACCTCAAATTCCTCCTGACCATCCACATCAATAGGAAGCGGAGCTACCGGGAGCCTCATACTGGGAGGGCAGGGAACCAGGAGGGAGACATGGAACACAGGATGAATCTTCCAACCCACCGGGAGCAGGAGTTTCACAGCAACAGGGTTGATCACTTCAACTATACTATAGGGGCCCACGTATTTGGGTGTCAGTTTGGTATGCCCTTTAATGTGGAGATTCTTGGTGGAGAGCCACACCTTGTCTCCCACCCCATATGTCGGTTCGACCCTCCTCTTCCTGTCAGCGAAGCGTTTCTGCGCGGACTGGGCATCGGCCAGGCTGTTTCGTGCATCCAACAGCACCGCTCTCAGATGGGCGTGGTGTTCATGGATGCTAGGAACAGGGGAATGGACAGGCCACTCAAAGGGAAGGATGTGTGGATGGTACCCATGGAGACAAAAAAAAGGCGAACAACCCAGTGTTGAGTGCACGGCATTGTTGTATGCGAATTCGGCCATCCAAAGTAACACAGTCCAGTCCATATCATTCCTCAGAGAGAAACAACGAAGATATTGCTCCAGGGTCTGGTTCAGGCGCTCCGTCTTTCCATCCGTCTGAGGGTGGTAGCTGGAGGATAGATGGGCATCAATGTTCAAGGTGGTACATAACGCCTTCCAGAATCGAGAAGTGAACTGAGAACCCCTGTCGGTGATCAATACACAAGGAAGACCATGGGCCCGGACTATATGTTGAAGAAACACTTTTGCTAATTCCGTAGACGTGGGGACCTCCTCCAGAGGTATGAAATGGCCCATCTTCGTCAAGTGATCGACGACAACTAATATCACTGTCATTCCATCACAAGGGGGCATCTCAACAATAAAATCCATGGAGAGAGTGTGCCAAGGCTGGGGAGGTATGGGCAAGGGTCTCAGTAGTCCCACCGGTCGAGCATCCACAGCTTTTCCTTGCGTACAGATGGCACAGTTCCTCACATAAGACCGGACTTCCTCTCTTAGCTGAGGCCACCAGAAGGAACGCTCCACGATAGCAATAGTTTTGTACATTCCCATGTGACCCCCCAGAACCGAATCATGAGACCAGGCCAAAACTCGTTGTCTTAGGGCATCGGTGGGGATAAACAGCGCAGCATCCTGGTAGGCGAGATCATCCTTTTCCGTGCGATGCTCTGGATCCTCTTGTATCCATTCAAGTACGTTCATATCTGCAAGGGCTATTTTCACGTCCTCAAGAAAGTTGTTTGACGACAGGAGAGCTACAGATCCCACGCTTGCAGTTGTTTCCTGAAGGATCAAAGGTGTTTCTATGTCTTCGGTCTTTCTCAGTTCTCCATCCTCCAGACGTGACAGCGCATCTGCCTTCCCATTTTGGGGTCCGGGTTTGTATTTGATAATGAAGTTATAGTCAGAGAAAAACAGAGACCACCGTAACTGTCGGGGAGTGAGGGCCTTAGCTGTTTTCAAAAATAACAAATTCCGGTGATCAGTATAGATCTCAACTGTATGTACTGCGCCTAGTAGATAATGACGCCATTCCTCACATGCCCTTTTTATAGCTAAAAGTTCTTTGTCTGTTATGGCATAGTTCACCTCACATGGAGTGAGCTTTTTAGAGAAGAAGGCAACAGGGTGTACTTGGCCCGTACTAGGGTGTCTTTGGGAAAGCACTCCCCCCACAGCAAATTGAGATGCGTCGGTTTCCAGTATAAATGGTAGTTGTGAGTCAGGGTGACGAAGAATAGGAGCTTGAGTAAACTGCTTCTTCAGGTATTGAAAAGACGCGTCCGCATCTTTACTCCACACAAAAGGCGTATTCTTCCTTAGCAAACAAGAAATCGGATGTATGATCCTGGAGAAATCCTTGATGAATCTACGATAGTAGTTTGCGAAACCGAGAAAGCTTTGTACAGCTTTCACGGTTTTGGGTGTAGTCCAATTGAGTATCGCCTCCACTTTACTCAAGTCCATTTGAAAGCCTTTCTCGTTGATGATGTACCCAAGGAAGGACACTTCCTGGACGTGGAACAAGCATTTCTCCAACTTGGCGTAGAGAGAGTTACGTTGTAACCGGTCTAGCACAGACTTCACATGCATGACATGTTCGGAAAGAGTGGAGGAATACACCAGGATGTCATCGATGTAGACTATGCAATAGGTTTCTAGACAACCCCGCAGAACCTCGTCCATGAAAAACTGAAATGCGGCGGGGGCATTGCACAGCCCAAAGGGCATTACCCTATATTCAAACAGGCCCAGCTTCGTTCGAAATGCTGTCTTCCACTCATCCCCTTTTTTGACACGCACCAGATGATAGGCTCCACGCAGATCGAGTTTGGTAAAGTATCTGGCTCCTTTGAGTTGGTCCATGAGCACAGGTATCAAGGGGAGAGGGTACCGGTTTTTGATGGTCACACGGTTAATGGCTCGGTAGTCGATACAGGGCCTCAATTCTGCGCAATCCTTCTTTGGAATAAAAAACATAGGGGATGAGGCAGGAGATGATGAGTGCCTGATGAATCCCGATGCTAAGTTCTCTTCAATGTATGTTTTCAGGTATTCTGTCTCCTTCTCGGTCATGGCATAGACCCTGCTACATGGAATATCCGCTCCTGGTACGAGATCGATTCTGCAGTCGTATACCCTGTGTGGCGGCAATTGGGTAGCCTGTTGTTTGTCAAACACAGGGGAGAACGACTGATACTCCAAGGGAAGTATCGTGGCACAACAGTATCGCTCAAGAGGACATGCAGCCGCCAGACAAAGAGAAGACGAGAGTTCGGTAGTGCAGGGAACCGAAGAAACCTGAGTACAATGTTCCTGACAGTAATCGGATGACAAGGTGATAGTGCGTGCGGCCCAACAGACCTTTGGATCATGTAGAGTTAACCAGGGCATTCCCAGGATGAGCCGAAACTGGGGGGCATCAATGAGATCAAACTGGATGTATTCCTGATGATTGTTTCCAATGTGCATCAACATGGGACAGGTGTGGTAGGCCACTGGACCCGATGATAAAACAGTTCCATCCACGGCTTTCACCAACTCCGGTTTTTCTTTTTTCTCACATGCAATTCCGATCTTCATGGCAAACTCCTGATCAATATAGTTCCCGGTGGCTCCCGAATCTACTAAGGCATCTATATTCAATGATTTCTGTGGGGTGACCCAGAGAACGATTTGAAGGTTCATATGCGCCACGGCAGGATGCAACGTGTTTGCAAGACATGGGGAGATCATTTGCGGCAAACAACCCAAGACAGAGACCTCTTCCTGGTTTGGGTTCTTCAGTTTTCCGTCGGTTGATCGGACTGTACTAGAGCTTGTATCCTTGGGACGGGGTTTCTGGCTGGAACGGTGTTCCGGGCTCTACAGTCCTTAATGAAGTGACCCCCTTTTCCGCAATAGAGACATTGCTTCAAACGACGCCTTTTCTCTTTTTCTTCCTGTGTCAGCGGTCCACGGATACCACCGATTTGCATGGGTTCAGGACCTTCGGAGGGTTTGGAACAGTCTTCTATCGGACCTCTAAAGCGAGGGTAGAAAGGGCGATTGTCTCCTCGTGATCTATCCCCTCTTCTCTCTAGGAGCCTGTGGTCCAACTGGACAGTCAAATCAATGAATTCTTCACAGGTGTCGGGTAACTGTACCACTTGTGCAAGGACGTCTTTTAATTCACCACGAAGGCCTTGATAAAATAACGAGATGCGTTTTGCAGGGGGCCAATCGGTCTCTACCACCAACCTGTTGAATGAGGTGATATAAGTCAGCAAGTCCTGCGAACCTTGACGTATGGTGAGTAGTTCCCTATCCAGGGTCAACATGTGAGATTTGCGATCAAAAAGTTTGCGCAACTCAACACAAAAAGCTGAAAAATCGTGCAACACTGGGTCGTTCTTCTCCAGCAAAGGGATGTTCCAGCTAGCAGCATTACCCCCCATATAAGACATCATAAAAGCTGTCTTAGCAGAATCGTCCTGAAATACCCCGGGCTTACATAAAAAATGTAACCTACATTGATTCAGGAATGTTTCAAACTTACGGGGGTCTCCGTAAAAGCGTTCAGGGGAAGCTAAAGGAACGCCTACGGTCTGCACCACATGAACGGTATGAGCGGCTTCAGCCGAGGAGGCACTAGAGGTGGCTAATTGAGGGGGAACAGAGAACCCACCCCCTTCCACTTCTATAGGTATTTTTGCGCCAGGGGGAGGTAAGGTAGCAGGTTTAATATAAGGACTCCCTCCTGTTCCTTTCTGGACTAGTCCTGCGACTTCCCTTCTTAAGGTGCCCACTTCTTTATACAGGGTTTGATTTTCAGCTCTGGAAGTGGCTACTTCCTGTTGTAAGGCGGCCATGCCTTCCACCAGAGAGGCCAAGACTGCCTCGACATTCATCGTTCGGGCCGGTGTGTCAACTTGGGCTTGTCAATCTGTCATGGATTGGCAGCAGCGCAGGCTCACACACGCCACTAACCTTAGCTCAGGGTGTCCGGCAGAAACGACTTCGGATGCTAAGCTCTCCTTACCCCACCAGACACGGAACCCACAGTGGAAGCGAAACACACTGTGCGCACACGTACCTAGCCGGGAAAGGGGAAGTGGATAAAATAAAAAATGGGTACCGATGATTCCTTGGGATCCCCCGGGAGTCTGGTCACCAAGATGCTTAGGACAGCAGGAGAGGACCCACCTGATTAGGGAAAAGTAAGGAACACAGTCAACACTACACTTCAGGTGTCTCGGACAGTATATGAAGCAATTTGTAGGCACACCACTCACCGGAATCATACAAAACCCTGGCAGTGAATAGAGGACACCACAGCAAGCCTGCAAGGACTATGACTCGTTCTGTAATGAGTTCAGAAACTGTGGCCTGAGGTAGTCAAAAAGGAAGTAGAAAAATAGCGGTTGTTTAAAATGGCACAAACCGCTCTCAGTGTCAGCCACAAGATTGCTTCAGGGAACCCACAAGAAAACGTCCGTGGAATAATGTCTCTTTCTCTGTGTGGCAAGAACTGTCCGTGAACAAAACAAACAAAATAATAAACAGTTCTGAGACTACGTCTCCCAGAAACCCTCTCTGGCGAGACAGTACAAGGAATATTAGCGCAGCGCGTCTTCAGGCAGAACGCTGCCTAATATGAGTTTCAAGAACAAGCAAATGTCCCAAGAGTGCCCTAATCTAACTAGCTAGGGACTTTTAAACAACAAGGCAGAAAACGAAAACGAGCCCGTTTTTCCGTTTTTTGAGTACTTATCAGAAAAGCGCTGACAGTTCCAAACGCTGGGTAATCACGGCTTCTCAAATCCAGGAATCTTCTAGCTTCTCGCTGGAATCCGGCGGGGAACACCTTCCGCCACTCCGATCCTCTCAACAAACAAAAATTGACAAGCACCGTCCATGAGAAGGGGAGGGGCTAATATGCCTTAGGTCTCATGGCTCTTCCTGCTTGCCCCTTGGAATGCTGGTCACTGTAGTTCACTCTGCCTCTTCTACAAACGTCCCCACACGCATACCATCTTCGGGATCTTGATAGTAGTACCATCCCTCGACCCCCGGGCACCACAATCGCTACAGGTTTAGAGTGTGAAAAGGCCTCCTGAACTACAACTACCAGCAGGCCGTGGGGCGAGCCAAGGTGAGGCAAGGGTGGCCCTAATAGAAGCACCTCCTCCCCAATGGGAAGGTGCTTGACAATCTTCTGACCAAATGGGAATGGCGGATGGTGTGTCCCCGCCGGATTCCAGCATGAAGACTTCAGCC
The DNA here is from genome assembly GCF_964263255.1 of Lissotriton vulgaris. Lineage (NCBI taxonomy): Eukaryota > Metazoa > Chordata > Amphibia > Caudata > Salamandridae > Lissotriton > Lissotriton vulgaris. Next base: position 64,762,884 of record NC_141686.1, on the reverse strand, counting down.
TTGGTTCCTGTACTTCGGTATCCTGCTCGTATTTTGTGTATCTGCCTTGGTTCCTGTAAACCGTATCCTGCTTGTATTCTGTGTACTCAACCCCCGGAGTGTGCCCCATTTGGTTCCAGGTTTCAAGGAAGGAGCGCGGGCTCGCCTCCTCTGTCTAACCGTAATTTTTTGTTTACTTTATTGTGAGCCACGGTAGCACTGAACGCTCTGGGGCGCGTCTCTATGTTACGTGACTCGTTGGTTTAAGCAGCGTGTTTCTGCGTCTACAAACATTTCAGAGACGCATTACTAGCGAGGTCAATCTAAAGTCTCTCTGTTGTTGTGGACCTGCTACGCGCTATAAATCAACCGTTTTGTTTTTCTTTTCCTCGCATTGGTATATGTTTATTTAGATATACCAAAAACTATTTGTGATACAATGTTTTTTCTTTACTTCAGATATACCCCTGACGAAGGCCGTAAGGCCGAAATGCATTGGGTTAAATTTATTATCACTTAACATGGGAACCCGACATGCTGTACTAAAAGCTTCAGCATTATACACGCATCTGTACATTGGAGTTCACCGTGTTTTACTTACTTGTCTAAATGGACAATAAAATCTTGAATGAAGATGAAATTGGACTAAGACTGACTATTTGTGGTTTACGATGATTTTCTTATCCAACAACATGGCAGTTGCATCCTGGGACTGATATACTTCCAATATCAGCTAATGCAATATACGTTTTCTAGAGTGCTTCAGGACATAGCACTCACCAGGATAGAACCCCAAATGATCACATTTGACGAACTTTGAGAAAATGCGAGTGTGGGTCGCACCTATATTTGTCTTGTGTACCTGATGTCCAACATCGACCCAGTACCGAGGCTTAAAACGAACCCGATTTAACTTGAATGACCATTAATTTACTTAAAAGAATGAGCGGCATCTTGAACTCTTTTTGGGAACCCTGATTTAATTATGTTATTTTTTTTAAACGGTTGAGGTTCACATTTGAGTATTTTGTTTATGTTTAGGAATACGTATAGTGGATGAACACGTGATAACAGGGGGGGTGGCACTGGGTATACAAGCTATAGCGGGGTGAGAACTGTGTAGGAACCCGTCACTACTTGTTCAACGGGAGTGCAATGCGAACAATGTTGAATTTGAATGCTGAAGGTAGGAACAGGACACGTTGTAGCACATGTGCTATGCTTAACGAGGGGTAACAGCTAAATGATGATGTTTGACGCTAAAAAGGCCTTAATGGGATGGTTTCAAATGAGTTGTTAAGTTTGGTACTTTAATGTAATGAGGAATTATTTCACTAGAGAGGATATTTTACGTTTACATGGTTATGTTCACCAATTGATTATTTTTATTTAGAGATACCAAAAACAATTTGTGATACAATGTTTTTTCTTTACTTCAGATATACCCCTGACGAAGGCCGTAAGGCCGAAATGCATTGGGCTAAATTTATTATCACATAACATGGGAACCCGACATGCTATACTAAAGGCTTCGGCATTATACACGCATCTGTACATTGGAGTTCACCGTGTTTTACTTACTTGTCTATATGGACAATAAAATCTAGAATGAAGATGAAATTGGACTAAGACTGACTATTTGTGGTTTACGATGATTTTTATCATCCAACAACATGGCAGTTGCATCCTGGGACTGATATACTTCCAATATCAGCTAACGCAATATACGTTTTCTAGAGTGCTTCAGGACATAGCACTCACCAGGATAGCACCCCAAATGATCACATTTGACGAACTTTGAGAAAATGCGAGTGTGGGTCGCACCTATATTTGTCTTGTATGCCTGATCTCCAACATCGACCCAGTACCGAGGCTTAAAACGAACCCGATTTAACTTGAATGAACATTAATTTACGTAAAAGAATGAGCGGCATCTTGAACTGTTTTTGGGAACCCTGATTTAATTATGTTATTTTTTTTAAACAGTTGAGGTTCACATTAAGAGTATTTCGTTTATGTTTAGAAATGCGTATAGTGGATGAACACGTGATAACAGGGGGGGTGGCACTGGGTATACAAGCAATAGCGGGGTGAGAACTGTGTAGGAACCCGTCACTACTTGTTCAACGGGAGTGCAATGCGAACAATGTTGAATTTGAATGCTGAAGGTAGGAACGGGACACGTTGTAGCACATGTGCTATGCTTAACGAGGGGTAACAACTAAATGATGATGTTTGACTCTAAAAAGGCCTTAATGGGATGGTTTCAAACGAGTTGTTAAGTTTGGTACTTTAATGTAATGAGGAATTATTTCACTAGAGAGGATATTTTACGTTTACATGGTTATGTTCATCAATTGAATATGTTTATGTAGAGATACCAAAAACAATTTGTGATACAAAGTTTTTTCTTTACTTCAGATATACCCGTGAAGAAGGCGGTAAGGCTGAAATGCATTGGGTTAAATTTATTATCACATAACATGGGAACCCGACATGCTGTACTAAAGGCTTCGGCATTATACATGCATCTGTACATTGGAGTTTACCGTGTTTTACCTACTTGTTTAAATGGACAATAAAATCTTGAATGAAGATGAAATTGGACTAAGACTGACTATTTGTGGTTTACGATGATTTATATCATCCAACAACATGGCAGTTGCATCCTGGGACTGATATACTTCCAATATCAGCTAATGCAATATACGTTTTCTAGAGTGCTTCAGGACATAGCACTCACCAGGGTAGCACCCCAAATGATCACATTTGACGAACTTTGAGAAAATGCGAGAGTGGGTCGCACCTATATTTGTCTTGTATACCTAATGTCCAACATCGACCCAGCACCGAGGCTTAAAACTAACCCGATTTAACTTGAATGAACATTAATTTACTTAAAAGAATGAGCGGCATCTTGAACTGTTTTTGGGAACCCTGATTTAATTATGTTATTTTTTTTAAACGGTTAAGGTTCACATTTGAGTATTTTGTTTATGTTTAGGGATACGTATAGCGTATGAACACGTGATAACAGGGGGTGTGGCATTATACACGCATCTGTACATTGGAGTTCACTGTGTTTTACTCACTTGTCTAAATGGACAAAAAAATCTTGAATGAAGATGAAATAGGACTAAGACTGACTATTTGTGGTTTACAATGATTTTTATCATCCAACAACATGGCAGTTGCATCCTGGGACTGATATACTTCCAATATCAGCTAATGCAATATACATGTACATACCCCCATTCTGTACTTCTCTCAGAGGGAAATTTCCTGCTGCTCCCATCCCTCCACCTGGAGGTGGAGTATCTCCTATCACTTTCCTGGCACTTTTCTTTTTAGCAAAACACACAAGGTGATGGACGAAATGTTGCACATTGGCAAAACATTGACCCCCAGTCACAGATATGGGTTTAATCCATCATTATTTTGCTCACCACTCCACCCCAGTTCAGACATGGCCATATGCAAATCAGTCTTGAACCTGTGCCTCATGGGAACAGTCCATGACGGCTGATTAGCCAGAAACCAGTCCTAGGATGCTTGTTTCCAGCCCAGGGAAGACATGGCTTGGCAGCTCGGGCTGGACTGTTCCCATGAGGCACAGGGTCATACTGATTTGCATATGGCCATGTCTGAACTGGGGTGGCGGAGTGAGCTAAAGAATGATGATGGATAAAACCCAGATCAGTTGACTGGGGGTGAGTGCTTGCAATGTTCAATACTCCGTGCATCATCCCCTTTGGTTTTACTTTTCTTTCTTGGTGGCATTGCTATAATCAAATCTCTGATCTGTGCTTTTAACCCTGTTGTTCGCTTTTCCTCTAAATCTTGATCAGTATAATTCCATTTGCACCTTCCCTGCATCAATTTTGTTTTGGCCAAATCCACCTCATACCATCTTACCAACTGTACCAATGCTTCATGAGCGCCCTTTGCCTTTTTAGTAACATCCTTAGCTACAAATAGCAACTCGCTTGAGTCATATGTTTCAATCCTGTCCAATGGCAGATTCCCTTCTATCACTTCATCTATTTCAACTTTCAATCGGACCATATCAAACAATGGTGCCTTCATTGCCACTTGTATAGTCCTCTGACCCTCTCACTTCCTGTTTCTTCCCTGCCACAACTTTGTGCCCTCCAGGTGTGGAAACTAGCAGAAATTACAGTTAGCATAAGCTGCAGCCATTTTGTTTGTGGCAGCCATTTTAGTTAGCCATGTGCTCGCCATGTGCTTGCCATGTGCTTCTCCCTCTTCACTGTTGCCTGCCCTTGTATTCTGCTTGAGTCATCAGTTTCAGCACTGAGCCAGAGCAATGTATGCTCAGAAAGGCCTGAAGCTGCTAAAATGCACCTGTTACAGACTTAACTGTCAGGCTATTCCAACTGATGTAAGGGTTTTTGTTACTCCTCTCACTCTGTTGACTAAGTAGTTTCTAGTTGTCCATATATGAGAAATAGCTATTCATGTGTACACTTGTACTGCCTCTTTTTGAACCTCCATGCTTACACTGCTACTATCACAGTATAAAAGGCCCATGGTTTCTGTACTTCTTGGACTACCTTATACAGTGGCCTGAGGGTACCGTATTGAGGTAGTCTCCCCGATGAGGGGTTAATAAATCTATCTCCTTGATATTACAGCTTCCATGCCAATTTTTTCTTTGTTGATTTAAGGACCGGTTCATCAGTGAGCCCCTAAAAAGGCTTTTTATTCCACACTGGGACCTGCACTCTCCTCCCTTCTCAACACTGGACGACTTTCTCTCTCACAACTTCGACTTCTCCTATGGTTACCCTTGCACAAACCTTGTGGTTGAAACATTACTCTGGGGTCTTCCTGTCTCATATCCCGCTTTTCTCTCAGTAACATTGACTCTCTCACTGGCGGAATCTACATTCTGATGTCCGACCTTGAATTTGCCAAAGCTCCTGTTAGTCTTCATTCTGACCCACTGTCCATCCTCGAAGGATCCGCAGTGGCTGGCATCGGAATACTAGCGTCCACTGGCATCTGAGAAATACCTGCTCCTCTGATTGTAAGACTACCTCCTGACATAGTTTCTTCCCCTTCTCTGGTCTGCTGTTGGCTTTCATTCGCTCTCTCATTTGGATTATAGTTTGAAACCACAGGTCCAATTGTTATTGCTACTGTAAGAGAGTTTGGTAACTGCATAGCACATGCATTGCCATAATGCTCAGGATCTGCATATCCTGGCCCTCCAGATCCCCCTGGAATTCTTATTCCTACACAAATCTTCCTCGTACTCCTGCTATCTGCTCTTCTGAACCTGTTCGATCTATCCCTAAAGCTTCCCCAGGATGCTGTGTTCTCTCCAGCTCCAACCTGGAATCATAAGGTGGAGGACGCTCTGCCAGCAATCTCTCTAGAAAGCTATTGTCTGTATCACTGTCCTCTTCTGTCATACTCTGTCCTTCAGACTTTCCTTTTAGCAACCTGAATAGATATAAGCGTTCTCCCTCTATGGTGTCTACTCTCCACCTCTTCAACTGTGCATCCCACCTAGCATCCTGATATGCTTTCATTGCTTTCTTCATTCTTCCCTGTGAAGCTTCTCTTCTCTTTGCCATTGCTGCTGTCATCCATGCATCTAATGCCTCAAATTGTGTTGGTCTAAGCGGAAGCTTCAGAGAAGACATCACTCCTCTCAGCTGGTATAGCACCTCCATCTGAAATGTCCCATAGAGAGGAAAAGCCAATTCTCCCTCTTTCTCTGTCATTTTTTGCCAATTTTGCAACCACACCTTAGTATGGAGTCCTACATTGGTAGCCATATAATGAGCTAGGGTATCCTCTGGTGGAGCTTCTTCTTCCACCCGAGTTACCATCCCTGTGTCGCCTCTACACAAATTACGCAACTCCTTAAAATATCTCTCTGTGAAACTCAATTATTTGCAAACCAGAATTCAATATTACACTACTGACAAAATTCCACCAATCCCAGCGCGGCGTTACACCAACCGACCAATCCCAGCGCTTCTCGCACTTACATCACAACTCCCTCCTTGCAGCGGCTCTTTCTCCTTTACAATGTCTCTTCGTACACTCACTCACACATTCGCACACAAGTGACTGAAGAACAAAAAGTTATTAACGAGTAACTGCTTCCTACTATAGCCACAATACAGTCACATTAACAAGTAATTGTCCGTCCGCTAAAAGATCAATAGAACATTCTTACAAGCACATCCGCCGTGACCTCGACCTGCGTTGGTCACCCAATTGCTGTAGTATACCCCCTGTACCTGAGGCTTTCTACTGCAAAGTTACTCTTACATTCACACAAAAGTTCCCTACCACAAGTGGATCGCCGATAGCACTTCATGACACCCACAATTTTGATCAGACAATCACATACACAAAACTATCCCGGGATCTTGGACTTCTCTTGAGTTCGCTCACCAAAACTTCCTGATCTTTATGTGTCCAAACCAGTAAACCGATTAACCCACAATCACTTGACTTGCATTCTCATTTCGCAAAACAACACACAATGAATTTATCACCGAAATCTAACATACCACACAATTTCATACTCACGCTACCACCGCTACCGCCACACCATCAGCATCCGCTGATCTCCATCAATCTTCATTTCTCGCCGTCATCTACTCCAAGTCCAGTGCCAAACGTTCCTCCGCTTTTACTCTAAATACCTCAATTTCTCCTCACTTTAGAGGCAAACCATCCTCTGCTACCATTTGATACGCTAAATGTAGACCTTGCCTTCCCTTCCAAATTTAGCACTGATGGTCCTTTATTTGCCTGCTGAAAGTTGTCAAGGGGAATAAACACTTCAAGATTATACTTACAATTTTGTCATACTTAAAGGACCACAGACTCCGGATTCCAGTTCATGGATTTATGTATGTATGTATTGCGACTTATATAGCGCACGTATCACCCGAAGGCATCAAGACGCTTGCCTTGGGAACCCGTCCTGACTTTTTCCCTGTGAGATAACCCCTACTGGGCATCCCCAAGGTGAAAGCCAGGCATCCCGCAGCAGATGGTCTGCCGTAGTGGAGATTAAGCAAGCTATTGCCCAGAGTTGCAGCGTGGGACCCCATGATTAGAATAGGCACCGAGGCGAGAATTATTGAGTCCGTGGACATTTTTGGGCGCAGGACCCTGCCGCGTCGGGAATTGAACCCTGGTCCCGGGCCAGACCTCTGCATCAGGGTCTGCCGCTCTAATCAGTGAGCCACACTCCTCCACCTCCTTCTCCTTATTATAAAGCTAAAATTAGTTAAATATACATGCATCGAAGAATCAATGAAAATAGGTACATAAGAATCAATATGGGCCAAACATACGCATGTAATTTTTTTTATATTTCTTTTTATTTTCAAATATAAAACAAAATAAAACAAAGACGTATCTGGGACATCACATTCAGTTACAATAATAAGCAAACATTTTCAGATATCAGGATTTCTGTAAAAAACAGTGGGCGGGGTCATTGGAACATCGACGCGTAGATCGTTCAATAATGGTTGACTGCACACAATTAAGCTACATTTGATGCGCTACGGTACTCAGTCCCCGCCATCCAACAGAACAGGATAAAGAAAGGCGTAGTGCCCCCAGATACGAAAAAACGAAATCAGGATAAATGACAAAAATATTCACGCCACAGCCTAAACTAACTACACTAACACCCATCCCCCCACCCTGCATCCCTGCATATGGCTTTTGCCGAACCCCAACTAGCAGTGTGCCTGTCTCCCCATCTAACTAAATACAAAAAATAGAAAATGGAGGAGGGCACCTTCGTACGTGCCCCCGGTCCCCCCTCCCTCACGCCAGAACCAAGAATCCCCCAGAGTAAATCCACAAATCTATTAAGAAGCTAATGCAGTACGTAACAGGGGAAACTGTAAACACCGCCCAACCTCCCGCAAGCATCATGGTAGCAAGTCCCACATCCATCAAGACCACGATGTCAAACCCAGTCAATCAGTCTCATCCTTGACCCTTCCGATCGGACGTGTGAACCCCTTCCGGACGAACTGCCGCCTCCACAGGATAGTCAAAATACGAGAAAAGTGCAGCAAAGTTCAAACTTAGATCAAGCAAAGATGTTAAGTCACTGAGAACTCCATCAGGTCCAAAGACTCTCCTCACCGTCATGAACTCCCAACTTTGTTTCCTCCGCCATCGTGATGGAACTGGCGGATAGGGGAGAGACGCGGTTTCAAGCCCAAAATAGTTCTCATCAAAAGTCTCTGGAAAGGGAGCACCGATTAGTCCTTCCACAGTCAGCGTTGATAGTAGGCTTGACTATCCATTCGAAGCACCGATCTCGCTCCCATCGGCCATCACACCGGCCAGAGGCTCCGACACCTCTCGTTGCACAGGACCCGCTTCCTCTATCAAAATGGCCATCGTGGGTATCTCGAGCTGCTTCATTCCTTGTAGTGGAGCAGGGTCCGGTCCAATCCGCCCAATTTCAAACGAACGCGCTATCATTTTATGAATAAGGGCTTCCACGTTAGTATGAAGAGCTTCAATGGCCGCCAGCACAGTTCGCAATGACGGTTCATTCTCAGTCCGCTCCACTGCTCCTCGCTCGATTTCAACCATTTTCACGTCCCCCATAGAGCCCGGTCTCCCCGGGGGAACAGTCAAAAGTGGAACGGACAACAGCAGAGGGGAACTCAATGTTAACAGCGGCATCGATCTGCGCTTTGCCACTGTAAGCGAAGATCCCAACCCAGCGAATGCTGGCGGGTGGCTAACCGGGCCACCGGGTCAGGGACCTCCGCCCACAGCCTTAGTCATGCATCGTCACCCCTCGTTCAATGTTTACCAACTCAGGAGACCGCCATCAAAATCGGGCCAAGAAAACCTCCACAGCAATAAATCGGACTTTGCCACACGCTCATGGCCGATGTTGTTCAACTGGAACCCGGCAGGGCCAATACTCGAGACCCCGGCTTCCAAGCTGCGCTACGCCGCAAACTTTAACACGATATAACTTTGTCTACCAAACCGGTAGAAATCTCGGGATCGCACCATTGAGCTGTAGTCCTGTTCATACACACGGAGGCAGGGCGTAAAGTCAGGATAAATGACAGGATCATCTGGCAGGAGACGGAGGTCGGCGGAGCTGGGAGCCTAAGCAGCCATCTTGTTCGCTAGCGTAGCTCCTCCCCCCATACGCATATAATTAATTTGGCACAGAAGGCATAAGGTGAAAAATTCAAGGAGTAAAATACAAAACAGGATGGAGGCTGAAACTAATTCTTTGTTCATTAGGAAGGAAAGCATGAATTATCTTTCCCTACACTACTCTCTCTCAGGTTTCTGGCTTGAGTACCCTCACTTCTTTCCCAAAGGTGTCAGCTCGTGTAGACTTCCTAAGAAGTACTCACGTCAAAATCGGTCAGATCGTTTAAGGCTATTGAGCTCACTCTTAAGGTGCTCCTTCTCCTCCGAAAATCTAGAAGTCTAATTTTTTGTCCCTGTGCATAATACCAAAAGACAAGACTCAGCCCCTCCTAAATGCATCCCATGACGAATTATTTCATTTGCAAGGTTCCCGAGTGGCTTTCCGTTACTTCTTTAATTACATTTTCTTGTCTTCTAGTGGCCTTGAGGTTCAGATAGGCCAGGCACAGAAGATATCCACCCTTACCGCTTCTCAGACTCTTCAAAGACATTCCGGTTATCTCCTTCAACTAAGACTAAAGAGGCTGAATTCCTGTACCTGCAGTGGGGTGAGAGCATGCAGTTCTGGCACACACAAAACATACATTTAATTATTTCTTTAGTAACCAGGGCTTTCGAAACTGTCAACAACTTGTAGCTCTGGGCCTACAGTGCAGGCAACTTAAACACACACAATTACATTAATATAAATATAATATCATCCTGCACATTATGCATCCAGGAATCAAAATGTCTCTAATACATATGAATCCTAATTAAAAGTGCACATTACATTTCTGTGTTTAAGATGTAGCATAAATGCATTTAAAAAACACAATACACTGCAAAGGATAAAAACACATGTAGCTACGTTTGATTATGAATATAATGCACCAATACAATGTAGAGTGCTGTAAGCGCTCTATCAAGAGAAATCGAGTATAGTCAAGGAAATGGTCATGTAGTACAATATCAGCCAGATAACAGCAATGCAGTACAGTAGTGTCTTAGAATATTGTAGTAAAACAAAAAAATTACTTTCTGTGTTGTTCAATCAAGTTTTGACATATCAGCCTACATTAGAGACATTTTGACTTTATAACCACTATAGGGACACCATTAGTTATGGATACACAGACAGTTTAGAATAATAGTTTTACTCAAGACTTTTTATTCTTAAAAATAATTTTTTCAGTTAAAAATTGATTGGTACACACTTCATAAAACTTAATGCATTTGAATACTCAGATATAGGTTTGTTTTAACAATTTTTGTTTAAACAGCATTTCATTATCATACAAATCTCTGAGTAACCACTCAGTGTAGTGCTAAAAACAAAGAATATACAATTTACAATACAATTCATAAAATTAGGTCCATATGTTGACGCGTTTCGGTGCTTTATTCGTTATCGTGTAAACACCTTCCTCAGGACAGAACTTTTAAAAACAAGACTTCTTCATTCTAAAAAATGAATACATACAATTAGTATTAATAATCCCTGCTTGAGAAAAAATAACTATCTATTTATACAATTTACTAGTCTGTGTATCATAAGTGTCTACTGTGATAGTCATATATATTTCTTACATGAATAGCTTATCTTTGAATTCTTTTCATGTACTGGTGGACCTTTCAGTTATTTTCTTGGTCCTCCTCGTGAGATTTTTCAGAATTCTGCACGCAAGTCCTCTACTATTGGGAACATATTTCAGTATTAACCTCTGTGTTAAGTCATTATCTAGTTATTGGCTCTATGCTCACAAAGTGTAAATCACTTACATCGCACGTTGAGGCTCTTGTTCATGCCACTTATTCTTGCTTGGTCTATATGATATTGGGCCTTCGCCTTATCCTTATTGGTCTTCTGCCCAGGAATATTATTTTTCAATAATAAATAATTTGTTTGCTAAGATGCAAGATATTAGGTAGACATGGCTGTCTGTGCTTCTCTGTGGGGGGTTGAAGGGACCACAGAGAGAACGAGAAGTTCCTGAGGAGTTGAAGATAGAGCATTTTGTCAATAATGCCATGTATGCTCTTCCAAAAGGTGTGTAATGAGGGGCATTCGTACAACATATTTCGTAAGTTGCCATTCTCATTGTTACAACTCAAACAGTTGCTATTTTCCAATAGACCCAAGGAAACCAGTTGGTGTTCTGTGTAGGATGTGTGGTTTGCTTTGGGCTAGACTGGATGTGTTCTTTTTCTAAAATGGAGATACCCACAACCTTCCCTAGTCGATTAATGACGGATTAAGGTTCCCATCATGAGCCCAATCTGCCATCCATTTCTGCTGTACGAGATTACACAATCAGGTGGTTAAATGTTTCAGTTTGAAATATATTTTGGAGGCAACATGACCACCTTTTTTGATGGTTGCGAAAAACTTAGGTAAGGAAGCATCTTTAAAAGGGAATGCAGTCTGTTTGGGATAAAGCTGCCTTTAATTAAAGGAAATCATATAAATTGGCGGAGTTAATGTTTTCATCTAAGTTCAGAGAATGGAAGTGGGTGTTGTCTAGATCCGAGGTCGCCTCCAACATATATGCCATTTGCACGCCATGGACCTTGCATGGAGAGACTAGTTTGATATCTTTGTTGTGACATATTGAAACCCTAAGCGAGTGGTGAAATCTCACTTCAGAGATGTGGATGTCTCTGGTGTGGTTCAAAATAGGTTTCCTGAGAATGGGGTGTTTTTCGTTTATAGTTAGGAGAAATGGTAAGGAGACAGTCTCAACAAGCAACTTCTCAAGGAACAGCCACAGAGGAACAAAGACCGATGGTCCATCAAACCACTTTGTGCCCTGAGCTGCCATGAAGGCAATTTAATACTTCTTAAAATCAACTAGGTTGTCACCTCCTTGGTTATTTGCTAGCCAGAGTTGTTTCAGGGAGATACAGAGTGTTTTTAGAGTTTCAAAGAAATATGTTTAGTAATCGATTAATACGGACAAAAAAACTTGTCTGAGCAGAGAATCGGAACTATATTTAACCAATTTTATTGAGTTATCAAAAACATAGGCACAGTGAAGAACCTGAATAGGGATGCAAATGGACAAATTGATATCAAAATCAGTACTTAGCAGGATGTTACATTTCCACATTACATCAGCAATAGTCGGTAAACAAAAGAGGAAAAGGAACCCCCTCCTGACATGGGGAAATGTGATCTGAAATGGGGATAATCCCCTGTACCCCACCTTCTGTCCTGCAGTATGAGTCAGTGAGATCTATTAGTTGGTATCTCTCCGGCCATCATCTATAACATGTAACTCTAACAAACCCTCCCCCCCCTCAATCTCGACTAAACCCCCCCCCCAGGCATGTTGCTGAGTTAATAAAGTTGATGTTCCATGGCCTATGCATTGCAAACCTCAGGTGTCAGTGTCAGTGACAAGTGTTCTCCCAGGGTTGCCCCATCCTATCTGCGCTCTGGCCTCTGGTATTAACAACTGGGGTGATGATCATTTTGATAGATTCTAATTTACCCCACCATATGAGGTGACCTTCTATCTGGGAATGTTTGGCACTTTTTGTGTAACAAATGTCTCAGTATGTCTAACAGATTCCACTAGATCATCATTGAATTACAGACCTAGGTATTCGAGAAAATTGGGCTGCCAGGTCAATTCAGAGGAACCCAGGATCTCTTTGGTACAGGGCAGGTTAAGTGGGCGGACCGCCCATTTGTCCTTATTAAGAGTCTAACCTGATACCAAGGAATAATCCTCAATTGTGGTCATAATTTTAGGAATGGCTATAATCACCTTGGTTGGTCACAATCAATATGTTGTCAGCATGAGCTGCTGTCTTGAAGTACCTGTTGCCCAATTTTAATCCTATATAATTGGATTTGTCACTGAGTGAAAGTAGGAGTAGTTCCATAGCTAGGAGGAATAAGGAGGGAGATAATAGACATCCCGGTGTGGTTCCATATTTATGTAGAAATAATTTGGATAAGACCTTATTTTGGCACAGGGGTTTCATCTTAGGAGAAGGGAGTTATACCAACCACATACCAATGGCAAGTGGAACGTAAAACTATGTTTTCAAGAAGAATAACAGAAACGGACTGGCACTACATGCTCAAAGGAAAGCAACCCAACACTACCAACAATGTAGCCAAGAGCAACTTAAATCAATGGATCTCCAACTGCACCAAGGCTCTCGCAACCATCAAAACATGAAAATATTGCAGAACCAGCAACCGGGCCTCTTGATACACAGAATAAACTTACGACTTCAGCTCATTCTGCAACAGCTCGAAAGGAAAAGGAGAACCAAACACAACACCCAAGTCAGATCATATTACAGGATCGCCCTCTAGCTCTGCCACCACCTCTTGACAACTACCAAGAGGAGAGCCCACACAGATAGGATTGATGCCAGTTCCAACAGTAGCAAAGAGTTATTTGTCATTGTCAAAGAATTCACCACCCCTGATTTCTCAACCAACTCCATCACCTCCCAACCCTAGGAACTCTGAAATTACTTTTCAAATTACTTCACCAACATAATTGAGAAAATCTGCAATAACTTTGAAAAGTAACCAAATCAGGAGGACATCATCAGCAAGCTGCACACCTACCACTTGGATAGATATCTAACCAACTGGAGAACTCTCACTGAGAAAGACACCACCTCAACAATTAAGATCGTCCACTCCGTGGACCCGATGCATCTGTGACCATACCATATCTACAACCTGGAAAGACCCATGATCAGCAAGTTCCTCACCCATATCATTAACTCCTCCATTGAATCCGCTACCTTCCCTTCGGAGTTGAATCATGCTGCAGACACAGCTCTCCTAATAAAACAACTGCCTGTCCTCAACAAACTCAGCAACTTCAGACCCATCTCCCTTCTACCGTACCCAGCTAAGGTGATAGAGAAAGCTATCAATCAGAAACTCATCAACCAACTAGAAGTTCATAAACTTTTTGCCTATTCTCAATCTTGACTCTGCAGCAATCAAACACAGAGACAGCACTCATTACGGCCACAGATGAGATACTCACGCTCCTAGATCGAGGAGAATATGCCTGTTGGAAGTGGTGCTTTTTACAAGGCTATCCCCAAACTTTTTGCCTTCTTCCTCCAGTTTTTCTTACCCTCTTTTTATTGGCTTTAGGACCGTGGGCACTTTACCACTGCTAATCAGTGGGAAAGTGTTTGTCCTCTCTCCTGTAAACCTGGTATGATTGATTTACACCTGTTTGGCAAATTTAATTTACCTGCAAGCCCCTTTTACATTGTATCCCATATAACCAGGGCCTGTAAATTAAATGCTACTAGTGGGCCTGCAGCGCTGGTTGAGCCACATACAGAAGTAGACTTTCAACCCTGTCTCAGGCCTGCCACTGCAGTGCCTGCATCCAGTTTACTGCCACATTGACTTGGTATTTAAAGTTACTTACCTAGCCAGAAATTCGCCCTTTACTACATATAAGTCACCGATAAGGTAGGCCCTAGGTAGCCCTATTGGCAGGATGCCATGTAGTTAAAAGGTAGGGCATGTGCTTCGTAGTGTGGCATGTCCTGGTAGTGATAAACAGCCTATTTGGTTTCTCACTGCTGTGAGGCCTACTCCTCTCATAGGCTAACATTGGGAACTTCCCATAAAAATATTCAGTGGTAATTTCTGATCTGAAAGGAGTAGTGTTGCCATGTTTGGTATGTTTGGAATGGTGGTGGTAAATTCTGCTTATTGGTGTAGGTGGATTTTTCATTAGTATTGTAGAAATTACACTTTTAGAATGTGTGCATTTCTATGTGCCTATGACTCGATGTGCTTTGCAGCCTGACTCCAAACCACATCTAGACCAGAATAACAGCTACACTTTGTGCATACTTTACAGACAGTCATCACGCAGGAGGGGCTGGGTTTCTCTGCCTACTGATAGTCTTCCTGGGCTGGAAGAGAGGGAGGAGGGTATGTCCTGACCACACTCAAAGTGCTCGTTTACCCCTATAGTATGTCTGGAGTCAGACGTCCTAAACCTAGGTGAATCAAGGGAGCATGCAAACTAGACGCCATTGGTTTATTTATTTTTATGCTTCCAAATGAGCGAGTAAGTGGCATTTGTGTGTTTGTATATGACATCATCTAAACATACTTTTTGTTTATATGATTAAATTTCCATCTACAGGTACTTCCGCAGGATGATTACACAACTATAGACCTACCAGGGTCTAACCTCGAACTACTGAAGTAAGGTAGGAAAAGAGGGTAGCATAGAGGGGATCTTTTGGTCCTCACGCTTTACAAACCACAAACCATAACATAACATTTGTTACACTTCTTAGTCTGCAGTCTGTAGTTGTCTTGGCTGTAGGTGTGCCGAAATGGGGGTGATGCGATCATATATCTTCAGGCCAAGGATGAGATGTGCTGCTGTATGTAGGATGCCTTTAAGGGGTGCCCGTATGGAGTCTGGGAAGCAACTGGGCAGGGTGTTACCACTGTCCAGGTGCAAGAGTACGAGGGCTTGAACCACAATTCTGAAGTAGCTTCCTGGAAGAAACCGAGAGAACTAGTACCTAGCTGTCTTTGTTTTTTGGGCAATGTGTTCCTTAAGGGAGAGGTTTGTGTCCAGGATAAATCCAAGTAACTTGGCATTCAGTCAAAATTTGGGTCAAATGTGTTGAAGGTTTAGGTCATTGAGACATGTTTGCACTGGTTCTTGTTTGTTCTTGGCAAATGTTATGTTATGTTATGTTATGTTAAGTTATGTTATGTTATATTCAATTTGTACAGCGCACGGCTGCTCGAAATGTCCCGGTGCTTGCTCCAGAAAGTTAATCCTCCCTCTGATCAGAAGCTAAAAAAGCAAAGTTTTTAGTTTTTTCTTAAAAAGCAGTGGGTCTTGGATGCTCAGAAGGGCTAATGGTAGCGTATTCCAAGCCAAGCTTGCTTTACGAACAAAAGAGCTCCCACCAAGCCTTTGGCGATTAAACCGAGGGGTCTGAATTAGTAACTGGTCAGACGATCGAAGTTGTCTGGTGGGTTTGTAGAAGGCAAATCTTTTCTGCAGATAGATAGGGCCTAGCCAAAAATGGCTCGATGAGCAATGGACAGCATTTTAAATTTTAATCTAGATTCAACTGGGAGCCAGTGCAGGTTACGTAAATGGTTACGGACACTCTGTCTAGATAAGAGTCCTAATAACAATCTGGCTGATGAATTTTGAACTACTTGCAATTTCCTAGCCAGGTATTCAGGACTGCCGGCCAAAAGAGCGTTGGCGTAGTCTAATCAAGACAAAATCAAAGCCCTGACCACTGTCTCCTTGGCACTGTCCGGCAGAAGCGGAAGAAATTTCCTCAAGATTTTTAGAGTGCCAAAGCAGGTTCCTGTCAGCTTCTTCGCCTGTGTCGAGAAGTTCAAGTTTTCATCGAACGAGACCCCAAGGTTTTTAGCAGTGCCCTTTCCCACGATGGACAAACAGTGGTCCGTTGGACTAATATTTCAAAAAATCGCACTTAATCAATATTTTATAATTCACGTAGTGGAATCATCTCACAAAACAAACAACCAGCAAGAGCAGCAAAACAAAACAAATGTTGTGGTGATTATATTTATTTTCTACCACTTCACCAAGTGGTAGAAAATAAATATAATCACCACAACATTTGTTTTGTTTTGCTACTCTTGCTGGTTGTTTGTTTTGTGAGATGATTCCACTACGTGAATTATAAAATATTGATTAAGTGTGATTTTTTGAAATATTAGTCCAACGGACCACTGTTTGTTTATACTGCAAAAATCCCAGGTCCTGGACCTATTGGGCCACCCCATTTCTATTAAAGGCTTTCCTACGATGGGGCGGGGGAAATCAGGAGGCCACAGCCTTTCTCTGAATTCCACTGGGAACGAGCCGTACAGGAGCGCTTCAGATTTTCCTTCATTGCACTTTAACTGTGCGTTCGCCAACCAGTGGAACACAGAGAACAAACAATGCTGCGCAGCTCCGTCAGAGTCATCCCCCTCTTCCGGGAAAACAGGAGCTGCGTATCATCTTCATAGGCCATCACTTTAGCCCCCAGTGACTCCGCAAGATAAACCAGCGGTGTCACATAGATATTAAAAAGATGAGGGCTCAGCGATGACCCCTGTGGAATGCCAGTTGTCATCTGCACCAGCGCAGAGGCACAGGGAGGAAGCCAGACCTGCTGTGTCCTACCTTCCAAAAAGGACCTAATTCAACTCAGTGCCGAGCTTGAAATACCAAATTCGGCTAGGCAATCAAGGAGTAAAGAATGAGGGACCGTGTTGAATGCCGCCGAGAGATCAAGCATAACCAAAGCTGCTCTCCCACCTGCATCCAGACATTCCCAGATCGCCTCTGCCACCTCCAATAATGCTGACTCCGTACTATACGATGGACGGAACGCAAATGCGCTGGATGTAGCAAACCAGAGACCTCTACAAAGTTGGAAAGTTGAGATGTCACTACCTTCTTGAAAACTTTGGCCAAACTTGGCAAAAGGGAGATGGGGCGGTAATTCTCCGGAAGAAGAGAGTTGAGAGTCGGCTTCTTAAGGAGGGGCAGAATCAATGCCTGCTTCCATGACAGAGGAACACATGCCTTGCGAAGCGACTGATTGACCATTAGATGTACTTCAGTATTAATAGTATCTGCCACATCAGATAGAAGCCTAGCCGCACATGGGTCGTTAGGTGATCCAGATTTCAGTGCCTTAAGAATTCTAAGCGAGGTAGATAGGTCAACCGGGCTAAAGCAGAGAGGAAGCATCCCATTTCTTTCCCCTGCTTCCCCAGCTGAGCGAGAATGGCCTTCCTGGAAATGTTCGAAAAAGTCTCGTGTACACTGACAATTTTATCCCTAAAGAATTTTGCCAAGGTTTTACACCAGGTGTCCGAGGTGGGTACCACCGCAACCTGTGCGCTGGGAGCCACGAAACTTTGCACAATAGCAAATATTTCTTTAGGATTATTGTTAGCCCGGTCAATGCGAGCAGAGAAATATCGGCCTTTGGCCATGGCAATGGCTGAGTAATAGAGTTTCTGTTTGGCTCTAAGAGCCTGTTTGGCAATGGGACAGTAACCACTGGAACCTTACAGGCATGTTTCAAAATCCTCAGCTCCGAAGTAAACCACGGCTTAGAAAGAGACTCTTTCTTCAGCTTAAAGTGACCCAGAGCAGAGAGAGCACTGACCGAATCCGTGATCCAGTTGGCAAATCTGGACACATTATCCTCCAGGTTCCCTAAAAGGGGAGGACGCGGTGCTGCCAGATGACAACTAAGCTGCTCAGCATCCAATTTCCTGGAGGTGGGAGGACGATGGAAACTAGCTAGTCGAGGCGGACGCTTAACGGCCCATGAAAAAAATATGGGAAAATGATCCGACCAAGCGACAGGTAGTGGCTTTGTCACTAATATGGGGAAGTTGGCACAGATGAGATCAAGAGTATGTCCACCTTGATGGGTCGGATCCTTGACCCATTGCGAAAGCTGGGCCAGCTGCAGAATGTCCAGAAAAGCATCTGTGTCCGCAGCCTCCATAAGATCGAGATGGATTATAATATCCCCAAGGAGCAAATAGTTTGAGAAGCGTAAAGCTCTGTCTGCCAAATATGGTGGTCGATATATTAAAGACCGACCCAGTGTAAAATGGGCCGATAGTTGTAGACTGAAATCGAGGGCTTCGCAGCCTCCCCAAATAGTGAATGTTTCACTCTGCAGGGACCAAGGGTCTCTATATAAGATGACCAGGCCCCCTCCTCTGCCAGTTGGGCGGTCCATCCGATGGATTTTATAGCCTGCAGGAGGGGCCAACACCACAATGGGATTAGCAAACATGTCCAGCCAGGTCTCGGTGATAAACAATAAATCTAGCTGATTATCGGAGACCAAGTCTGCAATGTCAACATGATGCTTCCTGATAGATCTTGCATTAATGAGGCAGGCGTTTATGCTCCCCTGTCTACATGAGTATGCATCAATAGCTTTGGAGTGGGAGAAAACCCACAGTCCACACAAACTGTACCACTGGCAGACCCTACCTGGTTAACACTATGAGACGGACATAGTGGGGTTCTGCAGGACTTTAAAAATGTGCTCGAATACTGGGTGATGTGTCGATTACAAATAACAGGAACTCAGCTTTGGTTGGGTTGACCTTCAAGTGGGCAATAAATATCTAGGACTGAGGATGTGCAAAAGAGACTTTCAAGTAGAAAATGCCTAACAAAAATGAATGTGTCCTTGTGTAACGCAACTGGTGCTCATGTAAAGCTCTCTGATACCTGAAACCTTCGGGTCAAGTTTGCTCTATATAAAACTCTGGGAAAAAGAAAAAAAAGAGTTATGTATCATTGTCATATTGGTGAACATTGATTCTGATATCAGTAAATAGAGCACCCAGTGTCTCTGTGTAGGGTTTATATGACAGCGCACAGCAAGGAATCCTGGGGCACTCCACGGATAATAAGGATCTTTTGGTACCTGGAGTTGCCAATGTGAACAAACTGGTGTTGGTTTTGAAAGGTAGGAGGAGAACCAGTGAAGAACACTGCTGGTGAAGCCCATTCAAAACTCCACAGTGTGAATGAGGGTGGGATGGTTGACTGTGTCGAAGGCTGATGAAAAGTCCTGCAATATCAGGAGGCAGGTGTCTTCTTCATTTGTGGTCAGAAGGACATTTTCTATGATGTGTAAGATAGTAGTCTCTGTGCTGAAGCGTGCTCTGAAATCCGATTGGTAGTTGTACAGGAGATGGCTAGCATTATGGTGAATTTGTAGTTGAACACAGACTATTTTTTCCATATAAATAGAAACATGAGTGATGGGCCAGCAGCTGATCAGGTCCTCAGTGAAGGTTTCTTTAGGAATGGGACAATCTGGTCTGTCTTGAGAGCTTCTGTGCAGATGTCTTGAGTGAGGGAGGCATTGACAATGAGGAGTAGGGGTAAGAGAGCATCCCAGAGAAAGCTTTGATGAAAGACTAGAGGTAAGACATCAGCTTCATAATTGGCTTTGAGGGAGTTGAGCATATTTTCAAGTTCTACAAGAGATAGGGCTTTGAAGGATGACTATTGCTGTACTCTACAAGAATAAATGGGCGTAAGAAATGAAGCAGGCTTAGTATTGTTGATAGACTGTTAGTTCTACTGTATTTATTTTACTGAAGTGAGGAATAGGTAGTTCCAGTGAGGGGTTGATGCAGTTCTTGATTGTCTCGAAAAGCTTTCTGCTTCTGTTAGTAGTTTTACTAAAGGGATTTGTATAGTAATTTGCTGAAGACAAACTTAACCACATATAAGCACCACCCTTGCTCGTCAAGATCAGCTTCTTTCTTTCCATGCCTTTGTATGTGGATCCGGAGCTTGCTCCCACGTTTTCTCATTGATTGATAAGTTTTTGTTTCTAACATTTTTTCCAAAACTCAGTGTGCAAGGAAACCTGTCCCCTCCGAAATCTACTGCATTTACACCTGTCGGGACTGTCACAAACAAATGTCTATGACAGACCAGTTCGAAGTATGCCTCTGGTGTTTGGGTTCGGGGCACGGCTCTAAGTCCTGCAAAGAATTTGCCCTCGTGAATCTGAGCCAATCTAGGAATATGAAGCCAAGCTATATGTTGCCTAACACTATATGAAATCGAGCAAGTCCCACTCCAGATCCTGTTCGTGGTCCAAGTCTCCCAGTAAGGAAAAGTCAAAGCGGAGGTACAAGAAGACTGAGGGGGATTTGTCCCCGCCTCCCGCCACTCTCTGTCAGAATTGTGAGCACATCAGGTTGCCTTTTGGTCTCACTCTTGGTCCCCACTAGGGAGACTATTGCCCAGCCGACCCTGATGCAGCCTGAATTTCCCGGGCCTTTGGAGATGTCACAACAATTTGAGACCACTTTGCAGATTTCTTCCATTTCTCTGGCTCCCTGTGGTGCGCCTCTGGCCCCAAGGATGAGCGGAGGACTCTAGCTGGCCAACGGATCCAGCTGTATGTGCATCCTGAACCCTTCTCAGGTCTCACACATGGTTCAGAAACAACTTGCACTCCAGGACTAAAATCCACACCAGTCCCTTTAATGTTGAAAGCAGCCCCAACACCTCTTGCGCCGGAGGAGGACTCCATACCAATAGTCATGTCTAGCTCTAAGTCAAACTCGTCTCTGCCTGAACCAAGGTCATGCCCTGAATCTGCCTTGACACACCTGGTCCCCACACAATCAGATTCAGATAGAACAATGCCTTTCCTGCAGAGCTACCCTCTAGCACTTCAACAACATTTTGGTTCTGACTCTGATCAAAGCCAATCAGCCTTCAAAGATGGACAAAGAATGTGATGGGGATGATGTATTCCCACGCTATGAAAATGACCTTTGCATGGCTTTATAGGGGGCCAGTGGGTTGCCCACTTCCTCTGATATGGTTGTTTCCCCGTAGACCATCAACAGAGGAGACTGCTTCCTTTACTGTGGTGATATTCCATTCACCTGAGGTATTGAACTTACAACTTCCTGCTATAGATTTCAAGACAAAGGATCTGACTGGAGTCCAAACAACCTGTAGTGTATTTCCTATATTCCCAATAGGCTCTGCGCATTGGAATAATATATCCTATAGATTTGACGTAGGACTTATGTCAATAGGTCTCGATCGAATATACTAACCTAGGTCTAGTATCAGGGAAGAAGTAAGTATTGTTTAGCATAACTTTTAGTTCTTGCCAAGAATCTGCCAAAGATTTCTCTAGGTTCTAATTAGCTCCATACCTTGTTAGAATGTAGGAGGTCTAGTATCTCTGTATCAGGGACTCGATTTCCCAACACCCCGCAAGGGAGTCAGAAACACTG
Organism: Lissotriton vulgaris; assembly: GCF_964263255.1. Lineage (NCBI taxonomy): Eukaryota > Metazoa > Chordata > Amphibia > Caudata > Salamandridae > Lissotriton > Lissotriton vulgaris. The sequence continues at coordinate 64,740,887 of NC_141686.1, read as the reverse complement.
GAGCTGGATTCTAGACCAGGGCAGCTTCCTGATCAGAGCGTCAACTGGCTTCCTTCGGCACTTGCTGTAGCGAGCTGCGTCGAGCAAGTAGGTCGTCGAACTAGTCCGAGCCACCGTGCTTTGCTATAGCAAGTGAAGGTATATTTATACCTTGAAGGTGTTTAGGAATGCCATGTTTGACGTAAAGTTGGGCATATGAACGTCATGAATGAACCCCTAAGGAATAGATGTCATTGTAAAACTAACTGAGTTCTTAGAGAAATCAATATTCAAGCAAGGGGACGTCCCTAATGGCTTAAGCTGGTTTTCTAAGACATCGTTGTGATGTTGGGTGAACGGATGGAAGTAGCCATGCCTGTATTTGGGTAGCATGGGCTATGCCTAAATAAGGGCATGATTTCTTATGACTATATAAGGGCAGCATGAATTGTACCTATATAAGGGCATGAATCGGGAAAATCCATTTGGAATCAAAAACGCCATACAACAAACCTGGACAGGCTTCTTATGAATCTCCACTGCTATTAAATGAGGCCCTGATCAACACATTACTGGGTACGTAGTCTAAGCCTTCTTTTTTCCCACCAATTGAGAGGTAGTTAGCCTGATGCCAGAGACCTGCGTGAGGTGCCCCTGATTTATTAACAAAACACCACATACACTGGGGGTTCAAGCTTCCACCAACAGGGTAAACCCCAAACTTGAGGCATTCTGCCTAGCCCTGAGTTAGATAGGGCAGCTGTTTACTAGCACAATAATCCAACAATCTCTGCGACATGATTAGCTAGATACTTTCAGCAGTCCCTATTGAATTCCAGGCATCCCTGGCTCAAACAATATTGGATGGTCAGGATGTGGCCAAATATGTCATGTGATCCAGACTGGACACTGCTGTTTGCTTGGGCAGAGCAGTTGGAACTAGGGTGGTGCTTCGGCATGACGCATGGATGATATCCATGGGCTTCTCTAGAGGCATGCAGGCTTCATTTTTGGATATGCCTTTTGAGAGGTCTACTTTGTTCAGCCAAAAGGCTGATTCTGCCCTGAAACCCTTTAGATTGGGCTAGGCCATTGTGCCTCTCTTTGGCCTTTCAAATCCTGCTAGGCATTTTGTTCAGCAGTTCTGTCACTTTTGGTGCTACTCCCGAGGTTTGGCGTGCCAGCAGCGCCGAGGCTAATCACCCCAGCAACAGGCAGCCTGTCCTTTTGGGACTGGGATCAAGCAGACAACATTTGGGCCCCTAGGGGCAGCAACCATCTCTGAACAATTCAGAGAACTCCACAATCCCCGGTCAGCACTAGGATCACCTTCAAGCTCCTCACACACACCTACAAAGCCCTCCACGATGCAGGACCAGCATACCTGAACCCCCGCCTCTCATTCCACGTCCCCACCACAGATCTCCGCTCTGCCCAACTGGCCCTGGCCACCATTCCTCAGATCCACAAGACAATAACCAGAGGAAGATCCTTCTCCTACCTCGCTGCCGAGACCGGGTACACCCTGCCGACCCACCTCAGCCAATTCCCAATCACTGACCCATTCCAGGAAGCCTCTCAAGACTTGGCTCTTCGACTGAACACCATAGCGCAGATGGATCAGCAGTCCACCCTCACAGCGCCTTGAGACCCTCACGGTGAGTAGTCGCACATCGAAAACCCTGATTGATTGAACCTTCATAGTCCTCAGACCCTAGGACAGAAGCATCCAAACCACTGTAGTTTGTCCTTAGTGGCGCATGACCATCCTCTGGGAGGCAAGATGAGACATTTCCTCAAAGTGTGGCAAAATATAACAGATGGGACCTTCAGGTACTTCAATGGGGCTTTGCCATTCCATTCCTTTCTGACCTGCTGGCTCTTCCGCCCACATCAGTGTGGCTTTCAGAGGAGCACCTGTTCACCTTTCTTCAAGATGTGCAGGCCTTTTTGGCCAAATGGGCCATAAACTAAGTTCCAGCCTCCCTAATATGGATTAGCTGTTACCTCCTCTATTTCCATGTGCCGAAGACAAAGCCCTTCATCCTATTTTTAGATCTCTACCTTCTGAATGCCTTCTTGTGGAGGACAAATCCAATGTGCTCACGTTGGCCCACCTTCCATCTGTAAAGGATCCATGCGACTGAATGGTGGCTCTGGACCTGCAGGACTTTCATGTATCCATCCTGCAATTCCAAAGACACTACTGTGGTTGAGGGTAGTCTAGGAACATTTTCAATTTTCTCTGTTCTCCTTCGGTATCAGCAGTGCACCTCGGGTGCTCACAAAATGCTGGTGGTTTTAGCATACCTTCAGAAGCTGGGAATTTCATGTTTTCCTTTCCACCATAACTGGCTGTTGAAAGCCGGCTCACCGCCACCTTCAAGCAAATGGCAAAATGCTTGACATTGTTGGGGTTTGCTATCAACATGAAAAAGTCACACCTGACTCCTTCGCCGCAAAGGCTCCCTTTCATTGGAGCCATTCTGGATAGGGTGTTGTTTTGGGCTTTCCCTCCATTACCGAGCATAGGACATTTGGGCTGTTTCAGCCGCGGTCCTGGGTCTCAGTGAGAGTGGCTCTGCGGCTTGTTGGCCTCTTAGCCTCTAGGATGCTGATCATCAACTATGCCAATTAGCAAATGCGGGTTCTGCAGTTGTACTGGAAGTCTCAGTAGGTCCAGCACCAAGAGAACCTGTTGAACTTCATCCAGGTTTTTGAGGAGATTGCAAAAGGTCTACAGTGCTGGCTGTTCGACCGCAACTGGATTGGTGGCAAACCCCTCTCTCTACACCACCGAGAGCTTACAGTGGAGACAGTTGTATCACTGCTGGGCTTTGGGGGTAATCTGCAAGAGGTGGAGATCAGAGGATTCTGTGCTCTGAAGGAGATCTGACTCCCCATCAACTTGATGGAGTTGTAGCCCATTCACCTGGTGCTAAAAACTTTCCTATATATATGCAAAGTAACAACCTAGGCAATCAAAATTTACACAAACACAATTGATAAAGAATAATAAACAACTAGCTACAACTGACTAAAAGACATAATTTTTTATTAAAACAAGAAACAATTCATTAGCATAATACACAGTTTAAGAAAGTCACAAAAATATTCAACAAGTTAAAAATTAATTAAACAGTAAACAGCAAATTCATTATCTATAGTAGATGAGTGGCAAGGTTATATGACTCTACGCGCGTTTCGGCGGCCAGCGCCTTCTTCCTGGAGTAGCCACGTAATATTACTAGAAAAGAACAGAGAATTAATTTTGTTTTTTCAAACAGGGCGGTCAAGATTAAAATGCCGTTTTTCTTATTATGGTTTCTGTCGCCTCAGGAATTGCCGAAGCTAATTGGTACAAAGGATAAATAGGTAACGTCCGCCACCGGAACCCTTAGTGTTGATATGTGCTCTGTATGGTCCACCGATTAGGTTTTCTTGAGTCGTCCTTGAGGTCTAATATTTTGGAGACCATTCGAATTAAACCATTCTTGTATTCGTTTTTATCTATGTTCTTCAATCATAGAAGAGAGGGGGATCGCCAGATGTTGTTTTTAGGAAAACTTCCTATGTGCCTAGAGGCACGAGTTCTTCTGTTTCAAGGATAAAGATGAGAGTTGTAAGGGATTCTGTAAAGTTGGGCAAAAGGGTGATATTTAAAAGATCTCCCTGCCTGAGGACTGCAAGCGCGGCAAAGTTCAGCACTTTGCCGCGCTTGCAGTTGCCAGTTCGAGCTACCCGCCACCGGACGTACGGAGCCCTGCCGACCATCCTCAGGCAGGGAGATCTTTTAAATATCACCCTTTTGCCCAACTTTACAGAATCCCTTACAACTCTCATCTTTATCCTTGAAACAGAAGAACTCGTGCCTCTAGGCACATAGGAAGTTTTCCTAAAAACAACATCTGGCGATCCCCCTCTCTTCTATGATTGAAGAACATAGATAAAAACGAATACAAGAATGGTTTAATTCGAATGGTCTCCAAAATATTAGACCTCAAGGACGACTCAAGAAAACCTAATCGGTGGACCATACAGAGCACATATCAACACTAAGGGTTCCGGTGGCGGACGTTACCTATTTATCCTTTGTACCAATTAGCTTCGGCAATTCCTGAGGCGACAGAAACCATAATAAGAAAAACGGCGTTTTAATCTTGACCGCCCTGTTTGAAAAAACAAAATTAATTCTCTGTTCTTTTCTAGTAATATTACGTGGCTACTCCAGGAAGAAGGCGCTGGCCGCCGAAACGCGCGTAGAGTCATATAACCTTGCCACTCATCTACTATAGATAATGAATTTGCTGTTTACTGTTTAATTAATTTTTAACTTGTTGAATATTTTTGTGACTTTCTTAAACTGTGTATTATGCTAATGAATTGTTTCTTGTTTTAATAAAAAATTATGTCTTTTAGTCAGTTGTAGCTAGTTGTTTATTATTCTTTATCAATTGTGTTTGTGTAAATTTTGATTGCCTAGGTTGTTACTTTGCATATACATTGTTTTCCCTGACCTAGGAATTATACAATTCATACCTTCAGGGGGTCCTTGCTAAATATACGCTAAAAACTTTCCTACCATCAGTCAAAGGAAGGATGTTTCAGGTCCTCATGGGCAACAACACCGCTATGTGGTAGTGCAGCAAGCAGGGTTGTGTGGAGTTCGTTGCCAGGACGCTGTTTGTCTCTAGAGCTGTTTTGAGTGTCAGGGCATTTTCCTAGTTGTGAAACTAATTTACAAGCCAGGGCAGATGGTTACATCCTGGGGTAACACAACGTATATTTCAGTGATGGGGAGTACCCTGACTAGATATATTCAAGAACGCATTGTGCACTAGAGTTTTCAAGAAGGCTTTCTCTACGAGATACCTTCCGGGTCTAAGTCATCCTAGTGTCTAGGATTGGGCAAAGAGAGTGTGGTACCCAAAAGCACTGACTATGAACTTCTGTTCTCCGACCAGGCTACCACTATGGGGGGATCACTTGTCACAGCAGAGAAGGGTCCTACACCTGAATCTACACTTTCATGATTAGATATTGATCAGTGGCAGTTCACAGTCTACCTCCTGGACTTGTGAATGTCATCCTCACTGCCATGCGTCCCTCTACAAAATCTATCTATGCTGGGTGCTGGGACAGATTTGTGAAAAAGGTAATCCTGACGCCTTATAGGCCAAACTGTTGGATATTATGTTGTCTGTTTTATCTCTGGCCTAGCAAGGACTTGCAGCGGGTACATTAAAATCTTATTTGTTGGCCCTTTTCACCTTTTTGCGTTTGCTAGACTAGCCATCTTTGTTTAAATCACCTGTTGTGATAAGGTATATAAAAAGGTGTGACATATTTCTCCCCAAATCCCTTGTGCACTGCCTTCAAGCCGATGCACATGTGTCAACTATATCTCCTCACTCTGAAGACTGTATTACTTGACATGATAAAATCAGCTTGTCTTGTCAGTGAGCTTCAAGCTTTTGTGGTTTAGCAGCCTTACATCACTTTTTTCCAAGACAAAGAGATGTTGAGGACCAGGGCGGCTTTTTTTTGCCAAATATCATCACATTCAGCAATCCATCACCGTCCCAACGTTCTTTGCTCCACCTCACAAGAGGTGGAGGAACCATCAGCTGGACCCCAACAAAGCCTTTAGCCTTTACATCGCTCACATCATCGGTGGACAATTGGCTTTTTTTCTGGGTTACTAGTGGCAGAGAAAGGCAAGAAAGATCACAAAATGAACTTTGTCAGGGTGGGTAGTCCTGTGCATTAGGATCTGGTACAAACTGGCCAAGAAGCAGCCTCCAGAAGAACTGACGGCCCATTCCACCAGGGCAAAGGCATGTGGAGTGCCTGTTCTTGATCTGTCAAGCCACAATATGGGTATCAGTGCATACGCTTATGAAGCCCTACTACCATGACATCCAGGTCAAATGGGAAAGGAATGTTGCCTGTTCTGTGCTGCAGGTCTTTTTGTACTGGGCTCATTTTTCAGACCCACTACCCTGGCAGGTACTGCTTTGGTATCTGTTCTGAATGTGAGGAATCTGCAGTTAGAAGTATCTATCAAAAGAACAAGTTACATACCTTAGGCATTGCTTTTTCTTACTCTAATCGTAGATCCCTCACTGCCCTCCCACCTGCCTGTTCTGTGTAATGATCTTTTTCCCCATCTAAAAAGGTCACACATTAGATATCTGCACAATGTTTTCTCTAATTGTTATTGGTCTCCAAATCAACGGGCGTGGACAGAATTAAGAAGGAAACTGATGTCAATGTGCAGGGACGGTGCTAACATGCAGCACTGTTCATCACTTCTGGGGTGAAACAAAGCCATCGTGGAGCAGCGCACCGCCACCTACTCATGCGGAAGGAATGCACTTTGGAATCTTCCAGTTACAGACTCGTGCTTGGGGATATTCTAAAGGAGATGAATCTCTGTTTAGATAGAGTATCTACCAGAAGGAGTTTTATTTAAGGTTAAGTAGCTTGTCATTTGGCCTTTTTTGTTTGTTTGTAGGATGCTGAGTAAAGAGATAGGGAGAAGGAAGTGATCAGTCCATTCCAGGGTCTTGGGTGTATGCATTGTATTATCAGTGATGTTGAGAAGACAAGGTTGAAGACGTATCCTTTGTAGTATATTGGTTGTGTGACATGCTGTAGTGCCTTGAGTGTGTCGATAAGGTTAAGGATGATGCCTTGTGTGTTTTTATTGTTAGCGTTGTCTGCGAGGTGGAAGTCACCCAAGAGGGTGATGTAGGCATACCAGATAGATGCAGTGGTGAGGAGATCTAAGAATCCAAGGCTGGAAGGTGGCAATCTCCATTGCAGAGATTGGGAAAAGGCATGTCATGAGCTCCATGAAGTTGAGTGATACTTGCTTGCCCAGTGCTCAGAATCAGGAGAACGTACAGATGAAACCAAGGCCTCCTTGTCTTTGTGAGCAGTTCAAACGATGGATGATGTAGCCTTTGGCAAGAACCGCTTGGATGTGCAAAGATGTGAGGGTGAACCAAGTTTCTGTGAAGAAGAGGGCATAAAGCTTGTGACAGGTGACACGGTCTGCAATGTGTGGTCTGTACAGTACTGCAGAATGAGCATTAACAAGCATGAGTTGGAATATGTATTCTGTAGTTTGAGGGTGTGTAGTAGTTAGGGGATGTGCGCGACGTTGGGTCTCAGTCCTACCCAAGACACTTACACAGCCCTTATTTCAATATTAGCCAAATTTCTTAACCCAATTATCTTTCCCCCAATAACATCTCAATTCCAGTATGTAATAGTCATTCCCACCCTCTCTAAACAGACCACACTTTTCTAGCTTTGTCGCATTTTCTTGAAACATTCAAAGCCACAGAAAGCCCTCATCTCCATATTCAACACCCAGGACAGAAGTGTTGATCTTCCACAAGAACAACTCACTATGGAACTCCAAAGTGTGGCCAGCTGATCTTGGGCCCACATCCACGCCCACCACCCACGCCAGGGGCCTCAACAGCAACTGAACAAGTCAACGCTTTCACTGCATCCTGCTTCCACACCCTGAAGATGCTGCCGACAATCTGCTACGTAACACCTTAAAAAAAGGAAATCTCACCTTGTCCCCAGCACATTGGACTGCGGGAACACTCTCTATGTTGGCATCACCAAGCAACTCACCAGAAGACTGCAAACAACACAGAACCCTGCAGCCAGACTCCCATGCACAACTCACCTCGCTTCGCCTCAGGGAGCTCAGTTCAAACTCCTCATTCAAATGTTCAAGTCACTGCACAGCTTGGTAAAAGTGATTCTTTTGGAGTGGTTGGGAAGCACAAAAATACAGGGAGTTTGAATAACGAAATTTCAGTAGTGGAGATTTTGGATCTAGTAGAAGGACAGTGCTTTTGGAGAAGAAGAACTCAGCATGACGTCAGATCCCAGGAAGGCAAGCAGCATACGTCACTGGAATAATTTACCTACTGCTGAGCTTTATATGTAAAATGCTGGTCATTTATTTTAATCCAGTGAGAGCATGCAGATGCTTAAAGTACCTGCTTTAGTGATCTGACATCATCCGTGTCTACAGGTCTCAGGTTGTAATTCACGTGATCATTCTCAGATGGTTACCAAGCCTACTGTAGGGACAGCATGTTGTCTGTAAGTGCCAGATTTCAATCATTGGGGGCAAAGCACTGCCAGGTTAACATGTATAGTACATCAGAATAAAAGCCACGTACTAAAACAAAGATAGTTGATCTTAATGAATTCCTGGATATGGCATTTATTCTTCAGCATGAGCCTGTACTTGCCCCAGTGATTTGTCCAGTCAGTGCAGTATGTGTAGACATTGGAACACAGCAGCAGAGACAGTGCATATTCAGGTGTGTTGCTTCACCTGCAATGAGGATGCAAATGCCTCCTTTAATGAACTCCCTTTGACAGAGTTAGATTCTTACTTGGAGCAGCTGGAGATCACCATACATAGCACAGCCTAATGGCTGCCCAACAGGGGAAACGTCACTTCACAATGTGCCAGGAGATAAACTAAAATGTCAAAGCTTTTTTAGACCTTCAATCATAAGCTCAGTATGCATGTAAGATATGCAGGGATATGCATGCTCTGTGTGAATGTCTAGTATACTGATCTGCATAAATACACTTGTAAGAATTTATTTAACTCACAATACAGACTTTTTTGGTACTTAATGCTTAGAAAACCCAAAATAATTTATTTTATCATCTTCAAAATAAAGAACCACTGAGTTAAAACCTGTGAGGGTTCAAACGTATGCCAGGAACGTGGGTTGAAACAACTAGACCACCCCTGAAGCATTAGGGGTTTGCTACATTACATTTCTACCCAACTTTAATAAAATAAACAAACCAATCTTTTAGAACAGGGTCGTAGGGACTACAAAAACACTGCAACCACTTTACCAGGTATAGACAGTGTGTCCTTTTTCAAGAACAGCTCACAGTTCTATTGTAGTGTAGTTCCTATTTTCCCTATAGGCCCTGCGCATTGGAATAACATAAACAGTAGTATAGACGTAGAAGTGCGGTCTTCCAGGTCTCTACTGACTATGCTAAACTTAATTGGGTTTGTTACCAACTAGCTCAGAGGTCACTGGAAACTTTCTTGACTGAATAGGAAGTGATCAGCTTCCCTGGTACAGACAAGAAGGGATTCAGTTTTCCAACAACCGCATAAACATGACAACTTTGCTCCTTAGAATAAGAGCAAATCTCTAGAGTCGTGTGAAACAATAGACAGTTATTTTACTCAGTCAGTTGTGCAGATTACTTTCACCAAGATGCAGAGAATAGAGAGACGGACGTTTTCAATAAAAGGTATTATTTATTGAACAGTCTTTCTCCTCATGCAAGAGAAATGAATTGCCACACTTGCAAGACTAGTTATTATAAAAAGTGCATACAGTAAAATGAGGATTGCGAAATAATACTGTAAAAGCATTGATATGGTTTCTTAGCCATACAACAGTTAAAATGAATAAAATATACACATTCATATATACATTTAGCTAACGTACTCAACTGGTGCTTCTAACTACACCTACCCCAATGTACCTGACCTAAGCCTAATACGTGGGAGGGAGTAAGTAAGTAGCAGTTTAAGTTAAGTTGGTTTTGCCAAGGTTTGCTTCAAGAATTCTCTCTAAGGGTTTAGTCAACACCATACCTCTGGAATAGAATGTTGGAGGTCTTGTATCTCCTTCCAGGACTCAATATCCCAGTCACTCGCAAGAGTGGGCTGGAAACGCCGGAGCTGGATTTTCTCGGCAGGAGAAAAGACAGCGTCTCTCTCAGTGCATCAAGGAGGAGGAGGGGCAGCGTCCGTGGGCTACTTGCATCTGCTGGGCTCTGCAAGGGACAGCTGTTCTGCTCCTGTATTCACCCCACCATCGCTATCATCAATGTTGCGCTTGCTTATGGCAACGTTGGTAATATTTATACCTGAAAGGTGCCTTGTTTGACGTAAGTTTTTGGACATAAGACGTCAATAAAGATGTCACTAGGAAGTGATCGTCCTTTCAGTGCTCATTAGAGTTCTATTACTAATCAAAACATAGCAAGCGGGGCTTTCCCAGGTTGCTGAGTTTTATCTTGTTGAAGAACGCGGAGTGTAATCTAGGAATCTTAGATAGTGGCTTCTGCTGTGTCATGTACTGTAATGAGCTACAGAGGCGAGTTTCAGAAATGTGGCTGAAATATGGCTCTGATCGTTTATGCCATTATAGGGGCATGAATGGATTATAGCCATATGGGGGCATAAGGTCACAGTATTGATCGGGGTCCTAGATTAGAACACGACACCCACTCCACGGATTTATGTCCATCAAATGACTAAAAACTAAAGCAATAAGATGCTTGTGTAACATTGCCCACCCCAAAATACATATTTGCATTTGAAATGGCGTATTTTGAAATACATGAAAATATCGGTACTGTACGTCTTTAAGCATAGATATCATTCAAAAATTATAGCATATGTAATCAGTGAACGATTTTGCGAAAAAATTACACTTGAAATATCTCTTTATACAGAAAAGAAGGGCGAGATAATTTCATCACATATAAATGCATTTGCTGTACCATGTGCTAGAGGCTGATGTAAAGTTATTATGTCTCTAGATCTACCTAAAAATAGAAGTTCTGTTCTTTATGAATAGGTCTACTTTAAGCAAAGAATTTCGTGCCAGAAAAAAGGTAAATATTTTGAAAAAGTGTTCAATAAAAAAAAAAAAAATCTTGGTAAACGAGGGAATAGAGTTACAACGCTTTTCAGTAGTTTTTGTTGATCAAAACTGAAGGCCGAATTCAGAGTTCATGGGAACGCTGTGTGTCGGAATGCTTTTCAAAAGTTATTGTTTCTGTTCAGGGGAGAACATCATATCAGACAGGCTCTCAAAGAATTGGTCTACAAAATCAGGTGACAGTTCGACCAAGTTCGATAACGCTGTAACTTGGCAGGTGTGAGAATGATTGCTATCATCAAAGTCTGGATCAGCAATGCTCACAGAGGGTCGTACCTGGGTGATGTCGCTTTTATTTCTCGCTCCACTGTTACCACCTAGTCGTAGCACAGGAGTCTCAACGAATGCCGTCATCAGGATTGGTAGCCGCTGGGGACAACACAATGCGTGAGCCGTTACAGGACTTAGCAAAGTATCGATATCCATTGGTACTGCTGATGGAAGCGCAAGACAGGTGTCCAACACGCATTCATCTCCGCATAGCATACATCGAAGCACAGGTAAGATGCAGGTCTGCCATATAGGTCTGAATGAAAGAAACCAGGTCATGTTCAGATCTCTCAGCCTGGCCAATCCAAGGACTCTAGTTATTCGGTCCCAGTAGCGTATTGCTAGGATCGTTTCTTCCATTCCTGCCGGAGTCATGTCTGTATTTTGGCTTGCCATATCGGAGCAGGAGGGTCAAAAATAAAATGCCTGCTGCAACTCCCAAAAGTAGGGGTATGCGCCAAAGACTGAATGGACAAAATTGTGAATGATTCCCAGAATTGCTTTGAATGGTGTTAACAGTCCCGTAAAAATCGTCTTAAATATGCCTGGGATGCCTATGGCACTTGACATGTTTAGAATTTGGCTAAGCATTTCTGTGAAATAGACGGGGCAATTTGTTGATAAAAGGTCATGTATCTCCGAAGCCGTCCTTGCAACTTGGAGATCATACGTCTCTTTTGATGACGTGATGGGCACTGTTGTCTGCAAAAGCACAGACTTCATTCTGCTTAAAGTATCAATTTGTATAGAAGAGACATTCAAACGAGGCCATATGGGAGTCTCGCAGTCTCCAGGGCCGTTCGGAAACAATGCTTGCATACAGCATTTGACCATGGAAGTTACTTGTACGAGATATGCTTTCCCTGGCAAAAGGCCACAACAGCTGTAATCCGTTATTAGAATGTAACTCCCGTTCGAGAGTTGCTTAAAGAAAGGCTCTATCTGCGTTGCAGGTGTGACATGTTGGTGGCATGAAAGGTTGTTTGAATTTCCTTCACAGGCCCGTGTAAATTAATACCCTGGCACAAAAGTATACCGCTTAGTGAATGTTTGCAGTTTTCACCACTAAGAAATACATTTTTGTTGCTGTCACTATAGTATGTGTGTGTATATGGTAATTTCCATGCTGACTTAATGTACCCTTTACCCAAACGTTCATACTGGCCAGTCGGTATGTATTCAAGGCAATTTTTAAATCGGAAAGTTGTTATCGGAATTGTGATAATCCCGTGTATTATCCATTCAATGACAGGACTTTCTGACATTGTCAATGGTAATCTCTCAAGTTTTTCGATGCTCAGGATTGTATAGTCTGCTCCTTTCTGTGCCAAGCTGATTTGTTTATCAGTAAGGTTAAAGATGGAAAACAATGACGTTGTGTTGATTAAACGCCATGGCACATAGCCTGAACGAAGATTTTGCAGCATCCAGCCTAACTGTACAATAGAACGCAATCGTGACTGGCCATGCTGTAACATTAGCAAGTCTTTGTCTATTATATCTATGGCAGATGATACAATACTGTCCAGTGAATATATTCTGGAGGACAGAGTCATTAACCCATTGTCCACTACAGAAAGTGATTTTTCCAAATTAATACGATCAATTTCTCGTATTTTTTCAGCTGTTTCAATTTGTGTGACTTTCCAAGCCTTGTTGTAAGCCGCATATATACTGGTCGCTATGAAATGTTTTTGACGCTGTTTGCGTGGTCCCAGAATGAAATCGCGCAAATCAGCACCATCTTTAAGTAAAGATAAGTGTAGCTTAATTTCTGCCAGTGTGGATGTTTCTAGCCACTCAAGGCACAGTTTCCCTACACTGTATGTTGTTACTATCCATGGATGTTGTCTCTGGGAGTATCTAGGGTCTGGTCTGGTCATTGTTAACCCTTGTGTTTTATTCAGGAATCTATCTTGACAGTTATTCGTGTCAGTAGGCCAGATTAACCACTTTTTCCAATCAGGATGTGTTCTGTTTAGATGTAAAATTTTAGATACGTCTATTTCAATATCTGTGGTTGCATTATCAGGTATTGGCTTTGGAATAGACGGTTTGTTAAGTTCTTTAATCTTAGCTAGGCCAAGATAGGTTGTTTGGTGAATTGTGTCATTTAAGAACATTATTTGTTCTGGGATCATGCAGGCTCGAAATAATGCTTCTAGACCTTATACCTGCCAATCTTTTGTACCCCAGATGGTTTTTTTTTCAATGTTATTTCTCCAAAAATCAAAACCAAACGTCATCATTTTTTCATAAAATGCTTCTGAATATATCAATTTAGTATTTGTCAGCATTGTTTTCAACCCTGTTTTATCCAACAGTTTATAATAAAACGTTTCTGCATTACTGGTGTTAAACCCTGAGAAGTACTGGAATTTCTCATAGAATGTTTTAGAACTGCTTTTAGGTGGAGTAGCACAATGTTCCCATTGGTTATATTTAAAAACATTTCTAAGTTGTGCAGATTTATGTAAGTAATGATCTCCGTAATGTGAGAAGCAATACATTTGTTCATAACTAGACGAACCTTGTAAATAATCATTTTTTTTTTTTAAATAATTTTTATTGTAGTCATACCTGTACAGGCCTTTACATATATAAGCAGCGTCATAAGATTGAGCAGATATACAATATGGTTTGTTGGACAGTACACAGCCGTTATGCCCACAACCCGGGGGTTGGGCGGCGATGATGTCTCTGCTCTTCCATGCCTGACGTTCAAGACAAAGGAGTAGTTGTTGTCCGGATCTTGTGCATGACTACTTTTACAGTCCTACCCAACTATGCGCAAAACCCCCAACTCCCACCCCCTGCGCTAACCCTAAAACTCCCCCCCCTGCCCCACCCCACTCACGACCACCCATCTAAGGCTCTTATAGCGGACATTCCTGGAGTACTGGCGATAGCCCCCCTGCATATCTGCTGCTCCTAGGTCCTCAGCTAGCCTCCACCTCCCTACCTGCCTCGGGGGCCTCCTCCTCCTCGTCAGCCTCGCTATCCCTGAGTGCTTGTACCATCACTTCCCACGAGGTCGCAGTGTCAGCCGCAGTCTGGCTAGGGGTCCTGCGCGCAAGCTGGTACCTATGTGTGCTGTCAGCCGCCGCCCATTTTAGGAATTCCTGCCGCCACCTCCGTGGAGTTGGCCCCACCTTCGCCTTCCAGTTCCTAGTGATCTCCCTCTTAGCCACCATCAACCCCATATCAATAAACTTGCTCGTGAGTTTGTTTTTGGGGGTATGGGGAAACCAGTGCAAGAGACATTCCGCTGGTCCATAGTCTATGGCCCTATCTGTCACCTCTTTCAACACCTCCCCTATGTCCTGCCAGTAACCCCGTAGGGCTGGGCACGCCCATAACATGTGCACTAATTCAGCCCCTTCCTCCGGGCATCGGGGACAGGTCGCTGTTACCGCACCGAAATACTGCCTGATCCTTCCCGCGGTCATGTACGCCCTGTGTAATATGTAGTAGTGGATTAGTTGGAATCTAGCGTTTCTCGTGCTGTTGCGAGCCCTACGGATAAGCTGTGCCCACGTTGTATCAGGTATGTCCTTACCCAGGTCCGCCTCCCACTTGGCTTTTAGGGTTGTAAGAGGAGGGACAGCCTCTCTAACCATTCGATTGTATAGGCACGTTACTGCCTTGATCGTGCCCGCCGCCATCATAGTGTACTGGCACGCCGCTGCCGTCTCAGGTTCCTCAAGTCCCGTACCCCAGTGGGCCTGCATTGCCCTGGTTACTGCCGCATGAAGCAAAAATCCCCCTCTCGGGATACCAAAGCGGTCCATTAACTCCTGGAACGGGAGCAGCGCGCCATTTTCGTAGAGGTCCCCGACCACCTGCACTCCCGCTTCCTCCCACCCTTGAAGTTGCGACCAGTCGCCGCCATGCGGTAAGGCTGTTAGCATGCCCAGAGGGATCTCCGGTGCATACGGGCGCCGAATACCCGCCCTCCTCTGCGCCCGGTTCCAGCATTGACGGTACGTGCGCTGTTCTAGCGACAAATCCCGACTGTCCAGCCGCTGCTGGAGGGTAATATACGCCAGGACGTGTCTGGGCGTTCCCCGCAAGCTGTCGTCCTCCGGGCCCCGATACACTATCGCTACCTCCTGCGTGAAGATCTGCAGTTGGGCCGCTAGATAATAAAGCTCAAAGTCCGGCACCGCCAGTCCCCCCTCATCTTTCGGGCGAGAAAGCGTGGCCAGCGCCACTCTGCACCGCCCCGCTCCCCAAATGAACGTCGTAATCAGAGATTTAAGCAGCCTAAAGAAGGAGCTAGGTAGCCAGATTGGGAGCGTCCGAAAGTAATACAACAATCTCGGCAGGGCAACCATCTTTAGCAAGGAGATCCGGCCCGCCACCGATAGCGGCAACGTGGCCCAACAGGCCATGCAGCCCCGCAGTCCTCGCACGCACCTCCCCAGGTTGCCCTCAAGCAAGTCATCCGCCTTATGGTAAATATGGACCCCCAGGTACTTAATACAGGTAGGTTCCCAGGCCGCCTCCGACCGGTGTTGTGGCTGGGCTGCGCCCTCCAGCAGCGGGAACAAACTCGTCTTGGGCCAGTTAACCCTCAGGCCCGACATTTCTCCGAAGCTCTCTAGCAATGCTTCCGCTCCCTGCAAGTCCTCGACGCCGTCGCGGAGGAATAGCAGTAAATCATCGGCATATAGCGAGATAAAATGTTGCCCGTCTCGGGCTCGCACTCCACGGAAGTGCCGTCCCGTCCGGGCCTCAGCCGCCAGCGGTTCTATAGCCAATGCAAATAGAAGCGGCGAGAGGGAGCAGCCCTGCCGAGTGCCTCGTTCTACCGGGTAGTGGAGGGACACCGTCGATCCCACCCTCACCCTTGCTATCGCCTCCGCATAAAGGACCTTCGTCCAATGAATATAGCCCGCTCCCAGCCCAAACCGCTCCATTACAGCATAGAGGTAGTCCCACTCCAGGCTGTCGAAGGCTTTCTTAATGTCGACCGAGAGGACCAGCTCCGTCCCAGCCCCGCCGTCCAGCCCGTCCATGAGACGGACAAGCCTTCTGATATTTATTGTGGTGTTGCGCGTCGGTATAAAGCCGTTCTGGTCTTCGTGCACAAGGCCCGTCATGTGAGGTAGGAGCCTCGCCGCTAGTATGGAGCTCAGGATCTTATAATCTGCGGTGAGCATAGAGAGTGGTCGATAGGACGCGGGGTCACTACTCTCTCTGTCGGGCTTCAGCAGTGGAACCACTAATGCCTCCCGCATTGACTGTGGTAGACGGCACGCTGCTTTGGCCTCTTTATAAACGTTCAGTAGTCGCGGCGCCAGAGCATCTAGGTATTTGCCATAGAACTCTATGGGGAGCCCGTCAATACCCGGCGATTTGTTCCGTGCCATGCGCCGCACCGCCGACTTGATCTCCCCCAGTTCAATGTCCGAGCCCAGGTCTTTCGCCTGTTCTGCCTCCAGCCGTTGCAGGGGCAATCCAGTCAAGAAGGGTTCCGCCAGCCCCGTCCTGTCGCCTGGGGAGCTCTTGTACAGTCCCTCATAATACTTCTGGAAGCCGTCAACTATGCCCAGCTGAGTGTGTTGCACCGCGCCCGCCGTATTCCTCAATTGAAGTATGGGAGCGCATCGTCGAGTGGGGTTTGAAAGCCACGCCAGGAGGGTGCCCGCCTTATCGCCTTCCACGTGGGAGCGCAGCACATAACGCTTATAGTCAAAGGCTCGGAGCCTCTCCACTTCAATGGCTACCGCCTCCCTAGCCGAGCAGAGTGTCTCCTGGAGTTCTGGGTGTCCTGGCCGCTCCCTCTCCGCCTCCCTCAGCTTGGCATCCGCCTTAGCCAAATCGCCCAGCAGCACCTTCCTCACGCCCACATAATCCCTAATACAGATACCCCTCACCACTACCTTAAAGGCGTCCCATTTCGTCGCCCTAGAGGACGCCGTTCCTTCATTCTCCGAGAAATATAAAGCCACCCCCTCCGCCAGGGCCGCCTCGAATAGGGGGTCCTCCAGGGTCTCGGGCCGCAGTTTCCAGATCGGGACCCTGGGTGTCTCCGCCACCCACGCTAGTCGGATCAGGAGTGGATTATGGTCTGAGATCGTTCTCGTCAGGTACTCAGATCCAGTAACGTATGGTAGCACCCCTCGGGAGCAGAGTATCGTGTCCAAACGGACATGCAAGTCATTTAGCCCGGAGAAAAATGAGTAATCCCGGTCAGTCGGGTGCTGCCCGCGCCAGACATCCACAAGTTCCCAGCTCTCTTGCCACTCCCTTCTGCCTCTAGATAGCCTGTGGACCGGGGAATCGTGTAAGGGGGGGTGGGACCTATCCAAAGAGGGGTCCGCAATGGAATTAAAGTCGCCCCCCAGAAGGATCGGGCCCGCCAGGGAGTGAGCCAGCTTCCCTGATAGTGTTGCGAGGAAAGCCAGCTGGTCCGCATTCGGGGCATATATACTAGCTAAGACAACCTCTCTACCTTCCAGCTTCCCCTCCACCACCACATACCTCCCTTCCTGGTCCACCCATTGGCGCGTGAGCTGGAAAGGTGTGCCTGCTCTAATCCATATTAGTACCCCCCTAGCATAGGCTGAGTAGCTGGTGTGAAAAACCATCTCCTCTGTAGCGCCGCCCCCTCCTGTCGTGTAAGATGTTTCTCCTGCAGCATTGCGATGTGCACTCCCCTCCGCACTAAATAGGCATGTACCTTGTGTCTGCGCTGCATAGTATGTAGGCCCCGCACATTCCATGTAATACAGCTCAACTTATTCACATTAGCCATTGTCCCAGTGATCCGGTCGAAACACTCCCTCCAGTTCTTGCCCTTCGATGGTGGTGGTGCCCCCCCTGAACAAAACAAAGCATCTCAACAGTCCTACCCATGGTGTACCCAGGGTCAATAACTTCAAAAAGAATAAACAATCCCCAACTGTGGAACCCCCCCTCCCCCAGAACAGGCCCCAATATCGAGATATCAGTCCCCATCCAAACTCCCATACCTGATTGACCCAGGTCTCAACTACACAGCTGCAGCTGTGGGTGCCTTAAGGGCCTACGGAGCACGGCCTCGTCCAGAGGGGGGCTGCGCCGCCTAGCTCCTCGCCTCCTCGCCCCCTCCCCAATTACCCATGCCCTCCCTGCTCTGAGCACCCCGTTGTGCCCCGGCCCCCGCTATGCTCGTAGGCATGGGTTCTCCTCCCAGCTCCCAAACATTACCCATTGTCTTCTGCCAGCAGTTCAGACATTCAGGATCTCGTCCGCCGTTTGCGGTGTCACCAGCGGCCCTCCAGTCCGATGAATCCCAGAAAGGTCCGACTCTGAGCCCGAGGCCGAGACATGAGTGTCCGAGTCCGTGGCCCCTCCGCCCGTCCAAGCTTCCCCACTTCCAGTAACGTGGCCTGCCGTTCTGCTTCAGTCTGGGAGGCCGTCGGCCCCAGCTTCCCCCGCCCACGCTTCCTCAGCCTCTTCGATTTCCGCAGCTGTGTTGGCGAGCGTTCTCGCTCCTTCTCCCGTTCCTCTTGCGCCCTGGCTCCGTCAGTTCCAGCCTTGTATGTCTCCCACCAGTCCCAGGCCTCCGCCGACGTGCTAAAGAAGATCGCCTTGTCGTCTACCACCACTCGTAGCCTGGCAGGGAAAAGCAATGAGTAGGCAATACCTTCAGTCCGCAGTTCTTTTTTGATTGTAAGGAAGGAGGCCCGCTGCTTCTGTGTCTCGAAGGTGAAATCCGGGAAAAGTGTGACCCTGCTGTTCGCAATCTGAAAGGGGCCATCCTCTCGAGCTTTCCGTAGGAGGAGATCTCTGTCCCTGTGGTGAAGCAACTTGGCTATGATCGGTCTGGGCGGGAGCCCGGGCTTGGGAGGTCCTGAGGGGACTCTGTGAGCCCGCTCCAGAGTGAAGAATGGCGAAAGCCCTTCCGGTGCCACCACTGTTTTCAGCCATTCCTCCATGTAGGCAATCATGTCCCTCGCCCCCTCCGTCTCCGGCACGCCTACGATCCGCACATTACTGCGCCGGCTTCTATTTTCTGCGTCCTCCGCTCGCCTTTCCAGGGTGCATATGCGGTCCAGGGCCTCCGTTAGCTTTCCCTCCATCACCTTGTGAGCCGGCGCTAGATCCTTGATCACCGTTTCAGCATCCTTGACCCTGTCCTTTAGTTTGTCGTGGTCCGCCCGGAGCAAGCCCAGCCCCGACGCCACCTGCGCTATATCGTTGTGGAGCGCGTCTCGGGTGGCCGTTATGGCGTCCAATATTCGATCCTGCAATCGCTGCAGGTCCGTCTGCTCAGTGGGGCCCCCCTCCGCCGCACCAGACGTCGCCGCCTCCTCCGCCTTGGCTTTCGGCTTCCCCATCGTTGCAGGCCTCGCCGCTCACGTCCTTCTCAGTTGTTCGCGTCGCCCCGGGCCTCAGCCACGTGGCCCACTCCTGTGGGCTATGGGGTCGCACTGCGCTGAAACCGCGCACCAGAGGTATCGCCTGCCTTGTTGCTCGTCCCCCGGGACCTGTAGCAGTCTGTCCTCACCCCCCTGGGTTAGCGTTCCTGGTGTGACTCGCCTCAGGGAGCCTGGCGCCGCCGAGGTCCCTCCGATGGTCTTTGGGCTCCTCCTCTATGTCCCCATACACATCGATAGCCTCCGCAGCGGGGCGAGGGGGGGGAGGGGGCCCCGAGATGTGTCGTGCCGTGCTCCGTCCCTCGAGGTCCACCGCTCAGAGTGGCCCCCTCTCACCTGCTGGTATGACTGGGGCCCAGGGCTGGGTCGCTGTTCAACTGCTCGCTCTTACGGCGGTGGGGGCCGCCTGCCAGCTCCGCTTGCATCGGCTTCCCTGGGCGGATTACCTCTTCCCGCTTTCGCGGCCGCCGCGCTCCGCAGCCGGGGGCGAAGGAGCGTCTTCCGCTGTGGGGGGTATCGCCGCTGGGGACGCCCGAGCCGGCGATCGCGCCCCTTCCGTAAGCTCCGGTAGCGCGGACCGCTATCTGGCCCCCGGACTCTCAGGGCTCCGCCGTGGCCGCCATCTTGCGCGCCGCTTTCGTTTTCTCCGCTCTGGCGGCCGCTGCGATCGGCGGTCGTTCTCGCCTCTGCCTTGCCGCTAGAAGCTCAAACTCTGCCCAGCTAGTCACCTTCAAGTTTTAGGTCGGCGCCGGGGCACACACGGGCTCTCTGGCCCCTTTTGCAGGATTATTGTGGGGAAGAGGCACGGAGCTCCGGGCTCACGCCGCCATTTCCCTCGGCGCTCAAGCCACGCCCCCCAACCTTGTAAATAATCATGTTCTGTAAATCTTGCTGACAACACTAAATCAGACATCATATTATTAATACTTTCAAAATCCCAATCATCAGAAAATGTACTTGGTTTTACAAAGTCACTTAAGGAAACCTTGAACTGGTGAGGATATTTCAGGATTTCAACCGGACTGTTGATAGTTCTCTTTTCTTCACGTGGGATGATCTGTGTGGTTTGAGGACTAAGTTGATGTTCTGACTTGCTGTGTCCATTGAACTGTATTTTCCCTCAATGAATTTTCCCAAACAAAGTACCATGATGAGCCAAAGCAAGAGGAAAAATATACCTAGACCAAACCAAAACTCTAACCATGGAGAAACAAGGTAAATTTCCTTGAGTTGATGAAAGAGTTCTGTTGCTTTTTCTTTAAAAGTCTTTGTTTCTGGCATCACTTTGGGGTCGTTTTGATCTTCAGAAAAGGTGTCGAAATTGATGAAGTAGCCAGAGGCAGTTCTGTCAATTGCTGGAATTGTTTTCTCAATTTGTCTTTCGGTAGCACATTCTGATGCCACATCATTGTAGACTGGTGTTTCTTGACGAACTGATTCAATCTGTGTTCCAAGTGGCACGAGCTCCATGGCATTATTGCATAGTCCCTCTCTGTGCACTGCAGGTTTATCAAATGTGATTAGTCTTTCAGTTTGAACCTCTTGGATTGTTGCAAATTTGGGTATTCTGTTGTTTCTCGGGAGTCCACTGGGCCTACTGTTGATTATAGGCCACATGCTTGTGGTTTTACCAGGTCGATTGATACAACTCTGTTCTCCTTTTTACCAGCTAGGGGCGGTAGCACTACTGATCTTGTTCCGTTGATTGCTAAGACAGGTACTGCTTTTCTGTAAGAAGGCCCAAATTCCTTTTTCACCGCTATTTTTTCTCTGACTAGATCCCCAATCTTTGGAATCCAGACAGGTCTTGCTGGGGCTGGTGGTGCCTCGTCAGTGGTAGCCGGCTGTTGCTTTAACTTTATGTTGCTTATGGATTTTCTTGTTTCATTCAAGTCCTGTAAAACAGCCAAACGATCTTTGATGTCAAAGTCTTTATTCATATCTTCTACCACTGATACCTGACTATCTAAGTCCTGAATGTGCATTCTAGTTCCGAACAATAGTTCGTATGGGCTGAAACCTTTTAGAGAATTTCTTGGCAAATTGTTAAGAGAAGTGTGGCTCAGGGGTTAGAGGCGGCAGACCCGGAAGCTGAGATCGGCCCTGGACCAGGGTTCAATTCCCCGCCTCGGCGGGTCTTGGGCTAAAAATTCCACGGACTTGATAATTCTCGCTCTGGTGCCTTCTCAACTCACGGGTTCACACTCTGCGACTCTGGGCAATAGCTTGCTTAATCTCCACAACGGCCCCTCGCGGCGGGATGCCTGGCTTTCACCTTGTGGATACCCTGCCGGGGTTATCTCACAGGGGAATACCAGGATGGGTTCCCTAAGCAAGCGCCGGGACACCCACTGTGGGTAGCTGTGCGCTATATAAGCTCAAATACATACAATACATACATACATACAAGACTGAGCTGGACACTTATTAAATGTTTGACCCACCCATCACCCGAACCTAATACCTTCGCTGTTATAGATTGCTTTATGTCCCGATTTTTTTTTTTCCACTACACTGTTCCCTTCGGGGTGTGATGGACAAGAGTATCGCAACCCAACGCCCATGCTGGCCATGGCCTCCTTATAAGCTCGAGAGCTGAAAGCAGGACCCTGGTCAGAATGGAACATGGCAATTGCGTATGTGCCGATAAAGACTCGCAGATCTTTTATAACCGTTCTGGTGTCAGCCGAGCGCTGGGGCCACATTTTTTTAGTGAATTTTATTCTTAAATGATATACAATGGGACGCATTTCTCTTGTTTGATTATGCGTATAGATCGCCTTATGCTTTCTATTAGGGTTCCTGACACTACGCTGGCCGGTTCTCCACTGCGATCTCTGTTGCAGTCTTCACAATTTTTTGCAAAATATTGAATATCTACGCTCATTCCCGGCCACCAGTACTCTGATTGTAATTCTTTCAGAGAGTCCCTGATTGTTTGGTGTCTCAGACCCAACCCCATATGTGCTTCCTGTAGTAGGAAGCCTCTCCTGTTCATGTTTGGAATTACCCTATCCCCCACTCCAGGGATTCGAGCAAAAGGAACGGAGTTTGCATTGATTACTTATGCATAATTGAGTGGATAGTTCACGGGTAGTGCTGCACAGTCGCCTTTTACGGACGTTTTTACTGCCAGAATGGTTTCCCCGTCTATGTACTTTTCTGAACGCTTTTTTGTGGCTACAGAAGCCGGTTTAGTTGCTTCCGCTATGGCTGTAATAGCCAATGAATTCCCTGCAACTTGAACGCCATCACGTTGATGACTCAGAGTGTGTATCACGTGAGTCTTTTGTAGTTCTTTCTGTAAAAGAACTACCTGTTTCCAAAGCATTTTATGCTTGATTGTGGCACCTGTGTCATCTTTGTAATCATTTTGAACCCAGCTCTGTAACTTATTGTTGTAAGAGTTGACGCAAAAATGAGAATCGCACACGATTAGTGTCGGGAATTCACGTCTGTATTTTCAAGCGCCATCTTGAAAGATCTAATTTCAGCTCTCTGAGCCGAACAGTTTCTTACTGATTCAGTTTTGGTTATTTTCGGTCTGAATTTACTGCACAGCCAACGACCTTTAACAATCGCACAGGCTGCATCATAGGATTTGTTTTCTACATTGTAGTGCTGTACAAATCTGTCTGTATAGATTATACAGGCGTGCTGTGGGAGAGGCAGAAGTTCGATTGGCAGAGGATATTCTTCTTCATAAGTCAAATCATTCAGTTTTTCGAATTGCGGAGCAAAATAGTATTTCACGTTGTCCGCAGCAAGAGAATTTTCCCACTGTATCCATTTCGGATCCAGTGACACTGTAGGCAAGTTTACTGGGCTGAATAGCGCCTCAAAGGCGGATTCCGCTGTGAGGACATTGATCCTTTTGCCATGTGCTAGTTCTCGTTCATTTGCTATTGCAGTTTGTACTGCTTTCACAGTATTTTCTGTGGGACTGAATGTTTTTTCTGCTTGTGTGTACAAGTGAGATTTGTAAGAAATCGGTCCCTTTTCTCCCTCATTAGAGGTCAGGTACGTGAATCCGCATCTTTCTGGGATGACTCGGATTACAAGGTTGCGTGTGTTATCACGTGTTTCTAATTTTGTTTTTGCTAACATGTCTGTTTGCAGTGATCTCAAAATTTCTGTGTGTTTTTGAGTCCAGTTGATTGGTTTAAAATCAGGTTTAATTAGTTCGTAGAGAGGTTTAACCCTCTCCGCATAATTTAGAATGTAAGTTCTACCGAAACTCAGGAAGCCTAGAATCGATTGTAAGTTCTTCAGCGTTTTTGGTGCTTGGAGTACAGCTCACTTCTCTAAGAAGTTGTCCGCCAGGCTTTTTCCTTCACTTGATAATTCGTATCCTAAAAATAATACTGTCAGATGGGCAATTCAAGACTTTTTAAAGTTGAATTTGTAACCCTCTGCTGCGAACCCAAGTATAATGGTGTTCACTCTTTTCAAGTGAGTCTCCAAGTCGTCGTCTGTTAGATAGATGTCATCGACATAGGATAATGCCTCATCATCATACATTTGTAGTAACTCTGTTACTCTGGCTGAGAATAGTCCTGGGCTGTTCTTGAATCCCTGTGGGAGCCTACAGAAATTTTCTGAGACCCCATTACGGAGAAAGCGGTCAAGTATCTGCTTTCTGGTGCAATATTTTGACCAAAGAAACCATTAGATATGTCTAATGTCGTTTTATATTTTTTCCGAACTACATTATTCATTAGTGCAGCACTATGCGAATTCTGTACTGCAAATGTTTTGCAACATGAGTTAAGGTGTCTGTAGTCCAAAACTAGACGATATGAATTGTCTGGTTTGGAGACAGGAAACAAAGGATTGTTCATTTGAGAAGTGCATGTTTCGATCCCCCCCTGGTATTCAAGTTGATCTAAAATCTCCCTGACTTGTTTTTTAGCTTCTTTCTTAATGGGATACTGCCTTTGTGCAGTCGGTTGACTTTTTAACTGGATTTTGTGAGGAGGAGAGTCCTCATCCCATCCTACATGATTTTTATATAATGTTGGTGCCTGGGCTACTGCCCATTTCCTTGCATATATATATTTAGTGTGAATCGGAATGTGATTCGAGAAGGCAGGCATAATCATTTCTTTGCCACGAGGGCACTCCCTGACAAACTCTGGGGGCCAGTCTTTTTCAGCTAACAGGATGTCATAGCCTTTTGAGAGTTTATCCCAAAATAGACCCCTTATTTTCCTACTCTTATCTCCCTCTATACGTAGTGTTATTTCGTATATTTTATGAGGTTCGTTAACTCTGGTGTCGGCAGTTTCTACTTGAATGTATTCATTCGTGTCCACTGTCTCCAGATGACTCATCAGGATCTTGCGAGCTATACTGATTTCTGCTGCACTGTCTAGCATTGTCTGTGCCCACTCCCCGTTTTTAGGTTTTGCCTGGCGAAAGCTGCGCTCTGCGCAGCTTTTTCGCGCAGGCGAAAACCTGATGAGAACTGTAGTGTGCTTTGGGTCGGCCCTCGTCATTCATTGGCTGGCTCCGTAAATGGAGCCTAGCCATTGGACGAGGGGCCTGTCCGTCAATGCCGCACCAGACACGGGGGCGTTCCTGACATTCTTTGGCTTTTGCCGACGTCACGCGACGCCGGGAACGCCCCCGAGTCTGGTCCGGCATTGCCGGGACCTGCCTTTGCTGACGTGTCGGGTTTCTTTGTCTGTGGCGGAACAAATTGGAGGTAAGCGATGGTGTCTTTTGTAATATAAATGACTGTCTCTTTTGAATGCCCCAGCCGAAATGTTTAATGACGTATTTTTTTTTGTTGTTCTCTGCAGGTTGCCGGGACCTGCCTTTGCTGACGTGTCGGGTTTCTTTGTCTGTGGCGGAACAAATTGCAGGTAAGCGATGGTGTCTTTTGTAATATAAATGACTGTCTCTTTTGAATGCCCCAGCCGAAATGTTTAATGACGTATTTTTTGTTGTTGTTCTCTGCAGGTATTTTGCGACGGCCCGGTGGGGGTAACAATTTCCGGTCGGGATCCTTGGCTCGCTGTCTGTCTCCGTCTCCGTGCTCCAAGGGATTTCTTGCAGGTAAGCGATGGTGTCTTTTGTAATATAAATGACTGTCTCTTTTGAATGCCCCAGCCGAAATGTTTAATGACGTATTTTTTGTTGTTGTTCTCTGCAGGTATTTTGCGACGGCCCGGTGGGGGTAACAATTTCCGGTCGGGATCCTTGGCTCGCTGTCTGTCTCCGTCTCCGTGCTCCAAGGGATTTCTTGCAGGTAAGCGATGGGGTCTTTTGTAATATAAATGACTGTCTTTTTTGAATGCCCCAGCCGAAATGTTTAATCACGTATTTTTTGTTGTTGTTCTCTGCAGGTATTTTGCGACGGCCCGGTGGGGGTAACAATTTCCGGTCGGGATCCTTGGCTCGCTGTCTGTCTCCGTCTCCGTGCTCCAAGGGATTTCTTGCAGGTAAGCAATGGGGTCTTTTGTAATATAAATGACTGTCTTTTTTGAATGCCCCATCCGAAATGTTTAATCACGTATTTTTTGTTGTTGTTCTCTGCAGGTATTTTGCGACGGCCCGGTGGGGGGAACAATTTCCGGTCGGGATCCTTGGCTCGCTGTCTGTCTCCGTCTCCGTGCTCCAAGGGATTTCTTGCAGGTAAGCGATGGGGTCTTTTGTAATATAAATGACTGTCTTTTTTGAATGCCTCAGCCGAAATGTTTAATCACGTCTTTTTTGTTGTTGTTCTCTGCAGGTATTTTGCGACGGCCCGGTGGGGGGAACAATTTCCGGTCGGGATCCTTGGCTCGCTGTCTGTCTCCTGGTCTCCTCCGTGGCGTGACGACTTGCAGGTAAGCGATGGTGTGTTTTCTAATAGTGTTTTCGTGTCGGGTACCCAATTTACATTTTCATGTCATACTTATTTTGTTTACAAGTCTTTAGCCTATTTGTTTTATATATTTTGCGCCTGTTCTCTCTAATGTTTCCGTGTCGGGTCTCCTCCGTGGCGTGACGACTTGCAGGTAAGCGATGGTGTGTTTTTTAATTTACATTTTTATGTCGCTGTAATTTCTTTTATGTGTTCAGCCTATTCTGTTTTTATTGTAATGTATTTATTTTTTGGGCCTGTTCTCTCTAATGTTTCCGTGTCGGGTCTCCTTCGTGGCGTGACGACTTGCAGGTAAGCGATGGTGTGTGTTGTAATTAATAAATGACTGTCTCTTTTCAATGACTGTGAGTTTTTGTAACTTTGTAAAGCTTTTTTTAGAATTAATTTATCTCACTTCTTTTGCTGGTATTTTTCGGCGTCGCGGCGTGGTCCCGGTTTCTGGGCGTGGTCACGGTTTCCGGTCGCCATTTTGCGCTCGGTGTCTGTCTTCGTGGTACGATGGATTTCAGGTACGCGATTTAAATTTTTATGTAATTGTAATTTGTTTTATGTGTTCTACTTTTTATAACTTTGGAAAGTGTTTTAGAAATTAATTTATCTCACTTTCTTTGCAGGTATTTTTCGGCGTCGCGGCGTGGTCCCGGTTTCTGTTCAATGACTGTGAGTTTTTGTAACTTTGTAAAGCTTTTTTTAGAATTAATTTATCTCACTTCTTTTGCAGGTATTTTTCGGCGTCGCGGCGTGGTCCCGGTTTCTGGGCGTGGTCACGGTTTCCGGTCGCCATTTTGCGCTCGGTGTCTGTCTTCGTGGTACGATGGATTTCAGGTACGCGATTTAAATTTGTATGTAATTGTAATTTGTTTTATGTGTTCTACTTTTTCTAACTTTGGAAAGTGTTTTAGAAATTAATTTATCTCACTTTCTTTGCAGGTATTTTTCGGCGTCGCGGCGTGGTCCCGGTTTCTGGGCGTGGTCACGGTTTCCGGTCGCCATTTAGCGCTCGGTGTCTGTCTTCGTGGTACGATGGATTTCAGGTACGCGATTTAAATTTGTATGTTATTGTAATTTGTTTTATGTGTTCTACTTTTTCTAACTTTGGAAAGTGTTTTAGAAATTAATTTATCTCACTTTCTTTGCAGGTTTTTTTCGGCGTCGCGGCGTGGTCCCGGTTTCTGGGCGTGGTCACGGTTTCCGGTCGCCATTTTGTCTTTGGATTCTTGGCTCGCTCGGTGTCTGTCTCCGTGGTACGATGGATTTCAGGTATGCGATGTACATTTTTATGTCATTGTAATTTATTTTATATGTATTCAGTCTATTTTGTTTATATTGTTATGTATTTATTTTTGGGGCCTGTTCTCTCTAGTGTTTTTGTGTCGGGTCTCCTTCGTGGCGTGACGACTTGCAGGTAAGCGATGGTGTGTTTTTGTAATTTACATTTTTATGTCATTGTAATTTTTTATATGTGTTCAGCCTCTTGTGTTTATATTGTAATGTAGTTATTTTTTGGGCCTAGTCTCTCTAATGTTTCCGTGTCGGGTCTCCTTCGTGGCGTGACGACTTACAGGTAAGCGATGGTGTGTTTTGTAATTAATAAATGACTGTCTCTTTTCAATGACTGTGAGTTTTTGTAACTTTGTAAAGCTTTTTTTAGAATTAATATATATAACTTTCTTTGCAGGTATTTTTCGGCGTCGCGGCGTGGTCCCTGTTTCCGGTCGCCATTTTGTCTTTGGATTCTTGGCTCGCTCGGTGTCTGTCTCCGTGGTACGATGGATTTCAGGTATGCGATTTACATTTTTATGTCATTGTAATTTATTTTATATGTATTCAGTCTATTTTGTTTATATTGTAATGTATTTATTTTTGGGGCCTGTTCTCTCTAGTGTTTTTGTGTCAGGTCTCCTTCGTGGCGTGACGACTTGCAGGTAAGCGATGGTGTGTTTTTTAATTTACATTTTTATGTCGCTGTAATTTCTTTTATGTGTTCAGCCTATTCTGTTTTTATTGTAATGTATTTATTTTTTGGGCCTGTTCTCTCTAATGTTTCCGTGTCGGGTCTCCTTCGTGGCGTGACGACTTGCAGGTAAGCGATGGTGTGTGTTGTAATTAATAAATGACTGTCTCTTTTCAATGACTGTGAGTTTTTGTAACTTTGTAAAGCTTTTTTAGAATTAATTTATCTCACTTCTTTTGCAGGTATTTTTCGGCGTCGCGGCGTGGTCCCGGTTTCTGGGCGTGGTCACGGTTTCCGGTCGCCATTTTGCGCTCGGTGTCTGTCTTCGTGGTACGATGGATTTCAGGTACGCGATTTAAATTTGTATGTAATTGTAATTTGTTTTATGTGTTCTACTTTTTATAACTTTGGAAAGTGTTTTAGAAATTAATTTATCTCACTTTCTTTGCAGGTATTTTTCGGCGTCGCGGCGTGGTCCCGGTTTCTGTTCAATGACTGTGAGTTTTTGTAACTTTGTAAAGCTTTTTTTAGAATTAATTTATCTCACTTCTTTTGCAGGTATTTTTCGGCGTCGCGGCGTGGTCCCGGTTTCTGGGCGTGGTCACGGTTTCCGGTCGCCATTTTGCGCTCGGTGTCTGTCTTCGTGGTACGATGGATTTCAGGTACGCGATTTAAATTTGTATGTAATTGTAATTTGTTTTATGTGTTCTACTTTTTATAACTTTGGAAAGTGTTTTAGAAATTAATTTATCTCACTTTCTTTGCAGGTATTTTTCGGCGTCGCGGCGTGGTCCCGGTTTCTGGGCGTGGTCACGGTTTCCGGTCGCCATTTTGCGCTCGGTGTCTGTCTTCGTGGTACGATGGATTTCAGGTACGCGATTTAAATTTGTATGTAATTGTAATTTGTTTTATGTGTTCTACTTTTTATAACTTTGGAAAGTGTTTTAGAAATTAATTTATCTCACTTTCTTTGCAGGTATTTTTCGGCGTCGCGGCGTGGTCCCGGTTTCTGGGCGTGGTCACGGTTTCCGGTCGCCATTTTGTCTTTGGATTCTTGGCTCGCTCGGTGTCTGTCTACGTGGTACGATGGATTTCAGGTATGCGATTTACATTTTTATGTCATTGTAATTTATTTTATATGTATTCAGTCTATTTTGTTTATATTGTAATGTATTTCTTTTTGGGGCCTGTTCTCTCTAGTGTTTTTGTGTCGGGTCTCCTTCGTGGCGTGACGACTTGCAGGTAAGCGATGGTGTGTTTTTGTAATTTACATTTTTATGTCATTGTAATTTTTTATATGTGTTCAGCCTCTTGTGTTTATATTGTAATCTAGTTATTTTTTGGGCCTGTTCTCTCTAATGTTTCCGTGTCGGGTCTCCTTCGTGGCGTGACGACTTACAGGTAAGCGATGGTGTGTTTTGTAATTAATAAATGACTGTCTCTTTTCAATGACTGTGAGTTTTTGTAACTTTGTAAAGCTTTTTTTAGAATTAATATATATAACTTTCTTTGCAGGTATTTTTCGGGGTCGCGGCGTGGTCCCTGTTTCCGGTCGCCATTTTGTCTTTGGATTCTTGGCTCGCTCGGTGTCTGTCTCCGTGGTACGATGGATTTCAGGTATGCGATTTACATTTTTATGTCATTGTAATTTCTTTTATATGTATTCACTCTATTTTGTTTATATTGTAATTTATTTATTTTTGGGGCCTGTTCTCTCTAGTGTTTTTGTGTCGGGTCTCCTTCGTGGCGTGACGACTTACAGGTAAGCAATGGTGTGTTTTGTAATTAATAAATGACTGTCTCTTTTCAATGACTGTGAGTTTTTGTAACTTTGAAAAGCGTTTTTTAGAATTAATTTTTCTAACTTTCTTTGCAGGTATTTTTCGGCGTCGCGGCGTGGTCACGGTTTCCGGTCGCCATTTTGTCTTTGGATTCTTGGCTCGCTCGGTGTCTGTCTCCGTGGTACGATGGATTTCAGGTATGCGATTGGCATTTGTATGTCATTGTAATTTCTTTTATATGTGTTCAGTCTATTTTGTTTATATTGTAATGTATTTATTTTTTGGGCCTGTTCTCTCTAGTGTTTTTGTGTCGGGTCTCCTCCGTTGCGTGACGACTTGCAGGTAAGCGATTGTGTGTTTTGTAATAGTGTTTTCGTGTCGGGTACGCAATTTACATTTTCATGTCATACTTATTTTGTTTACAAGTGTTTTGCCTATTGGTCTTATATATTTTGGGCCTGTTCTCTCTAATGTTTCCGTGTCGGGTCTCCTCCGTGGCGTGACGACTTGCACGTAAGCGATGGTGTGTTTTGTAATTTACATTTTTATGTCATTGTAATTTCTTTTATGTGTTCAGCCTGTTTTGTTTATATTGTAATGTATTTATTTTTTGGGCCTGTTCTCTTTTGTGTTTTTGTGTAGGGTCTCATTCGTGGCGTGACGACTTGCAGGTAAGCCATGTTGTGTTTTGTAACAAATGACTGTCCCTTTTCAATGCCCGGGAGTTTTTTAACTTGGAAACGGTATTTTTGAGTTTATGTGTCTTCCTTTCTTTGCAGGAATTGAACGGCGGCGGCGTGGTAACGATTTCCGGTCGCCATTTTGTCATGGGATCTTTGGCTGTCTGTCTCCGTCTCCTTGGTCCAAGGGATTTCAGGTACGCGATTTAAATTGTAATGTAATTAGTATTTCTTTTACAGGTGTTCAGCCTTTTTTGTTTATATTCTTTTAATGTTTCTTTTTTGGGCTGTTCTCTCTAGTGTTTCCGTGTAGCCTGCCGTGACGTGTCGGGTTTCCTTCCCCGTGGACGAACGACTTTAAGGTAAGCGCTGTGGTCATGTATTAGTGCGACTCGGTGTAGATAGATTCGAATGTAATTTGTATTTTCTTACAGGTGTTGTAGATTGTAACGTAACAGGTGTTCGGGCTATTTGGTTTATGTTCTTCTAATGTTTCTTTTTTGGCCTGTTCTCTCTAGTGTTTCCGTGTCGGGTCTCATCCGTGGCGTGACGACTTGCAGGTAAGCGATGTGTTTTGTAACTAAACAATTATTGTCACTTTCGAATACCCGGAGTGTTTTTTTACGTTTCAAAAGTAATTTCTGACTTCATTTCTTTTCCTTTATTTGCAGGAATCTGTCGGCGGCGTGGTGGGGGTAACTATTTCCGTTAGCCATTTTGTTTTGTCATCTTTGACTCGCTGTCTTCATGGTGCAAGGACTTTCAGGTAGGTGATTTTGTTTTTTTTCCAAAGTAATAAGTGTAGCTCATGTGTTTTTGTTCGCCATTTTGTCTGGTGATCTTGCCCTGACTATTCAGGTAAGTGCGACTCGTAGTACATACTTTATGTAATTACTGTTTTGTTACAGGTAACTTCATGCTCCTTTGCTTATAATCTTGGAATATATTTTTGTTTTGCAGCTCTCTCGTGTTTCCTTTATATGTTCGGACGTTGCCTACGTGCGCTTTGTTCGTGGTGCAAGTAAGCTATTTAACATGTTCGATATTAATCTCTCTTTTTGGCTTCTTTTTTAGGTACGTACTTTCGTATCGCCTCAGCTGCTTGGTGCCTTTGCTGGTGTCTTTTGTGATCTTTGGCTCGCTGTCTTCATGGTGCAAGGCTTTTCATGTAAGAGATTGAATAGATTTTGTCTTTTGTAAAATAAAACTGTTTTGTTTCTTTGAATGCTCTATATTTTTTAATACATCTATTTTCTTTTCCTTCCAGGTATTAGACGGATGGGTGGCACTCGTAATTCTATTATGCTTACTTTAATAGTTATTTTATATCGTGTGCTTTCTGTGTAGGGAATTATTGCAAAGAGCTATCGTGTTTTTCTACTTTAACAAAATGATATTCACCAGCACTTCTTTTTGTATTTGCAGGCAGCGTGGCGCCAACTCGTCTACCACTAAGCTTTGATATTCAAGATCGGCAAAAGTCGCACATAGCCACTAAGTACTCTAACGAGTCACAGCATCCACGACCTTTTCATTCGGCCAGACAGCCTCCTATCGGCAATTTACATATGTCGAGACAGCAACATCCTAAACAACATCTCACCTACATGTTCTTAACAACAAACTTTGCAAGTCTTTTGTTATTTAATGAACTAACTGCGTTTTTTGTCTTCCACAGTATGTAAAGGACTACAGCCACGGAAAGAAACATTTCTTCGAGCGAGCTCAGAAGGTATACTTCGAGACAGTGGACTGGAGCCTCTCTCGATTTTTCGACCGATCTCAGGAGGTATACTTCGAGACAGCGGACTGGAGCCTTTCGACATAAACTGTAAGTTACTTGCCTGTCTGTGAAAGTAATTTGTCCTTTTGAGCAGCGGTATTACGACCACAATTTTCAGTTTTACACGCGCAAACAAAGCAGTAATAATATGAATCACTTTAGAATTAAATTGTGTTGCCTATACGTTTGTCCAATTTCACCATGTTTTTGTTTAATGCGTTTGAGTTCTTTTTGGTACATCGCCAATAGGTACATTTACGATATAAATTTTGTCGCATGTCTCCTTTATTCATGAACTTTTCAAATTCAAACAAATGCTTACATTGTAAGGACCTCTGTTTATTCAAATTCGCCATTATGTACATTTTGGATGCCTTGTTTGTGCGATGCCACATTTTATTTAATATGCTGAAATCGTGGGGCTGAGTTAGCTGACCACAAGCATGTATTTGTCGCAACACTAGATTTAGTCAAAGCATGAAGGCCTGTTACATTTACTGAGAGCATAAAGAACAGTTAGGATAAGGTGAGACCGACGAGTTTCAGTGCAAAGTTATACATCGGCAAACTGTGCATTTAGGAGGAAAATGTAGGTAGATTTACGATATAAATGTTTGCGCATGTCTACTTTATTCATGGCCTTTGAAAATTCGAACACATGCTTACTTTGTAAGGCCTTGCTGTTTAATCCAATTCGTCATTATGTACATTTTGGATGCCTTGTTTGTGCAATGCCAGATTTTATTTCATATGCTCAAATCGTAGGGCTGAGAGTTAACGGAGCACAAGCATGTGTTTGTCGCAACACTCGATTTAGTCAGAGCATGAAGGCCCGTTACATTTACTGAGAGCATAAAGAACAGTTAGGATAAGGTGAGACACGACGACTTTCAGTGCAAAGTTATACATCGGCAAACTGCATTTAGGAGGAAAATGTTTGCGCATGTAAGTTTAGCCCTTTCTGTGAAAGTAATTTGTCCCCTTTTTTATTTAATATGCTCAAATCGTAGGGCTGAGAGTTAGATAAGCACAAGCATGTGTTTGTCGCAACACTAGATTTAGTCATTGCATGAAGGCCCGTTACATTTACTGAGAGCATAAAGAACAGTTAGGATAAGGTGAGACACAACGACTTTCAGTGCAAAGTTATACATCGGCAAACTGAGCATTTAGGAGGAAAATGTTTGCGCATGTAAGTTTCGCCCTTTCTGTGAAAGTCATTTGTCCCAGATTTTATACTGAGAGCATAAAGAACAGTTAGGATAAGGTGAGACCGACGAGTTTCAGTGCAAAGTTATACATCGGCAAACTGTGCATTTAGGAGAAAAATGTAGGTAGATTTAAGATATAAATGTTTGCGCATGTCTACTTTATTCATGGCCTTTGAAAATTCGAACACATGCTTACTTTGTAAGGCCTTGCTGTTTAATCCAATTCGTCATTATGTACATTTTGGATGCCTTGTTTGTGCGATGCCAGATTTTATTTAATATGCTCCAATCGTAGGGCTGAGAGTTAGCTGAGCACAAGCATGTGTTTGTCGCAACACTAGATTTAGTCAGAGCATGAAGGCCCGTTACATTTACTGAGAGCATAAAGAACAGTTAGGATAAGGTGAGACACGACGACTTTCAGTGCAAAGTTATACATCGGCAAACTGCATAAAGGAGGAAAATGTTTGCGCATGTAAGTTTAGCCCTTTCTGTGAAAGTAATTTGTCCCCTTTTTTATTTAATATGCTCAAATCGTAGGGCTGAGAGTTAGATGAGCACAAGCATGTGTTTGTCGCAACACTAGATTTAGTCATTGCATGAAGGCCCGTTACATTTACTGAGAGCATAAAGAACAGTTAGGATAAGGTGAGACACGACGACTTTCAGTGCAAAGTTATACATCGGCAAACTGAGCATTTAGGAGGAAAATGTTTGCGCATGTAAGTTTCGCCCTTTCTGTGAAAGTCATTTGTCCCAGATTTTATTTAATATGCTCCAATCGTAGGGCTGAGAGTTAGCTGAGCACAAGCATGTGTTTGTCGCAACACTAGATTTAGTCAGAGCATGAAGGCCCGTTACATTTACTGAGAGCATAAAGAACAGTTAGGATAAGGTGAGACACGACGACTTTCAGTGCAAAGTTATACATGGGCAAACTGTGCATTTAGGATGAAAATGTTTGCGCATGTAAGTTCAGGCCTTTCTGTGAAAGTAATCTGTTCTTTTGAGCAGCGGTATTACGAGCACATTTTTCTGTTTTTATACGCGCAAACAAATCAGTAATAATACGTATCACTTTAGATTTAAATTGTCTTGCATATACATTTGGCCAATTTCCCCATGTTTTTGTTTAATGCCTTTGAGTTCTTTTTCATACATCGCCAATAGGTACATTTACGATATAAATGTTTGCAAACTGTGCATTTAGGATGAAAATGTTTGCGCATGTAAGTATGCCTTTCTGTGAAACTAATTTGCAGTAAGAATACGTATCACTTTACAATTAAATTGTGTTGCATATACATTTGGCCAATTTCACCATGTTTTTGGTTAATCCATTTCAGTTCTTTAGGTAAGACTAATCTTTCACACACACATATATATATATATGTTCAGTTACAACTTTAGTTCACAAAATGCTTTGCCCGATGCGAGAAATTAAATAAAACACTGACAACATTCCTTGTTTTATTTTCACTACGTGCATGCGCGGATTTCTATATTTTTAAAGGCACATACAAACCAGTAACGTGACGCAAATAATTGCCATACTATTACATTAGAACGCATTAATCGCTAATACGCAAAGCTTTAGCTAAGATTCAATTTGCACAGTTTGCATGAGAAAATCACTGCTTTTTTTGCCTGCACTCATAATATTTTGCTAATGCTATTTTTGTTTTATAGGGTAAAAAAGTAGATGTTTGTTGCAACTGACCCATCGACTACACAATTTGAAATTCGTTATATAAACACGGTATGTTAATACTTTATTTATTTTACTTAATACATTTCTTTTTTTAATAATTGCTGTTTGTACTGAGCATTCTTTGCTGTATAGTTATACACAAAATTTCGCTCATAAAGCACATCTTATGCTTTTGTACAAGCGCTGCACTGGTGAAGTTGTAGTCAGCAGAGAAGGAAAACTTATAACAAACACTTTTTTTACAGGTCCCTGTAGGAAATGCTTTGACTCATTTACCACACGCAATATACATAGATCTCTTTCTTTCCTGCCTTCCCTTTCAATTTCTTTCTTGCCTTTCCTTATGTCTCTCTTCTGCATTTACTCTGCATCTCCTTCACAATTTTACATTCACTGTCCTTTCTTTCACTCTCGCATTATTCTTCTCTCCTTTTCTCCTACTTTCTCTTTCTTTTGCTCTCCTTCTCTCTCCTGCATCCTCACTCTTCTGCCCTCACCCTATATATTCATCCCCACCTTCTTTACAGGTCCCGGCAGCAAATGCTTACATACTAAGCTAGCACATGCAACATACATACATCTCACTCTCTTGACTTCCAGTTCAATTTTGCATTCTTGCCTTTATCTCTTTTGCATTTACTCTGCATCTCCTTTCCCATTTTGCCATCAGTCTTTCTCTTTTATTTACTCCTGCTCTATTCTTCCCTCACTATTACACCTACTTTCTTTCTTCTTCTCTTCTCCCTCTTTTTTTCATGCCCTCTCTTATACCTTCTCTCTCCTGTTTTAATCTTCTTTCCTTCTATCATGCACACTTTCTTTTACTCCCTCTCTATTCAGCTCTCACTTTTACCCATCCTTTCCTTCTCTCTCCTGCTCTCTATTTTTTGCGTCCTCCCCCTTCTGCTTGCTATCTCCCGACTTATCTATTATGCTTATCTCTTTTACCTTCTCTTTTCCTATTCCTTCTATCTTTATTTCTCTCACTCTCTTGATATCTTAACCTTTTGCCCCTCTCTTCTTCCATACACTTTCCACCACTCCTTCTTTCTCTCCTCCTTATATCTCGCTCTTTTGTATTCCTTCTTTATTTCTCTCAATTTTGCACACTCTATCCATCTTACTTTCACACTCTTGTGCTTTTCTTCTTTATCTACCCTTTTTCACATTCTTTTGTCAAAATCTAGTTCCTCCCGTTCTCTCTTGCACTCTCTCTTCCTTTTTTCAATTACTTTATCGCTCTCCTCTATATCTCTCTCCTTTCTGCTCTCTCTCTTCCCTCTCTCTCCTGACCCCTATTCCAGCTGCTCTCTCCTTCCTTCTTGCTCCCTCTCTATTATGCTTCACTCTTTATCTATCTATCATACTTCTATTTCCTGCACTCTCTGTTCCTTCTTTATCTTTGTCGTCTTTTCACTTCTTTGCGTTCTCTCCTTATCAAGCTTCTCTTTAACTTGCACTGTTCATCATCCTTCTCCTTTTTTATTTTCACTCCTTTTCTTTTTGCCTATCCTCCCCTCTTTCTTTCCATCTCTCTCTCTTCTTCCTGACCTCTATCTCTTTCTACCTTGCTACTTTATAGTCTTTACTACTATACTAGTTACTCTATAATACATAGTGCTTCTAATTCTCTATTTACAACTTCTAATATACTTCACACAAATGTCCTCACTCTTTTCAATCTTTTGCTAACAGTATATTTTACTTTTACAGGACAAAAAATTTGCCATTTGGTGCAACTGCCCCATCGAGGACACATCTTTCAAATTCGTTCATTCAACACGGTACGTTCATACTTAAAACTTATTTTACTTTATACATTTTTTTGGGTAGTACTTCCTGTCTGTACTGGGCATTCTTTGCTAGATAGTTATACACAAAAGTTTGCCTCATAAACAACATTTAATTTAGTTTGGAGATGAAAGCAGCACTGGTGAGGTCGTAATCAGGAGAGAGGTCAAAGCTAAAGGAAAACTTATAACTAAGACTTTGTTCTTCCTGTCTGTACTGGGCATTCTTTGCTGGATAGTTATACACAAAAGTTTGCCTCATAAACAACATTTAATTTAGTTTGGAGATGAAAGCTGCACTGGTGAGGTCGTAATCAAGAGAGAGGTCAAACCTAAAGGAAAACTTATAACCAAGACTTTGTTCATACGTCTCTGCACACACCCTATATCTTCTTCCACATCCTGCAGCAAATGCTTAGATACTGAGACAGCACATACAACATACATACATCTCCTTCTCTTGCCTTCCCTTTCAATTTTGCATTCTTGCCTTTCCTCTCTCTTGCATTTACTCTGCATCTCCTTCATGATTTTGCCAGCAGTCTTTCTATTTTATTTACTCCTGCTCTATTCTTCCCTCACTTTCTCCTACTTTCCTTCTTTTTTTTCCTCTCCCTCTTTTGCATCCTTTCTCTTCTACACTCTCTCCTGTATTCCCCTCTTCTCTTTCTTTCTATCATGCACTTTCTTTTACTCACTCTATTCTGCTCTCACTTTTACTCCTCCTTACCTTCTCTCTCATGCTCTTTCTATCTTGCGTCTCGGCTTGCTCTCTCTTTACTTATGCTTGCTCTCTCCCTACTTATCTATTATGCTTATCTCTCCTTCGCTCTCTTTTCCTATTCCTTCTATCTTTATCTCTCTCCCTCTTGCTCTCTTACCTTTTGCCCCTCTCTTCTTCTTGCATACCCTTTCATCTCTCTCCTTTCTTTCTCTACTTCCTAGATCTAGCTGTCTCTTGAATTCATTCTTTATCTCTCTATTTCCTGCGTCCTTTCTCCTTTCTGCTTGCTCTCTCCCTCCTTTTCTATCATGCTTATCTCTCATGCCCTCTCTTTTCCTATTCCTTCTATCTTTATCTCTCTCCCTCTTGCTCTCTTACCTTTTGCCCCTCTTCTTCTTGCATACCCTTTCCATCTCTCTCCTTTCTTTCTCTACTTCCTAGATGTAGCTGTCTCTTAAATTCATTCTTTATCTCTCTATTTCCTGCGTCCTTTCTCCTTTCTGCTTCCTCTCTCCCTTTTCTATCATGCTTATCTCTCCTGCCATCTCTTTTCCTATTCCTTCTATCTTTATCTCTCTCCCGCATGCTCTTACCTTTTGCCCCTCTCTTCTTCTTGCATACCCTTTCCATCTCTCTCCTTTCTTTCTCTCATCCTTATGTCGCTATCTTGTATTCCTTCTTTATTTCTCTTTATTTTGCCCACTCCATCTTACATTCACACTCTTGTGCTTTTCTTCATCTACACTCTCTCACCTTCTTTCTTCCATCACAATCTGTTTCCTCCTGCTCTCTTTATCGCTCTCCTATATATCTCTCTCCTTTCTGCTCTCTCCTTCTCCCTCCTACCCCCTATTCCAACTGCTCTCTCTTTCCTTCTTGCTCCCACTCGATTATGCTTCTCTTTTTATCTCCCTCCTTTCTGCTCTTTTCTCTTTGCCATCAATCTCCCTCTTGCACCCTCTTCCAACTGCTCCATTCTTACTTATTTCTTGCTCATGCCCTCCTTCCCACCCTCTCTTTACTTATCTCTCCTGCCATCTCTTTTCCTATTCCTTCTATCTTTATCTCTCTCCCGCATGCTCTTACCTTTTGCCCCTCTCTTCTTCTTGCATACCCTTTCCATCTCTCTCCTTTCTTTCTCTCCTCCTTATGTCGCTATCTTGTATTCCTTCTTTATTTCTCTTTATTTTGCCCACTCCATCTTACATTCACACTCTTGTGCTTTTCTTCATCTACACTCTCTCACCTTCTTTCTTCCATCACAATCTGTTTCCTCCTGCTCTCTTTATCGCTCTCCTATATATCTCTCTCCTTTCTGCTCTCTCCTTCTCCCTCCTACCCCCTATTTCAACTGCTCTCTCTTTCCTTCTTGCTCCCACTCGATTATGCTTCTCTTTTTATCTCCCTCCTTTCTGCTCTTTTCTCTTTGTCATCAATCTCCCTCTTGCACCCTCTTCCAACTGCTCCATTCTTACTTATTTCTTGCTCATGCCCTCCTTCCCACCCTCTCTTTACCTCATGCATTTTCTCTCTCTCCCTTGCTCTCCCTTTTGCCCTCTCTCTTACTTTCACTTTCTATCTCCTTCCCTATCTTGTTCTCCATTTCCATCTTTCACTCCTTCTCTTTCTTGCCCTCTGACTCCATTCTGCACTCTCTTCTCTCTCCTTTTTGCTCTTTTTTCTCTCTCCTGCACCCTATTCCATCTCCTCTCTCTCCTTCCTTCTTCCTCCCTCTCTATCATGATTATTTTGGTATCTCCCTTCTGCTATTTTCCCTTTGCCATCACTCTCCCTCTTGCCCCCTCTTCCAACTGCTCCCTTCTTAATTCTTTCTTGCTCATGCACACCGTCCCTTTAACTCCTGCTTTCTCTCTTTCTTGCTCTTCCTTTTGCACTCTGTGACTTTCACTTTCTATCTCCTTCCCTATCTTGTTCTGGCTTTCCATCTTGCACTCCTTCTATTTTTTGCCCTATGCCTCCATTCTGCAGTCTTTTCCCCTTTCTACGTTCTCTCTCATGATCTCCATTATCTTGCATCCTCTTTACTTCCTTATCTATCATACTTCTATCTCCTGCACTCTCTTCCTCT
Source organism: Lissotriton vulgaris (assembly GCF_964263255.1). Taxonomy (NCBI): domain Eukaryota; kingdom Metazoa; phylum Chordata; class Amphibia; order Caudata; family Salamandridae; genus Lissotriton; species Lissotriton vulgaris. Next base: position 64,700,921 of record NC_141686.1, on the reverse strand, counting down.
TTCTCTATCTTCTTTTTACCTCCTCTCTGCGTACTCCGTTCTTTTTTTGCACTCTCTCTTCTTTTTTTAAATTACTTCTTTATTCTTTCTTCTCTATATAACTCTCCTTTCTGCTCTCTTCCTTCTTCTTCCTGCCCCCTATTCCATCTGCTCTCTCCTTTCTTCTTGCTCCTTTTCTATCTATCATGCTTCTCTGTCCTGCACTCTCCTTCTTTTCTAATACTCTCCGTGTTCCTCTTCCTCCCTATCTTTCATTCTTCTCTCTATCTCTTTTATGCTTTCTTTTCTCTCTACCATCCCTCTCTCCTGCACCCTCTTCCATCTGCTCTCTCTCCCCCTCCCTCCTTGCTCATGCCCTACTTCTTACTCTTCCTTTACCTTCTGCCTTTCTTCTTACTCCTGCGTATTATCTCCTTCCTGCCTTCACTCTCCATCTCTGTCCTTAAAAGACACCATCTCTTACCTGCAAGAAATCCCTTGTACCATGGAGACGGAGACAGACAGCGAGCCAAGGATACAGACCGGAAATTGTTACCCCCACCGTGCCGTCGCCAAATACCTGCAGAGAACAACAAAAAAAAATACGTCATTAAACATTTCGGCTGGGGCATTCAAAAGAGACAGTCATATATATTACAAAAGACACCATCGCTTACCTGCAATTTGTTCCGCCACAGACAAAGAAACCTGATACGTCATCAAAGGCAGGTCCCGGCAATGCCGGGCCAGAATCGGGGGCGTTCCCGGCGTCGTGTGACGTCGGCAAAAGCCAAAGAATCTTGAACGCCCCTGAGTCTGCTCTAAATTGACGGACAGGCCCCTCGTCCAATGGCTAGGCTCAATTTATGGAGCCAGACAATGAATGACGAGGGTCGACCCAAACTCACACTACAGTTCTCATTAGGTTTTGGCCTGCGCAAAAAAGCTGCTCCCTTTGCGCCCTGCGTCCTTTCTCCTTTCTGCTTGCTCTCTCCATCCTTTTCTATCATGCTTATCTCTCCTGCCCTCTCTTCCTATTCCTTCGATCTTTATCTCTCTCCCTCTTGCTCTCTTACCTTTTGCCCCTCTCTTCTTCTTGCATACCCTTTCCATCTCTCTCCTTTCTTTCTCTGCTCCTTATGTCGCTATCTTGTATTCCTTCTTTATTTCTCTTTATTTTGCCCACTCCATCTTATATTCACACTCTTGTGCTTTTCTTCATCTACCTTCTCACCTTCTTTCTTCCATCACAATCTGTTTCCTCCCGTTCTCTTTATCGCTCTCCTATATATCTCTCTCCTTTCTGCTCTCTCCTCCTTCTCCCTCTTGCCCCCTATTCCAACTACTCTCTTTCCTTCTTGCTCCCACTCGATCATGCTTCTCTTTTTATCTCCCTCCTTTCGGCTCTTTTCTCTTTGCCATCAATCTCCCTCTTGCCCCCTCTTCCAACTGCTACTTTACTTATTTCTTGCTCATGCCCTCCTTCCCACCCTCTCTTTACATCATGCATTGTCTCTCTCTCCCTTGCTCTCCCTTTTGCCCTCTCTCTTACTTTCACTTTCTATCTCCTTCCCTATCTTGTGCTACATTTCCATCTTGCACTCCTTCTCTTTCTTGCCCTCTGACTCCATTCTGCACTCTCTTCTCTTTTCTCTCTCCTTTTTGCTCTCTTTCTTCTTACTCTTGACCCCTATTCCATCTGCTCTCTCTCCTTCCTTCTTCCTCCCTCTCTATCATGATTCTTTTTTTTATCTCCCTTCTGCTATTTTCCCTTTGCCATCACTCTCCCTCTTGCCCCCTCTTCCAACTGCTCCCTTCTTAATTCTTTCTTGCTCATGCACACCCTCCCTTTAACTCCTGCTTTCTCTCTCTTTCTTGCTCTTCCTTTTGCACTCTGTGACTTTCACTCTCTATCTCCTTCCCTATCTTGTTCTGCCTTTCCATGTTGCACTCCTTATATTTTTTGCCCTCTGCCTCCATTCTGCAGTCTTTTCCCCCTTTCTACGTTCTCTCTCATGATCTCCATTATCTTGCATCCTCTTTACTTCCTTATCTATCATACTTCTATCTCCGGCACTCTCTTCCTCTTTCTTACTTATCTTTCTCTATCTTCTTTTCACCTCCTCTCTGCATACTCCGTTCTTTCTTGGCACCCTCTCTTCCTTTTTTTAATTACTTCTTTATTCATTCTTCTCTATATATCTCTCCTTTATGCTCTCTTCCTTCTTCCTGCCCCCTATTCCATCTGCTCTCTCCTTTCTTCTAGCTCCTTTTCTATCTATCATGCTTCTCTGTCCTGCACTCTCTTTTTTCTTTTCTTTTCCTCTTTCTAATACTCTCCGTGTTCCTCTTCCTCCCTATCTATCATTCTTCTCTCTATCTCCTTTATGCTTTCTTTTCTCTCTACCATCCCTCTCTCCTGCACCCTCTTCCATCTGCTCTCTCTCCCTCCCTCTTGCTCATGCCCTACTTCTTACTCTTCCTTAACATTCTGTCTTTCTTCTTACTCCTGCGTTTTATCTCCTTCCTGCCTTCACTCTCCATCTCTGTCCTCATCTTGTCTTCTCTTTCTATCTTGCACTCTTTGGCTCACTGTCTCAGTCTCCATGGTGCAAGGACCCCCATAGAGAGAGATGTAGATGGAGGGCAGTAAGAAGAGAGCAGTTGGAAGAGGGGGCAAGAGGAAGAGTGATGGCAAAGGGAAAAAAAAGCAGAAAGGAGAGGGAGATAAAGAATAAGGATAGATAAGGCAAGAGAGAGAGTATGCAGAGAGTGAGCAATAGAAAAAACAGATAAAAAAGAGAAAGTTAAAAGGATAAAAGAGGGAGCAAGTGCAAGAGAAAAATAGTACATAGGGAGGAAGAGAAAAAAAAGACAAAAAGAAACGTAAGGGTAGAATGAAGTCAAAAAATCCTTTTCAAACTTAAAAAAAAAATCCGGTCATTCAAAAGAGACAGTCATTTATTTGTTACAAAACACATCGCTTACCTGAAAGTTGTTACGCCAAGGAGGAGACCCAACACGGAAACACTAGAGAGAACAGCCCAAAAAAAAAACATATTATAAGAATATAAACAAAATAGTTAAACACCTGTAAGAGAAATACTAATTACATTACAATTTAAAACGCATACCTGAAATCCCTTGTGCCATGGAGACAGCGAGCCATGGATCCCAAGACAAAATGCCGACCGGAAATAGTTACTATCTTGCACTCTTTGTTTCCTATCTTCTCGCGCCATTGTACACTTACTTTTCGTCTTCCCTCTCTCTTCCTCCCTCTCTTCCTCCCTATCTACTATTCTTCTCTCTTGCACATTCTACCTGTTTTATCCCTTTAACTTTCTCTCTTTTCTTTCTTTTATCTGTTTTTTCCTCTTGCTCACTCTCTGCATCCACTCTTTCTCTCCTTCCTTATCTATCATTATTCTCTTTATCTCCCTCTCCGCTTTTTTCCCCTTTGCTATCACTCTTCCTCTTGCCCACTCTTCCAACTGCTCTCTTCTTTACTGCCCTCCATCTACATCTATCTCTATGGGGGTCCTTGCACCATGGACACTGAGACAGCGAGCCAAAGATCTCAAGACAAAATGGCAACAAGAAATACTTGGCCAACCCTGCTGTCAAATACTGCAACAAAAGAAAAATACATTTAGTCACATTCGGCGCATTCAAAGTGACAGTATTATCAGCTTTACAAAACACAAAATTGCTTACCTGAAAGTCTTTACACCACTGAGCTGGCCCTCTTGCTCCTGCACCTTCTTCCATCCATTCCTCCTTCTTGCTCATGCCCTACATCCTACCCTCCCTTTTTCTCTCTCTCATGTCCTCTCTCCTTCCTGCCTTCACTCTCTATCTACGTCTCCATCTTGTCTTCACTTTCTATCTTGCACTTTTTACTTGCTATCTTCTCACTCCATTCTGCACTTACTTTTCTTCTTGCTTTCTAGCTCTCTTGATCTCTCTTATGTGTCTTCTCTCTTCATCAACACTTTCTAGCTACTTTGTGTGCTTTACACACATTTTTCCACTTCACTTTACTAAGTTAGTGTGAGCATCCCTATAAGGCTATATAGATATATAGATGATGTTAACTATAGTGTTTATTTAGGAACACTATGCAACAACTATGGAACACCCTGGACAAACGCAATGACTTATATTTACAACTAATTGTGTGAAAGTTTTATATGTTTGTCTGTTATTTCTTTTACAGGTGCACAAACACTCCGCAATTAGGAGTATTTTTGGAATGAGCAATTGCTCTTCCCCCTTTTTTTATGCACTAAATCCTTTTTTTGATATTTTCACTTTCACGCCCCCAGGTCAGGGTGGGCAATTAGAGAGTCCATACCGCCGGGGTATAATTCTGTCATTATAAATGCCTAAGTAAATGTAAACAACTGTAAAAGATGAAACATGTTGACTGACTAATTAGTATTTTAAATTAACAAATCCATTACCTTGGGCATTAAATTCAGACACATAACTCTTTCATTTGTGTACTAAGCATCAAGAATTATAGATTTTTACTTACACATTAGGCAGTTTTAATTATAAAACTCACAACATGCCTTTTTCACAAAACCTGCTCCGCAGTCTTCTGGCGTCGTAGCACACCAAAGAGGCATTCGGCCTCTTTGGTGGGGCCCAATGATGAAGCATGACACTGACTAGGTCGGTGTGTGAGGGCTTTCTTTTCCACCTAAAGTGAGTGTGCAATTCCCCAGTTGCATCACTCAGTCTCTGTGGCAATTTCAGATTTATTTAACGTCTCTTCTCTTGTTTATTTAGATTTAACAGGGGATTACACATGCACTCTTTACACATGCACTCTAGTCACAATGTTTCAAAAACATATATCAACATACAATACAATACACTATATAGTATTAAATATAACTTACTGTATACACAATTTAATACTATTAATTAATTACAAATACAAACTTTTTGCTAAAATTTTTAAAATACTAACAATGATTAGGAGTATCGAGCCGCTTTTATTATATTAATATGTAAACTCAATATTAATGCTTGTTTCATTCTTCCTTAGATTGCCAATTGATTGAATAACATCAGACGTTCATAATTGTTTGACACAACATCAGTGAAAACATCATCACGGTAAAAGTATCTATTTTGCTTCTGTATTGACTTGTAAGTATAGAAATAGCAAGGAAAAAAATAAGACACATATATCAACACACACACATATATATATATATATATATATATATATATATATATATATATATATATATATATTTTTATATATATATATATATATAGATATATATATATATATATATATATATATATATATATATATATATAGTATATACTTATAATTAGGAAATATCATATAGAAGATTTCCATGGGTAACATTAATCTTAAGAAAAAAAATTAGTTAACAAAAAAGTAAAACTAATTGCTTTTTATTTTGCTACCAGCTCCAACTATAAAACAAGTCAAAAACAACAATAGAGTGGATTTAGAGAAAAAAAAACTAGACCTAATCATATATATAATTAGTTATAAAAAAAATTATATATATATTTATATACTTACCATTGAAAATTATTTCTTTTATAAAGACAATTGCTAATTGTTTGGAAATATATACAATTAGAAGTATGTTTTTTAAATAAGCTATCAACCTGTAACTTGGAATATATTTAACAGTAAAATAACTATATATATACATATAAATATATCCAAATATATATATATATATATATATATATATATATATATATATATATATATATGCTAATAGTATAACTTATAGCTAGTACATCACTAAAATTGTAAAAAAGATACATCTAAAGCTGCTACCTAAAATACAAAGCAAAAAAATAGTGTTAAATTAATTGCCTTGCATTATAGTTAACTACAAAACAAATATAAATTAGCAATAGATATATATATATATATATATATATATATATATATATATAGATTAAATAAGAGAGAGAGAACGAAAAAAGACTCACGTATAACAAAAAAATCTAGCAAGACTGTAGCGATATCAAATTATTTCATAAATTAGCTTAGCTAAGATGCAAATACTAGCAGCAGATTATCATCAAGGTCATGACAAATTTACATGCAATTCTAGAGGTTATCAATGCTTGCCAAATAGTACTTTTGCAATTATACACAACTATTACAAAGATGCACATACATGGACTAAAGAAGACTTGCATTACATTATGCAATTAGGTGATGCTTTATATATAGATATGCATTTACTTAATAGCGAACAACTTAGGCATCCAGATGAGTTACCAAATTTTATTGAACACAATACTACTATCTATTCTCTTAAACTTAAAGAACCTTATTATGGAGACATATTACAACAATGTGACCCTTCGTTTCCAAATCTCAACAAAATATTAAAACCTGCACTTGATTCCAACTCCGGTGTTATACTTTGCATGGAAATTTATGTTATTTCCATTTTTAAGAAAAATGATTCGTACTTTGTATTTGACTCACATAGTCGTGATAACACTGGAATGCCTCATCCAAATGGAACATGTATTACTATACAGTTCAGATTTGAAAAACTTCTAGAGTACATCACAAATCTGGCACACTATCTTAAGAAACCAAACCTGAATTGTGTGCCGTATGAATTAACTCCAATACAAATAAGTACGATTACAAAAGAATCACTTCAAAAAGCAATGGTGCGTCATGAAAAAAATAAGAATGCAGTAGCACCGAAATTTTTTTATGTGTATTCTACTAAAGGTAGTGAAAAATTTTTCACACAAGCATTTGAAATGCGTATAGAAAATGCAAAAAAAATCATTCAGAGATGTCAATCTAAAAAAAATACTTCTTTGAATAAGGAACAGCCATTAGCATTTTTAGATAATACTCCTAGTACTAGTACGTATTCCTGTGCAATTCTCACTACAACAGGGCCTAATAATCAATCTAAAAACAACAGCAAGCAGATCAGCACAACACAATATACTAATACACCAGAAGAGACTACTCCTACTGACACATATGCAAGTATACTTAAGAAAACACTTAAGAGCAACACAGAAAGACAACATATTAATAGCACACACATAAATGTACAACAAACAATACCAGCAAGTAATTTAAATACCAACACATATTCTACTAATGTAATTAATAGCACACACATAAATGTACAACAAACAATAAACACAAGTAATTTACATACAAACACATATTCAAGTGATTACTATAATACATATAAACTTATTACTGGAAGTAATGACAGTTTACTTCATGATAATATACACAATAGCACATTGCACAACAAGGAAAGTAGCACAAATAATACCAATATAGATTCAAATATTTTAACACAAACACCACAAGAAATTCCCTTTTTACATAACACACATCCACAGGAAAAAAATACACATAGTGATAAAAGTATTCACTATACACATTGTCTTCAAAATAGTATATTTGCTATTCTAAAGAACTACTGTAAACCAGCATATATTTGGGATAGTGTAGACTTGCACTGTATTATGAATCTTGGAGATGCTTTGTACACTGAAATGCACTCTGTCGATGAACAAGATTGTATGCAACCTCTAAAGTTACCAAATTACATAGTTAGCAATAACATAATCTATTCTACAAAGCTCAAAAAATGCTTTAGCGAAGAACTAACAAAATCAGCACAAACTTTACATAGTAAATTTATATCTGCATTAACTTCTACAATTAATTCACAAACTGGTGTATTGATCTCTATAGGTAGATATATAATTTCAGTCTTCAAAACTATACATACATACTCTCTATTTGATTCACATAGCCAAAATGAAAATGCAATACAACATCCTAATGGAACATGTATTGCTATCCAAATTGACTCTATTAATCTTATTATAGAATACATCCTAAAGTTAGGCAATAGAGAACAAATTACTAATTCTGAGAGTATTACTTTAGATTTAACTACAGTGAACATAACAACAATTAGCAAAAAAGGATTACACCAAACACAACGGAATCATAAACAAGGAAATGTAAAGTCTAGAAAAAGCATATATGTTCATACGACACATATATCTATAAATGCATTAGGGGAAATTCCTTCAAATAACTTACAAGTAGAAAATACACTAATAAACACACAAAACAGCAATAGTCAGGACAATAGACTGCATGTAACAGAAGACAGTTATTTAGCTTCACACATAGCTCTTAACAATACTGAGATAATAAACACATTAACAGCTGATGTTGAATCACTAATTCAACCAACCAATATAGAAATTCTAGAAATAAACAGTAATAGAAAAAGAAAACGGACACAAAACAAAGAGAATGAACCTAATCATAGACATATAGCAGGTCAAACAACAAATGAGATAATTAGGATATTTCAGGAAGAAATACGATATGGACCCGAGTACACTTGCACTATTTGCAATCAACTATGGCATAAGCAAAGTCTTCAAAATATACACAGTATTAGTAAGAGAGCTAAATTCATAGAATGTAATATTAGCAAATACAGAACAAATGAGATATGCAGAACATGTTACACATATATATCTAAAGACAAAATACCTCCATGTTCAGTATATAATGGGATGACATTTCCTGATATCCCAGCAGTCTTACACTTGCATAACTTAGAAGAAAGATTAGTATCACCAAGAATACCTTTTTTACAAATTAGAACATTACCACGTGGATTCCAAAAATCTCTATCAGGTGCAGTAGTAAATGTCCCTGCAGACGTTATGACAACAGTAACTGTTTTACCAAGGCAAATTAATGATAACATGACAATTCCAATAAAATTAAAAAGGAAATTAAGTTATAAATCTTATACCCATTATGAAAATGTTAGACCAAACAAAGTTAAACGTGCAGCTTTATATTTAGCCACTTTGTTTCAAGAATATGGAATCACTATTAATAAAGATTGGGATTATACAACACAAGATATACATTCTTGTGATGAGACTTCAGATACAAGTAATACGTCAGATTCCTCAGACAACATTCCAGCAGGAAATTTAGATACTATGTTAGATAATGAAACTATTACTACAGAAACAAATAATATTTTAAGTTTAGCACCTGCAGAATATAACACACCAAGAGGCCTGTATGAAGACAAAGATTCTGAATATTTGGCATTCCCAACTATATTTTGCGGAAAACGAAGGCCGACTAATGAAGAAAGGCATGTCCCAATACATTACAGCACAATCTGTCAATCAGAAGTAAGAAGTAATGATCTAAGAGTAGCAAAGTGTGTTACTAATCTTTTCTTTAAATTAAAAACATTACACATTAAACAATTACAGAGCAAAATATTTATATCTCTTAGGAAATACTTTAATAATGGAAACATTATAACTGCCAAAGACATAAAGAATAAATTAGATACAATTTTACAGTATAATGAAGGATACAAAATACTTAAAACTATCCGTAGCTCACCACCATATTGGGAGCAATGCAAAAAAGACCTCTTTGCTATGATTAGACAATTAGGATTACCAACATTTTTTTTAACTTTATCTGCTGCAGAAACGAAATGGTATCACTTAATTAACATATTATTACGTACAGAAAAGAGACCAGAATGCACAAAAGAAGAATTTAAAAATATGTCATGGGAAACAAAATGCAAATTAATACAGCAAAATCCCATTACATGTGCAAGACATTTTGACTTCCAAGTTCGGAAATTATTTAATTCTATATTATTGCATGAAAGTAATCCGATTGGCAAAATTATTGATTACTTTTATAGAGTGGAATTCCAACAACGGGGATCACCACATATACATGCTATAATATGGATAGAAAATGCTCCACTATATGAAACTTCTGATAGAAATGAAGTCACTACTTTCATAAATAAGTATGTTACATGTGCAAAAACACAAGAACCAGATATAGAGTCTTTACTACCTCTACAAAGACACGGCCATACCAAAAACTGCCGTATCAAACATAAAAGAACATGCAAATATCATTATCCCAGATATCCAATGCCTGAAACTTTTATACTAGAACCAATAGAGCTAGACAAAACAAATAACGAGCTCTTACAGCAAATTGAACTAATACATCTAACTATAAACAGCCAAGAATTTTCAAATTATACTTTTGAACAGTTTTTACATTCAATGAACATAGATCTAAAACAATATACTTTATGTATACAATCTATTATACAAAAAAATACTATTTTCTTGAAAAGGACACCAGCTGAATGCTTTATAAATAACTACAATCCAACTATTTTGAAAGCATGGCAAGCAAACATAGATATACAATACATCTTAGATGCATATGCATGTGCTGTGTATATTGTTTCATACATTAGTAAATCACAGCGAGGAATGAGCAAACTAATTGCCCAAGCTGCTAAAGAAGTACATGCCAATCCAAGTATTAAAGAACAACTTAAGCATATAGGGAACAAATTCTTAAACTGTACAGAAATAAGTGCCCAAGAAGCAGCATATCTAATACTACAAATTCCTTTACGGAAAAGTTCAAGATCTTTTGTATTTATCAATACAAGTCCTAATGAAAAGCGTACATACTTATTAAAAGACATCGAAACTATCAATTCTTTACCAGATGAGTCTTGTAAAATACAATATGATAATATTATGGTCAGGTATAGTAAACGCCCTGTAAAATTAGAAACATGTACATTAGCTGACTATGCATCTATGTATAATGAAAAGAAAAAATGTAAAGGAAAAGAAGAAACAGGCCATGACAATTTCCTTATTGAAAATAACTTTCATAGCTCAAATGACGAAGAACTTGAGATAAATTTAGTAGACGAAACAAACTGCATAAAAAGAAAAAAAGCAAGAGTAATTCGCTATTGCAGATTTAACATCAAAAATGACTCAGAAAATTACTATAGAGAATTGCTCATGCTTTTTTACCCATGGCGAAATGAACATAATATAATTAATAACAAGGAAACTTATTATGAACGCTATCTAGAACTTAAAAATGCAGTTGATTCGAACCATAATAAATATAATAAACATAATAAACAACTAACAACTAATAGCAATGAAACTAGTATATTAGATACATTGCTACCACCAATAGATACAGAAGATAACACCATATTCCATGAAGTGCAAAATAATGAAAACCCATTGTATGACCTATCATTTGATTTAGGGATTAGAAGTACAAGTAGAGAAGAATCACTAAGCAATAACATAATGCCAAAAGAACAATATGATAGTATAATGCAAAATCTAACAGCAGAACAACTTAACTTTATATATCATCATTTGCATTGGGTTAAAACAAAAGAAACACCATGCTACACATTTTGTACAGGTGGTGCAGGAGTAGGCAAAAGTTTCCTTATAACAGCACTTTACCAAACATTAGTACGTTATTACAATACAAAAGCAGGAGAAAACCCAGATAACATATATGTATTGCTTACAGCTCCAACTGGCAAAGCAGCACATAACATTCAAGGCCAAACACTACATAGTACTTTTAAAATACCTATTTCACAAACACTAACTCATAGACAGCTAACTCATGAGAATAGAAGCACACTACAAGGTCAGCTAATGCATCTTAAATTGCTAATAATTGATGAAATATCAATGGTAGGGGCTAATGTATTCAACTTTATACATAATAGATTGCAAGAGATAAAAATGTCTGATCTCCCTTTTGGCGGAATATCTATTTTAGCAATTGGAGACTTTTACCAATTGAAGCCAGTTTTTGACCCATACATATTTGACAACCCAAAACATTCATATAGGCCAGTAAGTACTAATTTATGGCAGACACATTTCAAGTTATTTGAGTTGACTAAAATAATGAGACAACAAAATGACTTGCCATTTGCTCAACTACTAAACAGATTAAGAGAAGGGAAACAAACAAATGAAGATATTATACAGATAAAAACACGTGAAATAGAGCCACCTGAAAACATTAGCAAAACGATCCCTTACATTATGGGAACTAACAATGAAGTCAATAGCATAAATAATGCTGTTTTATTAGAACATATAACCCATTACCCAGTTTACACAGCTACAGCAATAGATACAGTTGCAGCAGACTTAAGTGAAGCAGTAAAAAAAAAAATACTCAAACAGTTGCCCACAGATTCTACTAAAACAATGAGCCTGCCATCAATATTACATATTGCATTGCAATTAAGATATGATTTAACTAACAATATAAATGTCAATGATGGTTTAACAAATGGTGCAACAGGTATAGTAGAATTTGTAGAAACTATCAATAACAGCCCAAATGTAATTTGGATTAATTTTGATAAAGAAACAGTAGGCAAATTAACAAGACAAGAAAACAAACACATATATCACAGTAATATTTTGCCTCATTGGACACCCATTCATGCTATTACACGGCATTTCCAATACACACAGAAATTTATAACTATTATACGCAAACAATTCCCATTGCGACAATCATCTGCAAGAACTATACATAGAACACAAGGAGAAACAATTGAGCCCATTTACATTCACTTTAACAACAGTAAAGTACATCATCTGCATTATGTAGCTTTAAGCAGAGCTAAATCTTTACACAACATATACATTAGAAACTTTCAGCAAGACAAAATAGCTGTACATCCAAAAGTGCATGAAGAAATGACACGTTTAAGAACACACATGCAATTACAAATATCAGTACCACAATTAGATAGCTATAGACAACAGTGTAATATAATTGTCCATAACATACGGTCCTTGCAAAGAAATTACACTGCTATTAAATCAGACAAAAATATCATGAACAATGATATTATATGCCTCACTGAAATCAACACAACTAGAAAAGCAAGTAAGAATACGTTCTTAATAGAACAATATCACCTAGTATTATTTGATAAATTTCACAACCAGCACACAAAGCATGGTATTGCCATTTACTACAAAAAAAACATGCTTTTATCGCCAATATATCAAACACAACACGAAATTGACTTTTTATTTTTCACTCAGCATCTTAATGATTCAGAATACTTATTTATTATACTGTACAAACCACCACATGTACTTTTGCAGACATTATTACAAGTTTTAAGTAGCATAATTAACTTGTATCCAAATTCGAAATATGTCATCATGGGAGACTTCAATATAGATTTAACACAAATGTCACCAAACAGAACTTTGCTATTAGAATATATGCTGCAGCAATTTCAATGCCAGCAAAAAATACAACAATACACAACAGACTACAATTCTACACTAGATCACATCTATACTAATGACAACATCATGCACTACGGTACATTAGAATCATATTATAGTGATCACAAAGCATTATGGGTGGCAGTTTAAAATGCAACCACTTCATTAACATGCTATTTTATTACAGGTAATAGCAAAAGGGGAAAAATTTATGCTCAGAATGTGTACTAACATTTTCTCTCATTTCAGATGATTTCCATACAAGACCTCAAAAAAATGAAACATGAAGACAACAAACCTTACCAAAAAACAATCCGAGCCAACGTCATAAAATGTTCGACAAAAACAAACTATACAAATGCTAAACAAGAGAACAAAGTCATGTATCATCTAGCTCTAGCTGATGAAAGTAGTTGCATTAAAGCAACGTGCTACAATGAGCCATTTTACCAGCAAACTAAAGAAGGACAAGCTATTATGATTCGCAATTTCTTAGCCAAAAACAATGTGATTATCATCACGAAACAAACGAAACTATCACGCATGATGCCCTTATCTATACCTCAAGAAATAATACAGGAGGCAGAATATATCCTACAACCCCCTGCTCCACCAATATCACCGATAAAAACAGTTAAAGCAGCTTCACTACGCTCATTAATGAGCATTTCTGGGACTATTGCTGAGGTAAGCTTATAAAAAGAAAAAATTATCACACTCACCCTTTTACACGCACACTATATACCAAAAACTCTTGCACACAATACTTACCCCTTTGACAAACTCTCACTGTTTGACAGACTCGCTCTCTATGACAAACTCTACCTCTTTGACAGACTCTCTCTATTTCACAGACTCTCTCGCTCTTTGACAGACTCTCTCTCTCTTTGACAGACTCTCTCTCTTGACAGACTCTCTCTTACTAACTCTCTCTCTTTGACTCTCTTGACTCTCTCTTTGACTCTCTCTTTGACTCTCTCTTTGACTCTCTCTCTATTTGACAGACTCTATCTCTCTTTGACAGACTCTCTCTCTCTTTGACAGACTCTCTCTCTTTGACAGACTCTCTCTCTCTTTGACACTCTCTCTCTCTTTGACAGACTCTCTCTCTCTTTGACAGACTCTTTGACAGACTCTCTTTGACAGACTCTCTTTGACAGACTCTCTTTGACAGACTCTCTTTGACAGACTCTCTCTTTGACAGACTCTCTTTGACAGACTCTCTCTCTCTTTGACAGACTCTCTCTTTGACAGACTCTTTCACTCTTTGACAGACTCTCTCTCTTTGACAGACTCTCTCTCTCTTTGACAGACTCTCTCTCTCTTTGACAGACTCTCTCTCTCTTTGACAGACTCTGTCTCTTTGACAGACTCTCTCTTTGACAGACTCTCTCTCTTTGACAGACTCTCTCTCTCTTTGACAGACTCTCTCTCTCTTTGACAGACTCTCTCTCTCTTTGACAGACTCTCTCTCTCTTTGACAGACTCTCTCTCTCTTTGACAGACTCTCTCTTTCTTTGACAGACTCTCTCTCTCTTTGACAGACTCTCTCTTTGACAGACTCTCTCTTTGACAGACTCTCTTTGACAGACTCTCTCTCTCTTTGACAGACTCTCTCATAGACAGACTCTCTCACTCTTTGACAGACTCTCTCTCTTTGACAGACTCTCTCTCTCTTTGACAGACTCTCTCTCTCTTTGACAGACTCTCTCTCTCTTTGACAGACTCTGTCTCTTTGACAGACTCTCTCTTTGACAGACTCTCTCTCTCTTTGACAGACTCTCTCTCTCTTTGACAGACTCTCTCTCTCTTTGACAGACTCTCTCTCGCTTTGACAGACTCTCTCTCTCTTTCACAGACTCTCTCTCTTTAACAACTCTCTCTCTTTGACAGACTCTCTCTCTCTTTGACAGACTCTCTCTCTCTTTGAGCAGACTCTCTCTCTCTTTGACTCTCTCTTTGACTCTCTCTTTGACTCTCTCTTTGACTCTCTCTTTGACTCTCTCTTTGACTCCCTCTCTTTGACAGACTCTCTCTCTCTTTGACAGACTTTCTCTCTCTTTGACAGACTCTCTCTCTCTTTGACAGACTCTCTCTCTCTTTGACAGACTCTCTTTCTTTGACAGACTCTCTCTTTCTTTGACAGACTCTATCTTTCTTTGACAGACTCTCTTTGACTATCTCTCTTTGACTCACTCTCTCTCTTTCACAGACTCTCTTTGACAGACTCTCTCTCTTTGACAGACTCTCTCTTTGACAGACTCTCTCTCTTTGACAGACTCTCTCTCTTTGACAGACTCTCTCTCTTTGACAGACTCTCTCTCTTTGACAGACTCTCTCTCTTTGACAAACTCTCTCTCTTTGACAGACTCTCTCTCTTTGACAGACTCTCTCTTTGACAGACTCTCTCTCTCTTTGACAGACTCTCTCTCTCTTTGACAGACTCTCTCTCTTTGACAGACTCTCTCTCTCTTTGACAGACTCTCTCTCTCTTTGACAGACTCTCTTTCTTTGACAGACTCTCTCTCTTTGACTATCTCTCTTTGACTCTCTCTTTGACAGACTCTCTCTCTTTGACAGACTCTCTTTGACAGACTGTCTCTCTTTAACAGACTGTCTCTCTTTGACAGACTGTCTCTCTTTGACAGACTATCTCTCTTTGACAGACTGTCTCTCTTTGACAGACTGTCTCTTTGACAAACTCTCTCTCTTTGACAGACTCTCTCTCTCTTTGACAGACTCTCTCTCTTTGACAGACTCTCTCTCTCTTTGACAGACTCTCTCTCTCGACAGACTCTCTCTCTCTTTGACAGACTCTCTCTCTCTTTGACAGACTCTCTCTCTCTTTGACAGACTCTCTCTCTCTTTGACAGACTCTCTCTCTTTGACAGACTCTCTCTAATTTCTATTACCAATTTTGTCTTACAGGAAGAAGAAACAAAAACAATTGTTATTGCTGGACAAGATACAAAACTTAAATCAATAACTGTGAAAGATACAACGGACTCAGTAAAAATAACTTTTTGGAGAGATGCCACAGACTTTCCCATAGAAATTGGATCCTACATAAAGATGACGCACCTGACAGTGCATGAATTTAACAACAATAAAATGTTAAACACAACAAGAAATACACAATTTCAAGTAAGTACAAATTATGAAAATATTAATAACTTGCTCTACTACTCAATCTATACTATCTACTTTTTAAAACACCATCAAACTCTATATTCACTAATTACAATTCACTCAAACTCTCTCTTCTAATACTCTCTATCTAAATCGATTAAGCTATACTATGTATTCTACTAATCACTACTATAAAACTCACTAATACTCTCCACTAATAAATCTACTACTCAATCTTAACTACTCTCTCTTTATTACTCACACCATAAAAAAACACTATTACAGAAAAATAACATTCACTATTTCAAAATAACTTACTAATAATGCCCAACTATCACTTACAAATATAACTTTAATACTAACACTTAAGTACACAATTTTTGGTCGTTTTCAAATTACCTTTATACTACTACGCCAATAACTTCAATACTCCAAAAATACTTAACAATGCACTCAAAATCATACACACTCTACTAATAACTCAGTCTACTCACACTGCACTATTAACTATAATCACTATTTACAATACTATTCTAAAACACAAAACTAGTACCTACTACTCACTATTTATTAAAACGTATTTTTACTAAAGTAGCTATAACATTACAAAACAGTCTCTAATCCTCTATTATACACACTATATTATACCTTTTCACTATATGTACTCACATCTATCCTTTACTAAACTATCTTCACTACTTATTAACATTATTTAAGACTGCATATAACAAGAAATTTTTCCGTAGGTCAACACAAGAAAAGAAATAAAAGAACTTCATAAATATGAAATTAACTAAATTCTTTTTCCTTCACAGAAAATACAACCACCAGAAGAAGAAATAAATATGACTATATATGGTCTAGAAACTGCGAATCAGGAACACAGTACACTAAATGTACATATTGATAATGCAGAAAATTTACAATCTGTAGAAATAAATAACAATATTCTACTGGACTTCTTCAATATACCACCGGACATTGACGACATTCAAGAAGCTCTAATGCCAATCTTGCCAAAAAATGTAAATGTAATATTTCAAAATGGATACATATTAAAAATACATGAATTGTAAAAAACAACACAATACTTTACTGTAAATAAAAGTACAAAAAGAAGATATTCAAAATATGTTTCTGTAAAAAGGCTAAAAATACAGTATTTTAATTAAAGTTTAATTTGCTTTCAAACAATAATACTAAATATATTTACTTAAATAAAATTTTTAAAGCTTTTTATCTTGTCTTTGCATTATTATTTACAGAGTACATAAGATATGTTAATGGACAATTTTACTTTAAAAAGACTACAACAAATGCAATTATTCTATAGCACATTAAGGAAAATGCAAAAATGTTACTGTGCACACTTTTTTTTTACAGAAGCTACACCACATGCACTCATTCGATGTTATGTAGCAAATGCATCTGTCTTATACCTTGTGAAAAAATGGTAACATAAAAACATATCCAACGTTCATTGGAAATGCTACTCCCATGATAATGCTCATACGCCCACATTTTCATCCATCCACCCATCATTCATCCCACCACCTTTTCATACATCATTTAGACATGCAACATTTTCTCCATCCATACATCCATCTAACATTTCATTCTCCCAAATATACATCCATCCACACACCCTTTCATCAACTATCATTCATCCACTTACCTTTTCACACATCCATCCATGCAACTTTTTATTTAGTCTTTCATCCTCCTATCCATACATCCTTCATCCATCCACGCTATCATCTATACATCCATACGCCCACCCTTTCTCCATCCACACATCATTCATCGCATCCACCCATCATTCACCACAGCACCTTTTCACACATACATACATCATTCATACATGCAAGTTTTAGCCATCCATACATCCAGCCATGTTTTCTTCCATCCATACTTCATCCGTCCACCCTTTTATCCTTTCATGCATCCTTTCATCCACACTTTTATTCATCCATCCACACTTGCATCTTTCTATCCATACATCCATCCTTTTCACATCCACCCTTCAATTCATACACCCACCTACATTTGCACACATCCATCATTCATGCAACATTTTTATTAATACATCCATCTACCATTTATTATACTAACAATACATCCATCCACACTTTCAGTTTCCCATCCATACATCCATCTTTACACATACACACTTCTATCCATCCACTCATCATTTGTCCAACAGCATTTTCACCGATCCATCAATCATTCGTCCATGCAACATTTTTCACATCTATCTTAAAAATTAATTCCCCAATCTATACACACATCAACGCATCCATCCAGCCACACAATACTTATCCACCTACATTTTCACTCATACATCATACATCCATGCAACATTTTAACTATCCATCCTTTCATTTTTCCATCCATCCATCCTACATGCTTCATCCATTCAATGTTTCATCTATACATCAATACACACACACTTTCATCCATCCACCCATCATTCATCACACCACCTTTTCACACCTCCATACATCATTCATCCATTCAACATTTTATACATCCATACATCCACCTTTTATTACATCCGTCCTTCTTCCGTCCACCCTTTCATCATTCCACGCATCCTTTCATCCATTCACACTTTCAACAATACATCCTGCATCCAACCACACTTTCATCCTTCCATCCATACATCCATCCTTTACACATCCACACACCTTTTCACACATCCATCATTCATCCATGCAACATTTTATACATCAATCTTCAAATTATTCGAAAGTTATGGGATTGTTCAAACTAGTAAAGTCACTATGCAATATAGTTCCTATGCATAGTTCTGTGGCATCCTAAAATGCCTTATTGATGTTTTACAACAAAACGTGAAATCACTTTCTAAAACCTTGACTTCATTGTATATGTTGTTTAAAGAAGTTTCTAAGCAACTGCCTGCATCCATCTAACAGTGCCTTGTCCAAAATATATTTTCATAAGTTGAAAAAAAGGACACAATACTTTACTGTAAATGGAAGTAAAAACAAAAAATATTCAAATTAGGGTTCATGAAAAATGAAACAGTATTTATTAAATTTTATTTTGCTTTCATACAATAATAGCAAATATATTTACTTAAATAACATTTTCAAACATTATCTTGTCTATGCATTATTAGTTACAAAATTCATAAAATATGTTACTGTGCAAATTTAGTTGAAAGAAACGATAACAAATGCACTCATTCTATGTTCTATAGCAAATTGAGGAAAATGCACAAAATGTTACTGTGCACAATATTCTTTTTTTAAAAGAAGCTGGAACATGCAATCATTCTATGTTCTGTAGCAAATTCATCTGTCTTATTCCTTTTTAAAGAATGGGAAAATAAAAACATATCCCACATTCATTAGAACTGCTACTCACGTGATAATGCTCATACGCCCACACTTACATCCAGCCACCCATCATTCATCCCACCACCTTTTCATACATCATTCATCCATGCAATATTTTATCCAACCATACATCCAGCCACGTTTTATTCCATTCATCCACCCTATTATCCTACAAGACATCCTTTCATCCACACTTTCATTCATCCATCCACACTTGCATCTTTCCATCCATACTTTCTCAGCCACACTTCAATACATCCAACCATCATACAGCCACCTACAATTTCACACATCCATTCATCATTCATGCAACATTTTTATTAATACATCTATCTAACATTTCATTCTAATGACAATAGATTCACACCCATACATCCATCCTTGAAACATCCACCCTCCCATCCATCCACTCATCATTCGGCCACCCACCTTTTCAACAATACATCATTCATCCATGCAACAGATTCAACATCCATCTGGAAATTTCAATCTCCAATGTATATACACATCAACGCATCCATCCTGCAACACATCATTTAGCATCCTACATTTTCACACATACATCATACATCCATGCAACATTTTAACTATTCATACTTTCACTCTACCATCCATCCTACATTTCATCTATACATCCATCCACCCACACTTTCATCCACCCACCCATCATTCATCACAACACATTTTCATACATCAATACATCATTCATCCATGCAACATTTTATACATCCATACATCCACCTTTTCTTACATCCGTCCTTCCGACCACCCTTTTATGCTTCCATGCATCCTTTCATACACACTTTTATTCATCCATCCTTCATCCAGCCACACTTCCACATTTCCATACATCCATCCTTTACTCATCCACCCTTCAATCCATACACCCATCATACAGCCACATAAATTTCAACACATCCATCCATCACATTCATCTACCATTTCATTCTACTAACAATACATCCATCCACACTTTCAGCTTTCCATCCATACATCATTTACACATCCACCCTTCTATCCATTCACTCATCATTTGTCCAACAACTTTCTCAACTATCCATCAATCATTCATCCATGCAACATTTTCTACATTCATCTTAAAATTTCATTCCACAATCTATACACACATCAACACATCCATCCAGCCATACATTATTTATCCTCCTAGCTTTTCACACATGCATCATACATCCATGCAACTTTAACTATCCATCCTTTCATTCTTCCACCCATCCTTCATACATCCTTCATACATCCATCATTTCATCTATACATCAATTCACCCACACTTTCATCCATCCACCCATCATTCATCACACCACCTTTTCACACATCCATACATCATTCATCCATGCAACATTTTATACATCCATACAACTACATTTTCTTTTATCCGTCCTTCCGTCCAACATTTCATCCATTCACACTTTCAACAATCCATCCTGCATCCATCCACACTTTCATCCTTCCATACATCCATCCATCCTTTACACATCCACACACCTTTTCACACATCCATCATTCATCCATGCAACATTTTATACATCAATCTTCAGATTCTTCAGAAGTTATGGTTTTTTCAAACTAGTAAAGTCACTGTGCAATATTGTACTTATGCATGGTTCGGTGTGACATCCTCAAGTGCCTTATTGATGTTTTCCAACAATACATGCAATAGCATTCTAAGACCTTCACATCATTGTATATGTTGTTTAAAGAAGTTTCGAAGCAGCTGCCTGCATCCATCTAAAAGTGGCTTGTACAAAATATATTTCCATAAGTTGAAAAAAAGTACACAAAACTTTACTGTAAATGGAACTAAAAAAAACATAACTAAATTACGTTTCATACAAAATGTAAAAGTATTTTCAGTACAGTTTAATTTGCTTACCTACAATAATAAATATATTTACTTAAATAAATAAGTTAAACCTTATCTTGTCTTTGCATTATTATTTACAAACAACATAAATGTTACTATGCAAATTTAGTTTAACAAAAATACAACAAATGCACTCATTCTATGTTCTATAGCAGAGTGGAGCTTCAGAGTGGAGCTTCAGAGTGGAGCTTCAGAGTGGAGCTTCAGAGTGGAGCTTCAGAGTGCAGAGTGTCAAAAGCAATGCCAATAGCTCTAACTTTAACAAAGGCAAAACCATTGCATTGTAAATGCTTGTTCAACTGTGTCCTCAGTATTCTCGGCATGTTCGATTACTCTAATACTGGCTACCTTCTTTCTTGGAAATTGAGATTTTTTACTTTGAGCAGGTTCCTTGTCTTTGGACTTGGTGTGCTCTCCTGGGACTGACCGTCCTCTTCTTTCCGATTTCTGTGAAAAAGATCATGAGGGACGTGTATCAATACTTTGATATGTGTCAGGCTTCTTCAAATTATCCCTATTTCTAAGGTTATATCTTTTCTCAGAGGGCTCCCTCTGGGGAGACTGGTGTTCTCGAGTCGGAGTTCTTTCCCTCCGTCGAGAAGACCTTCCTCTGGACTGGAAAAGTTTTTCCTTGGGAGTGGATTGTTTATTTCCATCCCAGCTCTTTTTAGGAGTGTTTGAATTATTTTTAATAAATAATTTTTCAAGATTTTCGAGCAGTTGGGGCTTTACTGGTTTTCCACCCAAGCTGTCTCTACCTAGTTCTTCATAACATTTTTCTATAATTCTGGCAAGCTCAATTGGTTGATCTGTTATATCTGTTTCCTTCAACTTCTGGCGGATCGCCACAGATGCTGCTTCTCCTTTTATATTGGCTAGTAATATAGCCGAGACCTGCTTGAAGTCTTTCAGTAATTTCATACCAAGAGTTAAAGCAGGTTCTGGACCGTATTCATTCTGAATCTGTTTTAGCACATCTGGTATTACCGCCATTGACGGAACACCATGTGTTTTTGTGTAAATGGACCCCAAGTGTCACAGGCCTCCACGTGTGGTGCGACCTCCATTGGAAGGCAGATGGTCAGAATTCTGTGTTTCTCAATAGGGGTAGTATTCGGAAATACTGCCTCTATTTGAGTAATTTTCTGCGCTAACCAGAAAGGAATTTGTTCCCGTTTTATGGGTGTTTTACCAAGACATGATTGTATGTTCTGTGGTGTAATTTTATTTGTGTTCCCCTGATGAGGGGTCAGCTGTGGGACATTAACAGCTGTTTGGACTGTAGCAGTCCGCATTACATATTGGACTAATTGTCTATGTATTTTAATTAATGTTTTTAGCTGTGCTAACAGCTCTTCTTTTGACATTTTTGCAATGTCCAGATGTGGTGTGTAGCTGGCTAGAACCGGCCACGTTGCTCCTGGTCTACCTAGTGGACCGAGCCTGGTAATATGATCATTATGTTTTAGGGCGCCTTTAAACCAGAGCAGGTGCTCTTGGTATTTTAATGGGATTTCAATCTCCTCGAAAGGAGCGTACTCTTCCGGTGGATCCCCTATTTTGTAATGTATTTATTTATTATTGAAATGTATAAAGCACATACGTTTGCCCGTGGGCGTCTTGGCGCTAAGATTACTGTTAGGATCTCTGGAGGTGGCCGCACAATGGCAAAAAGGACTCGTTACTGGTTAAACAACCACGTCTTCAGCAGCTTCCGGAACTGGAGAAGGGAATGACAAGATCTGATTGTTAACGGAAGCGAGTTCCAGAGTCTGGCTGCTGTCACTGTGAAGCGCTTGTCTCCCCATGTGACTGTCCTGGTGCGGGGTACTGCCAGAAGGTGCTGTGACATAGATCTCAGTTGTCTAGATGGACAGTAGGTAGTGAGCTGTTCTCGCAGGAACATTGGGCCTTGGTTGTGAATGGCCTTAAATGTCAGACAGAGGGATTTAAATTTAATTCGGTTCCTGATTGTTAACCAGTGATAGTTTCTGATGGTTTAACTGATAGATTTAAATTTAGGGGTCCTAGATAGTACTCTTGCTGCCGCATTTTGAATCAATTGCAGCTTGGAGAGTACCCAGTTTTGTGCATTGGCAAATAGGCCGTTGCAGTAGTCTAAAGCGGAGAGCACGAGGGTGCTCACCACAGTTTTGCCAGCGCTTTCAGAAAGAAGTGGGATGATTTTGCAAATAAGCCTAAGTTTGTGGTGGGCATTTGCCGCCGTTTGGTTGGCATGTGCCATGAAGTTGAGCTTCTCGTCAAAAACTATTCCCAGGTTTCTGACCCTAGCTACTGGTACTGGTACGGCTCCTAAGGATGAGGACCACCAGTCTGCTGACCATGGGGGGGAGATCTTCCCGAAGACAACTACCTCCGTCTTCTCGGAGTTCAACCTAAGGCAGTTGGTGTTCATCCAGTCTTTAATTGCTGACATGCCTTCCTGAAAGCGTGCTGCCACCTGATCTCCATTATTTTTTATGGCGAGCACCAGCTGGGTGTCATCAGCATAGGAAGTAAGGCTCATCTGGAATGATTTAATAACCCTAGCTAAGTCCGACACATAGATATTAAATAGTGTCGGACTTAGAGATGAGCCTTGAGGAACACCACATGGCAAGGCAAGTTCTGGTGATTTAAAAGGTCCCAGCGTCACTGCTTGTGTGCGGCTAGACAGAAATGAGGCCAGCAGGTCTTTGGCTTTGGCACTAATGCCCAAATTTCCGACACGGTCAATCAAAACGGAGTGATTGACCGTGTGGAAGGCCGCTGAAAGATCTAACATTATGAGGACAGCAGTCCCTCCAAGGTCTCTAATGGTTCTGATGTCATCAGACGCCTTAATTAGGGCAGTCTCGGTTCCGTGGAGTTTCCGGAAACCGAACTGCGTGTCAACAAGCAGATTGTTTTTCTCAAGATATTCAGACAGCTGGCCATTTATTGCCTTCTCGACCACTTTGGCTAAGAAAGGCAGACTGGCAATGGGTCTGTAATTCTTCAACTGCTCTTTATCTAAACCTGTTTTTTTTAGAAGTGGTTTTATGAGAGTGATTTTAAGGGTATTTGGATAAATCCCTGACCTAATTATCGTGTTACAGACCAGCATAATAGCTGGGCTGATGGTGTCGATAATAGGTAGGTAAACCTTGGGTGGGCAGGGGTCCAAGGCGGATCCTGTTTTTATTGATTGCATGATGTTCCTGATTTGTTCCTCCTCGAGATCCTCAAACTGAGTGAGCGAACAGGTGGAAGGACAGGTATGCGTGGTAGTTGAAACTGGTAGGTCGCTAGTCGAAAACTCCAAGTAGATGTCATTAACTTTAGAGAAAAAGAAGTTTGCCAGCGAGTTACAGAGAGCCTGCGATGGAAAAGGTGTTATGTCAGTGGGCTTTCTGGCCAGTTGTTTCACTACCTCGAATAGCTGTTTGCTGGAGTTTTTGGCACTATCAATTTGATCTCCAAAGAACTTTTTTTTGGCCTCTAAAATCATTTTTTTGTAACAAGCTGAGTCTCCTTGTAGCGGAGTTTGCAGACTTGATCGTAGGACTTTCTCCAGTATCTTTCTTGTTTTCTGCATTCTTGTTTTTGTTTCCTAAGTTCTTCTGTGAACCATGGAGCCGAAGGCAGCTTTCTATTTCTAGAGAAGATCTTAGAGGGAACCAGAAGGTCCATAGCATTTCCTATCCAGTCTGTGAATTGTTTTACGGCATCATTGGGATCCAGGGGTGTGATGGGGCAGGTTTTAATCAGGAGGTCTGTGAGAGCTCCATTATCGATTTCTTTCCATACTTTGAAGGGCTCTTGATTTAAGAGAGCCTGTCTGGTTAGGGGGAGTCCAGTAATTGGAAGAGTGCAGAGTATGGCATAATGATCGGACCATGTGAGGGGAAGGATATCATGGACTGTTATCCCTACTATGGTGGAAAAAATGCCATCTAAAGTATGGCCAACCTCATGAGTGGGGGCATTAACATGTTGATGCAGGCCCAGGCTGTCTAGGTCCTCCCTTAGAGCTTGGGAGTCTGCATCCTCCGTTTTCTCTAAGTGAAAGTTCATATCCCCTAGAACCATCGTGAAGTCCTCAGTCACCAAAGATTCAATCAGTGAGTTAAGGTTGGTCAGAAAGGCTGCACGCGGGCCAGGTGGTCTATGCATGAGTATTCCTTTTAATGTGAAGGAGGGAGTTACCTTAATGGCAAATTGAAGGGCTTCACAGCAGTTGGATGTAATCAGGAAGGTTCTAACAGAGAAGTTGCCACGAAGAATAATTGATAAACCTCCTCCTTTTTTTCTCTGTCTGTCTAGTCGATGTATCGTGTAACCCTGCGGTACAGCGATCACTATATCTGGGCCTGAATCGGCATCCATGCAGGTTTCGGTTATAAATAACACATCTATGTTTTTATCTAGGATCAGATCTTGAATCTCCTGACAATGTTTTCCAAGGGATCTAGCGTTAATAAGTGCAGTTGTAATAAACTTGGCTTTTATTATGGTACTGGGTATGGCACCTGTTTTGCTGGTGGTGAAAGGTAAAGGTAAGGTGCAGTGAGGACAATTGTATGTTACCTTAGTATCGATATGCTCAGGGTCAAATGTGGGGCAGGTATTAGTTTGTGCTGGTCTTAACTGTAGAAGGTCATCAGCCGAGTAGCGTACAAGCACACTTGTATCTGATGGACCAGGGATTATGGCCCTAGGCCCGGTCCTGGTGCGGACGGATAATAGTGGAACTCGTGTGTTGCGGTGTTTGCCGCTGGAAATTTTATCCAAGAATAGAATACCTTTGTCTGCCGATATTCATGTGCCTCTATCACGAAGACGACTGTGCCACCTTGTGTGGTCAGTCCATTTTCTATACGTTTTGACGTTATAGTTTTTCTTATGTTGACCGGGATGATTATCGCACCCGGTTCAGTAGTCCCTGTACCATCGGGACCCTGCTGAGTCACATTTACTGCGGCATCAACGATTCCGTTTTCAGTGTCTGACATTTTATTGTCAGAAAAGGTTTTTGCAGAGCAGGTCTCCAAGGAGACAAAGATTAGGTGCACAATATTTTGGAACACTGTATCCTTCAACGTTGAATAAACTAGAGCTTTACATAGGAATCTCTTCCTACTAAGTTCGGGCGGATTTTAACCTTTCACCCACTACAGACGTCTATTGGAGTATTTACGGGAGAAAGGGTCTGTGTGGAAAAGTGCACAACTGAGTTACTCTAACGTCTTGCATTAGTTTTATCGCCTTACCAAACGTTGGGCGCCATGTAGTGTAGTTCCTATTTTCCCTATAGGCCCTGCGCATTGGAATAACATAAACAGTAGTATAGACGTAGAAGCGCAGTCTTCCAGGTCTCTACTGACTATGCTAAACTTAATTGGGTTTGTTATCAACTAGCTCAGAGGTCACTAGAAACTTTCTTGACTGAATAGGAAGTGATCAGCTTCCCTGGTACAGACAAGAAGGGATTCAGTTTTCCAACAACCGCATAAACATGACAACTTTGCTCCTTAGAATAAGAGTCAATCTCTAGAGTTGTGTGAAACAATAGACAGTTATTTTACTCAGTCAGTTGTGCAGATTACTTTCACCAAGATGCAGAGAATAGAGAGACGGTCGTTTTCAATAAAAGGTATTATTTATTGAACAGTCTTTCTTCTCATGCAAGAGAAATGAATTGCCACAATTGCAAGACTAGTTATTATAAAAAGTGCGTACAGTAAAATGAGGATTGCGAAATAATACTGTAAAAGCATTGATATGGTTTCTTAGCCATACAATGGTTAAAATGAATAAAATATATACATTCATATATACATTTAGCTAAGGTACTCAACTGGTGCTTCTAACTACGCTTACCCCAATGTACCTGACCTAAGCCTAATACGTGGGAGGGAGTAAGTAAGTAGCAGTTTAAGTTAAGTTGGTTTTGCCAAGGTTTGCTTCAAGAATTCTCTCTAAGGGTTTAGTCAACACCATACCTCTGGAATAGAATGTTGGAGGTCTTGTATCTCCTTCCAGGACTCAATATCCCAGTCACTCGCAAGAGTGGGCTGGAAACGCCGGAGCTGGATTTTCTCGGCAGGAGAAAAGACAGCGTCTCTCTCAGCGCGTCAAGGTTGAGAAGGGGCAGCGTCCGTGGCTGCTTGCATCTGCTGGGCTCTGCAAGGGACAGCTGTTCTGCTCCTGTATTCACCACACCATCGCTATCATCGATGTCGCGCTTGCTTAAGGCAACGTTGGTAATATTTATACCTGAAAGGTGCCTTGTTTGACGTAAGTTTTTGGACATAAGACGTCAATAAAGATGTCACAAGGAAGTGATCGTCCTTTCAGTGCTCATTAGAGTTCTATTACTAATCAAAACATAGCAAGCGGGGCTTTCCCAGGTTTCTGAGTTTTATCTTGTTGAAGAACTCGGAGTGTAATCTAGGAATCTTAGATAGTGGCTTCTGCTGTGTCATGTACTGTAATGAGCTGCAGAGGCGAGTTTCAGAAATGTGGCTGAAATATGGCTCTGATCGTTTATGCCATTATAGGGGCATGAATGGATTATAGCCGTATGGGGCATAAGGTCACAGTATTGATCGGGTCCTAGATTAGAACACGACACTATTGAATCTTCACACCAGGAAGTTTTTCAAGCGGGTTGAGGGTACAGGATTGTCTCAGATGGTATCTCGGATGGTCACTTCGGCCTGAGTAGTTCTGGGTGGCGGATGTTGTCGTGGAGTTTACTTAAGCGACTCTGTTTGCAGTGATCGGGCTTCACCTTGATCTGTCTAGACTGTCAGGGTCTTCTGTTCAGGTGTGAGCAGGGGATGATAAGATCACCCAAGCATTGTTCACTGGCAAATGGGAGGAGTGTGTAGGGGAGGTGAGTTCCTCCCTTAGTTCTCCTCTGGCTCTTCTGAAGTATGAGATATTACAGGTGATTTATTTTTCCCGTCGACGAGCACAGACCATGGTGCCTCTTCGCCTGATGACAACTCAAGAGTGACACTTGAAGGGTAGCCTCAATTAGCTTCCGGGATATCAGTCCTTTACAAATACCAAGTCACCCGGCTGGATGTTTGAGGGCCGAGCTCTCTGACTGGTGCTGGCTCGATTGTCTCTTTCCTTCCATGAAGAACTCTATCATCATTGATTGGGCTTGGTGACCACCTAGGATGGTGGGGACCAGTGTTGGTGACTACCCATGCCCATGCTGGTTCTGTTAAACCTCATTAGTATGTAGTTGTATGTCCTCGGGGAAACGGACACATGAGTCCCAGGCCGCAGTGGAAGCCGGGGGCAGCGCCAGCACCAGACGCGGAATACGCCTTCCACTGCGGCCTGGGACTCATGTGTCCGTTCCCCCGAGGACATACAACTACATACTAATGAGGTTTAACAGAACCTCCAGTAAAAAACGACAGTGAGTCCAACTAGAACCACTGACATACCACACAAAAAGGGTGTGAGTATAATTTTAATTTGTCTTTGTCCTGACGAATGCTCCACAGACCCGGCTGGGCCAAAGGGAGCAGAAACATGTTGACAGTTTGTTTTTAAGTGATATACAAGGACCCAGTAACTTGATCCAACTGTATACCCATATGTTATTTTTAATAAAAGACCACATCCGCTCTAGAATAAAGTGAATTTTGGGTGTAGGTGTGTCTTTTAACATTAACCCTCCTATGTGGCGTCACCTTTTCTCTGGACACTACTGCGATACTCCAGAGTTGACCTCAGGCTTGAGGCTGGCATGCAGTACAATAGATGACCGAATGATAAATGCCATAACGTCTATGTGGGGCGGAGAATCAAGATAAACCGCATCACCTCAAACATAGCGTTTATGAGGGTTATCTATATCACTGTGTGTAACGCAGTTACAAGTGTCTTAGTCACTTATGATAGATAAGATTACCTAGAAGGGTCAAAAGTCACAGGAGACAGAGACAAACTAATTGCACTTTGCAATCTCGTTGGCAAAGAAATTGGAAAGGTGATCAAAGAACTGCCGACGGATGATAAAGGGACCTATGACAAAGTGCGTGATGCACTCAACAGGAAGTTTGTGCACAAAAGAAACGTGGACTGCGAGAGGTACGTGTTTCATCAGGCGCGTCAGGACAAAGATGAAATGATGAGCACCTTTATATCACGACTGCGCCGACTGTCGCAGTATTGCAATTTTGACTCGTTTTCAACGGAGGATGCCATCCGACTGAGAGTCATTGACGGCTGTCATTCCGAGACACTCCGAAGGCGATTGCTAAGAAAGAGCCATGATCTCGATGAGATCGAGGAAATGACGAGAGTATATGACCAGGCAGAAGAGCACGCAAAAACCATGGAGACAGGGCGGAGCGAGAAAAAGGAGCAAGCATACTGGACTCAAAGCTCCAGCACTCAGAGAAGATCAAGTGATCAGCAGAGAAGGTCTCGTCCAGCGTCCAGACACACGCACCGAAGTCATCGGCGCTACGAATCAAGAAGGAGAGAAAAGAGATCGAGTTACACCAAAAAGCCAGAACGTCAACGGAAATGCTACCGATGTGGGTATGACTTCCCACACACAGACACTTGTCCAGCAAGGGGCCAACAGTGCCGGAAATGTGGTCGCAAGAACCATTTCAAAGCCATGTGTGGAGTGTACAGCATGGAGAGAAGGAGTGAGACAACCAGATCTCGACCAGAGGAAAGACGATATTACGCAAAGGCTGTGCAAGACCGGGCACTGTCGTCTTCTGGCTCGTCACATTCAAGCAAAGAATCTCGCAGATCCCAATGGACCAGACGGTCACCATCGAGGGAATCGAGGTCGACTTCTCAAGAGACAGCATTCACGGATGAATACATATGTATGGTGGCTGACCCGGACCAGCTAAAAAAATATCCTCCGCTAGACATTAAAGTGGGGACTCATGACACCAAATTCGTGCTTGACAGTGAGGTATCATTGAATTACATGCCTGTGACCGAATATCACAAGATGAAACCACCGCCTGTCTTGAGTCCCGCACATGTCAGAGTGTTTACCTGGATGGCGAAGAAGCCACTTCCCTGTCTGGGCAAGTTTGCAACGACGCTCAAGCACGAGTCCACAGCCGTACCTCGGCAAAATGAACAAGTGTCTAATTCGCCTACACATCAATGACCAAGTGCGTCCTGTTGCTCAGCACCCGAGGCGAGTGCCTTTCCACCTTCACCAGGCCATTGAGGGCGAAATTCAGGAACTTCTTCAAGCGGACATTATCGAGAAAACGGATGGTCCCACGCCATGGGTGTCACCGGTCGTGATTGTCCCCAAAAAGGGTACCCCGGAGAAAGTAAGGCTATGTGTGGACATGAGGCTTCCCAACACAGCCATAGAACGGGAGTGACATCCAGGGCCTCACCTGAGTGACATGATATCGGCACTGAATGGTGCCAGGGTATTTTCGAAGTTGGATCTCAACAAGGGATATCATCAGCTGGAGTTGCACGAAAAGTCAAGGTACATTACGATATTTGCCACCCACCTGGGTCTGTTTCGGAACAAAAGGCTGAGTCTCGGCATCTCCTCTGCAGCAGAAATATTTCAAGAGGTGATACGCCAGACCATCAGGCATATCCCGAATTCCTTAAAACTACAGTGATGACATTTTGGTATATGGATCAAACATACAAGAACATGACAAAGCCCTGGATCGAGTATGCCATGCTCTCCTGGAAGCGAACTTAACTCTGAACAAGGATAAGTGTGAATTCCATCAGTCCACTCTTAAATTTTTCGGTCACGTGTTTTCCGGGGCTGGAATGAAACCTGACCCCGAAAAGGTTACTGCGCTCAACACCACCAAGAGTCCGAAGACGTCAGTGATGTCAGATCCTTCCTGGGCATGGCCAGCTATTGCTCCAGATACATCAAGGACTATGCAACGATCAGTCACCCCCTTCGTGCCCTCACGAAGCAAGGACAACCGTTTGTGTAGAGCCCTCATTGTGAGTGGGCCTTCCAAGAAATCAAGCAAGCAGTGGAATCGGCGAACAATCTGGCCTATTTCAACACCAAAAGGAAGACGGAGATAACGGTGGATGCCAGTCCAGTGGGTTTGGGTGCCATCTTGGCTCAATATGACAGTGACACTGAGCGGCGTCACATTGTGGCATATGCCAGTCGGAGCCTCTCCGACACTGAGAAGGCCTATTCTCAGCCCGAGAAAGAGAGCCTAGCGGTCGTGTGGGCGTGTGAACATTTTCACGTATTCATCTTTGGCAAACATTTCACCATGATCACGGATCACCAGGCCCTTGTCAACATTTTCGGTAATCCCAAAGCCAAGATGCCGCCCCGCATTGAAAGATGGGGTCTGCGCCTGCAGGAATACACGTTCACCATCATTCACAAACCCGGCAAAGGTGAGAATCCGGCGGACTACATGTCCAGACACCCTCAAACATCCCATGACTCACATCCGTCAATGGCTGAGGAATATATACACTTTGTGGTAAATGTAGCCCGACCACCGGCAGTCCCGTTAGATGCGATCAAGGATGCTACGGCACAGGACAACATTCTCCAAAAGGTCGTGCGCCGATTACACACACATCGCTGGAGACATGATAGCGAGGACGAAGCAAGTGAGCCCCAGACACGTCAGGAAATGCAAGCTTTCCGACATATCAGTGACGAGTTGTCAGCGACTTCAGAGGGGCTCCTGCTGAGGGACCATCGGATTGTCATCCCGCGGCAGCTCCGTCAAGGAGTGGTCAACCTTGCACATGAAGGGCATCGGTGAGTTGTTGCCACAAAGAGAGCTTTAAGGGAGAGAGTATGGTTCCCGCAACTAGATCAAATGGTTGAGCTCACTCTGAAGGACTGTCCCCAATGTCAACTGGTGAAGTCGGGAGAGCCTCCAGCTCCCCTTCAAATGACTCCATTGCCCAGAGGGGTATGGCAGGAACTTGCCATGGACTTTTACGGACCCCTCCAGTCAGGCAGGTATGTGGTGGCTATCATGGATGAGTACTCAAGATTCC
This sequence comes from Lissotriton vulgaris, assembly GCF_964263255.1. Taxonomy (NCBI): domain Eukaryota; kingdom Metazoa; phylum Chordata; class Amphibia; order Caudata; family Salamandridae; genus Lissotriton; species Lissotriton vulgaris. The sequence goes on along the minus strand of NC_141686.1, from coordinate 64,668,335 downwards.
CGATAGCTCAGTTTGTGTCTTCCACTAATGCCTCCAGTACAATTGCCGTGCTAGACGAAGTGTTTGCAGCCTGGGGTGTTCCCAAGGAACTCAAGACAGACAATGGTCCTCCGTTCAATGGCCATGAGTTCAGTGAGTTTGCAAAGCATTTAAACTTTCGACATAGAAAGATTACACCGTTGTGGCCCCAAGCCAATGGCACCATCGAGAGGTTCATGGCCACCCTGAAAAAGACTTTTCAACAGGCCACGTTGGAAAAGAAAGACTTATAAGTAGCTCTGAACTAAGTGCTAAGAGCCTATCGAACGACCCCTCACGCCACCACTGGAAAATGCCCTGCCACCCTCATGCTGGGGCGGCCCATCAGGACAAGGATCCCGACGTGGGAAGGGGCTCTGACACCAGTGTCCTCAACACGCATCCATAGAGAAATGGCAAAGGCTGACCAAGCAGGAAAGAGCCGGATGAAAATGTATGCAGACACCAGACAGCGTGCCAAGTCCCCATCCCTTCGGACAGGAGATTGTGTAGTGGTCAAACAAGAGCAGACCAAGAAAACGGATTGTCGGTTCAAGGAAGAATCATTGATTGTCGCTCAGCAAAAGGGCACCATGATCACTCTGAGTCTGATCAAAGAAGGATCACCCGAAATGTGTCCCATTTTCAGAAATGTACCCCGGGCATGAAAGAGACCCTTGATGGAGATACAGCACACCGAGATGGTGGCGTATTTAGTCAACCAAGTCCAACCCTGAGACTTGACCGGCCAAATGAAGATGTGCTTGCAGATGCGGGGACGCGTCTCCGACCACGAAGAGACATACTTAAGCCAAAGAGACTGATTGAAGAAATGGATTAGGAACTGTGAAAGTTTTTGTTAACAAAGGGGGAGATGTGATGATGTACACGGTCTAGTAGTTGGGATGGGAGGAGTCTAGGGGTTGGGGAAGAGGAGGAGCATAGACAGGAAAGGGGCAGTTAGAGTAGGGACAGGGACCTGAATAGAAGCAGTTAATAAAGCTCCATAATCAAGATATACTTGTCTGTCATCATTGAAGCTAAGACACGACAAATGGGTATCTTTACAGTGGCTGCCCGGAACTATCACCAGTCTTCCTAGCGTGAGTGCCCAGCATACATCAGGCCTGAATGGGTACCTTCTAGTGTCTGTGATGGGATGTTGGTTCCTGGGCAATCGTCATCCTGCCCAACAGATGGGCCGTGCTGCACCTTTGTCGTTTCGGTGGATGCAAACGCTGGGTTCCTCAAGCGTGGTGCCGGAATGAAAGCCCTTCCGTCAATACTGCGAGTGGTTACTCTGGGCGGCGAAGTCCTGTTTCTATGTTCGCTATTGTGCGTGTGCTCCCCGGCTGGGATTGTTTCCGATTCCGGTTGCCTGACTGTGTCTTAACTAGCAGCCATATTTGATCAGGCTGTCGCATCTACCGTGGCACATTCACAGGTTCGGGACTGCTGTGTTACTTAGTGCACACATGCGGATATTGCTGTAAATAATTCCTGATGTTTGTATGAGTCATTTGTCTTGATGTAAAGGTACCTGTATTCAGCATTATATCGTATTTCAAAAATGGGTGGGGGGTGTACAGTTCTTTTCTTTTTAGTTTTGAAACTTCAGTTTTGTTGTGCACGTGGAGGTGAACTTCTGGTTTGTTGTATTGTACTTCATGGATGGTAGGAATGGTATAGTAGCTTCAACACCTCATAAACCGTGGCTGATTTCACTTATCTCATTTAAACCATTGTCAAAGGTATTCAAGTACATGATAGTCTTTGCCTCAAATCTTGAGAGGAGAGTGTCAATATTGTTTCCAGTAACATGTTTTAATACAGTCCATTGTAATTCTTCCGGACTGTGATGGTATTCCAGGAAATGTGGGACTAATGGTGCACTCAAAGTACCACATCTAATCCTCGAACGGTGTTGCGTTATCTGTTTTTTGATGGCTTGAGTGGTCTTGCCAACGTATGCTTTCGGACACGGACATACAATGCAATATATAACATTGTGGTTGTTGCAGTTTGTGAACTCTTCATGTTTCACAAACTTTTTCCCATATGTAAAGGTGGAGCCTTCAATCGTCCTATTGCATGAGGAGCAATTGACACACCACTTGTGTCCTTTAATGGGTGGAAGTGCCAGCCAATTCCAAATTGGTTGACTAATCTTGATTTTCATTGTGTTGGCTCTCACCAATCTAGCCCTTATGCTTCTGTTTTTCTTCAATGCAAAAATTGGGGTTTCAGCCAATGGTTCCAACGCTTTGACTGTATTCTAATTTCTTCGTATGATTTTCTTTACCCTGTTCGTACTTCCGGAGAAAGTGGTCACACAAACCAAGGTCGAATGATCATTCCTCTTCTTTGGTACAAGTAAGGGCTCCCGGGGAGTGTACTAGCCTTGAAAAAGGAGCACAAGGGGTTTGTAGTCATTGATGACTACAAATGGGTGTCCATAGATGTACCAGTGGATGTGCCTGCAGGGCAAGTGTGTGGTAATGGCCTCCTTCTCAATTTGAGAGTATCTTTGTTCTGTTGCAGTGAGTGATATGCTGGTGCAGTCCAGTCGCCTTGTCGCTGTTGTTGGGGAAGGACGGCTCTTAGCCCTTTTGGCCTTGCATCAAAAGCAATAGTTGTCGGTTTCAGTGGATCAAAGTATGACAGGGTAGTGTCTGGTGAAAGAACTTGCTTTGTTAGTTGGAACACTTCTTCTTTTGCTGTTCCCAAAGTCCATGGGGTTACGGTTTTTGTGAGCTCACGGAGTGGCAGAGTGAAACAAGATATGAACTGGCCACAATAATTCACCATTCCGTGGAAGCTTTGCACCTCAGACAGGCTGGTGGGGGCAGGGACCTCTTGCACGTTGCGCACTTCCTCGCAGTCTGGCACTACTCCATTAGCTGAGAATGTGTAGCCAAAGAAACTGATTTGTTGCTTCAGGAATTCACACCTTTCATGGTGGAGGGTCAAAACTGAGTTTTGGACCCTTTGGAGGACTGCTTGCTGGCACTCATGGTGTTTCCTCACGGATTTGGCTAATATTAAGATGTCATCACTGACATTGATGACCCCTGGTAAACCAGCAAGCATTTTCTGGATTGTATTTGAAATACCTTGATGGCGCTGGCTATTTCAAAGTTGAGGCGACTGTATTTTCTGAGGCCAACATGGGTTGAAAATGTTATGTACCTTGAGTCAGGGTGTAGCTGTAGTTGTTGCTATCCTGAGCGAAAGTCGATCAGCGCAAACCATTTCGTCCCGTTGAGTTCTCCTAAGATGCCACCGATCATGGGGTCAGGTAGCGTTCTCGTTTGATCATAGCATTTGGGAGCCTCATGTCCACATAGATGCGGATTTCCCCCAGTTGTTTTTGCTTCTTTGCCACCACAAATGGGGATACCCATGGCGTAGAGTCATTCACTTTTTCAATGATGGCGGCTCTCTCAAGCTTCTCTAGCTCTTTCTTCTTCCACCTTCGGTCGGAGGTGGAATACGATGCGTCTATGCCGCAAGGCTACAGGTTGTATTGCTTGATAGATGTGTTGATGTACGTCTTTGCCTTTTTAACAACCAGTCTCCTAGAATACATGTTTGAACTCTGTGTGGATGTTTGACAGCTCTTCAAATTGTACTCTGAATGCAAAAGAAATCAGATTCAGGATTTCTGCGGTGTGGCCCCTGACCAGTATACTATGACCTCCGTCTGCTACATAGATGGTGGTGTCTACGCTCACTTCTCCATGGGATACCGACAACTTGAAGTTTCAGAGCATAGACAGGGGTTATTACTGGCTGTATGCAAAAACTCTTTCACTTTAACTTTATAAAGTTGCGGGGGCCTTGCTAATGCGTGGGATGTGTCGGCAGACATAATATCTACAGAGACTCCATTGTCAATTGTTGCGGTGACGGTGTGGGGTCCCACTTGTATTTGGCACTGGGGAAGCAGGCGTTGTGTGTAGTGGGCAGGTCCAATTGCAAAGACTGTGTAAACAGTATATTCTGTAACATCGTTGTCCACGTCTTCTGGCTCACTGGTGAAATCTGCGACTGCTTGAACAGTCTCCTACGATGGTTTCCTATTCGATCACCTGCAGACTTTGACAAAGTGGGTATACTTTTCGCAGACTGTTAATTTTCTACCTCTGCCTGTGTGTCTGTGGGTGGTGTGACGTTGTTGAATGGCATTGACGGGTTCCGTCTTGATGACTTTGTGGAGGGTAGCCTCCATCGTGAACGCTCTTGCTTTGGATAATTCTTTTGACCTACTGAAGGTCAAAAGGCAGCAAGATTGATTGGCAATATCCCTTACAGACACCCTATCTCAGCGTTTCGCAAAGAGCTCCATTGGCTTCCTATAGCCAACCGTATTAAGTTTAAAACGCTTATTCTTGCTTTTCGAGCTTTGAACGGAACTGGTCCAGACTATTTAAGAAAGAGACTGAGACTGTCCCACTCTGTTAGAGACCTTCGTTCCAACAATCTGCGGCTCATGTTTGTGCCAAGATTCCGTCGCACAAGAATGGGTGGCAGAGCCTTTGCTGTTCTTGCAGCCAAACATTGGAACAGCTTACCGATCGACCTTAGATTTGCCCCATCCGAAGCTCTGTTCCGCAGACGCCTGAAGACGTGGCTATTTTCATCTATCTAGATTGCTTCTTCTCCTCCTGCTGACAGTTTTTAGCGCCGGGACACCCCTGTTGGGGGTAGCCGCGTGCTTTACAAAATTCGTAAATAAATAAATAAATAAAATGTCTGTGAGCAATTTTCCAGATTCTTGGAGTATGGTCTCTCTGATTTTGGAAGATAAGCAACCTTGAATGATCTGGCCTCGTATTTCTTCTTGTTCGACGTGAAAGGTGCACATGCTTGCAAGCTCTTTGAATTGCCCGTGAAATGTGCTGTGCTCTTGGTGGAACTGTCTAAAGATGATCCTTCCATAGTCCCTATTCGCCATGGGTTCAAAGTGCGCATTCAGAGCTGTGATCAGCGTTGCGTAGTTTTGGGGGGCACTTTCACCAGGTTTGTATTGATCTTATGGATATCTTTTCCTCCCATTTGCAGCAGGAATGTGCGTTGTCCTGCGATTGCTAGGTCGGCATCTACTAAGTAGAATTGGAGGTGCTCTACCCAGCCCTTCCACTTGGGTGCTTGTGATGAGGAGGCGCACTCAATGACAAATGGCCCTATGGCCGGAATTGTGACCATGATGTCATAGATATGTGCTGGTTCGTGGTTGGCCCTTGCTGAACTTGTTGTCTGGGTGAGTACGTTACTGCAGGGTGTGCAATACAGCTGCCTGACAGAGGGGTGGTGTGCAGATCTTGTATTGGTGTAGGCCTCTCCTAAAGATTTGTTTCTGGTGACTTGTAGGCTCCTCCAGAAGAATTGTTTCTGGTGACTTGTCTTCTTTCGTGGCAGTGTCTTTATTATATGGGTTAATCCTGCGTGGGGCACACTTTGCATGGTAGCTGGAGGGTCACTTCAGTGTTGTTGCAGGCCTCAGAGAAACTGTGGTACTGGAGCTATGTGCAGAGTTGAAGGTGGACAGATAATCTGCTTCTGCTCCTTGGCCTGCTTGTGTATTGGAGCTGAGGGTAGGTATTTCTCTTCTCTTTTATTTATTTATTTATTTTTGCTTTGTTTTGAAGTGTCCCCCGTTCATAAATGGCCATCAGGCATTCGGCGCATCACTTACTATGTTCAGCAGGCTGATGCTAGTTGTATAGCGCGGCAGCACAGCAGGCAAGATCACTGTCAGCGCTGAAGGTAGCTGGTGGGTTGCTGTGTTCCTAAAGGTCCGGACCGCAAAGCGAACAGGATGCATGGTGAATCCCACCCTCATCGCCAGTGTGGTGTTATGCCCAGTACCCTAGGCCAACACGTGGTATATACAATCTACAGGACACAGAGACGTTTTCTTGGTTCCGTCTGGGTGTGCGACTCACTCATCAACAAGGCCCATGCACTTTTATTTGAAAGAAACGCAATGCGCTGGACTAAACCAAAATCGCAAGTAGACAGTTTGAAACAACTAGACCACCCTTCAAGCATATCTCAAGGTGTACTACATTACATGACCCTGGCTAACAGTCATGGACTCAAACTTTTTCGGGCGTGGCTTAGCACGCGATGTGACCAGACGTGCCCGGGCTGAGCTCCGAGTGAAGCTCCCCTACCACGGGCCAATTATCCGTTAATTTCACCTGTGGCAGTCCCAGATTTGGACCGAGTGCACCCTGGAACCTGACAGATCGCCGGTGCGACTTTGAAAAGGATCGGAGTCACGGACCCTCCGACCGGCAGCAGCCTTGACAGCCACCCGACCTGGGCTCACTTCCGGCCGGCAAACCCGATCACTGGAGGCCGGGGATCCGGCCCTACAAGGTAGGCTGCGCGCACCCACCCCCGATCTGCAGAGAGAGAGGAGCGGGATTGCGCCGCTGCGCCTGGCATCTCCAGCGACCCTATTGCCCAGGAGCCCCTACACTTGTGAGCGGAGGCGACACCCCCCCCCACCCCGGCCTTTACGGACTGTGACATCAGCCCGCCTGCCTGACGGCGCCGGGGACACCCTGCTGAGACACGTGGTCCTCGGAAAGGGATCGCATACTACCGATTGGGGGCCTCCACAGACCCTGTTGTCCCTAAGCCCCTGCAACTGCCAGCAGAACTGGTGCAAGCACACACAGTGGGCCCCGGTGCCCCCCCTCTCTATTCTGCAGTGCACACTCGCCGACGTCGGGCCTGGCCCGCTCCCGGGGACCCGGCCTGCACCCAGTGACGACAACAGCCGCACCTGGACGGCCCCGCTGGTGGACGGTTCAGCACCGGGAATACTGGACTCTAACCGCGTGGGAGCGGACCCGAGTGATCCCACACACGACACCCTATGATTCACCCCACGCCGAGTAACACAACGCCCTGCACCGCCCCGGGTGGTGTCTAGTGTTATCCGGACAGACTACGCCTCCCAGACCCAGAGGGACGGGGACGGCCGGAGAAGCCAAGTGGCCCGACCTAGCTGGCCTGCCCGTGGCACTATCGAGAGACGGCTCACAGTGGGGACGATCGGGGTGGCACCCAGCGACACACAGGAGCTCCCACGCCGACTGCGACACAGCTCTCCCACCCCCCCTAAGTGGTGACACTGAGCGAAATCCCGGGGACCCTGGCGACGTAGCGGTCCTCTCCAGCGGCGCGCCGCCCAGAGCGAAAGGTGCGAAGTGTCTGACCTTGTGGCCGCCGCGCACTGGGCTCTGCGGTGTTGATAGCGGAGGCCTGCAAACCCGGCTGCTTTGCAGCGTTGACCAATCCCATGTCAGGGGGGACCAGAGCGAAGACCGGCACCGGTGGAACGCTGAACAAGGGCAAAATGGTGAAGAACTATGAGGCTGACCAGACTGCCTCCAAACTGGACACCATGCTAGCGGCCATGGAGCGCCTGGAAGAATCAGTGCAGCTGTCCCGTACCTCGCTGGAGACCAAGATAGATAAGGTGGCGGTGGACCTGACGCATCTCCGGGCGGACCACAAGAAACTCTCCGAACGCACCACGGCCCTAGAACAAACTATGGCGGAGGCCTCGCCCAAGCTGGCACGGACGGATAAACACATACGCGACCTCCTCAACCGGGTGGAGTTCCTTGAAGACAGGGCGGAGGATGCGGAAGGACGGGCCAGGAGGAACAATGTGCGCATAGTAGGTCTGCCGGAACGATGGGAGCGGAGGGAGATGGAGGAACATATGGAGACTTGGCTCCGAGACCTGTTACCAGAGGGCACACTGTCACCGCACTTTGTGGTGGAAAGGGCACACCGAGTGCCGTCCCGTCCACCCCAAGAGGGCTCCAATCCCAGGCCAATGCTTATGAGGGTGCTGAACTACTGTGACCGGGACGCCATTCTGCGCAAAACCCGGAAACTATCGGACATAACAGTGGACAACGCAAAGGTGATGTTCTTCCCCGACTACACAGTGCAAGTCCAACGGCAACGCCAATCGTTCATGCCGGTGAAAATACGACTCAGGCGTCTGGCTCTTAAGGACTCACTACTGTTCCCGGCACGCCTCCGGGTGGTGGCGCAGGACAAGACTCATTTCTTTGATACTCCCGAGGCTGCTGCGTCCTGGCTGGATTCTGGGATCGACACGGGCCATGGGTCCGCACCGCCGGAGCAGCGTAGAAACCGAGGCACCCGCAGACGAAGGCACCGGCGCCCCTTGCAGACCAGGTCATCCGCAACGGACACGGACATGGGCCCCACGCCAGAGAAAATACAAAATGAACAGCAAGAAGCCCTCCGGATGGTGACCGAGCTCAGTGGATCACAGTCGCCTATCCTGATTTCCAACGCCAGCCCAGGGTCACGCGGGAGCGAGGACGACGAATACCTGTACGGACTGCCAGATGAGCAGGTTACAGAGGGCCTACCGGAGGTCACACCCCAAACGGCGGACCTCATAGCATAGCGACCCTTCTCACCCTGGTCTAGGATGGACCGCAGCAGTTGATGCCGAGTAACAGGCTGTGTTCTTACTGGATGGCCCGCTCGGAGGTCCCCGCCGACACTTCTGAAGATTTTTGGCTGACACTGTCAGCACTGTCCCCGGGGCCTGAGCCCTACATCCGCCCTCCTCCTGCCCGGGTGTTCCCGGACTGCCCTAACCACTGGGAGGGGGACCGGGCCTATTCTACCTGGGACATACCGGACACATTGTATTGAAGGGGTGGACGGACCCCCGGAGGTGAGTGCCCCTTGGGGGGGGAAGAGGGGACCCTCCGGAACAGAACATCCTGGTTTTGTGACATTAGACACTCTGGCCCTACAAGTGGGCACAGACATTGCCTTCCGATGCCCTTTGGCCCACAGCCCGTGGAGAGGAGTCACCACGGCTCTCTTGGCCTAGTGAACTAGCCTATATTACTTAAGCAACGTACTTTGTCATCCCCCCACTGAACTCACAGATTGATTAAGCTCATTAGAGCGTTTGGGCGACGACATGTTTTGCTGTCGCCCTTTTGGCATTATGGTTTTGTTCATGTTCTTTTTGAGACTAGTGTCAGCACTTAAGTGTTACAGCTTACATCCCTGGGTCTGTGCGGGACGGCGGGTTGGAATACTGGTAATTGATGTCTGCTGCTGTGCATGTGTGGCCGGGGCGGGCGGGGGATTGGGGGGGAGTGTGCGGGTGATTGGACGGGATGGAAACTGTGATGGCTACGGTTAAATTTTGCGCCTGGAATGTCAGGGGAATGCATACACCCTCACGCAGATACCAAGTGTACTCCTATCTTAAAAGGCATCAGATACAGATTGCACTGTTGCAGGAGACCCACCTGGTAGCCAAAGAGGTAGCCACACTTCGTCGTAAGTGGAGGGGGCAAATATTCGCCACGACCTTCTCAGCATTTGCACGAGGGGCTCTGATTTGGGTATGACCAGGGGTCCCCTTTGCACTGACACACAGCAACATTGACGCAGAGGGGCGGTACGTCTTCATACAGGGCAGGCTAGACGGGCAGCAAATAGTTATAGCCTCCATCTACGCGCCCAATGTCGAGCAGGGGAGGTTCCTAACGCGACTGTCAGCAGTGCTTGCGCCCTGGCCTGACGTGCCACTATTGTTAGGTGGTGATTATAACTGTGTTCTAGATGTATCCCTCGACCGCTCGTCTCCCCCGGCGACTATCGCCCCGGCCCAAACGGCCTCCAAAGCTCTCCTTGAGTGGGCGGCACAGTGGAACCTACAAGATGCCTGGCGAGTCAGAAACCCCAACGCCCGTGTATACTCCTACTACTCTGGGGCCCACTCATTACACGTCAGGCTGGATAGGTATATGATGTCCCGCTACCTGATTCCTTCCGTAACAGACACTGACTACCTGGGGCGCACGCACTCGGACCACAACCCACACACTATGGTTTATGGGTGGAGGCGCCCGCGACCACCGGTACCCACATGGCGCCTGCAGCTGGATCTCTTACTCGATACTCCGTTCTGAGAGGAGATGTCTAGGAGGATAATACAATACTTCGAGGACAATGGCGACTCAGCCTCGTCCCCGAAAATTGAGTGGGATGCCTTTAAGGTAGTGACCCGCGGGAGCTGCCTTGGCGTGCAGGCAGGCCTACGGGGCCAAGTGGAGAGGGATCTGCTGAAGGCGGAAGCGACACTGCTAGACAAGGAGCGAGAGGCGGCGGAGGGCGATGACTCCCAACTGATCTCGGCCAGGACGGATCACGCTTTCTTGATGGAGAGGCTGAAAAACATTAATTTTGCAGCTCACTCCGCACGCACACACAACACTGGTGACAAACCGGGCAGACTCCTATCGTGGCTGATTCGACAAGACACTCAGTCTGAGTCGGTATTGTCGGTCCGCACGACACAGGGCACTGAAGTCTTCACCCAGCAGCAGATACACGAGGCGTTCAAGATGCACTACCGGTCCCTATACAGCTTGCGTCTGGAAGCCACCGAGGTGGAGATCACGGACTACCTGGCGACACTACAACTGCCAGTGGCCACTCACGCCCAGCAAACGGAGCTGGGGGCGGAGCTTACCAGTGAGGAGCTGCGAGAAGTGATCTTCTCCCTCTCTAATGGCAAGGCGCCGGGCCCGGACGGGCTCCCGGCCGAATTTTACAAGGCCTATTCCTTGGTGCTGATACCCGAATTGTTAAAGGTGTACAAGTCGGCATCTGAAGATGCTGAACTTCCGGCGTCCCTGAACGAGGCCAATGTGATCTCCCTGCTAAAGCCAGGCAGAGAGGCGTGCGAGCTGGGCTCGTACAGACCATTGGCCCTCCTCAACACAGATTACAAAATATTGGCCGCGGCATTAGCTCGGAGACTTGCACCCCTAGTTCCCGCACTGGTACACTCTGACCAAAACGGCTTTGTGCCCACCCGCAGCACGTCTTACAACATACGCCGCTTCTTCAGAGTCCAACGATATGCGACTTCCGCCTGGCCACGTTCAGGGTGCATAGTGCTTGATCTTGAGAAGGCATTTGACTCGGTGGAGTGGCCTTATCTCCTCCGAGTCCTCGACAAGTATGAACTAGGCGACGCCTATGTCCAGATGGTGGGGCTCCTCTACCAGGCACCCGAGGTACGAATCCGGACGGGACGATTGTTCTCTGACAGAATAAGGATTGGGAGGGGCACCAGGCAGGGTTGTCCCCTCTCTCCCCTGTTATTCGCACTCGTGATGGAGCCATTGGCAGAACTGCTCCGGACCTCCGGCGCCACCTGGGGTATCCCACTGGCAGATGGCACCCATTCGGTGTCGCTGTATGCCGACGACTTACTGTTGTATATCAGGGACCTCACCCATATACCCGCGGCAATCACGGACATCTTTCGAGTGTTCAGGGACATGTCGGGACTCCGCGTCAACTGGTCTTAATCGGGAATTTATGCGTTCAGCGCCACTATGCCACAATGTGATGTGCGCATGATGGGAGAGACGCTCCGATGGCACCCAACGGTATTCCGGTACCTGGGGATCCTTATATATCGGGACCCCGTTGATCTCCTGGAGGGCAACCTCGTGAGAGCCATCTCCTCACTGTCAGCCCAGGTCACGTTCTGGAACTCCCTCCCACTGAATGTGCCGGCTAGAGTGGCGCTGACGAAGATGATAATGCTCCCCCGGCTCCTCTACTTTTATGCTAACCTTCCGGTATATGTACCAACACGCATATTTAAAGGGTTGGAAGCCCTCACCAGGCGTCTCATCTGGAATAAAGGACGCCCCCGGGTGGCATTGAGGACCCTCTACGCGGCCTCGGAGTCTGGAGGCTTGGCGGTTCCCAATCAGGAACTATATTACCTGGCGGCTCAGCTGCAGTGGGTTGCCTATTGGCTGAGTGGTAAGAACCTGACGGACACGGCTACAGAGGACACTACCCTGTCCCCCATACAGGTACTGACGCTCTTCCATCCCCTGACGCGGGGCCGGCCCCCCAACCAGGTTCATGTGGCTGTCGCAAGGCAGTGCTTTATGTGGAGCCTCAGACTTACCAAGAGCACGGTGCCCTACGCCCCGAACCTGCCTCTGCAGGAGACCCCCTTGGGAAACGGCGTGCTGTCATCGTCCGGGCTACGCAGTTGGACGGCGGCAGACTTGGACGGCCTAGGCGACCTGTATGACGATGGGGAGCTACTGTCCTTCGAGACTTTGGCCGCCGACACCGGCCTACCGGCAGGCCAGTTTCTGACACATGCAAGACTTCTCCGTGTGCTGACGGAGGCATGGGGAGACCTGACCCACGAGCCGACCACACATATGCTCATTCAATACTTACACGTGATGGGCGATGGTTCCCATATAGTGCACTGGCTGGCACAGGCACTGAACTGTCATACACAATTCTCCTCCCAACGTCTGAGGGAGAAGTGGGCGGCCGACAGGGGTAGTGAATGGACCGACAAACAGTGGGCCGCAGTATTGGCAGGCGCCGGGAACATCCCCCGCAACGCGAGATTTAAGGTCATCCAATACTACATTATTCATCGCGCATATCTGTCCCCGGACAAGCTAAACCGCTATTTTGGCCTCACCTCGTCGGCATGCCCTAGATGCGGCCTCCTGAACTCGGACCTGCTGCACGCACTCTGGAACTGCACACACCTCACTTTGTACTGGTGGGCAGTCACTGACACGTTAACGGCGGCCACGGGCGATACCCTCCCCAAGACATGGGAAGCATGCCTGCTGGGACTCTACAAAAGAACCAAACAGACCAAACTGCAGGCGCGTTTCTGGGATCTGGGGCTCATCACGGCTAAGCGACTCATCACGAAGCGGTGGAAGAATGATGCCCCCCCGCGACCTGCAGACTGGCGCCGCTCATTTGACAACTGGGCTTGCGCGGAAAGCGTGTCTCTACACAGGGAAGAGACGGCGGGCCTCAGCATGTACCCGATTGCCCAGGACTGGGATGCTACCCTAGCTGCGTACCATCGGGCTTGCACCCAGGCTGGTATCACATAAACACCTAGATACGGAGCGATGAGAGACCTGGCATCCGCCGCCCGACATGACGCTCCCCCACCCCTTCCACCGACGGGGTCATGCCCAACATAATCTGCTTGCTATCATTCCCCCCCCCCCCTGCCATGCTACCGCAGCAGCCCTTCGTCTACAGACGCCCCCACCCCCACACTGTCCATAAATGACGCACCGCACACCACCAGGGTCACTGATACACTACTGTACACGCTCATACTAGTCCGATTGTTGTTGAAATGTTTTCCCTCTCTCTTTTCTTATTTTTTTTTTCCTTTTTTGTTATTTCCCAGTTGTACCTCTTGGTTGGCAGCGGGTTTGTTTCTACTGTACACACGGTGTTGTTCTTTACTCCCCTCCCCGCTTGCCCTTCCCACAATGCTTATTGACCACTGCCATGATCACAGGAATGTAGCCCAGCGACCCATATGGAAATGTGGGATGTGACTCCTGCATCTGCTCTATCCGTGCCAACCAGGGAACGCAGACTAGAACACTCATTGTTGGTTGTTATGACCACTTTGGTCCTTTTGCTGAGCTGAATGTTGCAGACCCTGTAATCTGAGACTCTTCCTGGCACTGATAATTGTGGACTAAAGCATCTCCCCTGGCTACTGTTTATTTTCACCTATGTAAAACTGACATGTCGAAAATGTTACTGGTTGGAAAATGTGTGCAGATTTTATGACATTGTATGTTCAATTGACTTATTGCTTGTGAAACTAAATAAAATCTGGGACCATTGGTCTTAAAAAAAAAAAAATGGACTCAAACTTTTTCCACATTTACGTGGGGGCCCTCCACTTCCCCCCTGCATTTCTCGACAGAAGGGGCCCAGTCTTGGCTCACGGGGATGCTGCGTGGAGAAGGCTGGGCCCTTCCTGATTCTTGGCTGAAGCTGCTTCCCGGTGTTCTCCTGATCCATAACGTGGACCCTTGTGGAATTGGGCCAACCCTGGGGAAGCATCTTTTGCCACTGTGGCAGTAGTGAGGTCCGTGCTCACTGAGAATGGGGCCGCAACGGTGCCATGGATCCTGTGATGCGAGTATTGGCCACTGATGTTGTGGCACACAAAGGGAGGACCGAGGGAGACGAAGGGGCAGGGTCGACCTGCTGCCCCGATACAGCAGCTTTGAAGAGGACTGACTGCCACTTCATTTTGCAAGGGTGACTTCCATCTCCACTGGGGCTCTCTGCAAGACTCGTCCGCGAACCTGCTGGCCACCTTCCTCTCTACAAACGATCTTATCCAACACTGCACAGAATCAACACACTCTAAGGTCTCAATCCTGGACCTTGTTATTTCTAAAGCAGGCAGGCTTTCTATCGCTACCCCTAGTCACGTAGACTGGTCTGACCACCTCCTCATTCCATTCTCTCTTCACGTAGCACACTCTGTAACTCTTGGCCAACCTAAGAGGGCTACCTCCTGGTTCCGTGACACTAAAAACATTGACACCGTTTCCCTCTGTGAATCAGCTTTGCTGTCACTTCCAAGGCTAGACCCGAACCTAGATGTTGACGATCTCACCTCCCAATGCCTCTCAGTCCTTGCAGTAGAAATCAATAATGTCGCTCCTCTCCAAAGCAAAAAGAAAAGGCCCATTCCCTCAGCACCTTGGTTCAACAAATCCCTCTATGAAGAAAGGAAGCACCTACGACTCCTGGAGAAACAATGGAGGCAAGCACCTTCCACCAATAATTTGGCCACGCTTCGTTCAGCAAAATCCAAGTACCACAAGCATATCTTCCTTGGGAAAGCATCACACTTCAGAACCCTCCTTGACTCAGCCAAAAATAGACCCGAAAAACTATTCGATCTCATCAAGAATATTAACTGCTCTCCCCCAACCGCCACGTTGGAGGACTCTACAAAGAAAGCTGCTGATTTCGCTGTATTCTTTGACAAAAAAGTGAAATCACTTGTGGATCAGGTCGCTCATCCTACCCCTCCAGAGGAGCGCAAATCACTAGCCATTTGGCAGAACTTTGACCCCATTTCTGAAGATGTCCTCCTCAAGTGCATCCTTGAAACAAAGCCCTCCAACCATTCTCTTGACCCCATCACTAGTGCCATTGCCATTGACTTCTATAACCATTCTCTTCCCTATTGGACCACTCTGGTCAACCTCTCCCTCTGTCAAGGCTCCCTTCCTGTTCCCTTCAAAACCGGGCAGGTCACCCCTCTGCTTAAAAAACCCACTGCGGATGCGAATGACCTCAACAACTTCCGCCCCATCACTAACCTACCCTTTCTTGCGAAGATCACAAAAAGATGTGTTGCGAAACAACTCTCTCGTCATATGAAGGACAATGATCTTCTTGAAAATTTTCAGTCCGGCTTCATCCAAAACTGCAGCACTGAAACAGCCCTGCTGCAAGTGATTGATCACGCGCTGCGGATACTCAATTCGGGGGGGGGGGGGTCTTGTCTTCTAATTCTCCTTGACCTTTCTGCAGCCTTTGACACTGTCAATCACAACACCCTCCTCAACACTCTTCAACAGAGAATGGGCATGGAGGGCACTGTGCTCAAATGGTTTGCTTCCTTCCTCCCTGATAGATCCCAAATGATCAAAATAGCGGACAGTCTTTCATCTCCTTTGGCGGTGGGTCAAGGTGTTCCTCAAGGCTCAATAATTGCATCCACATTGTTCAATCTCTATTTGGAACCACTGGGAAATCTCCTAAGTAAATCTGGGGTACACTATCATCTCTACGCAGACGACACTCAAATCTACCTCAAGGTTGCCTCCTCTCAGGATCTCTCCGTCCTAAGCTCTACTTTGGACTCCATTCAAAACTGGATGTCTACACATCAACTGATTCTGAATCCCTCCAAAACTGAATCCCTGCTCCTCTCCTCCTCACTTTCTCCTCCCCCGGTTCAATCATGGATGGACCAGATGAATCTACTGAACAATAAACCCATCATTGTCGACAGCGCAAAATCCCTTGGTGTCATCCTCGACACAAAACTCAATCTACTCTCCCACATTAATTCAATTGCAAAGTCTGCTCGATACCAACTGCGCCTTTTTGGGGGGATTCGTCGATTCTTCCCGGAGCATGACCTTAAAACTCTGGTCCAATCGCTGGTCCTCTCCAGACTGGACTACTGCAATTCTCTTCTTAATGGCCTCCCCAAATCCCATCTGTCCCCCCTCAAGTCTGTTCTCCATTCAGCAGCTCATTTTATTTATGGGGCCAAAAGAAGCGACCACATCACACCCATGTTATCCACCCTCCGCTGGCTTCCCATTGAGGCAAGATCTATCTACAAGACTGCCTGCATTACCCACAAAGCCTTGCACTCCTCCTCTCCTTGCTACCTGGCGAATAAACTGAAACTCTCTGGAGGCTCTAGACCATCACGAAATGCGGAAAATCTACTGCTTGAACCGCCAACTTTCAAGAAGGAAAGATCGATGGCCCAATCCTTGAGAATCTGGAACTAACTTCCGCCCTAGCTCTGGACCACCACCTTCTCCCAGGCCTTCAAAACTGACCTCAAAGTTCTCCTCCTTCAAAGACACTTCCAAACTTAATTCACACCCTCTCTTTTTCCTGAAGGAAGACCTCCCATTATAGAAAATTCTTCTTTCCATGACTATGGAAGTGCCTGACCAGTGTGTTCTTGTGGTGTGAGAGTCTACCATTTATTGCAGTATTATCCTTCTACCGTTGTTTGGCACTCGTTTATAACATGCACACGTCACTTTTCTCTTGTATCACACCGTTTGCTACCTCTTACATTTTGTTTGCTTTCAATTCTTGCACAAGTGCCACCATTGCCTACGTAATGTTTGTTTTTGTGTTTGAGTGTCCTCCATTTATTGACGCTTTTGTAACCTGTACACGTCACTTTTTTTTTTCTCCTGTAATGCACCGTTTGCTACCTTTTGTATTTTGTTGGCTCACGATTGTCACTTTTGCCTCATGTAATGTAACGTTTGCTTTTGTAAATTGCTCACTTGTAATGTTCTCATGTATCAATTCTGTTACTATTGAGAAGCGCTCTGACACCTTCGGGTAAAGTCTGCGCTATATAAAAATGCATGAATAAATAAATAAATAAATAAATAATCCACCATCCAAACAAGCGGGGAGGACTTGTGGACATCACCATCTCGGGGATCCCTCCAGGCCCAAGATCACCACCTGTGAGTGCAACAACATCCTAAAACCCGGGCTGAAAGCAAGAACCACAGCAATGACGAGCAGATCATGCTGTGTAATTATGTAATATATATTTGTCCAACCCTAATCGCTTTAACTTTTTTTTTTTTTAAATGTAACTCTAAATGAATTTGCAACTTGTTTACATTAAACTCTAACCTCTAGTATCTATAGTAGACTTATGTACTTACTACTATTCTTATGTGAACTTAAAGTTTATCTGTTTGTATCTGTGAACTTAGGGTTTATCTTTTTGTATCTTTTATGTAATGAATGTATTCTGAAGTCCTTACGTAATGCGAACTGAACTCATACACAAATACACTCAGCTCTATTACACAGTATACTGTTGCATCCAAGCCCAAACAACGCTGCTAACCCTTACGCATCCCTACTCACGGCCCTCCCTGTTCCTTACCTAAAGTGCGGCTCTCCACTAAGCTCGTCTAAAGTAACCTTTGATTTAAATGTAACTGCTTCCAACGTAAATGTAACTCCTTCCAACGTTGATAGTTTCCTTTTCGATGTCACTTTCCCTCATTATTTATATTTGCCGCCCAGGTTTTCCTGATATTGCCTGGCCCGCTCGCAGCTTGCAGTCCTGGCTTCAGACAAGTCTGCAAATATGTGGAGCGGGGGCTGAATAAGTTAAAACAAGCCCTGCAGACTCGGCGGTGCTCCGCGTGCGCTGCACTGCGCATGTGCGGTCATCGTCCTAGAAACCCAGCTAGACGCCCATGTCCGCCCAACGACCAATGAGTCGTGACGCACCCAAGTGTCTCGTCCAATAGAGGGAGGTGTTGCTCTGGGGTGCGGTTGCTAAGGGGTCGGGCCTTGGCGACACTGCCGACGCTGCGGCGGCGCTGCTAGGGCCGGCTTTGGGAGTGTGGATGCTGCTGGGTCGGGGGTTTTAAGGTTGCCGGGAACAGAATGGAGACCTCAAGAACCCGGCTGCCCTCTGGCCACTGCGGGACCAGGTAGGCCGATGTTGTGTTTAGAGCAAGAAGGAGGGGTTCCGTGACAGAATAACGGGCTTTGCAAGCGCAGGATCTACCCTCCAGCGTTAGGGGCGGCCCTCTGTTTCGGGGATAGGGACCATTTTGTCTGCTTAAAAATGCCGTTGATCTTCCCACTTAAACTTACATTTCATAACTTTTCATCAGAGTTTTCATCGCCCTTAAATAAAGTTTGTGGCAATCCCGTCAACACGTTAGTTGTGGTGTTCTACCCAGGCCTGTCTGACACGTCCAAGTGGATAATAATATTTATTGTTTCTAGGCTTAAGTGGTGAGCTTACCATTGAGGAAAAGTTTCTATCGGTGACAGTAACGCCTTACTGGATTTGAACGATGCGAGCAATCTGCGTTTCCATTGGGATATGTAATATCACAATTAAGTAACGTAGCACACAACGATGCACCCCCTCACCTACATCACAATGCACAATGTGACGAGAGGGGGCGTCTTTCGTTAGATGCAGTGTATCATCCACCCGCCAACACTGAGAACGCAGCAATGCCACTTTCCAGATGTTCGCAATTGTACAGTATTCATTTTTTTCTCCCAGAAATACTTATATTGGTTGATTTGCCGAGACTCTGGCCGATTCTTTTCACGTGTCATGAAATGTGTATGTTAACTTATTTTAGCTGCAGTGACATTTTAGACAAGGACATCGCATTAAAGGCAAATTTGGTGCATCATTTAAATCAAGTTATTGGAGTGTTTGAGGGAATGTTAAAGGTGCCACTTTGTGAACGACAAACCAAAGTTATTCTAAATTGCTTCCTAGGGAAAAGTTTCATCACCAAAATCGCGGGCTGTGGATGGTTCTTAAACACATGTGACTCGCCACCGCTATCTTTCTGATTGGCCACCTATACCGCCGCCTGGAGGTTGCAGGCATAAATATTGAATTTAACATTGGGGCGGCATAGAAAGTACTGCAGAGATTTCAAGTATGATAAACTAAAACAGAAGCAAACATGAGCGTGCTCCAACCCAGTGATTATTCTTTGCCCATAAATTGCATGTGATGACCCTTTTGGTTACATTTAAACTTGAGTAGGCAGAGCTAAGCCTAGTTACCGGTTGGGAGTGAGTTCTAGTAGATTGTTCCTAGAAGGTAAAACGAGCAGGGTCTGGATGCAGTACTGGGCAGTTTAAGTGCTACACAATCCTTTGGTTGCCAGAATGTATCTTCCGACAGTGAGTGTGAGTAGGTTTATGTGTCATACAAATTGCTATGGATCACTTGAAGAATTTAGTGTCGGTGGCTTGTAGATGTTATGTTATGTTAATAGAAGCTTGTAAAGCGCACTGACACCATAAGTTTCCTGGCGCTGATTATGTATGATGTTGGTGCCGTGGGCCAGGTTAGCCGGGTTGTACAAATAGCCAAGTTTTCAAGGCCCTTCTGAAGCTCAATAGGTTGCCGCAGGTCTTAATTGTGAGGGGGAGGAAGTTCCAGAGCCTGGGTGCAAGGTACGAGAACCTGCGGCCTCCCTGCCTTTTCAACTTGATAGTGGGAGTGGTAAGTAAATGAAGATGGGCTGAGCGGAGATTACGGGTAGGGACGTGCTTTATGATCAGACTACTGAGACATTTTGGGCTGTTACAGTGCAGTGCTTTGAAGACTAAGCAGCCTGTCTTGAAGACAGCTCTTTGTGCTATGGGCAGCCAGTGGAGTTTTTGCAACAAGGGCATAGCCGATTGCCATCTCGGCTGTTTGTGAATTAGCCTAGCCGCCTGGCTCTGGATCATTTGCAAACGGTTGAGTAAGGTCTGGGGTAGCCCAATGTAAAGGGAGTTAGAGAAATCTGAGCGTGAGAGCACCAATGCAATCACTACCTGTACATGGGCTTTGCTTTGTGCGTAGAATTTGTTTCATTGGTGGTAATATGCTGAGGTGGGAGAGTGACTGGGAAGGTTACAATAACAATTTAAGAATCTTTTCTAAGTTTGAACAAATATTTTGAGATGCCTTTTAATTCTCTGTTGCAGTCATATCATTTATTAGGAACTAGTGAGCAGAGTAGTGCTTTGTGTAAAGGAATGAAGGGGGTTTCATTTATGTTCATTGTTTGAGACCTGTTCCATTGGCAGTAGTAGTAATGAAAGTCATCCCTATAATCATTTCTGTTAACGTGATCACTAGATGTCCTCGATTTCTAGCCAAGCATGTGGAAGTCAGCATGTTGCGTGCAGGATAGTTTGAGGGGTAATTGTTGCTGAAGAAGTTTCAGAATAGCTCAGCATTAGAGGACAACAGTGTAGTCTAGCGATGTATGGCCATCAGATGTGATTGGGTGTGGGGAGAGATGGTTGGAAAAAAAGATTTGCGTGCTGTCGGCGTAACAGTAGTAAAAGCAGCTAAGTGAGCAGATAATGTCACCAGAGTCGGTGTATGTGTGGAAAAGGAGTGAGCACAGGACCAAGCCTTTGGCAAATATCAACAGACAAGATAACCTACAGCCATACTAACCAGGAAAATAAATGTGATATTGCACTTTGTCTTTGTTTATGTTATTTATTCTAGACGTACGTACGAGTGTCTTTATAAAAACGTCTACATAGATGTATGTAACTGACAGTCAGGTGGTCCTATAATGCCATTTATGCATTGTGCTAACATATGAAGAAAATGGACGAGGGGTTTGTTTATAAATCCAACCTGACTCTGGAAACTGCATAATTGGTCTGTAGTGTGCACAATATGTATATTTTCTGTTAGATGCTTGTAAAGTTTTAATTGCTAACGTTTGTGTGCCTCAGTAGGTAGGGTTATAGGAAAGGGAGCCTCAAAGAGCTGCCTAAAATGCTCATGCTGGTCAAGCAGTAGGGCATAATGTGCTGCCAACACTAGTCCTCTGTTGGCAAAGCAGAAACCATAGCGGCTGGGGAAGAGTTGGCCTAGAAATAGGAAGTGGAAAAGCATAGAAGGTATAAGTGTGTAAGTGCAGTGTGTTTGACTAAAATAAATGCCTGACTGAGGGATAAATATCATGGTAACCCAGTGTTAATGTTATTATCATTTTATTTTCCCTATGGCAGTCAGTGGCAGGGCAGGGCTGGACAGAGCAGGGGAGGGGAGTGGCTTGCACTCCCAAAGTAATGCACACTTTGCATGTTCCCCACCTGGCTGCATTACACAGCCTTGTGAGGAACATGCACAGGCTCCCTGTGCCGAACCACAGTGCTCGGACCAATGCAGCGTTGTAATTGGCTCCGGGGAGCCTGTGTGCCTGAGACAGGAAGAAGGATGATGACGAAGAAAGGCGGCAGCTGGGCGTTCCAGGAATGTGAAAATGTTTTTGTTTTTATTCCCTGAGCCCGTCCCGACGTTGTCCGGCTATAGACACGCCCACAACGGAGTCCTGTGAACGCTTGTTTTCCATGATTTCCGCGCCCCCTTTTTGCCGAATGCCCGTTGAATGTCGCGCCGATTGCTGTATGGCCACGCCCCCACATGCCCACAACGGAGCCCTGTAAAAGCTTGTTTTACCTGATTTCCGCCCCCAGCACAACGCACACGCTTGCTTTACCTGATTTCCGCCCCCAGATTTCCACCCCCAGCACAACGTACGCGACCACAAGGAAGTACTAACACGTAGCGTTGGCCACGCCCCCACACGTCCACAACGGAGCCCTGTAAACGCTTTTTTTACCTGATTTCCGCCCCCAGCACAACGCACACGGCCACAAGGAAGTACTAACACGTAGAGAATGCCGCGCCCATCGCTGTATGGCCACGCCCCCAGCACAACGCACACGCACATGCCCCCAGCAGAACGCCCTGAGCTGAACGCCCACAAGGTACTACTTTGCCCCTAAGGTTCTTTTACCCTTCAAATGTATATGGTGGCCAGCTGTATAGCCTATGTCCATCTGCTGCAACTGTCCTTTCCAATGCTGTATTGGGTGTTGTGATTGGTGCTGTGGTTCCTGAGATTACACGCCTCAAAGGTTTGGGCTCTCTCTTTATAATATTAGTATAGATAGATAGATAGATATAGAACCTGAAAACAGAAAGAGATAGTAAGCAAGAACAGTAGGAAAATTAGAGATTAGTGGAACACCTCACCAAGTCCCATTTTCACTTCGCTAGAGGGGAGTCCGTTTCTCCAGCCAAAACAGGATTCTCTGCTCCACCGTCACAGCTACACGTCAGTACCGTGATGAACTACCAGATATCAAAGCTCGGACACTCCCTTTAGTAGAAAATAGAAGCGTTAGTCGAAGCTTCTAGCAAGCCTCGCCTCCTTTCCCATTAGATTCCTGTACCACTCCGTGCCAAGGACACACCATCGGCTGGCCAAGTGTCTGTTATGACTTCGGCATAAAGCAAGCACGTTCCTCCAACAAGAACCGGTCCTCTCTGGTTGAAGAATGGTGAACAACAAGTAGAAAGTAAAGCATAGCCTCTCACATAGAGAGGCTCAGAAGATGGCAACAGCTCAGAAGATGGAGTTGCTTAAGCATAGGCCTATATTCCTGCAAAAGAGCAAAATTAGTATGCAAGAAGGCATAAGATTATGCCAAAGCCAATAGGCAAGCCCTGCCATTAAGCAAGATAAAGTCCGAAACAGAAAGGTACATAATCAAACCCTACTTTGTAGCATATTCATACTGTGCAGGCCTACACATCACTATGTTATTTGATAATATAAATTGCAAAGCAAAATGACATGAGAGCATGTCAAAGGCAATAGTCCGCACTGCCATAAAACAAAGTAAAATCAGAAACAGACCTACATATCACTATATTAGGCTAAAATATATTGAGATGGTAGAGGGCAATGGTCATAATTGAGCCACTTATCCATAAAAATAGCTCAGTCACTATAGTAGGTCTCACAGTAGTGAAAAATGAATATAGCTGCTTGTCACTACCAGGACATGTAAAACTTAAAAATCCATGTCCTACCTTTAGTTACACTGCATCCTGTCCATAGGGCTATCTAGGGCCTGTCGTAAGGGTGACATATATGTGTAATCAAAGGGGAGTTTGAGACTTGATAAGCGGTTTAAAATACCAAGTCGAAGTGGCAGTAAACTGCACATACAGGCCTTGCAATGGCAGGCCTCAGACAGTTTTTAAAGGCTACTTGTGTGGGTAGAACGATCAGTGCTGCAAGCTCACTAGTTGACCCAATAAAGTCACTGGGACCTGGGTATCTAGCGTTAAGAATAGAGGGGTCCCAGTGAGGGAGAAGAGCGTATTGTTTAGAAACAATTAAATGAATCCAGTAAGCAAAGAGTACATCTATAATGTTTAATTCACATTATAGGAAAAAGGCAATCATAAACAAATTCAGAAATTGTAGTTGTACTAGTGCCCCTGGGGGTAAGGGGAACGTGCAGTCGTGAGGGTAGTGTAGGGGGGGAATTTGTGACAATAAAAACACGTATCTATCAAACATTAGTATGAATTCAATGTCAGATACACAGTAAAACTATCATAAATCAACATAATAGTTCAAAATACACATGCCCCAATGTCCATACTATACAAGCATCGTGGGTAGGAGGAGGCTGTGTTTGAAGACAACTACAATTTCTGAATTTGTTTATGATTGCCTTTTTCCTATAATGTGAATTAAACATTATAGATGTACTCTTTGCTTACTGGATTCATTTAATTGTTTCTAAACAATACGCTCTTCTCCCTCACTGGGACCCCTCTATTCTTAACGCTAGATACCCAGGTCCCAGTGACTTTATTGGATCAACCCTCTCCTTTGATACTATACTTCGTGCAGACGCTGTCTGCGAGGTTTCTCTCTTAGAATTTAATTCTACATTTCAAAATTGGTTCAATATCTTTCTAAATTAGGTTGTCTGCCCCACTACCCCTCTCCCGTCCTGATGAAGACCCACATGCAAGGATTCCATTGATTCCTGCTCTAATAGGGTCAAAACGTCGACACGCTTCTTTGTCTTCAAACACAGCCTCCTCCTACCCACGATGCTTGTATAGTATGGACATTGGGGCATGTGTATTTTGAACTATTATGTCGATTTATGATCGTTTTACTGTGTATCTGACATTGAATTCATACTAATGTTTGATAGATATGTGTTTTTATTGTCACAAATTCCCCCCCTACACTACCCTCACGACTGCACGTCCCCCTTACCCCCAGGGGCACTAGTACAACTACAATTTCTGAATTTGTTTATGATTGCCTTTTTCCTATAATGTGAATTAAACATTATAGATGTACTCTTTGCTTACTGGATTCATTTAATTGTTTCTAAACAATACGCTCTTCTCCCTCACTGGGACCCCTCTATTCTTAACGCTAGATACCCAGGTCCCAGTGACTTTATTGGGTCAACCCTCTCCTTTGATACTATACTTCGTGCAGACGCTGTCTGCGAGGTTTCTCTCTTAGAATTTAATTCTACATTTCAAAATTGGTTCAATATCTTTCTAAATTATATTGTCTGCCCCACTACCCCTCTCGTGTCCTGATGAAGACCCACATGCAAGGATTCCATTGATTCCTGCTCTAATAGGGTCGAAACGTCGACACGCTTCTTTGTCTTCAAACACAGCCTCCTCCTACCCACGATGCTTGTATAGTATGGACATTGGGGCATGTGTATTTTGAACTATTATGTCGATTTATGATCGTTTTACTGTGTATCTGACATTGAATATATTCTAATGTTTGATAGATACGTGTTTTTATTGTCACAAATTCCCCCCCCCTACACTACCCTCACGACTGCACGTCCCCCTTACCTCCAGGGGCACTAGTACAACTACAATTTCTGAATTTGTTTATGATTGCCTTTTTCCTATAATGTGAATTAAACATTATAGATGTACTCTTTGCTTACTGGATTCATTTAATTGTTTCTAAACAATACGCTCTTCTCCCTCACTGGGACCCCTCTATTCTTAACACAAGCTCACTAGTAGCATTTAGATTGCAGGTTCTGTGTGTATGGTATACCACTTTACAAGGGACTAACCAGTAAACTAAACTAACCAGAAAACTAAATATGCCAGTCGGGTATACACCAATGTCACCATGTTTAGGGGAGAAGCACATGCACTTCAGCACTGATTAGCAGTGGTAAAATGCACAGAGTCCTATAGCCAACAAAAAGATTTCAGCAAAGAGAGAAGGGTGGCAAAAAGTTTGGGGTAACCCTGCACAAAGGGCCATTTCCAACAAACTGAGGATATATAATAGTAAAATTGTAATTGTATTTTTATAGCACTGACTACCCTTGATGAGGCATCAAATCGCTTTTCGGCAAGTAGCACACTACGTCCGAACCCAAAAAGGATTAATGGTGGGTTAGTATAGGTAAATATGTGTTAATTTGAGCAGTGGACTTGTGAGTTTGTTAGTTGGAATGAATAGGATAACCGAGGGCTAGAAGAGAGAAAAGTCTAGGGGCCAGATGTAGGTAAATCACATTTACCGATTTTGAAATACCGAATTTTACCGATTCGGTATTTCAAAATCGGTAAATGTGATGTAGGTACCAACATCTGGATTAGTTACCGATTCCTTAAGAATTCGGTAAATACCGAATCGGTATTTGCTATTGAATCCTATGGGCCTTGAAGCCCATAGGATTCAATTCAAATACCGATTCGGTATTTACCGAATCGGTAAATACCGAATTTGTCAAGGGTGCAGGGGGTGTCACTTTGACACCCTCTAGCACCCCCAAAACGGGCATGTGTGCAATGTGGCACACAGACATGCCCTAAGGGCACGTCTGTCTGTCACATGGCACATGTGTACATGCACAGATGTGCATGTACACAGGAATCGGTATTTTACCATGGATTTGTATTCCATGGTAAAATACTGATTCTGAAAGCCATGTGCCAATGGAATATTGGCTACCCACATTGCATTTTCGGTAATTTTACCGAATCGGTAAATATTACCGAATCGGTAAATTTACCGATTCGGTAATCATAACGATTCGGTAAAATTACCGAATATATGCCCCTACATCTCCATAGCCCTTTACCGATCGGAAACGGCCAAAAATCGGTATTTTCGGCCGATTCCGATCGGTAAAGGGCTACCTACATCTGGCCCCTAGATGTATTATTTGAGAGATCATGACGAGTTGTTAAATCGCTTTTTGGTGAGATGCACGCTGCTCCGGAAACCAAAGAGGATTAGTGGTGAGTTAGTATAGAGAAATATGTTAATTTGAGCAGTGGACATGTGAGTCTGTTAGTTGGATTGAATAGAATAACGGAGGTATGAAGAGGGAAGAGTCTAGAAAGTGTTATTTGGGAGGTCATTGTAGTAAGATTAGGCTTGGGTTGTTTAACACCATCGATGCTAGTGTTATTTTCCTCCTGTGCTGGATGCTCTTGTTTCCCATTGTTCATGACGAGCTCAGCTCGTCATGAGTGTATGGAGTTGTACACCATGACGAGCTGAGCTCGTCATGAGCGTCCAAGGGGTTAAAAGGAGAGATGGAGGAGGGATGAAGCTCTAGAAAGGAATTAGGGAAATCACAGTAGTAAAATGCGGTTTCGGATACACGAGGGAAGAGTTTAGAAAGGTTTATTTTGGAGATCATAGCAGTAGTATGAGGTTTGGCATGAGTCAGATGGTGGAGGATGTATTGAGAGGTATAGTGTGAGAAAGTAGTACTTTGGAGAGAGTCACCTTTATTTTTCTCTTGTTCTGAAGTTGGAGTAAAATAATAACTGTATAAATACATAATTACATAGGAAGGAAATACATGTATACAAACAATTATTCTACAGTAGGAGTAAAAGAATATATACATACTTACATAGAAAGGGTGTATATGCATAAGGAAGATAATATATTGAGATTTAAAGTTGTATTGTACAAACTCAGACATTCAAGTGTAGCTGTTCTTGGTTAATATATATATATATCCCTGATTGGGAGAAGAGGTTCTGGGTGTGTGTGTGTCTATGTCTGTGTGTCTGTGTCTGTCTGTGTGTCTATCTGTGTGTCTGTCTGTGTGTCTTTGTCTCTATCCAGTAAACCTGCCTTCTCCAAAGCCCCTTTAGTCAAGGAAAAGCAGGCACGGACCACAGAGTAAGTGCTTGCATTTTCTTTATTGGAAGTCGGCCATAACTCGTTTCAGTCCGAAGACCTTGATCACTTGACAACGCTCATTCATGCTGACGCCCCTTTTAAAGTGACAAGTGCATTAATTGATTAAATTTCGGCGCTTAGACATAAAAGAAAAACTATATGAAGTGTTTCTTCATTACCATTACATTTGGAAATAAATAGAATAAATAAGACTTTTTGCTTGACATCAACACCCCGTATTGGCATGCTTTGCAGCTCTTACATTTGGTAAAGCCGTTTTGCAGCCACCATTTTTTTGCTTCCCTCACTTCAGGGTTACTGCTCAGCAAGCTGTTGTGCATGGATGGGGCTCTTTTGTAGGTTACTCCCAACCTGTTTGGCATGCTCTCACTAATTATTGGGTCGTTTTTAACTATTGACCAATTGCGTTGCATGATTTTCTGGATTTCTCTCTGTTGGGCAATATACAATAGAATTAACCTGACCTCTGGTGCTGATTGGGCCCCTTTCAACTCTCTTGTGCTTTTGGTTTGTAAGAGAAGGGATCTTTCCTTATCCTTAGATTTTCTGTTTGCGGCCTCAACTGTTTTACTGGAATATCCTCTTGCAAGGAATCTCTTTTTACTCTCAAGTTGAGTAAGCTGAAGATCTTTTTTTGTTGCTGCATATTCTCTTTATTCTAATCATTTCCCCATAGGGGATGCTTTCAAATAAATGTCGGGGATGGAAGCTACTGGAGTGTTACACCGAGTTACCAGCTGTCTCTTTTCTGAACATTTTGGTCTCCAGGGTGTTATTTGCTTTGTAAATCTCAACATCCAAAAAGTGAATGTTCCTATCACTGATAGTGGCAGTACATTTTTTAATTTATGTTATTTATTTTAATTACAGCCACAAAATCATTTGCTTCTTCCATTGTTCTTTCCCATACAACAAACAATTCATCAATGTACCGAAAATATGCTTTTACATTGCTTGCGATATACTGTTTATATCTTCTCCCCAAAACCAGTTTCTCCCACCAGCCCATGAACAGACCGGCATAACTGGGGTAGAAGCTGGCACCCATTGCGACTCCTCGCATCTGTTGATAATACGTTTTGTCACATAAAAATACATGGTTATTTAAGCAAAAACTAATCCTGCTTATCAACATGGCGTCATGGGGGGTTAAAACATTTGCATCTGTCCTCAATCTGTCTATATCTCTTTTGCACAAGTAAAGCGATCACTCCGAGGTTAGCATACACCAGTTGTAGATTTTATTGCAGGTTACGTGCTTCGCTCGCACAGCGAGCTTGGTCACACAGTGAATCATGGAAAAAGACTTGCATGATTGACTGTGAGACCAAGCTTGCTGCGCAAGCGAAACACGTAATCTGGAATAAAACCTATAACTGGTGTATATTACCTCTGAGTGATCGCTTTATGTGTGCTTGTGTAAAAGATTCTGATGTTGGCGAGCTCCCCCAACTACTAGCGATACTCTGCAGAGGGCGGGGGAAGGCAGAAGGAGCAAAAACTCAAGAAACACACATATATATATATATATATTCGCTGAAAAAACCATAGGTTATAGACCATATATAGTTGGGGATTAGCATTTACAAAACCATTAAAATTCGCACATCACTCATGACATGGTCAGTGACATCACTCATGACTCCATCCTTGTGACAGTGACAGACCTCCTGTCAGTGTAATGTAACCCTTGAAACACATATTCAAAAATAGAAACTAACATTTACAAAAAAGTGGAGATACCTATACCAGTTACAACATATGCAAACGAAATTTAAATTCGTTTGCGTATTATGCAACAAAACGATCTCATATGGTGAGCAGAGCATCACTTTAATTAATCGAGCTGCAAACAACCATCACTGCAGCAAGCAACCTTAATTTTTTTCAATTTTTTTGCTCCAGTTGAGCTGTTTGCAATTCCCTGTCTTTTGTTTCACCCCAGAAAAACTGCAAAAAAAATATAAAATTGTTCTGAAAATCAAAAAAACAGTTCTATTCAGCTATTCAGAACTACCTCCAATTTATATGAAAATGCTAATTTTTTTAAAAACTGTCTTTCTTTTTTCCCCCATGGTACGCTCCCCGGTCAACTCCCCGGTGCGCGTACCGGGCGCTCCCCCGCGAAAATCGAAAAAAAAAAATATTTTTTACCCCGCGGGGCCCTTTTATGACCCCCACATTAAACCTAGGGTGCCAGGGGGGGTCTACCCCTGCCCCCTTATGGTCATTTCCCCCTTTGTTTTTGCCACCTCTTTTGTCTCGATCCTACCGAGACACAAGATGGCGGCCGCTCCGGACTGTTTGGAATGTTTACAGACACCCGAGAGCCAATCAGCTTTTGTGCGCAAGTCGCGTGGCGCGCCCGGAGCGCTCCCCGGAGCGCGTACCGGGGCGCGCTTATAGATATATATATTTTTTTGAACCTAAATTACTCAAAATCCACTGGAGCACATATCTTGAGACATAGCAAAGGCACATCGGGCTACCAGTCCCTACAATTTTGCCAAGTTTGGTGTAAATCCATTCAGCCGTTCGGGCTAAAAGTGAGGTCGACCGCCCTATGGAAATTAACATGGGGAAACCGCGTTTTGGGACCCCCCCTTTTATCTCGGCCCCGGCTTGACGCATCCCCCCCCCCAAACTTTCAGGGAATGACCGGAGCTCGACGAGGCCATTTTGAGGAAATTTTCAGGCAGATTCGTCAACCGGCGCCAAAGTTATTCCAAATAGAATTTTGAGATTTAACATTGAAAAAAATCCTAACTATAACTACCTACTGGCGACCGCCAGTAGGTTAGATATAGATATAGATAGAGATATATATATATATATATATATATATATATATATATATATATATATATATATATATATATATATATATATATATATATATATATATATATATATATATATATATATATATATATATATATATATAGAGAGAGAGAGAGAGATATCAAAACATCAAGGTTGCCCCCATGGAGATATCACACAACGAGGAGTTACCGCACTGACAGCACCGGCTGCGGCAACGTGGCTGCTCTGTTCACATCCCTCCAAACACCAAACGCGTTTCGGGCGGTGAGCCCTTGATCACTGGTGAACCATTTACTCAAAATCCACTGAAGCACATATCTTGAGACATAGCAAAGGCACATCGGGCTACCAGTCCCTACAATTTTGCCAAGTTTGGTGGAAATCCATTCAGCCGTTCGGGCTAAAAGTGAGGTCGACCGCCCATGGAAATTAACATGGGGAAAACACGTTTTGGGACCCCCCTTTTTATCTCAGCCCCCGCTTGACAAATCCCCCCCCAAACTTTCAGGGAAGGACCGGGGCGCCGCGAGGCCATTTTGAGGAAATTTGCAGGCAGATTCGTCAACCGGCGCCAAAGTTATTCCAAATAGAATTTTGAGATTTAACATTGAAAAAAATCCTAACTATAACTACCTCCAGTAGGTACTGTATTTTCCGGCGTATAAGACGACCCGGCGTATAAGACGACCCCCGACTTTGGCAGAAAAATTTTAGGTTTAGTGCTATACTCGCCGTATAAGACGACCCCCCACTTCCAGCGCAGCATAGCCATTCCGAGTATGTACCGGTATTTTGAACTTACCGTATTAGTCTAGTCCTCCTCCCTGTGGGTGAGCAGTAAGGCTTTATCAGTGGGCAGTGGGTACCTATAAGCGTTTATTTTACAAACTGAAAGACTGAACGCAAAGAAATTGGTTGTAGAAACAATCTTGCTTTACTCGGAAACATTTTATTTAAAACCATATCAAAAACTGTCACTTCTGAATAACGGCAAACATAAATAACGTAGTGCATGAAACAGTGCAAGTGCATTAAACGTTCCATAACTTCCCATAAATCCAAGCGATTTCTACAGGATTTATAACGTTCCCTTTAAAAACCTTCAAAATCCTCCTCTTCGTCATCTGATCTCATAAGTAAGTCTATGAGATCTTGTGGTACATCTGTAAGGCAGTCATCGTATGGATCTTGTACCAATTCCGTATCAGATGATGTGGTCTCTTCTTCGGCATCCTCTTCACCTTCCCACAGATAGTCGTCCTCCATACCATCTAATGAGTTCGATATGCCACACTTCTTGAAAGACTTTATGACTGTTTCTGCATCGATGTCGTTCCAGGCCTTTATGACAAAGTTGCACAAAACATCCAACTGTGGCGCACGCATGTTTCCTCCTTTTGTGAATGTTTTTTCACCGCTAACCATCCACTCATTCCACTGTTCTCGGATGCGATCTTTAAATGGCTTGTTTAGGCACACATCCAGTGGCTGCACCAACGATGTCAGTCCTCCAGGTATAACAGCAGCATCCGTTTTCAGTCTTGCCAGCCTTTGCTTGGTGCTGGGAGTTAAATGAGCCCTGAACATATCCCACACCAGTAGACTACGCCTTTGTAGAAGTCCACCTGGTCGCCTGCTCCATACGTTATCAAGCCATAGCTTTACCCCTTCTTCATCCATCCATCCTTTCTCATTCACATGCACAAAACAACCAGCAGGAAACTTGAGTTTCGGCATTGTTTTCCTTTTAAAAATAACCATTGGCCTCAGTTTGCCACCATCAGCTGTGCATGCAAGTACCACAGTGAAACTGGACTTCTCATGTCCTGTTGTTTTTATTAAAATTGTCTTTTCGCCTTTTTGATGGACAGTTTTGTTGGCGATCATATCAAAATTCATCGGAGTTTCATCCATGTTTCCGATGCTACTTAGCGCATACACATGTTCATTGCGCAGCCTAATGACGTAGCGATGGAAGCTATGCATTTTGGCATCAAGATCCGCTGGTAATTTCTGGGCAATTTTTGTCTTTTGCCGCAATACCAGATTATGCCTTCCCAAGAATCTGGTACACCAGGACACAGTGGCCTTAAATCTGTGGCTGAGATCGGGATTAGATTTGGCCCACTGAAGTGCAACCGAGCGGATTTTATTTCGGGTCACGACATACCCGCTTTGCCGATGCTCGGCCACCATGTCTGCTACATGCTTTTCCAGTTCTGGCCAATGTGGGGTGCCTCTTCTTAGTGCACACTTGCCCCTTGGCATACTCCGCAATGCTTGCTCATTTGCTCTCCAGGCCCGAACCATCTTCTCTGTCACTCCATATTGCCTAGCAGCAGCACAGTTATTATGTTCCGTGGCAAAAGCCACAACTTTGAGTTTGTAGCTGGCTTCATATTTTCTTCTCCTTGCCACTGCTGGAGCCTTGCTGAGTTCTAGACTGCCAGCCATTTGCTCTGGATGCGCTGCTGGAGCCTTGCCGGGTTCTTCGCTGTCTGCCATTTGCACTCGATGTACGGTACTGGTGCCGTACAGAATGGACAGGTGCAGAGACTGTCTTCAACACCACACGTACGGTACGGCAAATACGCTATCTGGTCACGAGGCAACAACCAGCCAATCACGGCAAGTGCTCTACTGCCTTCGGGAACATTCGGGAACATTGTACAGTCCCCTTTCTATGCCACGCCCATGCCAAGGGGAGAGGTGAGCGTGCCAAAACGTGCCAAACGTGTCAACACACTGGGCGCTGCCATCTTCGGCGCTGGCTGCCCATTACCATGTACCGTGTTTCGGACGTCCTGCTGCCTCGTCCTGCTGCCTCGTCTGCCTGGGGATGTGCAAGCGGTTGGAGGCGCGTGTACAGCGGCAGCGGCAGTCGAGGTAAGACTCATGGCGCCATTTGCTCGCTTGTGAAGCGGTTTGACACCTTCGAGTGAAGTCCTTGCTATGAAAAAAACGCTCGCTTTCGATACTTCATGGCGCGGGGCCTGGGTGTGGACGTTGCCAGGGTCGGTGGCTGTATTTTTTGACATAAGGTGTGTTGTTTCTTGTTATTTCCTATTGTGAAGCGGTCTGACACCTTCGAGTGAAGTCCTCGCTATGACAAAAACACGCTCGCTTTCGATACTTGCACAATTCATGGCGCGGGGCCTGGGTGTGGACGTTGCCAGGGTCGGTGGCTGTATTTTTGGACGTTGCCAGGGTCGGTGGCTGTATTTTTTAACATAAGGTGTGTTGTTTCTTGTTATTTCGTATTGTGAAGCGGTCTGACACCTTCGAGTGAAGTCCTCGCTATGAAAAAGCGCATGAAAAAATACCATAAAATTTTGTACCCGGCGTATAAGACGACCCCCGACTTTCCAGAAAATTTTAAGGGGTTAAAAGGTCGTCTTATACGCCGGAAAATACGGTAATCTATATATTCCAACACAAAAGCTCTTGAGTTATGGGAGGTCACACACGTCGTCCCTGCAATCCTGCTCTTCAGCCTCTCAGCAGCTTGCACTCCCTTTTTGCAAAATTAATTTGACTCCCGACGCGTTCATCATGGGGACATGAAGCAGAAGCACACAGTAACTCGCAATCACTTTTTCTCCTTTTATTGAAAGAAAGGTTCCGCCTATACTGGGCGTTGCTCCTGATTGAAACCATCAAGCATGATGGTACATGTAGTCCAAATTGCAAGTTTTAAATGTTCCCTTGAGTAGGTTGCATGCTCCTGCAGATAATGTCTTTTTAAAATACCTTTAGTAGGAAGGGATACTTCGGATGGTGAGGCTGAATCGTGAAATTCGAACGACGTGCCATACAGCTATAGAGTGTTCTCCGCTTCAGCGTTTCTGCCCCGCAGTTTTGTGCCTGTGTGGGCAGATCTGTGCTCCTCCCCGCGACCAAGGCTAGCCGCGTATTAGATTCCAACACAAAAGCTCTTGAGCTATGGGAGGTCACACACGTCGTCCCTGCAATCCTGCTCTTCAGCCTCTCATCAGCTTGCACTCCCTTTTTCCAAAATTAAGGCCAACACTGCGGGGCAGAAATGCTGAAGCGGAGAACACTCTATCGCTGTATGGCACGTCGTTCGAATTTAATGATGCAGCTTCACCATCCCAAGTATCCCTTCCTACTAAAGGTGTCTTAAAAATACATTATCTGCAGGAGCATTCATATATATATATATATATATATATATATATATATCCCGATGAGGGAAAGAATGGGTCGCACACCCAAGTCAGTTCACAAAATCAGCTTTATTTGTATTTTATCATACAGAGGCTGACAGCGAGTATTGATCTACGCGTTTCGGTGTCTCTTCACCTTGTTCACGATCAACGGGCTGTGCCGCCCAACATATTTTTAAATGTTCTACCTCCTGGATCGTGACCATTTCCTGTCACATGGTACTGCTGCCAAGGTTTATGGTATTTGTAGTTCTTTGTTTCTCATTCAGGCAGTATTGAGTTAAGTTAAATTGGTTTTCAATAGGTCCGATTTGCAATGGGCAAAGACCAATTTCTTAGATTTGTCTGTTTATCAATCGTGTGATATATTTGGCAAAACTTGATATTTCAAAGACCTTTGGATACTGTTTATTGTTCGTTTTTCAGAAGTAATGCTGGTGCATGTTTGCTCTTTTTTTATACGATTAAGATTCTTTTTTTTATATATTGCACAAGTTTGCAATAGATATTTAACGCTTCATTCTACTCACATTTACCGCCTTCCAATAGGTGTAGTCATCTTGGCTGATAATTTATCTTATCTCCAAAGTTGAATCTTGATTCTGTTTGCCCTAGTTTTTTCTCCCGGTCTCCACCTCGATCTCCTTTTGGAATTGTTTCAATGCCATAAAATCTCATTTTTTGCCAGTCACCTTTATGAAATTGTTCTATATGTTTCGATATGGCATTGGATCGTTCTTTGTGGATTGTGGTGCTGCCTACATACATCATGGGGCATGGACATTCCACTATGTACACTGTAAACAGTGTTTTGCAGGTAATACATTGTCTGATTTGCCACTTCTTTTTATTGGCCAGAGTTATTTCCTTCGTTGGTTTTGCAATCTGGCACACTTTACACGAGTGGCATTTTACAAATCCCTTTGTTTTTAACCAGTCATCTTGTCTCTTTTTTTGAAAATGACTGTGTATCATGTGATCTTGCACGCCTGTATGTTATTATTGGATGATTGCCCATAATTTCTTTGGCAGTATTATCCAGTTGTAGTAATTTCCAATTTTTCCTTAGTATCTTCCCAATTTGAGTACTTTCTTGTGAGAAGTCCGTAATCATCCTTATTTTTGGCTCTTCCACATTGTTGGTTTTTTCTTTAGACATTCGTCACGTGACTTTTGATTTGCTCTTTCCCAACATTTTCTCACTACCGTGGGAGTATATTTCCTCTTCACAAATCTTTCCATTGTTTGTTTGCTGTTCTTCTCCCATTGATCCTGTTCACTGCAGATCCTACGGATCCTAAGAAACTCTCCGTATGGTATGCTGTTTAGCAGTGGTCTTTGGTGGAAGCTGGTTGCTTCTAAGGTTGCATTGGTCGAGGTTGATTTTCTGTGGAGAGTAGTATGAACTTGGTCATTCTTTATGTAAATTTATGTGTCCAGGAAGATGACTCTGTCTTTACTGATAGTATAAGTAAATTTTAGATTTTTTGTACTATTGTTGAGTATATTGAAGTAATCCTGGAATTCTTTCTC
Organism: Lissotriton vulgaris; assembly: GCF_964263255.1. NCBI lineage: Eukaryota > Metazoa > Chordata > Amphibia > Caudata > Salamandridae > Lissotriton > Lissotriton vulgaris. The sequence continues at coordinate 64,632,484 of NC_141686.1, read as the reverse complement.
CGTGCCGTCCCATATTATTAGCAGGTCATCAATGAATCTTTTCCAGCTGATCACCTTATTTACAGCCAACTCATTAGTAATGTTCCAAGTTCTTTCTTGCTCCCACCAACCCATTGCTGAACACGCGTAACTGGGACTAAAAGAAAATCCCATCGCAGTGCCGCTGCGTTGTCTAAAGATTTCCTCTCCGAAAGTGAAGATATTGTCCTCTAGGCAGGTTGGTATGAGTCTTGCCATGGTGTGTTTTGTAGGATTCGTAGAACATCACTCGTGTCCTGAATGTATGAATTCAAGTTTTCCACAAATGATCTTAAGAAGTGATCTATGTATTCTGCCATTGGTTCCAGTAAAGATCCTTTTGCAGAAACAATCGGTCTTCCCAGGGGCTTTTTTTGATCTTTATGTATTTTTGGCAAAAAATACGTAGTTGCCATTACTGGATGTGTCACTGTTAAGTATTTCTTCTCCATTTCATCTATTAAGCCACTGTCTGACCATTCAGATAATTTCTCATCAATTTTGGACTTTATTTCCATTCTTGGGTTTTTTCTTAATTTTTCATAGTACTTCGTGTCTCTTAGCTGTCGATGAGCTTCACTCATAAATGCATTGCGTTCCCAGATCACTACATTCCCGCCCTTGTCGGCGATTTTTATTTCAATCTGGTCATCTTCAGATAGATTCTTTAATGCTTCACGTTCTGCCTTTGTCAGGTTATCATTGTCTTTGTTCCATTTTAATTTATATAGGTCTTGAATTACCGATTCCTGAAATAAGTCGATCTTATTGCCCGGTCCCTGTTGTGGATAAAATCTTGATTTCGGCTTTTTCCCACTGAGGCCAGCCCCACATTGAGTTACTGTTTGAGTTAATGTTATTTCTTCTGTAGGAGCTTGATCTCAATTCAACAAAGTTAAGAAGCCTTCCGCATCTCTTATTTGTAGATCATTTGCACTTGATTCAGTTGGTCTTTTGATCTCTCCTTCAAGGTGCGCTCTTTAAATGCCTTTGCCAGTTTGATTTTTCTAATATACAAATAAAGGTCAATCCTGACCTGTGCCAAGTTCACGTGACTCTTTGGACAAAAATGTATTCCTCTTTTTAATAGCGTTATTTCAATAGGGCTCAATTGTCTATTCGATAAGTTTACTACTTGTAATTCATCTGATATTATTTCTTCCTCTGGCGCATATTCCTCGTTTCTACTCCCGTTTTTTTCTGTCACACCGCTTGCTCCTTTTGCCTCTTCTGATGTGTTTTTCCCAGGCCATTGCCTTCCTCTTCCTCTCCCTTTTCGCGGTTGAAACTGTGGGATTGGTCGATTCTGTTCCCAATATTTCTGCTGAAGCATGAGGCGCATGTCCCCTAAAAAAGACATCTTTATGCTTCCATTGGTTTCATTCCCTTCCAGTTGTTCTGTTGAGGCCAAAGATGACGCTGTGCTTGACATACTCGACATGCTAGCCCATGACATTTGTTCTTTTACTCCATCAAACTTTCTTGAAAAGGTGAAGATGCGGCCTTCCGCATAGTCTTTTGTATCACGTATGAACTTTGAGTGTTTGCGCTCCCTCACAATCTCCTCATGTTTCTCAATTTGGGTTTCCAGTTCTTCTTTGAATTTTGTCAATTCTGGAGTTAATTTTAATGAAGATAGTTCTTTTTCAATTTCTTTCAATTGGCTCATTAATTTTTCCAGGGAAATGTCGATATGCTTTATCAAGATTTCAATCAGACCCAGTGAGGAGCAAAATATGAACTCACCCCATTCCTGCAGTAGGTCATTTGTTGCATCTTGATTATTCGGCATGAGCATTATACGCAATCCCCTTGGGACACGTTGTACCTCCAAATATTTCTTTAATGTTATGAGTTCCCATGACTTATTCATTTCTTTCCGGCTTAGTTTTTCCCATGTCTTTAATTTACTCCTCGCATACGTTTTTCCTGATCAGGCCGCTGTACTCGCCCCACTTTCAATACTGCTTTTATCAAACATATCTGTATGATATAATACAAATAAAGCTGATTTTGTGAACTGACTTGGGTGTGCGACCCATTCTTTCCCTCATCGGGAAAAGTTGTGGAATATATATATATATATATATATATATATATATATATATATATATATATATATATATATATATATATATATATGCTACGATTATCCAAGCATTCACTGCCTCCACCATACCGAGAGTTGCGTCCTCACCATAAGACTCCTTGGACTGAGTCCCGCTTACTCCACCATTGAACGACCACGCCGTGTGAGATTTTTCAAGATTTCTTTATTTAGCCGCTGCCAAACGCGTTTCGACTACACAGTAGCCTTGATCACTGGTTACGGTTTAAAGAGCGCGCGGCCATTTTTAAAGAAAAAAACATTCATGCTACGTCATCAACACTACCTGTCAATCGACAGGAAAGACAGACTTTCAATTCACTTTGTTCGTGATATGTCATTTTTACACATTTGCCTCAACATTAATAAATACATTTAAAAAAATGCATTGTGTGTGTCAGTTCATTAAATTTAAGCATAACTGAATGTTTGTTAAATTCTTGGTGCGAGCGTTACTGGTATTCAACTCAAATGTCAACAAAACTTTATCGACAATGACACGCAGCTTTAAAGCTGCAAACTGTGCATAGGTAAATTACACTCATTGTCTGGCCATGTCGCATACCAACAAATTTTGCCCAAGTGGGCCCGCCGAATCATACAGTGGTTATATTTCCCATTGTCAATTTATCATCTCGGCAAAATATTACATGATAAGTTGTTGTGCACACTCGCACCAATTACATTTTATATGTGAATCTGGTAAAGCTCCAGTGAGCAAACACACAAGTTATGACTTTATAAACAAGCTGGCATTGTAATCATTTTTAAACAAATGTTGACTGCCAAGTGTAATTAACATTTTCAGAAGTACTGTCCACAAAATTATACCTGATCAAAATAACTGTCAACTGTAGTTACAGCAGATGCTACTCGTTGTTTACCGACTAACTGATATCATAAGTGTCTATGTAAATCTTCTTCAATATTCAGACCGTTAGGTTGCTTAGTGTTTAACTTGATTATGTATCGTGATTCAAGTTTCCTTAGCTTGTTCAGTCTATTCCCCCCTCTTTGACTAGCTGGAATAGAGTCAATTACACAATAAGTCAATCCTTTTGTGTCCTTATTGTGCATTAATTCAAAATGCCTGGCTACAGGATAAGCCCTGTCTGCATTTTTAATTGCTCGCAGGTGTTGTAATATCCTTTTGTAGGCTTCGTTGATTGTGCTGACCACATATCGAAGCCCACAAGGGCACTCGAGAATGTAGATAGCATAATCAGTCTTGCATGTGTATTTGTTTTTTATCTTTTCCATTCTATTGGAAAGGCCTAATTTGTACTTGCTACAATTTACGCCGTGATTACATGCCTTGCACTTTGTACATTTTACGAAGCCGTTTTTGTCAAGCCAAGTCTTTTTGGGTTGGGGTTTCTTCAGGACATTACTCACTAAACAGTCTTTGAAGGATTTCACTTTCTTAAAAGTGATTTGAGGTCTCTTGGGGATTTCTTTCCCAAGCACGGGATCATTCTTAATGATGTGCCAATGCTTGTTGAGTATTCTTCTCACCTCAACATGTTGGTTACAAAAACCTGTTATAAATCTGTATTGGTTTTCATCATTAGTGACTTTTGTATTACTGAAGAGGATTTGCTCTCTCTTCAGTTTTGAGGCTTTGTTTATTCCCTCTGCTATCCAAGTGGTAGGATAGCCCCGTTCTTTAAATCTTGTACTCAGTATTTCTAGTTCTTTCTCAGTTTCCAAAGGAGCACTGCAGTTGCGCATGACTCTCAGACTTTCCCCATAGGGTATACTGCTCTTGAGGGCCTTAGGATGAAAACTCTTTGCATGCAACAAAGTGTTGCCACTGGTAGGTTTTCTGTAAAGTTTAGTTTGTATTTTCCCATTTTCAACATACACTGTTGGATCTAAGAAGTTGTTAGGTCTCGCCTGTCGATGCGCATCGAGCAAGCGAGACTATGGTGGCTTATCCACTCTTTATCCAACTTGCAAGGAATCGTGGCGATTCCTTGCAGTGCACGAGAAATTTAAGCTCAATGCGCATGCGCATTGAGCTTAAAAGCGCGTGCACATGCCCCCAGCCGCCTGCCTTGCCTACTCTCCCAGCTGGTGCCGCTCCACCCCCTGCGGCCTCAAAGGCTTTCACGGCCGGCCGGCCATGCTTTCAGTTTCACGACCGGCCGGCCGTGTGAAGTACATTTTAAAAGCCCGCTCTCCCTGCTCCGCCCCCTGCTCCGGCCGAGACGCATTTCTCCTCCCTCCTCCCCCCTCCTGGGTCAGTTCCAGTCCTCCATACCCAACTAAATAGCATTGCCCTATGCCCTGGTGGGAAAGGCTCTTTTTCTCGGTGGCTTTCAGACTACAGTAATAATGTTATTCAGACGCTGACTGAACAGCAGACTACCGGGACTGTGCGGCTGAGATAAAAGGCAGCTTGCGTGAGTCACCTCTGCCTCAGCTCACACGGATTGAGAGCGACCGCTTCCTGCCGCTCCTTCCGCCGGCAGAGAAGACGAGCAGGCAAGACTCCATGTTTCCGCAAGCGTACGTGCTGTATGTGACCCTCCACAGCAACGGGCCATGCCGCGTTCATTTTTTACGAATTGCCTCTTTTTTTAGGTAAATGTGATACGTTAATATAATAAATATGCTTTTTTTGCCTACTTGAGCCTGAAACGGCGGCAGTTGGGGGCAGCCGAGGCAATTGTGCGTGCCCCACATCTGTAACGCTGATGCAATGCTCTGTAACATCGTAAAACCTGAGAACTGAAGTCGAACGAATTCCCAAGTCACGAGAACCCACCCTTGTGACCAGTCACCTAATACGTGCGTTTCGTGTCACACAAGCTATTCAAGCGTTGAAGCTCTCCTGCCCCTGCCTTACGCGTTAGCGTTTTATCTAACGACATGACGTCAGCGGACGTGGTAGCAATAGAGCAGAAGGCGCACCCGGACGTGGAGGTGTGTGGGTCTCACTAAACTCCAAGTAGGGATGTCTTTTACCAGCCAATCAGACAGAGGGTGGATATACTCTTGCTTACATTAGGGCCCATTCCAATACTACTAGGTTGCTGCTATTGAGCATGATAAGATCTTCCAAAAAGTCAATGGAACTATCATCACAGCTGTGCAACTACACAAAGTAACATCACAAATTAATAATGACACACACTTTTTCTACTCAGTCCCTTTGTTTGGAGGATCTCATTCTGTAACATTCTGACGGAAGGCTCTTGGAAGAATTTATAACTGGAATGATGGTTGAATTATTAAAAAATAATGGTTTGTTGTTTGATGATGTTTTATTTAATTGAATTCCCCTCTATTGTTGTGCCCTGAAAAAGTTCAGAGACTCCTGTTTCATGGTGCTGGGACCAAAGTTAAGACACAACACCTCACTCACTCTCAACCACTCACCCTCACTCACCCTCAACCCCTCACCCTCACTCACCCTCACTCACCCTCACTCACCCTCATCCTCACTCACCCTCAACCCCTCACCCTCACTCACCCTCAACCCCTCACTCACCCTCACTCTCACTCATCCTCACTCACCCTCACCCTCACTCACCCTCAACCCCTCACCCTAACTCACCCTCACTCACCCTCAACCCCTCACCCTCACTCACCCTCAACGCCTCACCCTCAACCCCTCACTCACCCTCACTCACCCTCACTCTCACTCATCCTCACTATCACTCATCCTCACTCACCCTCACCCTCACTCACCCTCAACCCCTCACTCACCCTCACCCACCCTCACCCTCACCCTCACCCTCACCCTCACCCTCACTCACCCTCAACCCCTCACCCTCACACAGTGCAATAGGTCTCAGACCATTTCAGTTAGAGCTTTTAGAAATGTTTATGGCTTTTTTTATTTGTAATTCTTTAGCATTGGCTACAGGAAACAAAAATGTTAAACATTTACAAAAAAAACCCATAAACAATTCTAAAAACACT